>NC_073633.1:11278000-11917000 GCF_029407905.1 Bubalus kerabau
GCAGAGATATTACTTTGTCAACAAAGGTCCGTCTAGTCAAGGCTATGGTTTTTCCAGTAGTCATGTATGGATGTGAGAGTTCGACTATAAAGAAAGCTGAGCACCGAAGAATTGATGTTTTTGAACTGTGGTGTTGGAGAAGACTCTTGAGAGTCCCTTGGACTGCAAGCAGATCCAACCAGTATATCCTAAAGGAGATCAGTCCTGGGTGTTCATTGGAAGGTCTGATGTTGAAGCTGAAACTCCAGTACTTTGGCCACCTGATGCAAAGAGCTGACTCATTTGAAAAGATGCTGATGGTAGAAAAGATTGAAGGCAGGAGAAGGGGACGACAGAGGATAAGATGGTTGGATGGCATCACCGACTCAATGGACATGAGTTTGGGTAAACTCTGGGAGTTGGTGATGGACAGGGAGGCCTGGCATGCTGCAGTTCATGGGGTCGCAAAGAGTCAGACAGGACTGAGTGACTGAACTGAACCGAACTAGATAAAGTAAATATTTTTGCTGACTTGGGCGACGATATCCAAGAAAGAACCTCTTAGACTTCCGCCTTCATGTGAGTGTAAACAAATTTTCATTGTAAAAAGAACCTAGAAGACATTTTACAAAATATGCAACTCATCATCGAAATAGGAGTGTATAAACTGAACTTTGGGATTTTACCTTTGAATTGATTAGTAAATGTGTTTTGTATCAGGATATATTTCATTCTGTACTAAGAAGCAGATAGTTTCGGTGAATTATTCTGTATCTGTGATTTTTATATGTCTGTAGCATTATGTGGAGTGTAGGTTTTTGAATGCCTTCTGTCTCATTCAACTTTCAATTCAGTTCAGTTGCTTAGTCATGTCTGATTCTTTGCGACCCCATGGACTGCAGAATGCCAGGTTCCCTGTCCATCACCAACTCTCGGAGCTTACTCAAACTCACATCCATTGAGTTGGTGATGCCATCCAACCATCTCATCCTCTGTCGTCCCCTTCTCCTCCCACTCTCAATCTTTCCCAGCATCGGGCTTTTCAGTGAGTTAGTTCTTTGCATCATGTGGCCAAAGTATCGGAGTCTCAGCTTTAGCACCAATCCTTCCAATGAATATTCTGGGCTGATTTTCTTTAAGATGGACTGGTTGGGTGGGTCTCCTTGTAGTCCAAGGGATTTCCAAGAGTCTTCTCCAACACCACAGTTCAAAAGCATCAGTTTTTTGGTGCTCAGCTTTCTTTATAGTCCAATTCTCACATCCATACATGACTACTGGAAAAACCATTACTTTTACTAGACAGACCTTTGTTGGCAAAGTAATGTCTCTGCTTTTTAATATGCTGTCTAGGTTGGTCATAGCTTTTCTTCCAAGGAGCAAGGGTCTTTTAATTTTATGACTGCAGTCACCATCTGCTGTGATTTTAGAGCCCCCCAGAATAAAGTCTGTTACTGTTTCCATTGTTTCCCCATCTATTTGCCATGAAGTCATGGAACCAAATGCCATGATCTTCGTTTTCTAAATGTTGAGTTTTAAACCAGCTTTTTCACTCTCCTCTTTCACTTTCACCAAGAGGCTCTTTAGTTCTTGTTCGCTTTCTGCCATAGTGTGATGTCATCTGCATATCTGAGGTTATTGATATTTCTCCCAGCAATCTTGATTCCAGCTTGTGCTTCATCCAGCCCAGCGTTTCTCATGACGTACTCTGCATGTAAGTTCAATAAGCACAGTGACTATATACAGCCTTGATGTACTCCTTTCCCTATTTGGAAACAGTCTGTTGTTCCATGTCCAGTTCTAACTATTGCTTTCTGACTTGCATACAGATTTCTCAACAGCCAGGTCTGGTGGTCTGGTATTCCCATCTCTTTCAGAATTTTCCACAGTTTATTGTGATCCACACAGTCAAAGGCTTTGGCATAGTCAATAAAGCAGCTGCTGCTGCTAAGTCATGTCAGTTGTGTCCGACTCTGTGCGACCCCATAGATGGCAGCCCACCAGGCTCACCTCCCTGGGATTCTCCAGGCAAGAATACTGGAGTGGGTTGCCATTTCCTTCTCCAATGCATGAAAGTGAAAATGAAGTCGCTCAGTAGCACCCGACTCTTCGCATCCCCATGGACTGGAGCCTACCAGGCTCCTCCGTCCATGGGATTTCCCAGGCAAGAGTACTGGAGTGTGTTGCCATTGCCTTCTCCCCAATAAAGCAGAAGTAGATGTTTTTCTGGAACTGTCTTGCTTTTTCAATGACCCAATGGATGTTGGCAATTTGATCTCTGGTTCCTCTGCTTTTTCTAAATCCAGCTTAAACATCTGGAAGTTCACAGTTTACATACTGTTGAAGCCTGGCTGGCAGAATTTTGATATTGCTTTGCTAGTGTGTGAGATGCATGCAGTTGTGCATTGGTTTGAGCATTCTTTGGCATTGTCTTTCTTTGGGATTGGAATGAAAACTGAACTTTTCCAGTCCTGTGGCCACTGCTGAGTTTTCCAAATTTGCTGGCACATTGAGTGTAGCACTTTCATAGCATCATATTTTAAGATTTGAAATAGCTCAACTGGAATTCCATCACCTCCACTAGCTTTGTAGCGATGCTTCCTAAGACCCACTTGACTTCACATTCCAGGATGTCTGATCACACCATCGTGGTTATCTGGGTCATGAAGCTCTTTTTTATATAGTTCTTCTGTGTATTCTTGCCACCTCTTCTTAATATCTTTTGCTTCTGTTAGGTCCATACCATTTCTTTCCTTTATTGTCCCATCTTTGCATGAAATGTTCCCTTGGTATTTCTAATTTTCTTGAAGAGATCTCTAGTCTTTACCATTCTATTGTTTTCCTCTATTTCTTTGCATTGATCACTGAGGACGGCTTTCTATCTCTCCTTGCTCTTCTTTGGAACTCTGCATTCAAATCTGTATATCTTTCCTTATCTCTTTTGCCTTTCACTTCTCTTCTTTCCACAGCTATTTGTAAGGCCTCCTCAGACAACCATTTTGCCTTTTTGCATTTCTTTATCTTTGGAATGGTCTTGATCACTGCCTCCTGTACAGTGTCATGAACCTCAGTCCATAGTTCTTCAGGCACTCTATCAGATCTAATCCCTTGAATCTATTTGTCACTTCTGTATAATCATAAGGGATTTGATTTAAGTCATACCTGAATGGCCTAGTGGTTTTCCCTACTTTCTTCAATATATATCTGAATTTGGCAATAAGGATTTCATGATCTGAGTGAACCACAGTCAGCTCCTGGTCTTGTTTTTGCTGACTGTAGAGAGCTTCTCCATCTTTGGCTGCAAAGAATATAATCAGTCTTATTTCTGCATTGACCATCTGGTGATGTCCATGTGTAGAGTCTTCTCTTGTGTTGTTGGAAGAGGGTGTTTGCTATGACCAGTGCATTCTCTTGGCAAAACTCTGTTAGCCTTTGCCCTGCTTCATTCTGTACTCCAAGGCCAAATTTGCCTGTTACTCCAGGTGTTTCTTGACTTCCTCCTTTTGCATTTCAGTCCCCTATAATGAAGAGGACATCTTTTTTGGGTGTTAGTTCTAGAAGGTCTTGTAGGTCTTCATAGAACCATTCTTCTTCAGCGTTACTGGTTGGGGCATAGACTTGGATTACTGTGATATTGAATGGTTTGCCTTGGAAATGAAGAGAGATCATCCTGTCATTTTTGAGATTGCATCCAAGTACTGCATTTTGGACTCTTGTTGACTATGATGGCTACTCCATTTCTTCTAAGGGATTCTTGCCCACAATAGTAGATATAATGGTCATCTGAGTTAAATTCACCCATTCCAGTGCATTTTAATTCACTGATTCCTATAATATCGATGTTCACTTTTTGCTATCTCCTGTTTGGCCACTTCCAATTTGCCTTGATTCATGGACTTTGCCTTGATTCATGGACCTAACATTCCAGGTTTCTATGCAATGTTGCTCTTTACAGCATCAGATTGCTTCCATCACCAGTCACATCTACAACTGGGTGTTGTTTTTGCTTTGGCTCTATCCCTTCATTCTTTCTGGAGTTATTTCTCCACTGACCTCCAGTAGCATATTGGGTACCTAGCAACCTGGCGAGTTCATCTTTCAGTGTCCAATCTTTTTGCCTTTTCATACTATTCATGCGGTTCTCAAGGCAAGAATACTGAAGTTGTTTACCATTCCCTTCTCCAGTGGACAACTTTTTGTCAGAACTCTCTACTGTGACCTGTCCGTCTTGGGTGGCCCGACCCAGCATGGCTCATAGTTATATCCAACTCTCTTTGGAATAAATTAAATAAGTAACTCAGGAAGTAAAAAGGCATTGGAAGAAAATACATGCATGGTTCTCTCTTAAAGAGTAGACCTTAATTCCTTAGTGAGAACTTGAGTTTGCTTGTTTTTTTTGTTTTTTTTTTTTTTTTAGCCACATTGTGTGGCTTGTGGCATCTCAGTTCCCAGAACAGGAATTGATCCCTGACCACAGTAGTTGAACGTGCCTGAGTTCTAACCACTGGACCACCAGGGAACTTTGAACTTGAGTTTTCTTTTAGCATACATCCCCTTGATTTATGAACTGTGGCATTACATTAGTTCTGTTATTTCTCTTAGTGATGCATATAAATTTTTAGATCTTGCAAATAATCCTGTCTCAAATTATTTTGAAATTTTTGTCCATCTTATTTTGCCAGGACATAAAAAAAGGTAAAGATGAAAATACAGAGATTCCTCTGTGCTTTCGTTCCCAGCATATAAAATTTGTAGTCACATGGTTTGCGTGTATGTGTTCATATATGTGTATGTAAAATAATTGGAGAGGAACATGTTAACAAATTAACACAATCTGTTATTTAAAGTCTTGGGATTTGACTTTTTCATTTTCTTGACATTTTAAAAGGTATTTTTTTATAATAAATAAAAATGAAAAAGGAAAAGTAAGTCAGACATTAATTTGAAAATTACTACATTAAAATTTGAGTAGTATTCTTAATTTATTACATTTAATTCACTCTTGTAATGGTAAAAAGAACATTTAATCACAGTCTAGAGTTTTTATGGGTGCTTAATCTGTTCAAACAAACATTTTGAATATTTGAGGAATTTAAAAATATTTGTTCTTAAGATACATAATGGTTTTTTGGGGGAGGTGAGGGGGTTATTGAGTTTGATTATCATATGTTGGAAATAAGAAGCAAGTTCCGCCTTGAAACCTACTATAGTTTAGTTTTCCCTCTTTCTCTTCTTTGCCCTCTTCCTTCTTCTCCTGTTCAGTCCTCTCTTCATCTCTCTTATTACCCTTTGTATATTTTGCCTGTTTCCTGATATATTAATTCCAGGTGACTTTGATCAATATGCTAAGCACTTGTGATATTATTTATATAGTTTTGTGTGCTTTTTTATAAGGAGTAGGAACTTTAGCACATAAAACTTACTTAGAATTCCTTCTGAAAACTTCTAATTTTCCAGTCTTACTATCACCAAAAATAGAGGTTGGCCTTGCATTTTTTAAGTGGTAACCTGAATAGTCAGTGGTAGAATTAGACTGGAAAAATTTGAATATTTTCAGAGAAAATGTACTTTTAAACCAATATGCTAAACCACAAGGACCTGGAGTTCTTTCCTTTGAGCTGTACATTTTCTGTTTGTGCTTCTGAGCTGAAGTGAAACAGACTGTATTCTATAATTTCAAACAATAAAAATGTTTGACTGTTTTCTTTCTCAAAGAAACTTTTTGTTTATAAGGCACAGTTATATCCATTCATAGGCCTTGGGACTATATATGTGACTATATGTGAATGCATAGTATCCACAGGACAAATACTTCTTTGGAAGAAAACAAACAAAATTCTGTATGATCTGTGAACATCAGCTTTTTTCAAGAATACTCACAGTGTACCCTCTTCCCTTTTAGGGTCTCTTTATCTTAAAGAGAGAAAAGTAGGACAGGTGATTTTCACAGCTTTGGATATTTGGCTTAACTTTAGTAATAATAAGTATTGATTGAGGTTTTATCATGTACCAGACATGCACTGGAGAAGAAAATGGCAAGCCACTCCAGTGTTCTTGCCTGGAGAATCGCAGGGACAGGGGAGCCTGGTGGGTTGCCATCTATGGGGTCACACAGATTTGGACACAACTGAAGTGACTTAGCAGCAGCAGCAGCAGCAGCAGACACCATACTGGTATATGACAAAAGGGAAGATCAGCATTTCTAGGCTTCCCTGGTGGCTCAGACTGAAAAGTGTCTGTCTGCAATGCAGGAGACCTGGGTTCAATCCTTGGGTTGGGAAGATCCCCTGGAGAAGGAAATGGCAGCCCACTCCAGTATTCTTGCCTGGAAAATCCCATGGACGGCGGAGGTCCGTGGGGTCGCAAAGAGTCGGACACAACTGAGCAAAGGGAAGAGACACCATACTAGGCACTTCCATTATATGCTGCCCTCACAAAGCTGTTTGAAATAATACTAAATCTCACTTCCCAGAAAAATATGGAAAATTATCATACTTTGTTATAGTATGTGATCAACTCTGTTAGGAGCTCCCCCTTTCAATTTTGGATTTTTAGCTAAAAAAAACTCAGTGAGAACTAATGGGAAGAATACAGATAACCAGTACTAATGAGAAATTTTAGAAATTTGAAAATAAGAGAAATACTAAAAACAAAAGAAGAATCACCATAATAACATAAATGATATTACCAAAAGTAGCACGTAGAGATCCAAGTATGCTAAAGCTTAGTATGTTGTTTATCTTTCTTCAATGATTTTTCTTATATTTAGATAGAATTGAAGAATATTTAATCAAAGAAATTAGATTTAACAAAGTAACTTAATTGCCCAAGGTAGAAATATAAGCTAGAATTTTTTAATATTAATGGAGCCTGGCAAGCATTCTAATATGTAAATTGTAAATAGTCTTACATTATAAGTCTCAAAAGCTTTAATAAACCAGTTTAACCATTAAATATCATAGGAAAATAAGGCTTATAAAATCAAAAGTTGTTAAGCTATAGACTTGTCCTTATGTATATATTGAAATAAGGGAAAATTAATAGTGTTTTTAAATAATTAACTTCAGAAAAGCAGTTTTTCTCCCAGTCTTTTAATGTGAAAAAGTGACCTTGCTATGTGAATAAAAGAATTAAGAAAATGATATAAACTGAGTTCAACCGTATAATAAATATTTATTGACCACCTACTCTGTGCCAAGCACTGTGTGGGGCATTTAGTATACATCAGCGGGAGAACCACGTCCACTGCCCTCATGAAACTTAACGTTTCCATAGGGGAGGCAGACAACACACATATTAAGCAAGTATGTTAGGGAATGATGAACATAGTAAGTGAACTATGCAAAACAGGAGGGCGTTTGGAAGAAGCTATGGGAGGGATAACCAGGCTACAATTTTAAATAGGGAGTCAGGGTGTGCCCTCATTAAGAAGGTGACATTTAACCCAAGACTTGAAGGAGATAAGGGAGTCTAGTCAAAGAACTGGCCAAAGAACCCTCCAGGAGAAAGGAACTGTCGGTGCAAAAGGCCTTAAGGTCAGAGCGCCTCGCAGATTTGAGAACAGCAAAGCAGTGAGAAAGCAGGGGAGAACATTAGGTATGAGGGTAGACAGGTAACAGGTAAGAGTGATACAGATTCTGTAAAGATTTGGGGTTTTATTCTAGAGTGAAATGAGGTACCATTATAATAGTTTTTAGCAGAGGAGTTATGTGACCTAACTCATGATTAGAAGAATCAGTTTGGATACTGTGTTGATAATTGACTATAGGAGGGCAAGGGCAGGAACAGAAACGATTTAAGAGGCTATTGCAATAATCCAGGAAAAAAATAATGGTGGTTCAGACTAGTGTGAAAATAGTGAGAGAAGATTACATTCCTGGTAGACTTTGAAAGTAGAGCGCACAAGATTTCCTGACAGTTTGGATGCAGAGTGTATGAGAAAGAGGAGAGTCAAGAATGATTGCAAGGTGTTTTGCATTATTGATTGGAAGGGATTAGAGTTGCCCTCAGCTGAGATGCTGCTAAGTCACTTCAGTTGTGTCTGACTCTGTGCGACCCCATAGATGGCAGCCCACCAGGCTCCCCGGTCCCTGGGATTCTCCAGGCAAGAACACTGGAGTGGGTTGCCATTTCCTTCTCCAAAGCATGAAAGTGAAAAGTGAAAGGGAAGTCGCTCAGTCGTGTCCGACTCTTCACGATCCCATGGACTGCAACCCACCAGGCTCCAACGTCCATGGGACTTTCCAGGCAAGAGTACTGGAGTGGGGTGCCTTTGCCTTCTCCATCAGCTGAGATGAGGAAGGCTGAAAATTGAGCTGGTTTGGGGGTTGGAGGCAGATTAGAAGGTCCATTTCGGACTTGTTAAATTTGAGATGTCAGGCAGGCATTTGGACTAGAGCTGTAAACTTGGAAGTCATTAGCATGTAGATGAAAGTAAATCTGTGCCCATGAAACTGGATATATGTTGCCATGGGGCATCATGTTGCAATGGGGCATCAACAAGGCAGCAAGGTAACTGAAACCTATATGCAGGTCAGGAAGCAACAGTTAGAACTGGACATGGAACAATAGACTGATTCCAAATAGAAAAAGGAGTATGTCAAGGCTCTGTATTGTTACCCTGCTTATTTAACTTATATGCAGAGTAAATCATGAGAAATGCTGGGGTGGAAGAAGCACAAGCTGGAATCAAGATTGCTGGGAGAAATATCAATAACCTCATATAAGCAGATGACACCACCCTTATGGCAAAAAGTGAAGAGGAGCTAAAAAGCCTCTTGATGAAAGTGAAAGAGGAGAGTGAAAAAGTTGGCTTAAAGCTCAACATTCAGAAAACTAAGATCATGGCATCTGGTTCCATCACTTCATGGGAAATAGATGGGGAAACAGTGGAAACAGTGTCAGACTTTATTTTTTGTGGCTCCAAAATCACTGCAGATGGTGATTGTAGCCATGAAATTAAAAGACGCTTACTCCTTGGAAGGAAAGTTATGACCAACCTAGATAGCATATTCAAAGCAGAGATATTACTTTGCCAACAAAGGTCTGTCTAGTCAAGGCTATGGTTTTTCCAGTGGTCATGTATGGATGTGAGAGTTGGACTGTGAAGAAAGCTGAGCGCCAAAGAATTGATGCTTTTCAACTGTGGTGTTGGAGAAGATTCTTGAGAGTCCCTTGGACTGCAAGGAGATCCAACCAGTCCATTCTGAAGGAGATCAGCCCTGGGATTTCTTTGGAAGGAATGATGCTAAAGCTGAAACTCCAGTACTTTGGCCACCTCATGCCAAGAGTTGACTCATTGGAAAAGACTCTGATTCTGGGAGGGATTGGGGGCAGGAGGAGAAGGGGACGACAGGATGAGATGGCTGGATGGCATCACCGACTCGATGGACGTGAGTTTGAGTGAACTCCAGGAGTTGGTGATGGACAGGAGGCCTGGTGTGCTGCGATTCATGGGGTCGCAAAGAGTCGGACACAACTGAGCGACTCAACTGAACTGATGGTGACGTTAAAATAGAAAAAAGGGAAGGGGAGAGCAAGGGGTCAATGGGGAGAGAAGAGCCTTAAGGCAGAGTAGAATAAACGAGCCTGCTGTAAATCATCCAAATGAGAAATAATGGTCATAATGTGTTGTAGATTCATGGCAGCTATTCACCTGGCAATTTATTTGTAGTATATGAAAAAAGTGAATGTGTTAGTTGCTCAGTCGTGTCCAACTCTTTGCAACCCCATGGACCATAGTCCCAGCCCAGGGATCAAACCTGAGTCTCCTGCATTGCAGGCGGATTCTTTACAGTCTGAGCCACCAGGGTAGAAGAGCCCCAAACTGGAGGCAGCTGTGATGTCATGATAGCTGCATTAGATCTGGAGTAAGAAGACTTCGAGTGAAATCCTAGATCTTTTGCTTTTTATCAAAGCCGTGGTGGGCAATTCATTTAACCTTCCTGAAATTCAGATTTCTTTCTCCCTAAATGAAAATGAGCAAAGCTATTTTCTGTGGTTGTTTTAATTGTTTTTAAAAGCTAATGTATGTGAAGGTAAATTATAAAGAGTTATATTAAGATCCTAAAGAATTATTATTTGAAATTAACCTTAGAAGTGACATGACATTGCAGAGTGTAATGATTTCCTGCAAGGGGATGGACTTTTTTTCCTATATTTTTTCACTGATTTAAGAATGGAACTCTGCAAACAGTAGTAGTAAATGCTATTGAACTTACATTTGGCAGGGCAAGTGTTATTTTGTATTTATTTCTAATACAGTACATTGTGCTGTGTAGTGATTATAGTTGCTCAGTTGTGTCTGAGCTCCTCTGTCCATGGGGATTCTCCAGGCGGGAATACTGGCGTGGGTTGCCATGCTCTCCTCCAGGGGATCTTCCCAACCCAGGGATCGAACCCAGTCCTCTCACATTGCAGGTGGATTCTTTACTGTCTGAGCCACCAGGGAAGCCCATACAGTACATTAAATAGGGGAAAAAAAAAAAAGAACTTTGGACACAAATGTTGTCACTTATCAAATCTCTGTCAGTAGGCATGTTCCATAACTCAGGTTTCTTTTCTCTTTATATTGGGGATAATAATATCTACCTTCCAGGGCTGATGTGTAAAATTCAAGTGTAAAGCACCATGCGTAGTGACTGGCACAGTGTTTGCAGGAAATGTTAATTTTATCCTTTCTTCCCTCCACGAGTATAAATCTTGGGATAATAATTTTAAAATCTGAATACTAATTATTTCTCAGTAGCCAAAAAATCTTAACTGTCATTTTTGTTTTGCTGATTTCTATGTCATTTTAAAATGACACCCCTCTCCCAAACCCTTGCCTTCCACGAATGCTTTGAAAAACATGTTTGTTTTGTATGCTTTTTCAGATAATAAAAAGAGCCATTTTACCATTAACTTTTTTTCTTTTCTTCAGGTTTACACCATGGGTAGCACAAAGGAGAAGAGTGATGGCACAAAGGAGAAGAATGACAATTACAAAGACGATCTTCTGCTTAGGATGGGACTTAATGATAATAAAGCTGGAATGGAAGGATTAGACAAAGAGAAAATCAACAAAATTATAATGGAAGCCACAAAGGTATGTTTCTTCTTCCTTTCAATATCTTTAATTTAGTAACCTTTTTACTTTTTAAAAAAAGAAAATTATTAAGTTCTAGATGACATTTTAAGTATTTAAATATATAAAATTGTTAAGCTCCAGTGCATGTAGAATAATCTCCTTTCTCTGCTAATGCTTTTGCATTCTGCTTGGTACTTAACACGCTCATAGTATGCTTGTTAAAGCAAAATAACGTGTCTCTTCTTTTTCAGCCCTTTTTTCCCACCTCAAGAGGAGAATACTACAATTGCAGGGTTTTTTGTTTTTGTTTCAGTTATATCTTGGAAATCTTTCTGTATAAGAAAGTAAAGATCTTCCCTCTTTTTTATGCCTGCATAGGTGGATATACTATGATTTATTGAACTAGCCAGAATCTTTGTTAATGATCATATAAGTCATTTCTGATCTTTTCATCTTTACACATAATACTACAGTGAATAACCTTGTATTTCATAACTTTATTACATATGTGCAAATATAACTACAGGAGAGATTCCCTCAACCAAATACAGATAGCTTGAAAGGATATATACATGTGTATTTTTCAATGAATTGTTCAATTGCCCTCCTTGGTAGTTGTATCAATTTACATTTCCACTGCCAATATATAAGAATACATTGAATCCATACCAACACAGTGTGTTACTGTACTTTTGGATTTGCCAGTCTTCAGTAATGCAAAGTAGCGTTAATTTATATTTCTCATCCAATTTCAAAATGTTTCTAAGATACCATTAAAAATACAAAGATAAGTAACATACTAGAGTAAAATATCTATTTGCAAAACACACATCTGTTAAAGGACTTACATCCAGAAAATATGAATTATTCTTACAGCTCATTAATGAGAAGACAACCCAGTCAAAAAATGTGCAACACATATAAATAGACACTTTACTAAGGAAGATATAAGAATGGCTCATGAGAAGATGTTCAACATTAGTCATTAGGAAAAAGCAAATTAAAACCACAATGAGGGACTTCCCTTGTGGTTCAGTGGTTAAGAATCCTCCTTCTACAAATGCTAACAAGTCTGAAAGGGGAAATTAACAGTAACACAATAATAGTGGGAGACTTTAATACCCCACTCACACCTATGGATAGATCAACCAAACAGAATTAGCAAGGAAACACAAAATTTAAATGATACAATGGACCAGTTAGACCTAATTGATATCTATAGGACATTTCACCCAAAACAATGAATTTCACCTTTTTCTCAAGCACACACATAAAATTCTCCAGGTTAGATCATATCCTGGGCCATAAATCTAGCCTTGGTAAATTAAAAAAAATTGAAATCATTTCAGGCATCTTTTCTGATCACAGTGCAGTAGGATTAGATGTCAACTACAGGAAAAAAAGTATTAGAAATAAAAACATATGGAGGCTAAACAACATGCTTCTAAATAACCAACAAATCACTGAAAAAATCAAAAAAGAAATCAAAATTTGCATAGAAACGAATGAAAGTGAAAACACCAACAAACCAAAACCTATGGGACTCAGTAAAAGCAGTGCTAAGGGGAAGGTTCATAGCAATACAAGCATACCTCAAGAAACAGGAGAGAAATCAAATAAATAATCTAAGTTTACACCTAAAGCAACTAGAAAAAGAAGAAATGAAGAGCCCCAGGGTTAGCAGAAGGAAAGAAATCTTAAAAATTAGGGCAGAAATAAACGCAAAAGAAACAAAAGAGACCATAGCAAAAATCAACAAAGCTAAATGCTGGTTCTTTGAGAGATAAATAAAATAAACAAACCATTAGCCAGACTCATCAAGAAAAAAACAAAGAAGAATCAAATCAACAGAATTAGAAATGAAAATGGAGAAATCACAACAGATAACACAGAAATACAAAGGATCGTAAGAGACTACCATCAGCAGCTATATGCCAATAAAATGGACAACTTGGAAGAAATGGACAAATTCTTAGAAAAGTATAACCTTCCAAAACTGAACCAGGAAGAAATAGAAAATCTTAAGAGACCCATCATAGAGAAGAGCTAACACCTATCCTAGACATTACTTTGCCCACAAAGGTCCGTCTAGTCAAGGCTATGGTTTTTCCAGTGGTCATGTATGGACGTGAAAGTTGGACTGTGAAGAAAGCTGAGCACCAAAGAATTGATGCTTTTGAACTGTGGTGTTGGAAAAGACTCTTGAGAGTCCCTTGGACTGCAAGGCGATCCAACCGGTCCATTCTAAAGGAGATCAGTCCTGGGTGTTCTTTGGAAGGAATGATGCTAAAGCTGAAACTCCAGTACTTTGGCCACCTCATGCGAAGAGTTGACTTATTGGAAAAGACTCTGATTCTGGGAGGGATTGGGGGCAGGAGGAGAAGGGGACGACAGAGGATGAGATGGCTGGATGGCATTACCAACTCAATGGACATGAGTCTGAGTGAACTCCGGGAGTTGGTGATGGACAGGGAGGCCTGGCGTGCTGCAGTTCAAGGGATCACAGAGTCGGACACGACTGAGTGAACTGAACTGACTGAACACCTATCCTACTCAAACTCTTCCAGAAAATTGCCGAGGAAGGTAAACTGCCAAACTCATTCTGTGAGGCCACCATCACCCTAATACCAAAACCAGACAAAGATGGCACAAAAACAGAAAACTACAAGCCAATATCACTGATGAACATAGATGCAAAAATCCTTAACAAAATGCTAGCAAACAGAATCCAACAACATATTTAAAAAATCATACATCATGACCAAGTAGGCTTTATCCCAGGGATGCAAGGATTCTTCAGTATTCACAAATCAATCATTGTGATACACCACATTAACAAATTGAAAGATGAAAGCCATATATTTATCTCAATGGATGAAGAGAAAGCCTTTGACAAAATTCAACATCCATTTATGATAAAAACTCTACAGAAAGCAGGCATAGAAGGAACATGTGTGGTGTGTACTTAGTCACTCAGTCGTGTCCAACTCTTGCAACACCATAGACTTTAGCCTGCCAGGCTCCATGGGATTCTCCAGGCAAGAATACTGGAGTGGGTTGCCATTTCCTTCTCTAGGGGATCTTCCTGACCCAGGAATCAAACCCAGGTCTCCTGCATTGCAGACAGACTCTACTGACTGAGCGATGAATAACTCAACATAATAAAAGCCATATATGATAAACCCACAGCAAGCATTATCCTCAAAGGTGAAAAATTGAAAGCATGCCCCCTAAAGTCAGGAATAAAACAAGGGTGCCCACTCTCACCACTACCATTCAACATTGTTTTGGAAGTTTTAGCCACAGCAGTCAGAGAAGAAAAAGAAATAAAAGGAATCCAGATTGGAAAAGAAGAAGTAAAACTCTATTTGCGGATGACATGATCCTCTACATAGAAAACCCCAAAGACACCACCAGAAAATTACTAGAGCTAATCAGTGAATATAGTAAAGTTTCAAGATATAAAATTAATACACAGAAATCCCTTGCATTCCTATACACTAACAATGAGAAAACAGAAAGAGAAATTAAGGAGTCCCACTCACCATTGCAATGAAAAGAATAAAATACTTAGGAGTAAATCTACCTAAAGAAACAAAAGACCTATATATAGAAAACTAAAACACTGATGAAAGAAATCAAAGAGGACACAAATAGATGGAAAAATACACCATGTTCATGGCTTGGAAGAATCAATATAGTGAAAATGAGTATACTACCCAAAACAATCTATAGATTTAATGAAATCCCTATCAAGCTACCAACAGTATTTTTCACAGAAGTAGAACAAATAATTACACAACTTGTATGGAAATACAAAAAACCTTGAATAGACAAAGCAATCTTGAAAAAGAAGAACAGAACTGGAGGAATCAACCTGCCTGACTTCAGACTATACTACAAAGTTACAGTCATCAAGACAGTATGGTACTGGCACAAAGAAAGAAATATAGATCAATGGAACAAAATAGAAAGCCCAGAGATAAATCCACACACCTATGTACACCTTATCTTTGATAAATGAAGAAAAAATATACAGTGGAGAAAAGACATTCTCTTTACAAGTGGTGCTGGGAAAACTGGTCAACCACCTATAAAAGAATGAAACTAGAACACTTTCTAACACCATACACAAAAATAAACTCAAAATGGATTAAAGATCTAAATGTAGGACCTATAAAACTATAAAACTCCTAGAGGAAAACATAGGCAAAACACTCTCTGACATAAATCACAGCAAGATCCTCTATGACCCACCTCCCAGAGTAATGGAAAAAGCAAAAATAAACAAATGGGACCTAACTAAACTTAAAAGCTTTTGCACGATGAAGGAAACTATAAGCAAGGTGAAAAGACAGCCTTCAGAATGGGAGAAAATAATAGCAAATGAAGCAACTGACAAAGAATTAATCTCAAAAATATACAAGCAGCTCAATATCAGAAAAATAAACAACCCAATCAAGAAAATGGGCCAAAGAACTAAACAGACATTTCTCTAAAGAAGACATACAGATGGCTAACAAACACATGAGAAGATGCTCAACATCACTCATTATCAGAGAAATGTGAACCAAAACCACAATGAGGTACCATATCACGCTGGTCAGAATGGCTGCTATCAAAAAGTCTACAAATAATAAATGCTAGAGAGGGTGTGGAGAAAACAGAATGCTCTTACATTGTTGGTGGGAATGTAAACTGGTACAGCCACTATGGAGAACAGTGTGGAGATTCCTTAAAAAACTGGAAATAGAACTGCCTTATGACCCAGCAATCCCACTGCTGGGCATATACACCAAGAAAACCAGAATTGAAAGAGACACGTGTACCCCAGTGTTCATCGCAGCACTGTTTATAATAGCCAGGATATGGAAGCAACCTAGATGTCCATGAGCAGACAAATGGATAAGAAGGTTGTGGTACATATACACAATGGAATATTACTCAGCTATTAAAAAGAACACATTTGAGGTTCTAATGAGGTGGATGAAACTGGAGCCTATTATACAGAGTGAAGTAAGTCAGAAAGAAAAACACCAATACAGTAGATTAGCACATATATATGGAATTTAGAAAGATGGGAACGATGACCCTATATGCAAGACAGCTAAAGAGACACAGATATAAAGAACAGACTTTTGGACTCTGGGAGAAGGTGAAGGTGGGATGATTTGAGAGAATGGCATTGAAACATGTATAATACCATATGTGAAATAGATGACCAGTCCAAGTTTGATACATGAAACCGGACACTCAAAGCAGGTGCACTGGGACAACCCAGAGGGATGGGATGGGAAGGAGGTGGGAGGGGGGTTTGGGATGGGGGAACACATGTACACCCGTGGCTGATTCATGTCAACGTATGGCAAAACCCACCACAATATTGTAAAGTAATTAGCCTCCAATTAAAATAAATAAATTTTTAAAAAAAGAATCCACCTTCTAATGCAGGGGACACGAGTTCAATCCCTGGTTGGGGAACTAAGCCCAACTATAGAAGCCCATGTACCACAACTAAAGAAGCCCCCTGCATGCCACAATGAAGACCCAGTGTAGCTAAAAAAAAAACAACAAAAAAACCCAAAACCACAATGAGATACATTCATAGTAATATAGCCTAGAAGCACTGTAATAAAGACAAACAGTAACAGATTTTGCAAGGATATGGAGAAATTGGTATCCTCATACATTGCTGGTAGACTTGTGAAATGCTTCTGCCATTTTGGAAAACAGTTTTGCAGTTCCTCAAAGGGTTAAGTAGGGAGTTGCCATGTAACACAGAGATTCCACTCCCAGGTACATATCCAAGGAAGATGAAAACATGTGACCACATAAAATTTGTACACAATTGTTCATTGCAGCATTTTTCATGATAGCTAAAATGTAAAAATGATCTCAGTGTCCATCAGTCTTATAAATAGGTAGATAGTATGTTCACTGATGGAATGATAGATGATTTTCTTTCTACATTTTATTTAATGGCTAATATTAAATATTTAAAAGTACTGTTTACTTAAAACAGACTGCTAATTATTTCTCCATTAAAAAAAATGATGGGTTTGTTTGAGATTAGCAGAGAATTGCAGCTCAAAGACTGCAGCCATAGTAAGCCACGTGCAGGTGCTCAGCAAAAATAAAGAGAACTCTTTCCATGAGGAGAAAAGGAAGTTGGCAAGAGTATATAGTAAACAGAGGCCATTACTTTTCATTGGCTGAGTTGTTGCCAGGAAAGTCTGTGTTCTTTTTGTTGCTTTCTGCTATCATCGAAGGGGGCCAGAGCTCCCTCTTCTGATCTCTGAGTATTTAATTGAGGTTTCTGTTAATTTTTTACAATAAGTTTTCAGTGACAGTAAAGGAGATAATTGATGACCCAGCTAAGTCCTTGGATGTGCCCAGAGGATCCTACCTGGGCTATGCTTTTATTTCCCAAATGCAGATCTGTACTCATCTTGGAGAGTTTGTGCTGTGCTTACTGCCTCACAACAATCCTGTGATTTAGGTAACTATAAGTTCATTTTACAGATTAGGGAGCCTGAGGCATAATAAGATGAACTTTAGGGTCACCGAGCTAGTAAGTAATGGAGGTAAGTTTTGAATTCAAGCCATTCTCTTTCTAAAGTCTGTACTCTTAGCCATCAGTTCACAGTGATGCTTTCCTTCAGCCCTTTTTCTTATGCTATGCATTCTTTTCCTACATTAGGGATCCAGATTTTATGGAAATGAGCTCAAGAAAGAAAAGCAAGTCAACCAACGAATTGAAAATATGATGCAACAAAAAGCTCAAATTACCAGCCAGCAGCTAAGGAAAGCACAATTACAGGTATTAATTCAATTGCTAAATATAGTAGGTGCTGGTAGAATAATAATTGGTAGTTAAAATGCATCATGGTCAAATTACAACTGAAAACAAGGTGAAATGTAAATGTTTGTTACATTATAAAGGATAAAAATGTAACAAATGTGCATACAACTTTATAAAAAACTGCTCTGTTTTTATATAAAGACCCACACCTAAGCATTGTCACCTCCATTAGAGTAAATGGAGCCTTAGTTAGGTTAAGTAACTTGCCCCGTTTCATATGACAGGTAGTTGCCAGAGCTAGGATTTAATCCAAATCTTTTGTTCTTTTTATTATATACATATGTTGCAGCTGGAAAAGGCCCCAAGATAAATGTGACATGTTTTTTGAGAAACTAATTTTTCAGAAAAGATTTGGGGGAACATGTTAACTAATTAAATTTGAAAGTACTTTGAAATGTAGTTGTGTTACAGTAAAAGTCACGTAAATGGTAGAATGCCAAATGTACATGAATTTTTAAGATAAAACACAAGACTTCTAAAAGTTTGGGGTCGTTTGGCTTCTTTGGCATCTTTGGGGAATAAATGCTTAATTTCCTGTGGTATTACAAGTTCTTTCAGTAGAAAAGTTTGAGAAGAGCCAGTCGATAAGGCATTAGGTGGTAGATTGAGAACTCAAGGCAGTAAAACTAAAGTTTACATTAGAGAGTTTTACCCTCTATCAAAATCTGATTCAGTTTTACAAAGTACTTTAAGCTATAACATAGCAATAAAATTATAACATTAATCAAGTGTGCTATAAAATTCTTCTCATGATGGGAGTTCAGATATTATAAATTTTGTATTCTTTACCAAACTAGTATGTCATTTTTTTTGGACATATGCTTTCCTAGAGCACAAGCTAGTTTTTTATCTTCTGTGTTAAGTAGTCTGCTATCGTGACTGAAGATAATTTGTCAAATCATCATTTTTAATGTTTCGTGGCAGCTCAGCCTACGGAGGTACATGACATTGTGATGATCGTTGGTATTTGTGTATCTCTGCACTCTTGTCCTGTTATTTTCACCAAAGATTGTACCATTTTACATTTTCAACATAAAAATGCTGGTTTCCTCACATACTTGTGTAAAACTCAATTTTATCAACTTTATCAGTCTTTTAGTTTTTGCTGATACAATGTCCAAAATATTATTGTTGTTTTAATTTGCCCTTCTTTGATTACAACAGAGAAAGAATGTCTTTTCACATTAAGTTAGACATCAGTATTTCCCTCTTGGGGGAAGAGCCTCCGTTATTCTGTTAGGATATAGGCTAAATAACTGGCACAAGAGACCCTAAAATATAATGGTTCAGATAAGTTTCTTTCCCACATTCTAGGTTAAGTAGTCCCAGCTGCTCTGGTGGTTCTGATCACCATAGTAATTTAGGGACTCAGGTTCTGTTATACATTGAAAGAAACAAAAAGGAGAAAACTTAATTGAAGGAAAGTAATTTGCTATTAAGCAAGTGAAAGAGAAGTTACATGTGTTACCTTTTTTTTTTTTAAATACGTGTGTTACCTTAACTCACATTTGAGTTTCATGGCCACACCTAAGTGCAAGAGAAGCTATAAAATATATTCTCTAAGTGGGTAGCCATATGCTCAGCTAAAAATCTATTACTGTGGAAGGAAGAGAATAGATTTCAGGGTTCAACTAGCAGTCCAAAGCAATATTCTTTGCTCACATTTCTAGAGTTTATTTCTCCTCATTTATAGATCTTATTGTATGCTGCTGCTGCTAAGTCGCTTCAGTCGTGTCCAACTCTGTGCGACCCCATAGACGGCAGCCCACCAGGCTCCTCTGTCCATGGGATTCTCCAGGCAAGAACACTGGAGTATTGTATAATAAATATTTTTTTGTCTGTCACTTGTAAAGATTTTTCTAATATGTACCATGTAATTTTATTTATTGAATGATAATAACATAGTTTAATACTCCCCCTCACCATTCTTCTTTAGAAAAACATTTTCTTTTCATCCATTGTTTTTTTATACAAGATTAAGCATTATTTCATCAAGTTGAAAAGAAATTCCATTCTGTCCAAAGTAACACTGTTTTTAAGTTGATCTTACTCCTTAGGCAGTTTAGTTTCTGGAACTCTTTTTTATTTATAGCCTACAAATATCTTTAATAAAGTTTTAAAGATGTAATACATAGGAGTGGCATAGCAATGTCTTGCTGTTTATACTACTTTTAAAACTCATATCCTTAAATATGCTAATAATCTGAAGAAACAGAGAATCCCTTACATTGTGTAGCAGAACTTGACGTTCTGTTAATGGTTTTAGTTGACTATTCCATGGGAGGCTCTGTGACATCTTTTGCAAGGGAAATGGCAGGAAGTGTGTTTTTTGTTGATTGTAAAATTGTTTCAGTTTTTGAGCTTCCTTTAAAAGAAGTTATATAAGTGGGAGGGGATTGAGGAAATCCTAAGAAGGCTAGAAGATCTGAAAGAACAGAGAGGTTTTCATGGGAAACGTGTTTCTGTTTTGAAGTAATGAAATTTCCAAATAGTATTTTACTATATTTTATTATATGTAATAGATATTTTATTATATGTAATAAGTAAGCTCTGAAGGCATAAACTCATCTGATGTTTCTTCAGAACCTTAAGTATCTCTACCCAATCCCATCCTCATTAAACTTCTTAAAAGCATAATCATTTTTATAGCTGTCAAAGCATCTTATTGTAACTTGGGCTCATGGATCAAATAGATAAGCATCCATGTTATATTAAATGGCAACTACTCAGTAAATCAGTGCATTTTGACCACTTTAATGGTTGATTTGGAGAACTCATATTAATTCCACACTTTTTAGGTTAATACTAAGTTAAGAAAAGGAAAAACAGTATTTCTGAAGTAATCTCCTAAATCTTTTAAAAATAATTTTTAAAAAGTAAATAAGATATAATATGGATATAAACTATGCCACTAGAACTCTCTTTGAGCTATTTCAGTGTTAAATACTTTAAAAAAATTTTTGTTTTAGGAAAGTATCATGATATAATGGAAAGAGTATGGGCTTTAGAGAAACCTGATTTCCAGGTTTAGTTCTAACATTTACCAGTTCTATGACTTAGAGCCAATTACATAATCTTCCTCAGCTTTAGCTTCATATATAAAATGGGGATAAGTGTCCTCTCAATTTGACCAATAGGTGAGTTAACATAAGCATTTTGCATATTACATATAATCAACAAATATCATTTCTAGCTTAAAAACTATAGGTAATATCACTAAGCCCTTACCGTATCCCTAGATAAGTGCTTTACATGGGTATCTCTTTTAATTCCTTCCATCTTTTGAAATTAGTTTAGTCTCTCCTTCAGTTCAGTTCAGTCACTCGGTCGTGTCCGCCTCTTTGTGACTCCATGGACTGTAGCACGCCAGTCCCTCTTTACAAATAAAGTAAAAATGAGAGGGGTTGAGTTGCCCACTATCATTTAACTAGTAAGTGGCAGGCCTGAGACCCAAACAAAGCGCTTACCCACTGTGACACACACTGGCTCTGAGCTGTAGCAAGAGGGACGAGGTACATGTTATATACTCAGACTTGGAAGTCATTCGGGAGGAAAAATGGAGGGAAGGAAACCATGAATGAGGATTTCAGCAGATGAAACTGGAAAAAAGCAGTGGTGTGCATTTGGTAGATGTAGAAGAAAAGAGTTCAGACAAGGGTGACCAATGAGAGATAGTAAAGGAAAGTGGAATGTGTGAGTCATTCCGTGGTGAGGTTTCCTTTTGGCAACTGTACACTTGCTGTAAGCACAGAAAGACAATAGATTGTTGAAGAAACTGTCAGAGCATTAACTTGTGAGTCTAAGGAGAGGTGTTTTTTTTCCCTCCATTTGGCTTGCTTTCTATTTATTGTCTTCTTCCTTTTCAGTGTTTCTGGGTTAAGATATTTCAGATGCTGCTCCCTTATACTCAGTCGACTCAATTCTTAGGCACATTTTCTGGGTTAATCTACCCTTGTTTTTATTAGTCTCCATGATTTGTTTACATCTTTTTAATGTCAGGATGTTATTCTCTATTTTAAAATTGAAGTACTGGAAGAAATAGTTATTTTAAATCTGGATGATACATTGGAATAATGTTTAAAAGTTCTATTTATTAGATGCAGTGTCTCACTGCATGAGATCAGCCTTCTCCAAACTTTTTCTACAAATACTATTTTCTCTTTTTAAATGAGATATATATAAATTATATGCATGTAATAAGTATATATATATATATGTTGTTCAATGCTAAATCATGTCCATATATAAAAGAATAAAATTTATACTGATAAATATAAATAGGTATATAAGTCTCTCTTCCCTTTCTCTTTTTTGAGGAATTTATTTGTATAGTTGCCATTATTAATTTTCAGGTTGCTAACCTTTAAGATTTACATTCTAAGTAACTTTCACAAATCAGTAGAGTATTGTTAGCTATAGCCATCATACTGTACCTTAGACCCCAAATCTTATTCATTTTTTTTTTTTAACTGAAGTAGATCAGTTGACCTATACCACTGTGTTAGTTTCAGGGGTACAACATAGTGTTTTGATTTCTGTATGTTACAAAATGATCACCATGGTAAGTCTATAGTTACCATCTATCATCATATTCCCCATGTTGTACATTTCATTGTCCTGACTCATTTATTCTGTAAGTGGAATTTTGTAGCTTTTAATCTCCCAATGAGGAAAAAATTTTAAAGCAGATAAGGTCTTTCTCCTGATGGAACTCACAATTAGAATCACAATTAGAAACGGTAAGTGCCATGATAAGAGCAAGAAAACAAATAAGGGAACGTTGAATTCTGTGGCACAGAGGATAGAGATACAGTTGTCATTGAGGGATGTCTGAGCCAATCCTTGAAGGGTTGGTGTCAGAACTAGGAAGGGCATTGTATGCAGAGGAACAGCCTGAAGAAGACACAGAGCAGCTAGGTTATTCAGTGAGTTTTAGGCTAAATAAGGTTGGATCCTTTAGAAAGCCTCACTGTGGCTATTGGAGACAAATATGAATCAGAGTGATTGTTTATAAAAGGGGAATTGCAGTTTTTTATTTGTTTTCTCAGGTTTTTTTTTGTTTGTTTGCTTGTTTGTTTTTGGTTTTACTTTTTCTAAAATGATTTTTAATTGGAGGATAAAGGAGTTACGGTTTTAACCTGTGCCTAGGAGTTAACTAGTGTCACTATAACATTAAGAAAGAAGACCTTGAAAAGAAAATTTCTGCAGAATGAAAACAAGGTAGAAGTCAAACAAGGGGAAAAGGCTCCATTATATGCCCCTGAAAGTCTCCACCTTTTATAAAACCTACTCTAGGGATTGTTACATTTCATTCAGAGCTCACCCCACTTGCTTAAATCTGGCTGCTTTTCTCTTAATTTTTTATTGCTTTGTTGTGAAGTTTTCCAGTGATCCTTTTATGAGTTAAACTTGCATTTGTTAAAGTTGGACCGTGTGCCAGACACACCTCCACACTCTTCATGTAATTCTGTTTCATTCAGTAGCTTTCTTCTCTCTTCTCTTCATGATTTTACTCAATGGTCTTACTGACTTCCTTATATGTTACTAGATTAAAATGGTCACATAGCCACCCTCAGCTGCAGAGGAAGCTAGGATATTGTATATTTAGCTTTTTCAACCTGCACAGTAGATGCCACAAAAACGGAACACTTGGGAAGGGGTATGTTTGCTACGTAAGCCATTTCTCACTGCCCTACTCTGGTTATTTCTTTCATTTCTCTTTCTTCTTTCTTATCAGTCCAACTGTTTTTCTCTAAAGAAACAAAATTGTTTAAACATCAAAATTTCTCATTGTTATTGTTGAAATTTCATGAAAGAATAAATCATAAATTAAATTTTCAATTTTGATTCAAATAGACTACCAATTATCAAATTGTAACCTTAAAATAGCAATTCTACAGAGGAAATGTTTACATCATGCCTTAAGACAATCAGTTGTACAGTACTATTCAACATAAACATCATATGCCAAAGAAGTATAATTGTTTATTGTACATTTCCTTTCTTAGTATTTTAAGATATTAATGAGTCAGATGGAAGTTGTTTATTTTACCTAAACAGAAGCTTTCAGTTACAGTAAGTTTTCCAAATTTATAAAGCAGTAGAATTATTTGATATATAAGCAGTTGGAATGCTTTATTCATTCGGTAAATATTTATTAAGTACCTATTATGTACTTGTGGGTATTGAAAAATGAAAGAGTTGGTAGGGAATGATATTTGAGAACAGACTGCCTATGCTCGTGGAAATAAAAGCCTAATGAACAATAATCAAACATACATAGAGAGGTATGGGAATGGGTAGATGAGCGGCTGGCCAGATGGATGGACAGAGACAAGCAGACGCCTCCTAAAAATAAGATTAGTGTTGGGACTTCCCTGGCAGTCCAGCAGTTAACACTCGGTGCTTTCACTGCCATGGGCCTGGGTTCAGTCCCTAGTCAGGGAACTAAGATCCCACAAGTGGAGTGGGGGAAAAAAGGTTAGTGTTAGGATTACTGGTATTTCAATATTATATTCCTAAAATGTGTTAACTTTTTAAAAATTGAGGTTGACAGATTTGCAATGGAATTGGAGCAGAGCCGGGATCTGAACAGCACCATAGTGCACATTGACATGGACGCTTTCTACGCAGCTGTAGAAATGAGGGACAATCCAGAGCTGAAGGATAAACCCATCGCTGTAGGATCAATGAGTATGCTGGTAAGTAGGGAAGATTGGAGACAAAAAAGAAGTTTCATGACATATTCATATTCAAATAATCAGTTCATGAAGGGAAAAGACCTTATTAAGTTCTACCAGTTCTATCAGAATATTTTTCTAGGTGTTTTATAGGTATTCACTTACTGAATCCTTTCAACATCACTTGAGGTACACATTTTTATTTCCATTTGACAGATAAGAAGACAAATTCAAAGAAGTGTTTTATAATGTTCCCAGTGTTATCGATTCAGTTCAATTACGTTCTTTGCAACCCCATGGCCTGCAGCCCGCCAGGCCTCCCTGTCCATTACCAACTCCTGGAGTTTACTCAAACTTATGTCCATTGAGTCAGTGATACTATCCAAACACCTCATCCTCTGTCGTCCCCTTCTCTTCCGGCTCTCAATCTTTCCCATCATCAGGGGCTTTTCCAGTGAGTCAGTTCTTCCCATCAGGTGGCCAGAGAGAGTACTGGAGTTTCAGCTTCAGCATTAGTCCTTCCAATGAATATTCAAGACTGATTTCCTTTAGGATGGATGTACTCTGCATATAAGTTAAATAAGCAGGGTGACAATATACAGCCTTGACATACTCCTTTTCCTATTTGGAACCAGTGTGTTGTTCCATGTTCAGTTCTAACTGTTGCTTCCTGACCTGCATACAGATTTCTCAAGAAAATGTTATAAAGCTGGTAAATGATAGAGTAGCATTTTATCTTTCTGTTGCAAATTATATTTTTCTTAAGTAACTGTTCTAGTTAAAAAGAATTGAAAAATAAAGAAAAAGAAATGTTATGCTAAAGCAGAAATTTGCAAACAATGGCCTACCGGCCAAATCCAGCCTGCTGCCTTATTTTGTAAATAAAATTTTATTGAATACAGCATCGTAAATCAACTATATGTGCGTGCTTAATGGCTCAGTCGTGTCCGACTCTTTGCGACCCCATGGACTGTGTAGCCAGCCAGACTCCTCTGTCAATGGAATTTTCCAAGTTAGAGTACTGGAGCGGGTTGCCGTTTCCTACGTCAGGGGATCTTCCCAATCGAGGGATTGAACCCACATCTCTTGTGCCTCCTGCATTGGCAGGAGGATTCTTTACCACCGTGGCACCTACTCCAATAAAAATTTTTAAAAATTTTATTGGAGCACTGTCACACCCACTCATTTATTATTGTTTCATTAAAAGAGCAGAGTTAGTAATTTCCACAGAGAGCATATGATCTGCCAAGTCTAAGGTGTTTGAACATTTACAGAATAAGTTTACCAACGCCAGTTTTGGAGTAACATGTTTTATTAATATAAGTACTGTAACTAAGTAGTTCTTTCCATGACTTGAAACCTTTGCATTTCTGTTAGTGTGTGGCTTTTCCTTATTGCCACCCTCACCATAGCAGGTAAAAGTGACCAGAATAGCTGTGTGTAGCCAAAAATGTGTTGGGAATTAGAAATAGCAACTGAAATAGATGAGTTTGGTTTAAAAAAAAACACACACAAGAGAAATAAGGAAGGTTCTTCCTTGTTCTAACTCTTTTCAATGCCTTTGATAGCTATTAACATGATTCCTGAGTTGTTATTTTATTATGAAACTATAGTCTGTTTGTTCATTCTCTCTGCTCCCACAAGTATGTAGGCAACTGACAGTCCTGCTTCTCAAATAGTCTTTATAGGAAAGTATACTCCCCTTTCCTACAAATCATCAACTAATACTTGAAAAGAAGTATTCAACGTTATTAAGAATACATATCACCATGTTTTTATGTGAAATTATGCACATGAACCCCTTTAGTACTTAGTGAACGTTCATTTGGGCTCATGCTTCTGTAATTTGAGCGGAGTACAATGGGGAGGGTTTGTTTATCCCACTTGGGGTCGGCTAGGACTTTACCTGGAGCTGAAGGATCCCAAATGGCTTCACTAACGTCCCTCCAGCTATGAGCTTTCCCCTCCACATGGTGCTTTCTCCTCCACATGGTCTTAAATCCTGTTAATAAGATCTCTGTAATCTAACACGAGATCTTCACATAGTTGCTGGACCCACAAAAGCAAAGGCAGAAGCTGCAGACTTCTTTATGCCTAGGTTTCAGGACTCATATAATGTCACTCCCTCACATTCCTTTGGTCAAAGCAAGTCACAACACTAGTCTCTTGGTAGGAGGAACTAGAACCCACCTTTTGACAGGAGGAACTGTGAAAGATTGTGACTGTGATTTACAATCCCCCACAAACCTAAAAGTTAAAGGACGTCATATATAAAATTGTTTTTCTACTCTACTGTAGATCTAGCTTTTTTTAATATCAATCCCAATAGATTTCTTCATATTAACATTTTAAGCATTGGTTTGTCTTCCAAGTGCTGTCTGCATTTTCTGTTCCAGAATGTTGACCAAGGATTAGCATAGTTTTGATTACTATCAAGATTCTTTAAATGCCTCTTGAAAACGATAAATGGCAAATATATTATCATTTCTGAAATACCCTTTCATTTGGTAGATTTTGTTTTACATTCTTTGAATTTCCACTTTAGATTCCAGGGATTCCATTTGTGATTAATGTTTTCTAAATGGTACTGTGGCCTACCACATTAGCCTAGATTGTTGCCAGGTATTTTCATCAACAGGATTTAATAAGTAATGTTTTCCTGTTTACTCTCATAATTGTTAAGTGCCATCTCCTAGTTAAAATGTGTTCACCAAAAAAGGTATTCCAGCCTTAAGAAATGCAGCTTAATTTTAAAAGTTCTTTTGTGCTTTAATCATTTCATGTTTGAGACTTCATTTAACTGACCATATATTAGACCATATATTTCTTTTTTTTGTAGATGAAAAATTTCCCAAATCCCAAATAGAGCAAATTCTAAATCCATACTATTATACTATACTATTACTTTATATACTTTTACTTTCTATAACTTCTATACTGTTTGTACTATATAGCTTTATACTACTGTAACTTTTATGTAACATCTCCCTCTATCATCTAAACTTTTATATGTACTGTATTACAGATATTCATTAAAGCCAATGAAGTTTAGTTACTTGAAATGTAAGAGAACCTTTTTAATAGCACAGTCTTGCTTTTTAGCTCATGTCACATTATAAATATGAGACAGCAGTGGGAGAGGGTCGTGGTACTATACCATGATACGACAAAGTCAAAAGCTTGATTTGAGACAGTGCCTATAAAAGAAATGTCTTTGAATTGAAAATGCACATCAGTAATGTGTTTCTTTTGAAAGCATCGATCAATATGTCAATTTTGGTTTGGATGTTTTTCCCCATGTGGTCCACTTTCTTTCAGTCTACTTCAAATTACCACGCAAGGAGATTCGGTGTTCGTGCAGCCATGCCAGGATTTATTGCTAAAAGACTCTGCCCACAGCTTATTATAGTGCCCCCAAACTTTGACAAATACCAAGCTGTGAGTAGAGAGGTAAGTCTGCTATCTCACTCCTACTTGTAGCCTCTTGTTGATTTCACGTCATATAGAGAGACAGGTCCAAATACCATAGCACATCAGAATCTATCCTTAGCTTATCCCTGTAAGTCTCCATTCTATCACTTCCTCAGCTTATGTATTGAATATTGAGCTGCATATATGTCCAAACTATGCCCTTCTATTTCCCAGTTTTTGTTTTTTGTTTTTTGTTTTTGCTTTTCCATGTGTTTTCTCATCTGCATAGAAAATTCTTATCTCCCTAGAAAACCCTGCATTACTTTAATTATAACCTAAATTAACTTTAGCTATTTTTCTGTTAATGTCCAATGTACATTTTCTTCTAGAATCACCTTATATTTATAATCTACAGACTTAATCCCATAACATTAATTCCAAGCTCTTTTCTAAGTAAAATTTTTATCAGTGTTTTTTTAACAAAATTAACTTATTTTGATTAGCTGCTCTCCTGGCCCCATAATCTAGTGAAGGTGCTTATGAGCATTTAATATCCCAAAAACCATAATCAAATAAAAAGGGGAATAGTCTATTGCTTTGAAGAGGATCTCTGAAAAATTAGATTTGGTTATTCATGAAAGTTGCCTAAAGTGTGATATATGAAAAACTGTCCTTTCCTCTAGTTTTGGTAATAACTGGACCATCATGCCAGTGCTAAAACTTAAGTCAGAAATTGAAATTTTAGTGTACGATGTCAAAATATGTTTAGACTACTGTGGCAAAACGCACTGTGTTAAAGACTGCTGTCTGAATCGAAACACTTAAAAACTCCAGTCTCACACTTACTTCCATTTGGTCATGTAAACTGTCTTTAGAGTCACTCTTCTTATTTGTGCTCCACCTCATTTCTCCTGGAAATGAAAGCTCCCCCAAATTAAAATGATATTCCACCCCAATTTTTTTTTTTTAAGTTTTTAACAATTCTTTCAAAAACGAGTCTGTGGAAGCAAGAGCTTTGGTGCCTGCATCTGCAAAGCTGGTAGGGAAGGGGAGGCACATTCACACGGGTTACCGTGTATCTGTTGTTGTTGTTGTTGAGTCCTGTCTGACACTTTTGCAACCTCATAGACTGTAGCCCGCAGGGCTTATCTGCCCATAGGATATTCTGGGCAAGAATACTGGAGTGGGTTACCATTTCTTTGTCCAGGAAATCTTTCTGACCCAGGGATCAAACCTACATCTCCTGCATTAGCAGGAGGATTCTTCACCACTGAGCCACCTAGGCTTTTAATACTAATAAGTTTGAAAATCCTTCAAAGACTTTTAAGTTCTGCTTTAAGTCAGTAAAACTTCTGGCAGCATAACAATGAGAACCAAATTGTTTGAATTCCCTTTAGTCATTTACGTAAGTTAGAGAAATCTGTCTTCAAATTTGAACAGGATCCAACTAGTTTATTTGCAGATGACAAGTGGGTTCTTATCTGTAAATGAACTA
Source organism: Bubalus kerabau (assembly GCF_029407905.1). Taxonomy (NCBI): domain Eukaryota; kingdom Metazoa; phylum Chordata; class Mammalia; order Artiodactyla; family Bovidae; genus Bubalus; species Bubalus kerabau. Next base: position 11,307,493 of record NC_073633.1, read on the forward strand.
TAGTACAGATTCACTGACAGCAAATGCATTAATATTTATGGCTTGTTTAAAAGTTTAAGAAAAAGCCATTTTTGTTTTCTCCAAAAGAATGGAGTTGCTGTAACTGTTCTCCAAGCCTCGGTACTTCGTTTTTACTGGAGCCTGTCTATTTTTGTTCTTGAAAAAGTATCTTATGTAAAGGAAGTTAGTGAGTACTCATTGTCTCCAGAGAGCACTTCTCATTCAGAATCATCTTAGTTGGCTGCCAACTACTGACTTTCCAGTTCCATTTTCACGAGAAAGATTCCATCTGAGCACATTGTAAAAATGATTTCTTCTATAAGAACAAAGCTAATTAAGGTGCTTTCTGAGTAGAGCTTGGCCAAGTTTTTTGTCACATTTTCTAAAATTACCTTTGATTCAGCTGTTCATAGTTATATTAAGCCAAAAAGCTTTCTTTTTATAAAACATCTAAAAAGATTTTCTCATGATACCACAGACAGCTTTAAAACACTAGATGAAACATTACATATTTCAGCAAATATGTTTTTCTAATATATTATTTTGGCAACCATTTCCTTTAATTTCAGCTAATACTTCAGTGGTTAAAAAACTTCATAGTTTCATATAATAAAATTATCTTCTATAAAAGGCATTTCTGGAATCATACAGAGATTCTGATGTCTTTACATATTTCTTTTATTCTAAGATGCAACTCCAGACTTTTCCCCATCATTTAATATAGTCATAGACTCAACACTACAGTTTTTGTCATCTTTTCCATTCTAAATCCTGGCAGCTGTTTTGTTTTCTGAATGGATTATTGAGTGGAGTTTTATAGATATAATTAATTGAAGTAGAACCACTTTCTAAAGCAACATAGTACCTTCATGTAAGATTATTCCTTTTTAAAATGAACAAAAAAGGTCATAAAAGGAGAGCAAGATCCTATTGTTCCCATTTCTGCTTTTGACCTGCTACCTAAAAATTATGTTGCTTAACTTTTTCTCTGCCTATCAGAATGATGTTAAACATGTTCCTTTTGAAGGTTAAGGAAATCCTTACTGATTATGATCCCAATTTTATGGCCATGAGTCTTGATGAAGCCTACCTGAATATAACAAAGCATTTAGAGGAAAGAAAAAATTGGCCTGAGGACAAAAGGAAGTATTTCATCACAGCAGGGAACTCTCTAGAAAACGGTAAGCAATTTATTAGAATGATCAGACTTTAAAAAAAAATTCTTTGGATTAACCAGTTAGCAGGCATAGATGTAGGACTAGATATAGATTTATTATGAATAAGTATTAAAAATGAAAATCAGAAACTTAAATATACCAGTGGGATTTCTGAGATAAATGTGTGGAATGTCACTTTTAAACCGAATGAAATTCTTAAATCTCTAGACTTTGAGTCTGCAGAGTCCCTACCCAAAGTAATTTCATAGCAGCTTTTTCCTAAGATCTAACCTAACTGAGGATTGGATTGCATTGAATCTGAGGAGGTTCTCTGTTTAAGGTAGCCTTTGGTTGTAGCTGTTAATAATAGAAAATAGACTTTTAAAAAAAAATTAGTCTCAAACATACTAAAACATTGAATGGGATTTTTTTCCTCTTTATTTGATAGATTTTCCATAATCTGGTTACTGTGATTACTGTTTTTAACCTTGCCAAAATTAATGATTCTCCAATTCCCTTCTTTGCCTTAGATCTTATTTTGACTCTTTTTCTATTTAATGAAACAGAAGTTTTATGACCCTAAGGGTTTTTTCAAATGGGACCCTTATCATCTGTCCAAAACAATGCCAAAAAACATGCAGATAGTACATGTACTCTGTCAACTCTCTGTTTGAGGTGGGGTTACTTCAGATGCTAGCGCTGCCCTGGAACCCTGGGCAAGGTTCACCTGGATGAAAAGGTAGAAATAGAGGGTTTGCCTGAAACCCACAGCCATGTTTCATGTGCACAACTCAGTAACTGCTTCAGAGGGGACAGGCTACCATGGTTTGGGGCTCACATCTTAGGAGCAAATTTAATATGGACATCAAATCATAATTTTATCACCTTGCTTAGAGCTCTAAGGTCTCTCTCTTTAAGGGAAACATTAAACAATATAAGCAGTAAACAGTTTCTGAACGTAGAGTCTTGAAGCAAAAGGTGTTTTGCTCTTAGTAGAACTTGTTTGGGGAAGTGACACACAAAGCCTGACATTGCTTAAAATCTTACTCTATTCCTTAACTTTTCACAAGAGAAAGGAGGGGAACCATTAAATATCAATAGTTACATTGAATCGCTCCCTGAGGGTCTCCTATATTCTTGGCGTGGCATGCTCAGTCGTGTCCGACTCTTTGCAACCCCATGGGCTGTAGCCTGCCAGGCTCTTCTGTCCATGGGATTTTCCAGACAGGAATACTGGGCTGAGTTGCTATTTCCTACTCCAGGGGACATTCCGACCCAAGGATCAAACCTGCGTCTCTTGCGTCTCCTGCATTGGCAGGCTGCTTCTTTACCATGGTGCCACCCGAGAAGCCACCATAACAATTACTTTCACAATCAGTTATAAAAAATTAAATTGGGGCTAAGATAAGTGTTTTCATTCCCTACTAATGTTCTTTTCATTTACTGTACATCCAAACTCATTATGAGGATGTGAATTTTTAATGCCTGTCGTTCTTAATATGTATCTATGTACTTTCCTCTTCATGTATTTCATATTCTTAAGCAATTTAAATAGTTTAGCTTTTTTTTTCATATCTAAGTCCCTGTGGACTGGCCTTTCAGGCGTGTCTGATTTCACATTATGCCAAGAGAAGCTTTCAACAGTGAATTGGAGTCATGGCAGGTGGTTGACATAGCTTCCTCTCAAGTCCAAGGCATTTTTCTGTTGTTTGCCCTTTTCCTAAAAGGTGCAGTTTTGGAAAAGTATTGTTAACTACCATGTCTAGATAGAAATAAAATAATAATAATAATTTTGTTTATTCTCTCTTATAAATCTGGATGGTGCTAGCCAATATAAAAAACTAAAATACTGTACCGAATACTTTTTAGCACTTGCCATCCAGATGGAATCTTTAGTATTTCAGATTATCAGAAACCTTAATTTTGCACTTTGATCACCTCAGATCAAAGGGGCTTATAAAGATATTTCTTTCAGAAAGCAAAAGAGAAACCACTAGTGGTTGGTTGCAGAGCCAGGCCTCACAGAGAAGTAGACACCATTGAGCAGTGACTGAACGATGAACCTGGACGGCAGGCTTTGCTTCCTGTCATAGTGTTCCATAGTCAGCGCCTCCCCTGAGGATGCTTGACAGAAGCTTGAGGTATAGAACATGGCAGAAGGAGCTGCCTAGGGGGCTGTGAACGTTTCTTACTAGACCTGCGGGTTTGCCGTAGCTCTTTACCTTGACTTCCACATGTCTAGGTGGGGAAAGGGTCCAGCTAGATGCCATTTCAACTGTACCACAGTCTTAATCCCCTGTGAATTGCTCTGTATTTCAAAACCAGATAATGGAAAATGAACTGAAGCACATAAATAACAGCTAATATATAATTTGAAAATAAGGTTTATTTTGTAGTGGCCTGGGAATTCAGATTTGGAAAATATCTGTGACTTAATTCATATTACATATTTAAAAATTTGATACCAATCAGGGGTCTGTCATATTATTTGTGTTATCTGTAAACTCTTTCTAAAAAACCAACTTCATTTTTTAAGTATAATGCATTTGTTTGTGTCTTGAAACTAAAAATTTAATCTTTGCTTCTGTATGTACCTTAATTTGGAAAACGTTTATGTGTAACAAAATTATGAGCTGGAGGGAGTTCCTGGGTGGTCTCGTGGTTAGGATTCAGTGCTTTGGCCGCTGTGCCCCAGGTTCAATCCCTGATCTGGGAACTGAGATCCCACAAGCCACGTGGGGCCGCTAAAAATAAAAAAGAACTATGGAATGTATCAGAAAGCTTTGTTGTTAATCTTGTTTTTATAAATTTTACACTTAAACCGATTTCTTCTCCATTAAGCCCAGAAAGTAAAGTTCATGGATTTGTTCGTGAGGACATTTTTAGTATTGGTATAGATTTAAATGTATTTCACAGTTTAAATTCATGAAAAACGCAATAAAAAAAGAAAAAAAAAAGAGGTAATAACCAGATTAGTATTTTTGCTTTACTTTTTAATAATATTAGTTTACAACCCTTTGGTAATAAAGGCTTCTCACCCTTAAACTTGGATCACTGTTAATCTGATTAGACCTTAAGAATTTATATATTTAATGAAGTATAACTTCCAAAAATAATTTCTATTTATTTAAAATGTGCTGTTAGTAAGAGTGATACTTTATAAAAAAAAAAAAAAAGATGAAGTCAAAATTAAAATAAGCATTTGAAAGAATAAAATTCAGATTTTTTTAACACTTGGAAAGTTCTTCCATGAATAAAGAAAACGATAAGGTTTTTTTTCTCCCCTAAGAACAAAATCTATCTTTCAGGCATAATTACTCTAGATTGCCTAATGCCTTTTCCTTATTCTTAAATTCTAACTTAAAGTTCTTTTTTCTCCTAGAGATGAGTAAAGGGAAAAAAACTTTTTTTTTTTTTTTTTTTAAAGAAAAAAGTACTGTGAATCTAATTCCAACTCTAGTTTTCAACTAATTTTGTTCAAAAAGTAGTGAATTTTACCTAAGGTATTTCTTTTTAAATTGTATACGATGGAAATGGGTGATCTTTTTTAAGAAAAGCTTAGAATCCGTGTTTTCTTTGTTAAACAGTTAAAAATATAAATGATAATGTTTCTGACCTTGGTTCTTAGAAACAAAACTAAATGAGATTTGTTTTGTCTTTAAAAAGATTGACGGAAACATAATTTATGAAGTATGTACTTCTTAGAATGAAGATGAATTACTGTTCCTGTTTACAATTTAGATAAACCAGGAAAGGAAGTTAATAAACTGAGTGAGCATGAAGGATCCATCTCTCCACTCCTTTTTGAAGATAGTCCTCCTGATTTGCAGTCCCCAGGAAATCCTTTCCAAGTGAACTTTGAAGAACCAAATAATCCTCAAATACACCAAAACTCAGTTGTTTTTGGAACATCAGCGGAGGAAGTGGTCAAGGAAATTCGTTTCAGAATCGAGCAGAAAACAACACTCACAGCCAGTGCAGGTACTTAAAAGGATATTGGTGGTTCTAAAAACTTTCAGACTAGCTAATTCAAATGTAATATTAGTAGTTTCTCATTATAAAGTGTATAGTTAACAAATTTTACTTGGCCATTTTTTAATTAACTTCTGACAGTTTACCTATTTAGAATGCTGTGAACTGTAGATAAATGGGAATTAAGCAGAAACATCCATGTGTCCAAAGCAAAAACTTACCATAAAGCTCATGTAGCTATCTTTTTTGAAACATAAAATATATTTTAATTGGTTTTGGACATAATACTTTATCAGTTTTCCCTTTGAAGACTTAACAGTACAAAAAAAGGGCCCAGCTGACCAGATAAGGTATGGACAAGACAGAAAAAACACCAGCAAGCTGCATAGCAATCTAGGATCATCTGGTAAAGGGAAAAAGAGCTTTCCATATGTCAGTCACTCATGAGGATAGCTCTGAGTCTTAGTGCAGAAACAGATATTCATGAAGACCCTAGATTATTTTAACAAAGCCATATTATAATTGGGTTAGTCTTTTTTTCCTATGGCACAGCATGAGAATAAGTAATAAATTTTAGAATGATGTGTATAAAAATTGAAATAAGCTATTTATTATATTTGAATATACCTATTTCTAATTATCTTAATCATTAAGACACCTAGAAATTATAAAACACCCCTCTGAAAAGTGGTGGTAATTTGCTTTGTGTGCATATAAAGTATGCACACATTTCATTATCATTGTTTCAAATATACTAGAAACCAGAATCTTTGATTTTTTTTTTCTTTATGTGGGTAATCTATACGAAAGATCTTTTCAAAGAGAAAGCTTTCATCCTAAATTATATTATCAATCTTTTCTATAAGACAGACTGTATTCCTACTAAATATAGTAGGAAACTAATATTATCACTTAAACTCAAAAATTAAACTTTAAGATACCATGGGGATTTAAATATTCCTCATTTCTGCTGCCACAGTAACTAATACAGTTTCCTTTCCTAAAACCATAGCAGCCTTGGGGAGATAGAGAGTAATCAAATGCTATTTTTAAAGTAGCATTCCACATAATTTCAGATCTTTGTATTTAATTTTTTTATGTATTGTTATCACATGTTTTAAAATTATACACATCATGTTCTTTGAGTCACTGGAGTGTTCTTCTTTAAAGGCATCGCACCCAATACGATGTTAGCAAAAGTATGCAGTGATAAGAATAAACCAAACGGACAATACCAAATTCTACCTAACAGGCAAGCTGTAATGGACTTCATTAAGGACTTACCCATTAGAAAGGTGAGATTTTATATGAAATGTATCCTCTATATAATACCCTCTGATTTCTGAAGAAATAGTTAAAGAGGATTAAGAAGTACAAACTTGGAGTTATTAAAAAAAAAAAAAAGTCATGTAATGAACAGCCTAGAGTCTATAGTCAATAATATTATAATCTCTATGGGGACAGACGGTTACTAGACTTACTGTGGTGATTGACTTGTAATGTATATAAATGTTGAATCACTGTGTTGTACCCTGAAACTAATGGTGTATGTCAACTATAACTTTGATTTCAAAAAATGAAAAGAGAATAAAAAGTCATTTATCCTACCATTCCCTGAGTTTGCTGCTGCTGCTAAGTCGCTTCAGTCGTGGCTGACTCTGTGCGACCCCATAGACGGCAGCCCACCAGGCTTCCCCATCCCTGGGATTCTCCAGGCAAGAACACTGGAGTGGGTTGCCATTTCCTTCTCCAATGCAGGAAAGTGAAAAGGGAAAGTGAAGTCCCGCAGTCGTGTCCGACTCTTCGCGACCCCATGGACTGCAGCCCACCAGGCTTCCCCATCCCTGGGATTCTCCAGGCAAGAACACTGGAGTGGGTTGCCATTTCCTTCTCCAGTGCAGGAAAGTGAAAAGGGAAAGTGAAGTCGCTCAATCGTGTCCGAAGCGACCCCATGGACTGCAGCCTACCAGGCTTCTCCATCCATGGTATTTTCCAGGCAAGAGTACTGGAGTGGGGTGCCATTGCCTTCTCCATGCCTGAATTTATATGACCACAAAACTCTTATATAAATGCTTTCTAAAAACTCCATGGAATTTAAAGTTTTAAATTCCCATGCAACACTAGTTTAGGAAATACGGCCACAAAGTATTTAAAGCCATTTTCTTGCATGACTTTTGAAACTAGGACATTATTTATACCTTTTATGAGTTATAAAAGATATGATGAGATTATAATATCAATTCTTACCTTAATTTTAAAATGAATTAATGATAAATGTTGATTCTCTTCTAGGTTTCTGGAATAGGAAAAGTTACAGAGAAAATGTTAAAGGCCCTTGGAATTATTACTTGTACAGAACTGTACCAACAGAGGGCATTACTTTCTCTCCTTTTCTCTGAAACATCTTGGCATCATTTCCTTCATATTTCCCTGGGTCTAGGTTCAACACACCTGGCAAGGTATCTGTACCTATAATATAATCATTCTGCTTTTTCTTTATCGTCTGCTGAAATAACAGTTTTCACCATTGAGATAGAGGCTAGAAGGATAACATGTTTTAAATTCTTTTAGGCTAGCTCAGCTCAGAATACAATTTTTGAATTAGAGTCAAAAGATTGGATATGAGAGAAAGGAAATGAGGAATAAAGAATCCCTCCTAGGTTGTTGGCTCCAGCAACTGGATAGATGGGTAAGAGGAACGATGGGTGCTTTCTTTTCTGAACCTGCCTTGTTCTTTGTTCAGAACATAAGAATACTGGTAGTCGGATTGTTGAGGAAGGAAAGATGGCTTATGCTCCAGAACTCACTCTTTAAGCAAATAGATGTAATGATTCTTTGAAAACCTTCATGAACTTCCTGCATTTCTCCTCTTCTACTGAGTACATTGTGTTAGGCACCGTTCTAGGCGCTGGGGATAATAGCAGTAAACAAGATGAAATAGTGCCTTCATAAAGTGTGCAGAGTAGTGTGGGAAAAAGAAAGTCACCAAGTGAAGAAAGTAAGGCAGAGTAGGGGCATAGAAATTGACTTGAGAGGGTAAGAGCTGGTGCTGGCTGTAGTCCTCCAGCGGCAGGGGTCTGAAGGGGCCAGCCAGGAAAGACCTCGGAGAAGAGGAAGCAACTAGAGGAGAAGCCCCGTGTTTTCTCCCTGCTGCTCTTTCCTCCTGGTCTTAAAAAGAAGAATCCCAGAGCTAAAAGGGTACACTGTTTAGGGTGGGTGAAAAGAAGGCACTAAACAAGAATGAGAATTAACACTAAACTAAACTAAAAGACCCTGAAGGTGGGAGAAGGGGACAACAGAGGATGAGATGGCTGGATGGCATCACCATGAACTCCAGGAGCTGGTGATGGACAGGGAGGCCTGGCGTGCTGCAGTCCATGGGGTCACAAAGAGTCGGACATGGCTGAGCGACTGAACTGAAACTAAAAGACTACTGAGGAGGTGTATAAAATGTTTGATTAATCAGTTAAATCTCTTAAATCTTTAGAGATTGCAAGGCCTGTGCTGTTGCTTTTCTCATCTTTCTGTGCTCCTCATTCTTTCGAATCCAGGTAGCTGACTTTGATCCTGAGTTTATGTAATGAAAGATAAGAGAAGGACATCACAGTACTATAAATAACCCCGTATTTGAAGATTTTGGAAATAAAACTGTCTTCTTTATTCCAAAAATTACCCTCTTTTTATTTCCATAGTGCTTGAAAACAATATAGTTTTGAATATAACAGAGCACCAGTGGTAGAGATGTAGATAATGCTTTTAAGTGAAACTCATGGGTAATTTTTAATAATATAAAATAGCAAACCTACTTTCCTTTCTATCCACATTCTCTGTTTCCCTAATTTGCTTTATTTTTTTAATCTCTTGTGCTTCCTACTTTCTAATCTGTTCTCTATTTATTTTTGTGTTTGTCTGCCTCCACCAAGATAGAAGTTTCTTAAAGGCAGTCACTTGGTTTGTTTTGTTCATTATTGTATCTCCAAGGCCTAGAACAGTACTCGATTCGTAATTGGTTCATGAAATATTTGGAAAATGAATAATCTGTGTGTCATTTCAGCTTTTTGCTTTTAACTAGTCCTGTCAGAACAGCTAGAATCCAACCTAACTAGAAGGTTCAGATCCCCAGTCATCACCCTATTGCCATAGACCACATTTTGACTGAGCTTCTACAGAGTGGTATAAGTAATAAACAGGCTAGTATTGATGTGTCCTAGGCCAGAAATTAGATAATCAAACTGTTTAAAATTCAGTTATATCTTATAACTGAAAGCCATTATGCTACCACATTCTGTTGATTTTATCAGTTGTGAGTTTTGATATTCAGATTTTTAATAGAAACAATTTATAATATCTTGTTTGAAGATGTGTTCTTTGATAGATATAGACTTGATCTGTCACGCATGTAATTCTATTAGCTTATCTATCTACATTCTTTGGTGATAGTTTTTAGATTAAAAAATTCACTATATTTAATCATGTATAACTTTTAATCCAAAATATTATTGAGATCTCTAAAGGGTAGCTGATCTTAAATCATTTTGGTTGACTAAAAGGAACTCAGTGTTGTTTGGAAAGCAAATAAAAGTCTTTTTATTTTTGTCATTTCAAGGGATGGAGAGAGGAAAAGCATGAGTGTTGAGAGGTAATGTTTTATTACTAATTATTCATAATTTGTATAATTTTAAACTAATTTTTAATAAAATATCACTGAAATTTTAAAAATCTGTTTGTAAACCAGATAACAATTTTCAGCAGTTGACACCCCTAAAGTAAATATTCTAGTACAATGCTTTATTATCTTTGCTTGCTATGCTGTCAATGGGGAAAAAAAAAATTTAACTGCAGTTTTTTTTTAATGTTAGTTTTGTTCCTATTCAATGAAAACCAAGAATTTTAGGATTCCAAATCTAAATTTCTAGGTTTGTTTATAAGAAAAATAATACTCAGTAGTTAATTTAAGATATGATAATGGAAGTTCTTCCTGAAGTTCTTCAAATACTGGTAAATGACTGAAGGCACCAAATAGTAAGATCCTGATGAACGAGAGCGTAGAGGTGATCTCATTCAGTGGTTTACAATCCTGTTTGGAAGTCAGATGAAATCTTGATGGAACCTTATTTTCTTGGGATATATGTCATTGTCTGAGAAGTCTCTCACTTATCTCCTCAAGTTCCACTAAGACATTTAAGAACCTCGGACCGAGACATCTCTGGTGGCCCAGTGGTTAAGGGTCTGCCTGCCAGTGCAGGGGATATGGGTTCCATCCTTTGCTGGGGGAGCTAATATCCCCCATGCCACAGAGCAGCTAAGCCCGTGCACTGCAACTACTGAAGCCTGAGTGCCCGGAGCCTGTGTTCCACAGCAAGAGAAGCCAACTACTGAAGCTTGAGTGCCCGGAGCCTGTGTTCCACAGCAAGAGAAGCCAACTACTGAAGCCTGAGTGCCCGGAGCCTGTGTTCCACAGCAAGAGAAGCCAACTACTGAAACCTGAGTGCCCAGAGCCTGTGTTCCACAGCAAGAGAAGCCAACTACTGAAGCCTGAGTGCCCGGAGCCTGTGTTCCACAGCAAGAGAAGCCAACTACTGAAGCCTGAGTGCCCGGAGCCTGTGTTCCACAGCAAGAGAAGCCAACTACTGAAGCCTGAGTGCCCGGAGCCTGTGTTCCACAGCAAGAGAAGCCATCACAGTGAGAAGCCCACACCCCACAACTAGAGCGTAGCCCCCACTTGCTGCAGCGAGATAAAGCCTGCACACAGCAACAGCACAGCAAAAAAAAAAGAACCTTGGACCTGCTGTAAGGGTGTGTTCACTTTGCACATATATTATTTGTGATCAGAAAAACTGAATAACTTTTCTAAAACAACGCACTCCGTAAATGACTTGATAAAAACTGCTGTTTCAGGCTGTGATTTACATAAGAGCAATCAAAGGAAAGGGCTCCCCTGGTGGCTCAGCAGTAAAGAATCATCCTGCATTGCAGGACATAAGAGATACAAGTTCAATCCCCGAGTCGGGAAGATTCCCTGGAAGAAGGCATGGCAACCCACTCCAGTATTCTTGCCTGGAGAATCCTATGGACAAAGGAGCTGGCAGGCTGCAGTCCATTGGGTCACTAAGAGACAGACAGAAGCTACTTAGCACACGTGCACGCACACATGCAGCCAAAGGAAAAGAGGGGGAAAAGCATTCAAATGTGAGATAGCATTGTCTTATTTCCTATTTAATGATTTTTTTCCTCCTATTTTGTCTTCTATTTTGTTATTGAGAACATTGCTTGCTGTACAAGAATATTAACTAATATTACTATTTCTTAAGAAAGGGGCAGCAAACCAATAGGAAAAAATGAACAGAGATCCAATTAGTTAATGGAAGAGAAGGTACAAATGGCTTTACAAACATGTGAAAATAATCCCAGTCTCTTATTTAAGAAATACAGATTAAAAATTATCTGAGATAGCGTTTTTCATTAATCAAGTTGGCAAAGATACACACTCCATTGGCAAAACTATGTGAGTGAAAAAGGTATTAAACTCTAAAGGAGAGTGTGCTAGTTTCTAATTAGTGGTTATGAAGGTCAGAAGTCCTAAAATTAAAGTGTCAGCAGGGTTGCATTCCCTCTAGAGGCTCCAGAGCAGAATCCATTTCCTTACTAAAAGCTTCTAGAGGCCACTTGCATTCTTTGGCTCACGGCACCGTTCTCCATCTTCAGATCCCACATTTTGTCTTTCTTTGACTCTTACCCTCCTGCCTCATAAGGAACCTAGGGATTACACTGAACCTACCTAGATAATCGAGGATCATTACCCCCATTTTAATTTGTGTAAAATCCCTTTCACCATGTAAAGTACTAGATTCTGAGAGATTAGGATTTAGACATCTTTTGGGACCATTATTTTGCCTGCCACAGGGAGCAAGTGATTTTGTCTACAAGATATAGATACTCATGTACTTTGATCCCACTGTTCTCTTTATCTAGAGATTCATTCCACAGATGTCACCACATGTCATTTTACATGTGTATGAAGTTGTGAATTGCATTTTTTTATAATAGCAAAAGGTTGGAAATAACCTAAGTTTCTACAAATAGAGGATTGGTTAAATGATCTTACATATTTAAATTAGGATATCATGCTGCCATATAAAGGGCTTCCCTGGTAGCTCAGCTGGTAAAGAATCTACCTGCAATGCAGGAGACCCCGGTTCAATTCCTGGGTCGGGAAGATCCCCTGGAGAAGGGATAGGCTACCCACTCCAGTATTCTTGGGCTTCCCTGATGGCTCAGCTGGTAAAGAATCTGCCTGCAATGCAGGAAACCTGGGTTCGATCCTAGGGTCAGGAAGATCCCCTGGAGGAGGGCATGGCAACCCACTCCAGTATTCGCCTGGAGAATCCCATGGACAGAGGAGCCTGGTGGGCTGCAGTCCATGGGGTCACAAAGAGTTGGACACGACTGAGCAACTAAGCACAGCACAGCACAGCTGCCATATAAAAATGAGGAAATTATTTACTTATAGGGAACCCACCAGGATGAATGAGAAAAGTAAAGTGGTAAACAATGTCTGATGTTTTACTATTTATATAGGGGAAGCGTTTGCTCGTTTATAAAAGTATGCTGCTGTGGCTACTGCTGCTAAGTCGCTTCAGTCGTGTCCGACTCTGTGCAACCCCAGAGACGGCAGCCCACCAGGCTCCCCCGTCCCTGGGATTCTCCAGGCAAGAACACTGGAGTGGGTTGCCATTTCCTTCTCCGATGCAGGAAAGTGAAAAGTGAAAGTGAAGTCACTCGGTCGTGTCCGACTCCTAGTGACCCCATGGACTGCAGCCTACCAGGCTCCTCTGTCCATGGGATTTTCCAGGCAAGAGTACTGGAGTGGGGTGCCATTGCCTTCTCTGTTATACAAGTATAACATACTTTTTCTATGCACACAGTATTCTAGATGAATAATAAATAGGAAGCTGGCAGTGTTGGTTGCCGCTGGGAAGGAGAACTGAGTTGCTGTCGGCAACTGGGTTAGAAGGGGCACTTTTCACTGAATGACTCTTCAGGATTTGCTCAGGGTTTTTTACTGGTTATGCTGCTCTCTCTTTAGTGTCTTCCTCTTTTTCGTTAATATGACCTTCAACACCCTTATGCAAATGAACTCACAAGTTCTACATTTAATCTTACCAGCTCATTTCCAATTGTCTATTAAACAACTTTATATAGGGGCCATGAACCAACCCCGTAAAATCTACTTGAAGATAATTCTCTTCAGACAATATTCATGCAATAATTGGAATGATGTTCTCATTTGTACTTTCTTAAGACAGTCCTCTGTAACAGTCTGTATACCAATATATCCTAATGTTTTGTAAGTTCTTGGGGCATTATCCTTATATGTTGGTGACTTCAATCATCTTTTAAAAAATATTTTCGAGAACAAATGTACGTTTACTAATCAGTTTAGCTATAAATAATCTCCCATTATTTAGGAAGATCTTGAATATTTTTACTTAATTATATCTTAGTACATCTGAAAACTTTATTCAGTACTATAGAAAAAATATCTTAATGCTAGGCCATTTACATGTAGTGTATCATTTCTAAATTATCCTGAATTGTAGTTTACTTTGTGCACCCAAATCATTCTTCTCTTTGTAGGACATTCAGTGAGATAAGTAAAGCAGAAGAACAGTACAGCTTGTGCCAAGAGCTTTGCAGTGAACTTGCTCAAGATCTACAGAAAAAAGGACTTAAGGTACTTCATTTTTATGTGGTATTCTTAGTTTTCTAAATTTTTAATAATAAAAAGCAACCTTAAACTGAGAGTTAGATTTTGCATTTAAAAACAAATTGGGATATATCAAAAGAGTTCTTATCCTCAGTAGAGACAAATTGAATTCTAACCCTTATCTGAAACCTGTGATGAGATCATTTTATGAGGAGCAACTTACAAGCCTGGAGTGACTCCAATATATTTCCAGAGGAGTTTATATTACGTTGGGAGTACATTTGAATAAGTTCAAAATCAGAGTTATATTGGCAGTAAACAATAAGGCAAAGAGAAGGATTTCTCTAGAACTGTACTTTTTTAAATGCCTTTCCAATTATCCTTTAATGTCATTGTCAGGTAGACAGTGACCTTGTGGAACAGGCATTTTGTTTCAAGGCCTTAATCCAGGTTGCTTAATACATTGAGAACAAAACCTGGAAGTCTTTGAACTTTGTGTTTTATAATCTTCACTCACAACAACCTATGTTTAATATTTTTCCAACACTCTCAAAACAGAGGTGGAGTTATTACAAAGTGTAATACAAAAGCATTAAAAAGTTATTGCAAAGAAAGGGCCATCTAATGAATATTTTCTTATAATTCTTCTCTATTATACCTTAAATATAAAAAGAGTTCTTTTTAAAAAAACTTTAAATAAACTTTTAATTTTAGAATCATTTCAGATTTATAAAATAGTTACAAAGAAAATATAGAGACTTCCAGTATACCCAGTTTCCCTCATTATTAACATCTTATATTATCATAGTGTACATTTCTACAGTACAGAATAAAGTTAACAAAAATGACCAGTTAACTTTGCCCTTTATATAAAAGTCTTTCACAAAAAATCAGTTGGGGAGGAAAATGGGATTTTTAGATTACTTATGGATTTTACTTATTCTTTATGACTATATTCATTACCATGTTTTATAAATAATTGATTATACTTTCATACTCTCTGTACATTAGAGACCTTTCTGAATTTTTCTAACATGTAAAAAACTTTTTTCTAGAAGTTAAAAGAGCTATATAAAATAATGTATTCTGTTTGTTACAGGGTAGAACTGTTACCATTAAGCTAAAGAATGTGAATTTTGAAGTAAAAACTCGTGCCTCTACAGTTTCAACTGTTGTTTCAACTGCAGAAGAAATATTTGTTATAGCTAAAGAACTGCTAAGAACAGAAATTGATGCTGATTTTCCACAACCCTTGAGATTAAGACTTATGGGTATAACTTTTACTGTTTTTTCTTAAAATCTGCAAGACATTTCCAAAGAGTCAATTTGAGAAATAGTCTCACCTCCGTTTTATTTCTTGAACCCATTCAGGGAGTTATATTTCTTTTACTTTCATTTTTCTTGATACTTAGAACCTGATGCATGTGAAGCCATGATCACTAGTTTAATTCCTGTAAGAATCAGTTAGAGTCATTATTTTCCTTCAATACTTACTGAAATCCTTGGGGTTAGGCATTTTTCAAAATTTTAAACTTCAAATTTTAGAAAGCAAATTCAGTACATGTTGAGTATATTGTGTAATACTCTTTTGGGATCTGAGGCAG
Organism: Bubalus kerabau; assembly: GCF_029407905.1. Lineage (NCBI taxonomy): Eukaryota > Metazoa > Chordata > Mammalia > Artiodactyla > Bovidae > Bubalus > Bubalus kerabau. The sequence goes on from NC_073633.1 coordinate 11,322,933, forward strand.
CACTTTATGATCAAACATTTTATTATTTCTGTAGCAAAACAAAAAATATTCACACTGAGTTGTAAAGACTCTAAATAGCTTCACATCAATCTTGTCATCAGTTACCATTTGTTGCTGACAATTTTCAGAGCTTTTAGATTTCAGAATTACAGATAAAGGATTGTGGCACTATAAAACCACATTTCTAGCCATCATGGGGTAAAAAAGACAAACCACGTTTCCAAAGTGAACAAGGGAGAGAATGTTTAGGGATAAGCACTCAGATGCCAGGTTTACTGTTAAGAATGGGGGTCATCAGCCATACTTTCACATCTGAAAGATAGCACACATGGAAGTCAATTTGAGTATAGTATGTTAACTAAAAGAGCTAAAGAGTAGATGTTAATAGCAGCTTTATTTATAATTACCAAAACTTGGAAGCAACCAAGATGTCTTCCAATAGTAGGTGAATGGAAATTGTGGTACATCCAGACAACAGAATATTATTCAGCACAGAAAAGAAGCAATCTATTGGGATAGAGGATGGGGGAGAAGAAAGGAAAGGTAATGAGCTGTCAAATGATGAAAAGACATGGAGGAAACTTAGATGTATATTTTTAACTTAAAGAACCAATGTGAAAAGGCTACAATACTGTATGATTCCAATACAGGAAATTCTGGATAAAGCAAAATGGTAGAGATCTGAAAAGATCAATGGTTGTCAAGGGTGGGGGGAGGGAGGAATAGGCAGAGCACAGAGAATTTCTAGGGCAGAGAAACTATTCTGTATGCTATAATGGTGGACACATGTCCTTAAACCTTTGTTAAAATCCAGACTGTACAACACCAAGAGTGAACCGTGATACAAACTGTGGACTATGAATAATGACGTCATGTCAGTGTAGGTTCATTGGTTGTAACAGCTGTTCCACTCTGGTGGAGGATGTCGATCGTGGAAGAGTTTGTGCATGTGTGGATGCAGAGTATATATGAGAACTCTCTGTCCTTTCTACTCAGCTTTGCTGAGAACCTAAAATCATTCTAAAAAATAGAGCCTATTGCAAAAAAGGAGCTAAAGAATCAATGCAATTGACTCCAATTAGTTACTCGGTATTTAATGGTATCGTGAGTCAGATATTAACGGAAAGACCTATATATGTATCTAAGGTCTTTCCATTAATGCTAACTCCAATAGATACTTACTATTTAGTATACCCAGCATTATAAAGAGAGTAAATTTTTATTCATAATACCACCTTTGGAAAAGTATCTAATTGAGAGAATATGCAGTGTTGCTTATTATTTTTGGCTAAACAGGCTTTTTAATAAGTGTCGCAGTACTGTTACGCAAAATGTCTTTATGCTTTACGGTTGAGTTGGTTTTGTTGAATTGGAAGTGGATTAATTCTGGTTGGTTTAATTTAGGGGTGCGGCTCTCTGGTTTTCCCAATGAAGAGGAGAAGAAACACCAACAAAGGAGCATTATTGGCTTCTTACAGCCTGGAAACCAAGCCCTTTCAGCCACCGGGTGTATACTAGAGAAAACTGACAAAGATCAGTTTCTAAAACCTGCACAAATGTCTCATAAGAAGAGTTTCTTTGATAAAAAACGATCTGAAAGGAAAGCGAGCCCCCAAGACACATTTACATGTGAAACCGTAAATAAACAAAGTTTGCAAACATCACAGTCATTCCAAGTTTTACACAAGAAGATGAGTGAGAATTTAGAAACAGTGGAGAAATCACATAGCTGTCAGACATTTACCTGTCCTGTTTGCTTTAGGGAGCAAGGAAGCATCAGTCTGGAAGCCTTTAATAAACATGTAGATGCATGTCTTGATGGACCTTCCATCAGTGGAAACTCCAAAATGTCCTCGTGTTCACACGCTTCCTCTACAGAAGTAAACGAGAAAGAAAATGTATGTGATTCTGTTTCTCTCTGTGAGAAGCAGGGTTATGAAACCCACCAGAAGAATACAGAGATCACATCAGTAGATCCTGTAGAGCTGGTAGAGACTACCAGTAAACCATCAAATATAGAAGATATAAGTGCTTTAAGTAATAAGCCCAGCGAAGAGGAATGTTCTGGTCTTTCAAGCAAATCATTTAATATGGAACACTGTCCTCAGAATTCTTGTACTGTTTCATTGGAAAATGAAGATGTTGGGTCATCAAGAATGCAAGAATCCCCCCAACCTAATTCATATGAAGTAATCAGTGACCAAGTCCTGGTTTGTCCTGTTTGTAACCTAGAACAAAAGACTTCAGATCTTACCCTATTCAATGTGCATGTAGATGTTTGCTTAAATAAAGGCATCATCCAGGAACTGAGAAAGGATAAGATTAATCCATGTAACCAACCCAAAGAAAGCACCAAAGGTACTGGTGAGTTTATGGGGTTTTTTTAAAGAGCTTGATTTTCTAGAAATGTTTTATTAAAATTCAGATTGCTATTAAATCTAAAACATATACCTTTAAAGGGATAGTTTGTGTATGTTGCCACTTAGGAAAATGTTAGTTACCTTACCATGGGCTAGAATTAGCTGAAGCCATTAGATTTGAAATTTGGGGAAATCTTTGGTTTAGGCTTGACTTAGCACAGAGTGAACTTAAAGGTTTAGGGAACTGAGTGATCTGATCCAAAAAGAAACTCCTTCAGAGAACGTTTGCCAAGGCACAGTGGTAAATTAACTGTAATTATATGGCCAGAAAGCCTCTTTAACTTGTTTTCTGGTAGTTCTGACTCTGACCCAGCTTCCAAATTAGCTGCAATACTAATGAAATAAGTAAATTACAAAGAAATTATTTATAAATTCACACTATGTAGTCCTAAAGAGATTTTTATTATCTTTAATCAGTTAACTAACTCTTTAAATCTTTAGAAACCGTTTTTACTATTTGATGTTATTCATTATGCATTATCTTCCCTCTAAAGATAACTCAGGCAAAGTGCAGAAGACTGGAAACAAAGCAAAAAGGTATGGCTAATTTGAGTTTTAATAAAGCTAGCCATGAAATTGTTATATTTTGAGCCTGATTTTTAGGAAATGTTAAAATTTGCTTTTATAAATCAATAGTAAAAGTTTTAAAATCAATTATTTGCATAAGCAATTTTAAAAATCTCTTCATGCGTTTAATTTTGTGCTTTTCTGTTGTTGTTATTGTTCTTCTTCATGCATATTATTAATCACATGTTCTGTTTTATTCCAGGCCAGGATTGATGACAAAGTACTCAGCATCAAAGAAAACAAAACCAAACAATCCCAGACATACTCTTGATGTATTTTTTAAATGAATGTTGAACATTTTATCAATTTTTGATTGAAACTTGTTATTTTATAATAACTGAATGTATTCTTCCCTGTGTCAAGCTTACAGATTCATTTAGTGAAAAGCAAGTACAATAATCCCTTTGTATAAATTTGGAATATATACTAATTTACTTCTGTATACTTCTTTTGATAACAATGAGAATTTCACTTTCAGTTATACTTCAGTTAGATAATTCTGTTAGAGATAATTTTAAAATGAAAAGTTGGGAATGAGATCAGGAAGTGGTTTCTTTATTATGTTTTATAGTGAATATAAAAACATATATATTTATAAGGGCTTTCAGAGGTTCAGATAAAACTATCAGAGCATAAGAAATTTTTTAGCACTTAACCACTTTGTTGGCACTGGATGCTCTGCTTGATCTTAGTATCTTCTACAACTTTGAATAATTATTTTTAGCTCCTAGTATCTTCAGCTACCTCATGAGAATTCGTTACTAGTATTTATCATAAGTTCTATGAAGAGTATTGGCTTAGCAGAGTTAGCCTGCATGCTTTTTTTACCTTCAGGAAAATAATATCACAGTGTTATTTTCTGTGTTAAAAGAACTTTTGTTTAAAATATGATTATTCATTTTATTTTTTTTAATTTAAAATTTCTTTGTCCAATGAATAAGCACTTATTCACTTTAAAAAATATTTAAGATTGAAGGTCATTATTTTCTTATCTAGGACTTTTAAATGGCAATATTTCATTTCTTGGCAGTTGTATTTGTACTTTACACAGATCTATAAAAAAAAGAATAAATTGTACACTCTATTTTTATCATGATCTTCTAGAGAAGAATGTGCAATTCAAAAGATTAATGTGTTTTAAAACACCTCATTTATCTTAGTTCTATTTCTATCATGTTTTTATTAATATTCTTGAAAGAAGACAGCTTAACAATTGTTAGCTTAAGTAGTTGCTCCAAATGCTTTCATGGTATCAAGAGTTTTTATGAAAAACAAAATAATTATTTAATAGAAACATGCAAATGGGACCCATTGTCTATTACTGCTTTAAGGAACTGAATCTTTTATTCTCATATTTTTGTTTCTTCTTTTCATATTTTATAGCTCATTACCTAATTGTGTAAGGACATAATGTTTTAGGAATAGTGTAAATTAGGATCTCACACAACCTTTGGCCAAAGTGGTAATTTGACTTTAAATAACTAGATAGTTTAAAATTAGGCTTAGGGTTTATTAGAATACCAATTTCATGCCTAATATTATTATATGCTATGATGAATATCTAGTTATAGAACTGCGATTCTTGATCATGTGATTTGCTTACATTCTCTACAAAATTAAGCTCAATTAAGCACTGATTTAATGTATTGAAAAGTAAATAACACCATATTCTTTTCTATTTTGTTTTGTTTATTTTTATTGATTTTTCAACATTAGAGTAAATACTAAATTATTTTCATTTAGATTATTCATTTAATGAAATGTTATCATTTAGTAATATTTAATAAAAATTTAAAATGAAACTTTAAATGTTTAATTTTTTAGCAATAGAAATGGTTTCCTTACTTTTCAACTCTTTTTCTACCTCTGTTACTTTCAGTCTTATTTTCTTTGCCCAGAATTTTCTCCACATCCTTTTCTGTTTTATCTAATAATCGAACTCATTTTATTATAATTTTGTTTGGGGGACATTAAAAAAACACAACAAAACCACAAAGAATAGCACCTATAATCTTACCTATGTGAAGGGTGACAATATAGGGAGCCACTTGGGAGAACACATTTGCAACACACATAATTTACAGAATACTAGTATCCAGAATGTATATAATCCAGAATACACAAATGATTCCTATGAATCAGTAAGAAAAAGACAACCAATAGAAATTTGGTCAAAAGCCTTTAAGTGGCACTTTACATAGAAATCCAGGTGTCCAAGAAACATGAAAACATCCTCAGCCATTTTAGTAATGGGGAAATGGGAAAAAAACCTCAAAGAGATATTATAACATCTCTCCCAGATTCATAAGAATGAAAGGATCTAATGATATTGTTTTGGTGATGATGTGGAGCAATATGAACTCCTTTAAAAAAAAAAAAGAAAGAAAGAAATTTAATTCTTTATATGGCTGTGCCAGGTCTTAGTTGCACCACTCAGGATCTCAATCTTCGTTGTGGCACGTGGAATCTTTATTTGCTGCAAGCGGCGTGTAGGATCTAGTTCCCTGACCAGAGAGGGAACCCAGGCCCGCTGTGTTAGGAGCTCGGAGTCTTAGCCTCTAGACCACCAGGGAAGTCCCTATGAACTCTTACTTTGAAAACAACCTCTTTGGAAAACAGTCGGCCCTTCTTTAGCAACTCTGAAGATATGTATACTCGATTTGTATATATGCACTCCTGTATATATGCCGGTTATCTTCCATTTGCCCTCCTGACTTATATTCTGTGCCCTTCATTCTGCGCTATGTCCAATGAGGCATCATGGCAGCAAGAAGCCACTGCAGAAGGTTTCAAGGAAAAACGGTGAGGTTGGGTATTCTCTCATATAGCTTTCTCTCATATAGCTTTCTGATATGATTCTCTCATATACTTTTCACTTTCATGCATTGGAGAAGGAAATGGCAACCCACTCCAGTGTTCTTGCCTGGAGAATCCCAGGGATGGGGGAGCCTGGTAGGCTGCCGTCTATGGGGTCGCACAGAGTCGGACACGACTGAAGCGACTTAGCAGCAGAAGTAGCAGCATAGCTTTCTGAAGCTGGTTAAGCCCCTTGAACAAAGGTCACAACCTCTTCGTATGTCATTCTCTGCTCTCTCCCTCTCCAGGCTCTGACAATCCCTTCCTCACCCTCACCCTTTCACCCTACAAGGTGGCAACAGAGTCTTGCCCTTATTAGCCCGCAGGTGCTGCCCTATCTTTTGTGCTTTCCTCACACCGTGCCCAGGTGGCGCTAGTGGTCAAGAACCCGCCTGCCAATGCAGAGAAATAAGAGATGCAGTTGGATCCTGGGTTGGGAAAACCCCCTGGAGGAGGTCATGGCAACCCACTCCAGTATTCTTGCCTGGAGAGTCCCATGGACAGAGGAGCCTGGTGGGCTATATAGTCCATGGGGTCCCAAAGAGCCTGATACGACTGAAGCGACTTAGCACAACACACACAACCTGCCCACACTTTTGTAAATGGTCCCCTTTTTAAAATTCATCTCAAAATACAAGGTTTTTTTTTTTTTTTTTTTTTTCCCTGCCAGGACCATAACTGATACAATGTCTTGGGATAACTATTGAACGTGTTTTTAGGAAGCATTTGCAAGGTTACACATAGCAGCACTGCAATAACCAAAAAATATGGAAATAAGCCTAATAGTCAACATTGGTAGAAAGGCTAAATTCTACCATTGCATTTTCATGTATATTCAAACAATAGAATTCTACACATTAGTGAAAATGAAAGAACAGGTAATCAGAAGGTGGATGGATATCACAAACATAATGTGGAGCAACAGAAGCAAATCATAGAAGGATGTCATCAGTAAGATTCCATACATGTAGTTAAAAACAGTGTGTAGCGCTTTAAGAATGTATTCATATAAATCAAACTATAAAGAAAACTATGCACATTATTGTCCCCAAGATAGAATAATGACCTTCTGTGGGGAGAAGAGGGGATGTGATTGAAGAATGCACGTGGAGCTGCTGAAACGCTGTCAGCGCTCTTGTCTTAGGTGGTGACTGTGGGTGTTTACTTCTAAAATATTATTTAAATTGTACATATATATTTTATACACTCTTGTTCATAAATGACCTATATCACAAGTCTTTTAAAAAATGTCATAAACTTCTTTCTTCATTGAGGTGAAAATTTCCTCCATCTCTGCAGGTATTTACCTCAATAGAGAAAAGGTACATTTCTCTCTGCTGAACACAGCAAGAAAGAGCCATCCCTTGTCAACATTTTCCATTTTTCTCCTAACATTTCCCCTAATGCTACAGCCACAGCAGCATTTGGTCTACTCTCCAGTGTGAAATTGTCAAAGTTGACCAAATATTTTATCATCTCCAAACAAGTCACCATCTTTCCAGCCTATGATATGTGTCCCCATTCCTCAAAGTCCCTCCCTTAACCACTAAGTCAATTCTGTATATTGGGTTTTGTTTCAGCACCTTACTTTTTAGCATCACTTAAGAATTTCATTTCAGCTGTGAGTTACAGAAACCCAATCTGTCTCTTAAAAAAAAAAATCAGTTCTAATTTTCCCATGAAACATGAATTTCATTGGTTAGCGTTAGCTCAGTAGTTCAAAGATGGGTTCACAGTCTAATTTTCTTGGCCTCACATGGCCAGCTTCTGGTCACAAAATGGATGGGCTTTTCCATGTCCAGCCTTACACATGAGTTCCAAGTAGAAAGACAAGGACATGAAAAGGATAAAAGGGTAATGAGTCTGTCCCACTTTAAGGAGCTTTCCTGGAAGCCCTACGTAACAATTTCCACTTCCATCTCATTGGCCAAACTGTCACATGGCTTTCTCATACTAAAGGGAACCTGGAAATGTAATTTTTAGCAAGACACATTGCTGCTGCTGCTGCTGCTAAGTCACTTCAGTCATGTCCGACTCTGTGCGACCCCACAGACGGCAGCCCACCAGGCTCCCCCATCCCTGGGATTCTCCAGGCAAGAACACTGGAGTGGGTTGCCATTTCCTTCTCCAATGCAGGAAAGTGAAAAGTGAAAGTGAAGTCGCTCAGTCGTGTCCAACTCTTCACAACCCCATGAACTGCAGCCCACCAGGCTCCTCCATCCATGGGATTTTCCAGGCAAGAGTACTGGAGTGGGTTGCCATTGCTACATCCAAACAAAAGAAGGTTCTGTTAGTAAACTCTGTCTCACCTATAAAAAACTATATAAATCATACCATTTAATGGTGAAATTTTAGAAGCACTCCTTAAGAATAACACAAGGGTATCCTCTGTTGTTTTGCTGGAGTCAATTCAATAAATAAGATGAATTAAAAACTGGAAACAAAATAAAACTTCATTGTCAGATGTGTTTGTATTTTTTAAAATCTACATTTAATAAAGGAGTTCAAGGTTATGGCTACAAGATCAATGTACAAAATCAGGAGCATTCCTATACAACAAAAGAGCAAATTAGGACATGTAGTAAACATACTCTCTTTCATGATAATAATCTATAAGGGACCTATAGGGTCTGGGGAGGTAGGGAGGTGGTGTCATCTATCAGAATTTGTTGAGTACTTTAAAACTGCCAAGTATTACTGAAGGACAAACAGTATGTCTGAGTAAATTAAAGAGTGATCCTAGTCAGGAAGAATAGCTATTTTAAAGATAACTATTCTCCCCTAATTCTGTAAGTTCAATAAAACTCAAAACTTCTCATGGTTTTTCTTGGAAGTTGTTAAGTAGATCCTAAATTTTATATGGAAGAGCAAAGGCCCAAGAATAACAAGGTAGAATGACAGGCCCTAGTACATATCAACATTTATTAAAAAGCTGTTGTAATTAATACCATATACTAATACAGTAGTATTGCTACTACTGAATTGGAAAGACTGATGCTGAAGCTGAAGCACCAATATTTTGGCCATCTGATGCAAAGAGCTGACTCATCGGAAAAGACCCTGATGTTGGGAAAGATTGAGGGCAGGAGGAGAAGGGGTGGCAGAGGATGAGATGATTAGATAGCATCACTGACTCCATGGACATAAGCTTGAGCAAACTCCAGGAGATAGTGAAGGACGGGGAAGCCTGATGTGCTATAGTCCATGGAGTTGCAAAGAGTTGGACACAACTTGGTGACTTAACAACAGCAACAATAGAGTTGTATTGGCATGGATATATACATTTTAGACAACTCAGTACAAAAAGTATCTGCTATTTAATGAACGGTGCCTGAGGTGCTGCTGTTCATGAGGATGCAAAGAGTCAGACACAACTTGCTGCTTGCAAAGAGTCAGACACAACTCAGCGACTGAACAAACTGTGCCTAAACTCTGACCTTCCGACTGATTGCTCAGCTTTTCCTGCTCTAAACCATTTTGTGCATTTATTGAACATTAGCCACAAATGACATTTTCATAATGTCACCATTATGTTAGAAACAAAAGATGTCAAAAGCTCTCAGCTCTGTCCAGGATCAGCGGGAGTTGAGAAGAAAGGTAGGATTTTCAGCATATGATGATTTCTGTGGTGCAAACGGGCTTCCCTGGTAGCTCGGCGGTAAAGAAAACACCTGCAGTGCCGGAGACACTGGTTCGATCCCCGGGTCAGGAAGATCCCCTGGGGAGGAGAACATGGCAACCCACTCCAGTATTCTTGCCTGGAGAATCTCATGGACAGAGGAGCCTGGCGGGCATAGAGTTGGACACGACTGAAGTGACCGAGCACACATGCATGTGCAAATACCATGACAGATTTCAAGCTATTGACATGATGTCAATCAGTTCACAAAATTCCTAAAAATTTAACAATCAGCTCTTGGTTGCCAGTACAAATGAGCTCCTACAAATCACTGTCCCTGGCGCACACTAAACTCAGGTTTGACGTTCAAGGACACTGAAGTCACACAGCATAGCTTGTAGTTTCCTCAATAAACCAAGCTGCTTCTCCCTTCTGGTTTAATGTCAGTTGCTCCCTCTGTCCAGAATGTGATTCCTGAATGCCCCTTTGTCCTCTGCATACACAGTAAACACACATGACCATTCATCAAAAGACAATTAGCCCAAGGATCACCATTCAGCCCAGGGACCACTTTCAGGAAATGGTCCCTGCGCTCTAGGAAAACTGATCAGTCACTCCTTTGTGCCCCTGTTTCTGAAATGTTCTTTGCTGTGACTTTGCTGTGGTCTCTCTCTACTGGGTTGTAGGCTGCTAGAGATGCTGTCTTTCTCTGATCTCTGAACTCTAAGCACGAAGTACAAAGCCTGGCACTTAGCAGACATTAACTATTATTTGTTGACATATAAATGAATAAATAATATTTGTCCAAAGACTGATGTCTGTTACTATCTTACCATATTTTCTTTGGAAAGACAGGGTGATGGCTGACATAAATGGCTGCACTCAAGCTGGGTCATAGGGATGGGCATTCCAGGAACAGGGAACTGCACTTCTTCCCCTTTATTGGGTAGTGGCTTGTTTTAGAAATGGTTTATTACTCTGTTCTTTCAAGGTAGCTTGGAAATATTTGGTAAAAGGCTCAAATTATGACCATTAACTTAGTGCTTTAAAAAAATGCTTTTTGAGGAAATTTCTCATTTTGAAAAGTGTATCTGGTGCTGATTTTTTACCCCCATTTTGAAAAGCAATTATATGTTAGAGCATCCCCGGTGCTGGTAGGATGTCCGTGAACTTCACAGAGAGGTGGTGTTTATATCCCTGGAGCAAAAACTGGGTTTTTTTTGTTGGATCATTAAGGGATAATCACCTTTGCTTTGTAATACACAGTTGAATTACCAGTGTTCAAGAAAAACTCAAGTGATATTATAGGGAGTATTGAAAACATGATCACATTTATTAAATCATAATATTGGACTGTTCCCCTTACAAGTGTGAGGTAATTTATTTTCTAAAATTGTTGCTATCTACAGAAGGCTCAGGGAGACAGAAGATAATTCAGAGGCAAATAGTTTTCACCCTTTCCATCTAATCGCAGTCTCTTAAGTTTGTCATTATTGCAAACTCATATATACCTACGTATACATATGCATAGATGTACATACACCACATGAATTTGTGTGTATATATTTGTTTGTATACACTTTGTTTTGGGGGGCTCCAAAATCACTGCAGATGGTGACTGCAGCCATGAAAACGCTTGCTCCTTGGAAGAAAAGTTATGACCAACCTAGACAACATATTAAAAAACAGAGACATTACTTTGCCGACAAAGGTCTGTCTAGTCAAAGCTATGGTTTTTCCAATAGTCATGTACAGATGTGCAAGTTGGACTATAAAGAAAGCTGAGTGCTGAAGAATTGATGCTTCTGAACTGTGGTGTTAGAGAAGACTCTTAAGAGTCCTTTGGACTGCAAGGAGATCCAACCAGTCCATCCTAAAGGAAATCAGTCCTGAATATTCATTGGAAGGACTGATGCTGAAGCTGAAACTCCAATATTTTGGTCAACTGTTGCGAAGAACTGACTCATTGGAAAAGACCCTGATGCTGGGAAAGATTGAAGGCGGGAGGAGAAGGGGATGACAGAGGATGAGATGGTAGGGATGGAATCACCAACTCAATGGACATGAGTTTGAGTAAACTCCGGGAGCTGGTGATGGACAGGGAGGCCTGGAGTGCTGCAGTCCATGGGGTTGCAGAGTTGGTGACCACTGAGCAACTGAACTGAACTGATACCTACTAAACACACACACACACACACACACACACAACCTCTGCCAAACCTATATCTGTTACTAATTCTGTCAGCCCTTGTAACAGCACTTCTTTTTATTCCTTTTGTCAAATCTTCAACAGTTGCCTAATCTTTGGCCTTCCAATTTACTTCTCAGCTTTCACCAGTTTCTTTCCTTTCACTAAACCATAGACAATGCTTTCCTAACATCACTCTTATTTCTCTGTGTATGTGTGTGTGTGTGTGTGTGTGTGTGAATAAGAGGTGGGTCAGTTCTGGGGTCAAATCTAGTTCTGTTTTATAAGGCTTTTTTTTCACTCTCAGAATATGCTAAACTTTGAAACTCCTAATTCAAGCACACTGTGTTTATGTATAGTAGGGATTCAGTGGCGATGTCCTGGCTGTTCGCTATTCTACATTTCTTCCTTATTATTCGAATTTTAGCTAGGCCTACAATTGCCCAGCATAGTTTACTGCTGCTGCTGCTAAGTCACTTCAGTCGTGTCCGACTCTGTGCGACCCCATGGACTGCAGCCTACCAGGCTTCTCTGTCCATGGGATTCTCCAGGCAAGAACACTGGAGTGGGTTGCCATTTCCTTCTCCAATGCATGCAAGTGAAAAGTGAAAGTGAAGTCGCTCAGTCATGTCCGACTCTTAGCGACCCCATGGACTGCAGCCTACCAGGTTCCTCTATCCATGGGGATTTTCCAGGCAACAGTACTGGAGTGGGGTGCCATTGCCTTCTCCGAGCATAGTTTACTATATTTCATTAATTCTTTACTTTCTAAGCCACTACAGTCCATGGGATCGCGAGGAGTTGGACGCCACTGAGCCGTGAACACTTTCACTTTCAAGAAAGAATACCCAAGATGGGGAGATCAGTAGGTTACCACTGCAGTTAAAATGGGATACCAAGGTTTTCCATTTTCAAAGAGGGAACTGAGTCGTACTTTATTCAAAAGAAAATTCTGGAAGCCCATTTAGAATTGATTCAGTACTGAAGATCCAGTAGTGTTGGTTTTATAAAGCTAACCTCGACAACTCCGATTGTCTTCTATTCAGTTCAGTTCAGTCGCTCAGTCGTGTCCGACTCTTTGTGACCCCATGGACTGCAGCACTCCAGGCTTCCCTGTCCTTCACCAACTCCTGGAGCTTGCTCAAACTCATGTCCATTGACTCGGTGATGCCATCCAACCATCTCATTGTCTGTCCTCCTCCCGCCTTCAATCTTTCCCAGCATCAGGGTCTTTTCCAATGGGTCAGTTCTTTGCATCAGGTGGCCAAAGTATTGGAGTTTCAGCTTCAGCATCAGTCCTTCCAATGAACATTCTGGACTGATTTCCTTTAGGATGGACTGGTTGGATCTCCTTGCAGTTCAAGGGACTCTCAAGAGTCTTCTCCAAATTGTACACAGAACCACCTAATGTGGCCGGGACTTTCCTTTTAATTTCTCACCGCAGGTGCTTCCAGCACAGGGCGCGCCACACCTGAAGGCGGCCGCGCCGGGGCAGGACTGCAGCCTCGGGCGAGGCGCCCGCGGAGGCGCCCGCAGCGGAGAGCGGGCCCTGGTGTGCACGGTGCCCGCGCGTGGCGGGCCTCGGGGTCGGACGTGGAGCCCGGTCCGCTCGCCCCAGGGCGCAGGGCGGCGGCGAGGGGGCTGCGGGAGGACCTGAGGGGCGCGGCGGCCGGCCCTAGAGGGGCCTGTCCCGGGGCTGCAAGCAAGAGCGGCCGCAGGAGGAGGCGGCGGCGGCCGGAAACGAGTTCCGTGAGTCCGGATACAGGCCTGGAACTCCCTCGGCGGCGGCGCGGGGCGGGCCTGGGGAACTGGTTGAGCAGCTGCGGGTGCCCCAGGGACCCGAGCCGATCCTCACCCTTGCGGCCTAGGTGGGCTGGGTTTCAGCTTTGGGATCCACACCCTCCCAAGGGTTGGCTCACGTTTCTCAGGACGTTTTATTTCAGGTTAACCCTGCACTGTAGATGGAAGGAAAGTGTTCCTCTTTCAAATTAAGGAAGAGGATTTTCCAAGAAATGATTCAGCCCTTTTACAAATAAGGAAAGAGTTTTATGTGCTGTTATCTCCTACAGCCTGAGCCTTCACTAATTTATTGTGTGACCTCAAATAAGTCACCTCATTTTTCTGTACTTTAGTTTTTAAAGCTCTGTGCCTTGGGAATAAATTTCCAGCATAAACTGAGGGATGCTGTTTAAGAGTCTTTGAAGTTAAGCATGACATTGAGTCTCTTAACAGGCACACCATCCATGTCAGCTCGCTGCGATGGCCTCATTTCCCAAAGACCAGCCTTGGGTGCAGAACATCAGTTTCTTAAGATAGTCTTCGGTTAGTTCATCCATCCATCCATCCAGCTAGCCAGCCGTTCTTTCTAGAAATATGTTCAAGAAAGGACTATGTAAATGCACATTTTAGATGTAGAGATGCAGAGAGAGCATGGCATAAAGATGCAGAAAGTAATATGTAAATGAACATTCTAGATGTAGAGATACAGACAGAACATATTCTGGCCCAAGCTCAATTTCTGGTTGTAGGGGGTTGATAGATAATGAAATAAGTAAGCAAATAAATGTATGAGATATTTTAAGGTAGTGGTAAATGCTATGGAGACTATGGAATAGAGTGATGTGATTGTGACAGGGGAACAGGAGATGTGGTGATCAGGGCAGACAGGATGTTTGAGCCAAATCTCTGAAAGATAGGAAGGAATCAACCATGGGACCGTCCTCAGCGATCAGTGCAAAGAAATAGAGGAAAACAATAGAATGGGAAAGTCTAGAGAGCTCTTCAAGGAAATTAGAGATACCAAGGGAACATTTCATGCAAAGATGGACACAATAAAGAACAGAAATGGTATGGACCTAAAAGAAGCAGAAGATATTAAGAAGAGGTGGCAAGAATACACAGAAGAACTATACAAAAAAGATCTTCATGACCCAGATAATCACCATGGTGTGATCACCAACCTAGAGCCAGATATCCTGGAATGTGAAGTTAAGTGAGCCTTAGGAAGCATCACTATGAACAAAGCTAGTGGAGGTGATGGAATTCCAGCTGAGCCATTTCAAATCCTAAAAGATGATGCTGTGAAAGTGCTGCACTCAATATGCCAGCAAATTTGGAAAACTCAGCAGTGGCCACAGAACTGGAAAAGGTCAGTTTTCATTCCAATCTCAAAGAAAGGCAATGCCAAAGAATGCTCAAACTACTGCACAATTGCACTCATCTCACACGCTAGGAAAGTAGTGGTCAAAATTCTCCAAATCAGGCTTCTGCAGTACGTGAACCGTGAACTTCCAGATGTTCAAGCTGGATTTAGAAAAGGCAGAGGAACCAAAGATCAAATTGCCAACATCCATTGGATCATCGAAAAAGCAAGAGAGTTCCAGAAAAACATCTATTTCTGCTTTATTGACTATGCCAAAGCCTTTGATTGTGTGGACCACAACAAACTCTGGAAAATTCTGAAAGAGATGAGAATACCAGACAACCTGAGCTGCCTCTTGAGAAATCTGTATGCAGGTCAGGAAGCAACAGTTAGAACTGGACATGGAACAACAGACTGGTTCCAAATAGGGAAGGAGTCCGTCAAGGCTGTATATTGTCACCCTGCTTATTTAACTTATATGCAGAGTACATCATGTGAAATGCCAGGCTGGATGAAGCACAAGCTGGAATCAAGATTGCCAGGAGAAATATCAATAACCTGAGATATGCAGATGACATCACCCTTATGGCAGGGTGAAAAAGAACTAAAGAGCCTCTTGATGAAAGTGAAAGAGGAGAGTGAAAAAGCTGGCTTAAAACTCAACATTCAGAAAACGAAGATCATGGCATCTGATCCCATCACTTCATTGCAAATAGATGTTGAAACAGTGAAAACAGAGGCTGACTTTATTTTTGGGTGGTCCAAAATCACTGCAGATGGTGATTGCAGCCATGAAATTAAAAGACACTTACTCCTTGGAAGAAAAGTTATGACCAAACTAGACAGCATATTAAAAAGCAGAGATGTTATTTTGCCAACAAAGGTCTGTCTAGTCAAGGCTGTGGTTTTTCCAGTAGTCATGTATCGATGTGAGAGTTGGACTATAAAGAAAGCTGAGCACTGAAGAATTGATGCTTTTGAACTGTGGTGTTGGAGGAGACTCTTGAGAGTCCTTTCGACTGCAAGGAGATCCAACCAGTCCATCCTAAAGGAAAGGAGTCCTGAATATTCACTGGAGGACTGATGCTGAAGCTGAAGCTCCGATACTTTGGCCACCTGATGTGAAGAGCTGACTCATTTGAAAAGACCCTGATGCTGGGAAAGATTGAAGGCGGGAGGAGAAGAGGACGACAGAGGATGAGATGGTTGGATGGCATCACCGACTCGATGGACATGAGTTTGAGTAAACTCTGGGAGTTGGTGATGGACTGGAAGGCCTGGTATGCTGCAGTCCATGGGGTTGACACGACTGAGCGACTGAACTGAACCGTGGGAAGTTTGGGGGGGAACAGCATTATAATTAAGAGGAATAGCAAATGCAAGGCAGGAGTGAAACTGATCTATTGTTGAAAAAGGAGGAAGCAGACTTCCCTGTTGGCCAGTGGTTAAGACTCCACCTGACAATGTGGGAGACTCTGAGTTCGATCCCTGGTGGAGGAGCTAAGATCCAACATGTTGGTGTTCTGCAACTAGTACTGAGATTTTGTTCCATGCAAGGGAAGATCCTGCGTGCAGCAACCAAGAGCAAGTGCAGTTAAATAAATATTTTAAGAAAAAGAAAGAGGAGTAAGAGCAGACTATTTGAATATTAGGTATTGCAGGGAAGAGCGGATGATATTGGTGTGGTACAAAGAACCAGTTCAGGCAAGGCCTTGATGCCCTGAGAGAGGAACTTAAATTTGGTATTGTTGGTGTTTTAAAATTGTAGCCATTCTAACAGGTGCGTATTGGTATCTCCTTGTGGTTTTAAGTTATGTTTCCCTGATAGATAATAATGCTGAACATCTTCTCATGTGCTTATTGCCATCTATATATCCTCTCTGGTTCCTCTTTGTTCCATTGAAGTCTTTTCCCTATTTTTAAATTGGATTTTGTTTTCTTACTGTTGAGTGAGTCATTTGTCAGATGTGTGATTTGCACATATGTTCCCCCAATCTATAGGTTGTCTTTTTTATTCTCTTAACAGTATTTTTCACAGAGCAAAGTTTGAAATTTTTCTAAGGTCCAATTTACTATTGTTTTATTTACAGTCATGCAGTTGGAGTCATGTGTAAGACAGAACTCTTTGCCTAATCCCAGTTTATGAAGCTTTTCTCCTGTGTTTTCTTCTAAAAGTTTTATGATTTAAAAAAAAAAAAAAAACTTATTTCTTTGGCTTCACCAGCTCTTAGTTGTAGCAAGCAAGATCTTTGATCTTTATTGTGGCATGTGGGATCTAGTGCCCATGTGGGAACAGAAAGTCTTAACCACTGGACTGCCAGGGAAGTCCCTTTTCAGCTCCTTTATATTCCAAAATAACAACAAACAACAACAAAGAAGCAAACAAACAAAAAACAACTCAGTAAATCCTGGAGTCTTCTCTAAGCTATTTAATAAAACCTGCCATCTGAATATGTATTATGTATGTGACCTGTACATACAGGACGTAGAAGCTTCCTTTGTGGCTCAGGCAGTAAAGCGTCTGCCTACAATGCGGGAGACCCGGGTTCTGGGTCAGGAAGTTCCCCTGGAGAAGGAAATGGCAACCCATTCCAGTATTCTTGCCTGGAAAATCCCATGGACAGAGGAGCCCAGCAGGCTACAGTCCATGGGGTCGCAAAGAGTAGGACACGACTGAGTCACTTCACCTCATGTGACCTGTAATGTTCGTACTGTATAGTAATATTGATGTTTCTAGTAAAAGTGAAATCTCCTTTCATGTAAATGAAAATAAAACATGTTTATCACTTTTAACCTTCATTCATGACTATTTATATGATGTGCTGTGTTTCATGGTTTTGTTTCTGCAGATCTGGCATCCCACAGGGTTCTGCGGACAACAATTTTATCTCTGTAAGCTTGTATAGAGTATTTGGGCTCCTCCCTGCCTAATCTTGTACAAACATTTTATAAACAACGCCCCTTGAGAAGTCAGTGGCCACCCTCCAACCTCCTAGAGCTATATTCTGCATTGCTGACTTCAGGGTGGTCCTTGAGAATAATGTTTTGTTTGGGATAGGAAGATGTTTAAGGCTGTGAAAACACTTGCAGTGTGAGGAGAACGTGGAATCTTGATAATACAGCTTTATAAAATATTGAAGCAAGTTCCCACACCCAAAATAGCAGACTGTGAAAGGCTCAAGGCTGTTGTTTCAGGTTTTTAGCCCCAAGGTTTGCCACATGAGGTTTGCTTTCTCTTCAACCCTCTTCGATTCCCACAGTCATGCTTGCTTGCTTGCTTTCAGAGCTGCCAAATGAGAGAAGCTTCCAGAATGCTGCTAAAAGCAATGATTTGTATCTTATGGAGAAGCTGTTTGAAAAGAAGGTTAATATTAGTGCTGTGAACAATGTGAGTAGAAATCACAGATGTGACAAGTGATAGCAGTGTGAGTTTACACCGTGCAACTGAAATAAAAATAAACGCGATTCTGCTAAATGAGATGAGGGGGAGCGCTTTTGTTGGCAATTCCAGAATGTTTAAGCTGATAGTGGAATCAAGCTGTAAAGAGGCTCTGGGTGTTTTAATTGTTCTAATCTGAGGGGACGTGCCCAGGGTCTTTATGTGCAGCTGTGCTAAGTCTATGGGTGGGCAGTGTAGCCAGGTGTCGAGGTTATGGGCCTGGACTTGGTCCTGGATCATAGCCTGTGGATCACTTTGGCCTCACACATTCTGGAAAGGCAGAACATCTTTTGCTATACAGTTCATCATTGTTTTCTCATCAGTGATGTGCTTTGTGGTTGGAACCTTCCAAATGTAAAATCCAAAGGAAAGTACGGGTTTGCTTTTTACTGCTTGTGGAATATAGTACATCTGCCTGTTGGGCAGTGAGGCCTCTCCTGAGACCCGGCTCTCACTTGTTCTTCCGTGCCTGGTTTAGGGGAGAAGTCTCACTGCCAGAAAAATGGATTGCTTAGTGCTTGGTTTTGCGGATTTCCTGACAGCCCCACAAGGCAGGGTTCATCAGAGTGAACAGACTGGAGGCTGTCTCTGTTGTTTAGGACGATTTGTGGAGAGTGGTTCAAGGTGGGGTTGGCAGAGGTGGGTTGGATGCTAAAGGAAGCGTAAACTTTAAGAGACCTGCTTGTGCAGACTCCTTCCAAGGAACGTGGAGGGCTCTGGCAGTGTGTTCCATTGTTATATGATTTTGTAAAATCTGAAAAAGGAAGAAATTTAAACTGCCATCAGTTAGGCTTTCTGACTATGGCCTTAAAGAGGGCTCCTGAAAAGTGTAAACTTCATGTTCCGCAAAGCCTGGATCTGTTCCGGGCAGTGAGTCATAGAAGCCGAGGTGTGCAGTGGAAGGATGCTTAGCAGTTGTGCATGTGTGTATGTGAGGGGATTTGTCTATCTGTATATATTGTGTGCATGTCTGATATGTTATGTGTGAATATCCTGTTCATTATACATAGACATCCTAGAAAGAGTAGAAAAATGGCAAATTTTTGCAGTAGAACAATTTTAGGAACAAAAAAGAGGAAAGGAAACAAGAGAGGAAGGGACCAAAAGAAATAAGGGTCTTTGAAGGTAATATCTAGATTAACTGTTGAATAAGTAAAGCAATAATAATTTTTCTAAACAGCAGGAAATAGATCTTCCAATATACCTTTCAATAACCCTTTGAAAATTTTTCCATATAACTTTCTAATATTTTAAACCATACTTTTATATAAAAGTACTTAATACACTAAAACTAACAGCCACTGTAGCAAGTTATCATAAACTCCTGGTGAATTATATTATAGTTTCTAGTGACATCTTTTTTAGTCCTGTTTACGGCAGATTGCTGACATGGTTGCTTGTAGAGTTCTTTAAAATTAGTGATGGCAAAGATGAAAAAAAAAAAAATGGAAGTGATTTTACTGACTTACCTTGGATGCTATTTTGGTTGTATCCTTATTCACAAATAAAGTTAAAGGGGAGTTTCTAAGCCCAAATTGGACATACTAGAATGTAGCTCTAGACTGCAAACAATAGCAAGGGTACCTCATGTTTTGCCAAGCCTAGTTTATCACCGATTTAGCTACTAAGGAAATCAGATGTTTAAACAGTTCTCAATGGCCATATTTTTGCAATAATTTATTAATGAGAAGCAAAGGATAGTAAATTCTTTGGAAGCAAAATCAATGTCCAGAATGTGGGGAATATGACATGTGTTTTACTTACAAGCCAAACATCCTTTGTCTGAAGCACATCCAACTGTCTCCAGACATCCTGGGGGCACCAAGTTGGCTTTTCTTTGCAGCAAAAGATAGTCATGCTTTTTTTTCTGTGTGTGTCTTTCCTTCTTTCCTTCCTTCCCTCCCTCCCTTCTTTCTTTTTGTTTCTTTCTTTCTCTTTCTTGATTTGTTTGATTCAATACAATTTACAGTCCAGAAAACTACAGGGGAATGAGCCACATATGGACTGAACTTCTAGGAAAATTTTTTGTTATGCATTATGAGTACATCCTACCATTATTAATGATTGCATACAGGAAAAATACAGCTTTTACACTCTAGTCGAAATCTATTATATTGTTACCATCAGTCATAGGTTATGCAGTGGATTTTAGCTTGATGTATACACTCCAGTTGGTTGCTAAATTCTCTGATGTTGTCTAATAGAAGAGAAATGTAAGATTATGCTGGATACAGTTCTCATTGCTTTTAAAGAAAAGGCAAAGAGTAGATAATCAAAACACAAACACCTGGTTAAAAAAAAAAATTATGGCCACTTCAAGAACCAGGAATCTTAAGAAGGCGAAATACTAATCAGATGACTGAAGACACAAATTATGTTTCCTCAGAAGAACCTCACAGTCTTGCATTTTGCACTGGGGACAAATCATTTATCTGCTGTGGGTTTCTTGCTTAATCACAAGGTCAGGGTGGTTATTCCTGATAAAGTAAGCCCATCATTTGGTAGAAAGGATTCAGTTCAGTTCAGATCAGCTGCTCAGTCATGTCTGACTCTTTGCGACCCCATGGACTGTAGCACGCCAGGCCTCCCAGAGTTTACTCAAACTCATGTCCATTGAGTTGGTGATGCCATCCAACCATCTCATCCTATTTCGCCCCCTTCTCATCCTGCCATCAATCTTTCCCAGCATCAGGGTCTTTTCAAATGAGTCAGCTCTTCACATCAGGTGGCCAAAGTATTAGAGTTTCAGCTTCAGCATCAGTCCTTCCAATGAATATTCAGGACTGATTTCCTTTAGGATGGACTGGTTGGATCTCCTTGCAGTCCAAGGGACTCTCAAGAGTCTTCTCCAACACCACAGTTCAAAAGCATCAATTCTTCAGCACTCAGATTAGAGCATAACTATTGTAAGGGGGAAATCTGGTCACTTAGGTTATCTTTTCTCCACATACACACAAACTGTTTCCATTGACAGTATTCATTTTGGAAAGATCTCTTTAAAGAATATGCATGTCATGTGCTCTTTGTATTTGGTGACAAAACTGTTTCTTCATTACCAATAGGACTTAGGCTTTTGCTTATTTCCCATGTTGACCTTATGTCCAGTAGCATGTATTTGTAAGGATAAAATAGTTGCCCAGAGGATCAGTTGCATAACCCAGAGGTGAGGACTCTGTTTCAATGTGGGCAGCACCTCCAAGTCTGGGGAAGAAGGCCACGAGGTAAATGGAAGTTCTTACTCCAGATGTGGACAAAGGCTCCCAGGTGGAGGGTAGGTGGTGCTTAGAGAATAATACAAACATCTACTCTGAAAGCTGCTTTCAGTTCAGTTCAGTCACTCAGTTGTGTCTGATTCTTTGTGACCCTGTGGACTGCAGCATGCCAGGCCTCCCTGTCCATCACCAACCCTGGAGCTTGCTCAAACTCATGTCCATCGAATTGGTGATGCCATCCAACCATCTCATCCTCTGTCATCCCCTTTTCCTCCTGCCTTCAATCTTTCCCAAAGTGAGGATCTTTCCAGTGAGTCAGTTCTTCACATCAGGTGGCCAAAGTATTGGAGCTCCAGCCTCAACATCATTCCTTCCAGTGAATATTCAGGACTGATTTATTTTAGGATTGACTGGTTGGATCTCCTTTCAATCCAAGGGACTCTCAAGAGTCTTCTCCAACACTACAGTTCAAAGCATCAATTCTTCGGCGTTCAGCTTTCTTTATCATCCAACTCTCACATCAGTACATGACTACTGAAAAAACCATAGCCTTGACTAGATGAACCTTTGTTGGCAAAGTAATGTCTCTGCTTTTTAATATGCTGTCTAGGTTGCTCATAACTTTTCTTCCAAGCAGCAAGCATCTTTTAATTTCATGGCTGCAATCACCATCTGCAGTGATTTTGGAGCCCCCCAAAATAAAGTCAGCCACTGTTTCCACTATGTCCCCATCTATTTGTCACGAGGTGATGGGACCAGATGCCATGATCTTACTTTTCAAAATGTTGAGCTTTAGGCTAACTTTTTCACTCTCCTCTTTCACTTTCATAAAGAAGCTCTTTAGTTCTTCCTTGCTTTCTGACATAAGGGTGGTGTCATCTGCATGTCTGAGGTTATTGATATTTCTCCCAGCAATCTTGATTCCAGCTTGTGCTTAAACTACCGCACAATTGCACTCATCTCACACTCTAGTAAAGTAATGCTCAAAATTCTTCAAGTCAGGCTTCATCAGTACATGAACCATGAACTTCTAGATGTTCAAGCTGGATTTAGAAAAGGCAGAGGAACCAGAGATCAAATTGCCAACATCCGTTGGATCATCAAAAAAGCAAGAAAGTTCCAGAAAAACATCTATTTCTGCTTTATAGACTATGCCAAAGCCTTTGACTGTGTGGATCACCACAAACTGTGGAAAATTCTGAAAGAGATGGGAATAGCAGACCACCTGAGCTGCCTCTGGAGAAATCTGTATGCAGGTCAGGAAGCAACAGTTATAACTGGACATGGAACAACAGACTGGTTCCAAATAGGAAAAGGAGTACGTCAAGGCTGTATATTGTCACCCTGCTTATTTCCCAGCATACATCTCAGTAATCTGGGGTGTGTTTTTTTTTTTTTTTTTTTTTTGCTTTTCCATACCTGAACTTTACTGAAAATAAGAGAAGACATAATGCAGTTTCAGTGGTAGCCCAAATTACTGGTAAAGGCTTATACACTTCAAAATGGAAGGCCCCCACAGAACCTCATTCCTTGTTTATTGATTTGTATGCTATACGTTTATCAAACTGTCTTCCAGGTTTACAAATAGAATTGATCACAAGAGGCAAATAAGATGTTCTGAGAAGGCTTACTTTTTGGACGGCACATTTACAGAAGTTATAGACGAATTTTTTTATGTAGTACCATGTTTATTGGATTAAATACTTAACCATTTAATGTACAATTGTACTACTGTTTTTATTAGGGTCTTAGTTTGGACTGATGTAAGAAATGTACCATAGGCTGGGTGGTTTCCACAACAAACATTTATTTCTCACAGACCTGGAAACTGCAGAGTCCAAGATCAAGACAGCAGCACTTCCAGTGTCTCATGAGAGCCACTTCTGGTTTTCTTCACTCTCAGTGGAGAGCAGAGCGAGGAGTCAAGCTGTGTCTGTTTATAAGGGCACTAATCCCGTTCATCAGGGCTCCACTCTCCTGACCTAGTTAGCTCCCAAAGGCATGATTTTCAAATCCATCACACTGGAGACTAGACTTAACATATGAGTTATTGAGGGACACAAACATTCAGTCCAGAGCAGGGTCCTATATTTTTAAAAAATGAAAATGTATCAATGACAGAGTTTTGGAGTGTTGGGTACCTGTCTCATTTCCCCTATAAACCCTGTGGGTTTTCTTGTTTTTATTGTTGTTTGCCTTCATTTTAAAAGAGATTTATTTAAGAATTTTTTTCAGCTTTGTTGAGGTATAGTTGAAAAATGAAATTGTGATACATTTAAAATGTACATAGTGATGATTCAGTGTGTGTATACATTGTGAAAAGATTCCTCCTATCTTGTTAATTAACACGCTCATCATCTCCTTTCTTTTTTTGGTGAGAACATGTAAATTTCACTTGTATAAAAGTCTTATGAACTACAGTCACCATGTTATACCTTAGATCCTTAGACCTTATTCATAGATTTTTTGACAGAGATAAAAGGAAATAGAAAAGCAGACGCATGAACTTACAGATAAGGATCCTGAGGCTTAGAGTTAACTAAGCTGAGCAGGACTGCAACCTTTGGAAGTGGTAGAGACAGAGTTTGAGGTCAGTTTGTTTGAGTCTACAGATCATGCTCGTAATGTCTGCTCTGTAGACTTCTTTAACTTGGGGCCTAGGACTCAGGCCTCGATTTTCCCCAAGTCACAGCCCTTCATTCCCACCTCCCTGAGATAACCAGTGTTAACTGCTAGCTATTTCCTTTCACACTTGTCTGCCTGCTCATCTGGTGTACAAGTCTGAGTCCCCCAGCATCACTGCGGGTCAGTAGGTCTTGAGCAGAATCTCAGCCTCTCTTGTGTACATGTATGTGTATACACACACTTACATGATTTTATATAGAGAGTGCATTTTAAATAATTTATATATAAGTAGAATTCTTTTTATACCTTCGGTCTTCTCTGGGTTTCCTTTTTTTGCGTAGCTTCCTCTTCTCCAGTAACTGCATTTAGTAATGTAGGATCTGTGTGTTTATTTTGGTACTTTTCCTCTTGCTCATAAAATCATATCCACATTGCTAGCTTTCCACCTACTTACCCACTTACAATAGATATAGATACATACATAAGCACATATGAGTTTTTTCTGTCATTGCTTGTTTTATAAAAAATGGGATTGTATTATGTTTTCTCTGCATCTTATTTTCCACATTTAATAGCTATCTAATGGAAATTTCTCCAACTGTTATAGCCCTAATTATTTTTAATGCCTACCTGATGTGGTGTGACTGTTCCCTGATTTGTTCAGTGCTCCCATATTGATGGACATTTATTTACCTTGCTGTCAGTTTTAAGGGTTGCAATTAATAACCTTGTTTATATAACATTATGTCCAGAAATGTATTTTCACGGGATAGAGTCCCAGGAGTGGGATTGCTGGTTGTATTTAAAATTTTAATAGATATTGCCAGATTGTTTAAACTGAAATGGTTTAATTTCCACTAATATCTTAATAGAGTACCTTTTTTGGTCCTTGTTGATTTGTAAGGATACTTCATATATTATAGAAAGTAACCATTTATCCGCATTAAGTTACATTTTAAAAATCTATCATTTGTTTACTGACTTTGTTTATCAACTTGTTCCTTCTATAACTTTTGAATCAAAACACTATACATTATAATCTAAACTTTCTTCTAGTATGTTTATTGTTTGTGTGCTTTTTGTGTATGTATGATATGATACAGGATTTAATTTTGTTTTTTTCCAGATGATGAATCACTTGTACCTATATTACTTTTAAATGTATTCATTTTCCCCATAGAATTGAAATATCACTTTTGCTGAATACTGAACTCTCTCATTTCTTGATCTTCAGCACTTAGGTATTAACCTGGCTTTTGTTGGTTGAGATAGTGTGGTGGCTCGCTCAAGTGATGGGTTCCTTCTCTTTTCTTCAGGAAGCATGGCTTGACAGTACTTCACCGTGCAGCCTGGTCTGGAAGTCTCGAGAGCATACTCATGTTGATTAGAACTGGAGTGGACCAGAGAGCCAAGAGGCAGGTAGGTAGGTGGATCACACCCGGACATAAGTCCTCTCTCTCAGTGCAGGAGGGGGAAGGTTACAGAGTAATTACCTCCCCTCCCCTGGCTCTCTTTAGGATGGAATGAATGCCCTCCACTCTGCAGCTCAGAGCAATAGCGTGTGCATCGTGGACCACCTCATTCAAGATCTTTACCTGGAAGACCTGGGCCAGCCTGATGAGGTGTGTTAGCTGTGGGTCTCAAATAAACCCCACTAAATTGCACTGTCTTCCTGTCCCTGCTGGAACTACCAGAGCAGCCGGCACAGACGGCCCCGGCCCTGTAGCTGACTCCTCTTGCACTCTGGCAAACCACAGAGCAGAAGGCAGTTATTGGTGCTGGTGGTGGCCTTGGTGCCTGCATGTGGGCAAGGCAGGAAGTAATGAAGAAGCAGTCTCTACTTCCTCATCCTGGCCACGGGGTGGACAGGATCCACCCTGTGTGGGTGTCCGTATCTTACTCTGTGATGCCTGGCCTTTTGGGAATGTACTTAACCCAAGGCGGTGCTGCAATGAGCCATGGAGTATACGGCAATTGCACCATATTGGTCTCTATTTTTTTCTTTTCATAAGAAGCATGGGAATAATAATAACAGCTACAGCAGCCCTAGTGGTAAAGAACCTGCCTACAATGCAGGAGACGTAAGAGATGCGGGGGTTTGATCCCTGGGTCTGGGAGATCCCCTAGAGAGGGCATGGCAACCCACTCCAGTATTCTTGCCTGGAGAATCCCCGTGGACAGAGGAGCCTGGTGGGCTGCATACAGTCCCCCGGGTCACAGAGCTGGGCATGACTGAAGCAACTACACACCACTTACTGAATGTTTATCAGTGTGCTTGGCCCAGAAGAAAGCTGTGTCCACACATTATTTCAGTGAGAGCTCTAGAGCTTGGCACATATGGATGCTTAACAAATCATTGCTGAAAGACTTAAACTGTTAATCCCCATAGTAATCCTATAATGAAGAAACATTTTTATTTATATTTGAGGAAGTCGAGGCTCAGAGACACTAAGTACCTGGTCTGAGGTCCCCAAACTGGAAGGTGGCAGAGCCAGGCTTGAATTCCGATCTGGTGGCTCCAGACACCTTGCTGTACTGTCCCCCTTCTCAGAGGACCGTGGGCACTGCCCATGCGCTAGGGAGCAGCCCTTTCCAGGCTTTCTCACAAGGCAGTGCCCTCTGTGGGGTGGGCATTTGGATTTCAAATGGGACCTCCTCTTCACTGTGCCTGCTGAACTTCATTCTCCATTGAAGACTCTCTAGAAGTTAATCAGTAATATTCATTTTATTTCATCTTTTTTAGGAAACTTTCACATTTTTTTACCTCAATCTTAAAAATAATAACAAAAACTTTTGACAAATGAAGTCTGTACATTTCTTTTACCTCTTCTAAGTACGACTGAGCAACCATACATTTTATAGCCTGGAGGCAGACAGACTTGGGCTGAGGTCTGGGAGTATATTAAATATGTGGGTTGAGCAAGTCCTGCAACTGCTGAAGTCCTCAGTGCTTGCCTCTGTGCAATGGGAAGAATAAAACCTATTTCACGGTGGCACCAAGGCATGATTTTGAGGGATGTCTTGACCTCCATGTCTCTTTCTATCAGCAATATCTCCATTCTTTGATGTAAATGATTTTCATACTTCCTCAATCTTATGTACAGATACCTCTGCCTGTGAGCAAAATGGCAAGCCATTCTCCCACCGCTTTCCAATCGGACACCAACCCTAAGCCATTCCCATGTAGCAGCATCAAAGCAGCCATTGCCGGGATGCTTAAATGAGTTAATGACGACAGAGCACCCAGCAAAGAGCCTGGCACAAGGTCAGTGCTCACTGAACGGTAGTTGTTGTAACAATTATTATAGGGTGACACGCTGTCTGGTTTCCTCAGACTGACAACCACCATCAAACAGCATTTAATGTCAGGATGAAGAAGTCAGACACTCCAGTTTGATCCATGCTAACTGGGAGTGTGGCCTACGATTGAATTCCATTCAAATCAGCAGATGAGTGTTCACAGCTGGTTTTGTATGAGACACAGGACTGTCTTCCTTTTCAGTGGGCTCTGGAGACAGCTGTGTGGGGAGGATCAGACAGGCTGAGGGGGCTCAATGACCACAGCAGGTTTACGGGGCGCCTTCCCCACTTCTGCAGCTTCTGCTGGCCTTCCTGTCTGTTATCTCTTCAGCTGGCTCTGAGTTTGCCCTGTCCCACTCCTCTCCCTCCATCTCTGACCATTTGCTGGGGAAAAGACTGAAGAACCCTGACTATGCAGAGCCAGGTGTTCAGCTGAAAGATCCTAAAACGAAGCTGCACTGAGAAGCATATGCAGAATGAGCAAATCTTGAGTCCCCTGGGTCATCTAGGGAGAGGCGTCTCTGAGTCCCATTCCTAAAGAAACCTGGATTCTTCCATGGGAGA
This sequence comes from Bubalus kerabau, assembly GCF_029407905.1. Classification (NCBI taxonomy): domain Eukaryota; kingdom Metazoa; phylum Chordata; class Mammalia; order Artiodactyla; family Bovidae; genus Bubalus; species Bubalus kerabau. The sequence goes on from NC_073633.1 coordinate 11,350,865, forward strand.
GACAGGCTGTCCTTTTCCTGAGATCTGTGAGTGAGGTCAAGGATATTAGCCAAAGCCAGTGGGAACTGCGATCCAGAGGTCAGGGTCCGCTAATTCATTGTTGGTACCACATTTGTATTTGCTTAAAGATACTGTGGAGCTCATGAAATGCACTGAATGGAAAAGACTGCTCCACCTTCACAGCTGCCTTTCTTGCCCAGTTTCTTATCCACAGAAAGTGACTGAGAGCCTGTACACCTGCCCAGAGTTACTAATCCTTCTCATTAGCCTTGGAGGGAACTCCAAAAGCTCACAAGGAAAGCCGAACAGGGAGGAGGTTTTTATTAATCAAATGGATGTAAGTAGGCCCAGAAGACATTGGGTAGGACGGCAGAGATGGAGGGCACTGGGAAATATTTTGAGGTTTCTCCCAACTCTGTAGCTCTAAAAAATATGTGGCCCCTCCAGAGGAGAGAGATTAGAGCAGCCAGGAGAAGTTAAGGGTTAAGCAGTCCAGATATTTTGACTCTGTGTGTAACTTCCACCCAGTGATCAAAAATAAGTACTCAGACCAAAAAGTTTGGAGCGGGAGGGACACTAAAGGGAACGGCCTCAGAGGCCACTCATGTATCTGGATATTTACAAAGTCTGGTGGTACAACATGAGGTTGGTTCCAGCTGTGTAAAGAGAGGACCTTCAATTGGTTTAAAGGAATCTTTACAGGAAATCTCTAGAGGTCCAAATGCAAAGAAACTCATCCTTATTCAGAAGGCTGGAGATAATGAGCATGAGGATCTGAGAAGACAGTTTCTTTTGTGGAGCTGTGGTCCACACCTCACAGCCTTGAAAGTGAAGTCGCTCAGTCGTTTCCGACTCTTTGCGACCCCGTGGACTATAGCCTACTAGACTCCTCCATCCATGGGATTCTCCAGGCAAGAATACTGGGAGTGGGTTGCCTATTCCTTCTCCAGGAGATCTTCCCAACACAGGGATCAAGCCCGGGTCTCCCGCATTGCAGGCAGACGCTTTACCATCTGAGCCACCAGGGAAGCTCAAGTGTTTCTCTTCTAACTAGGCAGAAAGGCCCCACCAAGATTTCATCAAACCTGTTGCCTCTCGTCTGGGGAGAACTGACCCAGCGGCTCCCATTCACAGCAGTTCCATGACTTCAGAAGCAACGCACTGCTCTTCCGGCACTTTTGGCTGAATGTTCTTTTTCTCTCTCAAATATCCAGTTATGTAGGGACCCACTGCTTTCCCTTTTGCTGAATTCAGCTGCGAATTCCTCATAGCAGAGTGAAGGGAAATTTCATGAGGAAGACACGCCCAGGAGGCACCAAGCTCCTCGCGCTGGTCTCCACCGGCCTCCTCTCCTGAAAAGCCCTCCAGGACACCTTCTCTGGGATCCGTGTGGGAAGGGATGGTCAGGTTGGACTTTGGGTGCCCAATTAATGGCTGTTTGTGAAACTTTTACTCAACTTGGTGACTTGTCAAATAACCCTGCTGCTGCTAAGTCGCTTTAGTCGTGTCTGACTCTGTGCGACCCCATAGACGGCAGCCCACCACGCTCCCCCGCCGTTTTTTTTCCGGCCTGCGCAGTTTGAGGGATCTTAGTTCCCCTACCAGGAAAGGAACCAGCAGGGAGTGAAAGCTAGAGCCCAAACCACTGGACCCCTGGGAATAGCCAAAGCTCCAGTTTTAAACAGGACACGGCTATGAGTTTTTCTCAAACGGCAGAATATTCCAGAGTGTACATCTTGGACGTGCACGGTACAGAGAGACAAAACACCTGTGCGCCCACCACGCAGTTCAAGAAAAAGGAAATTGTCCAACTTTGAAAACCCTCAACCCACCGAAGGGAGGAACCACGGTCATGAATTTGGTGCCAATCACTTGCCTTTTTTTTTTTTTCTTTTTCAACTTAACAGCAAAGTCTGTAACAGAACTCAAACTCAGACATACACATACACAAAACATCTGAAACCCGGGTCTCCGCTCGGCGCGGCGTGTGGACGCCAGCCCGCCCGCCCGCCGCATCGCCCCCTAGTGCTGACACAGGGGCGCTGCGTGGAGACAGCTTTCCGGAGCGGAGAGGCCGCCCACTTGCCTTATTTGCATACCCACCGTGCCCTGCACACCGTACACGTTTAAAATTATAAAACTTCAAATTTTCTTTTACCTATGTGTTCTGAAATTAGACCATTCTTTACAGAATAATCTAGAAATTTTTGTTCAGGCACTGGCTCTCGGTGTTAACTAGTCACTCTCACTGATCTAGGAGTTTCTGTTACCCGAGCTGTGAATTGCAAGGCTTTAGGTTATACTCTGGTTTCTCTTCAGACCGTATAAATCTTTCGCCTTTTACTAAAGATTTCCGTGGAGAGGAACAATTCTGAGTTTAAAACTAATTTTTTGAGGCCTTGCTTTGGCAAGGCTACTTGTATTGGTTAATGAAAGACTTGGGTTTGGTTAGGATGAGTGTTTGTGCTTGTAATAGAGAAAATACAAGTTTGATATTTGAGAGGGAAAAATTTTCTAGAGAAGAAAGTGGTAATTTATTTCAGTATTATTATTTGGAGAATCTCTGGTGAAGAGTGTTCTCCTCCAGGGGATCATCCCAACCCAGGGACTGAACTCGGGTCTTCCACAGTGCAGGCAGATTCTTTACCATCTGAGCCACCAGGGCAGTACAGAACTTCCTCTACCAGGAATTAAATCTGTGCCTCCTGCAGTGGAGGTGGGGAGTCAACCGCTGGACCACCAAGGAAGTCCTGTATCTTTTAAAGTTATGCTTTTCATATTTAAGTTCTTGATTCTTCTGGAACTGAATTTTTGTGCAGTAAGTCCTCTACATATGAACCTTCACGTTGTGAACTTTCAAAGAGGCAAATGTGTGTTCACATGTCCAGTCACATACGTTAGCTCACGTGTCTGGCGTACATTGTCATGTATGTGCGTCCTCTACAGATGGTTGTGCTTCTGTGCACTTTACTGTATAGTGCTATGTAGAGTACAGTAAGTAGTACAGTAGCTTTGTTTCAGCCCAGGATGTCCGGAAGCAAATGTAACAGCAGCGGTGATGTAGCTGGAACTAGCATACTTTTCATGGTACTATAGTGTGAGATTAGAAATGTTTTCTTTATTTTTTGTTTTGTTATGTATTATTCATGTGGAAAATGTTATAAATCTATATGCTGCTTCTGCTGCTAAGTCACTTCAGTTGTACAGTACTATATAGCCAACTGTGTTAGTTGGGTACCTAGGCTAACTTTGCTGGACTTATGAACAAACCGGACTTAAACGAACGTGCTCTCAGAATGGAACTCATTTGTATGTAAGGGACTTATATGGTGTGAAGTGCGGGTCACTTTTATTTCCGACCATCGCCCAGCACTGTTTATTTATTGCTGTCTCTTCCCCACTGATCTGCAGTGAGAGCTCTGGCGGACACCAGCTTTCCTCGCAAGAGTGGGGATGTTTCTGTGCTCACTGTTTTTTTCTTCAAACCACGCTACCGTGGTATGATTGACCTACAAAAAGCTGCACATGTTTAAGGTATACAACCTGATGAGTCTGGAGTTAAGTACAGACCCGTGAAATCGTTACCATAATCAACGTTGTAAATACTCTGGGCTCTCCATTCTGTTCTGTGGGTCCAACTTATCTATCCCTGAGCTAATATCACACATCTTAATTCCTGTGGATTTATAATAAGACTTGAAAGTGGTAGGCTTAATCCCTCTCTTTGGTTTTCTTTTCAGGAGTAACTTGGCTATCCTTTGTTCTTCCAAAAATGTTTAGAATAGCCTTTTGATTTCCATGAAAATTCCTACTGGGGATTTCCCTGGTGGTCCCGTGGTTAAGACTTCTGCCAATGCAAGGAAGGAATGCAGGTTTCTATCCTTGATGGTAAGCTAAGATCCCACATACCTCGTAGCAAAAAAAAAAAAAGGTAAAACAGAAGCCGTATTATAACAAATTCAATAAAGACAAAAAATGGTCCACATTAAAAAAAATCTTAAAAAAAAATCCTATGGGATCTGAATTTATTTATTTAATTAAATACGTTATTTATTTTTGGCCATACTGCCTGGCATGTGAGATCTTAGTTCCCCAACCACGGACCAAGCCCCAGCCCTTGGCAGTGAAAGGGTGGAATCCTAACCACTGGACCACCAAGGAGTTTTCATAATTTGAATTTACTATCTAACTACACAATTTTTTAAAACTTCTTTTCTGATATTTTTTTCTCTTTTATTATTGAACAGTTAGCATATACAATGTTGATCTTATATAATATGAAGTAGAAATGATAGTGGACCTCTTTTTCTTATGCCTGACCTTAAAAGAAATGCTTTTAAATATTTCTGCATTGAATACAATGTTTCTTTTAAGTATTGGATAACTTTTACCGAGTATTTGCTTATACTCTGTGTTTACTTAAGTTTTGCTGCATCTATTAGGATGATCATGTGCTTTTTTCTTTTAAATTATTAATGTGGTGAGTAACATTGATTGATTTCCAAATGTTGAGCCAATTTTGCATTTCTGGGATAAATTTGTCTTAGCCTGTTATGACAAAATACTATAAACCGGGTGACAATGGAGACTTCTTTCTCACAGTTCTGGAGGTTGTAAGTCTGGAGTCAGGATGCCAGCACAGGGCTGGTTCTGGTAAGGACCCTCCTCCAGGTTGCAGACTGTTGACTTCTTGTATCCTCACAGGGCAGAAAAGAGAGCCAGCTAGCACTCTGGCCTCCTCTTATTTATAAGGGCACTAATCCCATCTGTGAGGGCGCTACCTTCATGGCCTAATTACTCTCAAAGTCCCCATCTCCTAATTCATCACACTGGGTTTAGGGTTTCAACATATGAATTTGGTGGGAGGGGACACAGACTTTCAGTCCACTGGAAAACCCAACTTGCTTATATTATTACTTTATTTATTTTAATTTTTATTGCTTTTTGAATTTTTATTTAATTTTTATTGCTTTACAATTTTGTATTAGTTTCTACCCTACAGTAAAGGAAATCACTATACATGTGTGTATATATATATATATATATATATTTGTTGTTCAGTTGTTCAGTCATGTCTGACTCTTTGTGACCCCATGGACTGCAGCACGCAAGGCTTCCCTGCTACTGCTGCTAAGTCACTTCAGTCATGTCCGACTCTGTGCTACCCCGCAGACGGCAGCCCACCAGGCTCCCCCGTCCCTGGGATTCTCCAGGCAAGGAGTGGGTTGCCATTTCCTTCTCCAATGCATGAACGTGAAAAGTGAAAGTGAAGTCGCTCAGTCGTGTCCAACTCTTTGCAACCGCATGGACTGCAGCCTACCAGGCTCCTCCGTCCATGGGATTTTCCAGGCAAGAGTACTGGAGTGGGGTGCCATCGCCTTCTCTGCAAATAACCCTGCAGTAAACTTAAAAATGAAAAATAATTTTAATGAATAACTGCAACGCCTCAGACTTATTCATGTGCAAACAATTTAAATGCATTGAATTAAGACATATTAGGTTAAGTACACATTAAGCTAATACAGGAAAAAAAAAAAGGAACAAATTCTGAACCCTTCTCATTTTTGCTAATTAAGAAAGGGATTTAGGATACTGGGTTGTGGTTGTCTGGGGTCTGAAGCCTGAGGCGCTGACACCAGGCTCCACAGTCCTCCAGGCGGGAAAATCTCCCTGCCTTACAGTGAGGACAGTCTCCGTCCTTGGAGACCGCTGCGCTGGGTAGAGGCCCACTCGAACATAATTTAAAAGGGTTGGGTGGTTAAAAAATGAAAGTAGACACAATAAACTATATTAAAAAACCTCACGTTTTCAAACTTCTTATTTTGCTTAGAATATGTGCTAGAGATGGGAGAAAAGATTTGTATCTCATTTTACTGTCAGCTGATCTTTCTTTATGCTACCTTTTGATATGTTTATAAGATACAGACTACTTTAAATGTCCTTATTTTGTGTAATTTGGCTTTCACTTTTTTTTTTTGATGATAACATTTTTTAAAGAGCATCCCAAGTTTGAAGCAATGGCTGTTTTGTTAGGGAGGAAAAATGTTTTATCTTTGATAAACTCCCACTTATCAGACTAGACTTTCTCTGTGGGTGGGTCCTCTGTCACTTTAACCATGCAGAAATGCAAGACTTTGTAGCAACCAAGGATAAAATAGTAAGGCCATTTTAAGGTTGAAGAGACTCCTAATATTTCCAGCAGTGTTTTCCCCCAGATTGCTAAATATGTATTAGTGAGAATTCTTTCTTTTATGAGTGACAAAAATCCAGTTTAATCTGGAATAAACATTGAAGGTAGTTTATGAACTCCTAACTAAAGAGTTTGAGGGTGTATCTCACTGGCTGCAGGCATGGCTAGATTCAGCTTCCGCCCAACTCTTGGCTGTCTCTGTTGGCATTTTTAAAAAAGTATTTGTTTATTTGGCTGTGCCGGGTCTTATTTGCAATATGTGAGATCTTTACTTGCAGCATGTGAACTCTTAGTTGCGATATGTGGGGTCTAGTTCCCTGACCAGAGATGGAACCCGGGCTCCCTGCACTGGGAGCATGGAGTCTTAGCCACTGGACCACAAGGGAAGTCCCTCTGTGGGCATTACTGATAAGCATACTCTCCACATAGTGGGAAGGATGGCTGCTAGCAGCCTCAAGTTTAAATTCTTATGAATAGTGTTATGGATTTTGATTCATAAGAAAGAAAATTTCTCCCTCATCAAATATTCACCAAATATATAAATATTTATATTTATCATCAAATATATAAATCACAATAATTCTGTTTGGCCCTGCCTGAAACATGTGCCCAATCCTGAACCAATTCCTGTGACCATGGGTTATATGATCGTGGCAGGTAAAGCCTGGCCATTGACAGCAGTAAATGGGCTAAATTAATGGTTGTGTGTGTGTGTGTGTTGGCAGGGAGAGGGGCAGGGGAGCGGTTCTCCCAAGGAAAAGCAAAGACACAAGCAGCAAATGTCCACACGCAGACAGAACACCATCACGTGTTATTCATGCCCTTTGTGCATAAAGGGCTAACAAATCGCCTTTCCTTTCTGCATGAGAATTTAAACCTTAGTTAACTTTCTGGCTCTGTGTCTCTACAAACAAAAGTACAATATTAACTTACTAAGCAGCATTGCTTATGATAAAAATGACTCCTGATCGGTAAGCTGCATCTGGACTTGGAGGAACTTCAGATGAATTGTGAATGCCAGAGGAGAAACCATACTTTGGGCATCTCTGAGTGCAGTGACTTCTTTTCTTCTGTTCCAGGGCATTAGCCACCATTTCTTATCACCTGCCTCCCCAACCACAGGCACAAACTCAAACTGAGTTACGTACCCCCACATATCACCAATTTGGTTATTGCATTTCATTACAATCACTTGCATATTTGCTCATCTTCCTTAATGGCCTCTGAGCTTCCTGAGGATAGGGTGTCATATTTTTTATCTTGGCCACTTTTGCTTAGGACAATATCTGAGAGAGATATATATATATATAGATATATAGATATATATAAAAATGCTTAATAATTGTTAAGAGTTGTTGAATAAATGAGTGACTAATTTGTAAGAATGTATGACTAAATGTTTTCATCTAGTATATAATCAGCGTTTCTCATCTTTCTTTTTGTGATTGGTTTATATGGACCTTTGTTGGCACTCTCTGCAGGTATTTGTATAAGCTGGACACAATCATTCTGTCATTTCCCAAAAGCTGTTGATGGCTCATGGGGCTTCCCAGGTGGCTCAGTGGTAAAGAATCCACCTGCCAAGTAGGAGATGAAGGAGATGATCCCTGGGTGGGGAAGATCCCCTGGAGAAGGAAATGGCAACCTATTCCAATAATTGCCTGGGAAATCCCATGGATAGAGGAGCCTGGTGGGCTATAGTCCATGGATTCAAACAGAGTTGGCCATGACTTACTGACTAAACACCAGTTTGTGGCTCAAGACTAGAGCTTTATCTCCAATTACGGATCTAATCTCACAAGCAGCAAAAGTGGGCCCCAAGCATTCTCTGTCTTTTTGCTTTTTCCTTTCTTGGTGATTTAATGAGGACAGGATTTCAGACTTTGAAGGGCTAGAGATATAGGTCTAATTGGCAACATATCTGGCTCAAAAATATAAATAAGGTGAATTTTTGGTGCCTGTTTGTTACTCTGGCATGTATAGAGTCCCATAGGACTGATCCATACATACTTTTCTGGAAGCCATTTATTATTTTAGCACTTTTCCTTCCTTTTTCCTTGAGTTGTTGGAGAATCATGAGCTATTATCTCAAGCAAACAGTGACCATTACTTTTTATTATCTTACATTAGCAGGAGATCAGATAACAAATCTCAGATTCAGGGAACTTCTTATAAAGTGTCTTTCGTCTTGCTTTTAACATTTCAAACATCTTGCTAAGCTTTTGGTTAACAACATAGCAGGTCAATTTGTGAATGTTTTCTTTAGCTGACGAAAATACTTCTGCTGCCCACCAAGTTGGCCACCCCAACTGGTTTTCCTGCTTTTAAATATCTCAGGTTAGAAAATTGAGTTTTTCTATAGGTGTTTCACTGTTCTTTCAATAGCCAAATGACGTTTTGGCTATCGAAAATGCAGTCTCCCTTTGCAATGTGCAAAGTTGGAGAAATTACCATAATCGGAAGATTCTACCCTTGAACTTTCCTCCCTAACAAATCGCACTTAAACATCTCTCTTAAGCTGTATTCTCTGGATAATTCCTAATTTCTCCATCCTACATCATACAGACCTGTTCTCAAGAGTTTTCCTGTTGATCCTTAGTGAATGTCAAAGATAAGTATACGAGCAGGCATCCGAGCCACCAGGGAAGCCCCATTAACAAGCAGGAAGGGCCTGAAAAGAAGCAGTTGATACAATGTCATGTCTCAAGACAAGACTTGTCATGTCAAGACTTCCCTGGTGGCTCAGATGGTAAAGTGTCTGCCTACAATGCAGAAGACTCGGGTTCAATCCCTGGGTCGGGAAGATCTCCTGGAGAAGGAAGTGGCAACCCACTCCAGTATTCTTGCCTGGAAAATCCCATGGACAGAAGAGTCTGGTAGGCTATAGTCCATGGGGTCGCAAAGAGTCGGACATGACTGAGCGACTTCACTTTCTTTCTTTCATGTCTCAATGAGTCATGTAAATATTAAACCCTGGAGAACTTCTGCTTCAAGCATTTTTATCAGTGAGGCAAGGCTTACTGAGTGATATGCAAGTGACTCAGATGAGGTCTGGCACAAAATCAGCTTCTCAATAAATAGTTGAGTGAAAGACCTGTTGCATAAATGCATAAAGTTGGTAAAAATGTTCCATTTGAAAGGGAAGATAGTCTGGCTGTGAGGTGGGGCCTCCCCAGATGCTTTGGAAAGACCGTGTCTGAATGTACCTCTCTGCCCCCATGAAAATGATTCTGTGCTGATGGAGTTTGGGGCGAAAACTCAGAACTGGATCTGGTTTGAAGTGAGAGAGGTTGTTATGACCTGCCCCTAAGAAGAGCCCAGAATGCCATGACCAGAATCACTGCCTTGGCCTCCTTGCCCCCCTCAAAATGCTCCCCACTTGGCCAGTTGTCTCGTGTGTTCAAGAAGTTTGTAATAATACTGGCGTTTGTGACTGATTTTCAGAAGGGAAGAAAACCATTTCTTTTGGCAGCAGAGAGGGAGTGGCCACGTCAAAATGATAGAAAAACTTATCTTCCTTAATCTGCATACTGCAGAAAAGGACAAGGTGAGATGGAATTTTATTTTTTCACCAAGGACTAGAGAAAGGGAAGTGGAAGTTGAGGTATAGATTTGGCAATGGCATTCTGGTGAGCAGTCGAGTTCTTCACTTGTTACTACAGTCGGAAAGATCATGGGATATCCCAATGAAATCAACCCAGTTTTTCAGTGGACTGTCCAAATTACCAATTTTGCTCCATAAATGTCTGAAATCAGAGGACTACATGGAATTTTCTGTCAGCTCCAGTTGCTCTTTTCTTCCCCTGAGATCTTCTGGGGACTCCAGCCCCACCTGACCAGGGAAGGAAACACTGAGTGGACGTCCATGTGCTTGCACACGTCTTTGATGCTTTTTTTAAGGAGCAATTCCTAGATGTGAAAGTGTGGGTCAAAGAGTGCTGTACACTGTAAAATCCTTCGGTATAATATTGCTAAAACTACCTCCCAGAAGTCTTGCAACAGTTTGCCTTCCCAAAAGTTATATACAATTACTTGCATTATTCCACTTTTTACTAGCAGATTAGCAGCAAAGGTAAAAAAAAAAAGAAACATGGATGGTTTGTTCCCTTCACATTCAAACAGCTATGTATTTTCAATTTAAAACTTTAAAAGTATGAATTTCACTTAAAACTATGGAAAACATGGCCAGTACTGGAGCCATAGCTTTATCCACTGTGACCCCTGCCCCTGGAAGCCACTCTGCAGCCCTGCCTGTGGGTGCGCATGTTCCTGGGAAGCTCTCCTGATGGGGTCTCTGTTGCAGGGGGGGAGCGCTGCCCTGCACCTCACAGCAAAGCGTAATCACAGCCCTGTGTCCAGTGCTGCTCACCCAGTCACCAGAAATACATGAGATCAATGAGGCATGTGCAGGGGCTCATACAGGTGAGCATGCGGTGCAGAAGAGGAAGAGTGAGGAGAAGGGCTTTCGAGAAAGGAATAGGGGGCAAACAAAAGTGTTTGTGCCACAGGGTGCAAAGTGAAGTGCAAGTCGCTCAGTCATGTCCAACTCTTTGCGACCCCATGGACTACACAGTCCATGGATTGTCCAGGCCAGAATACTGGAGTGGGTATCTTTGCCTTCTCCAGGGGATCTTCCCAACCCAGGGATAGAACCCAAGTCCCCCGCATTGAAGGCTGGTTCTTTACCAGCTGAGCCATAAGGGAAGCCCACAGGGTGTAAAAGGTGATGCAGAAAGATTCCTCCCTTTTTCTTTAAAGGAACTCACAGCGGTTCATTTGTTAATCCATTCACTTATTCACCAAAAAATATTTAATGTGTACTCTGGATGATGGTTAGAGTATGAGGCAGAGAGCATCACCGACTGCTGGACCTGAATTTGAGTAAGCTCTGGGAGATGGTGGAGGACAGAGGAGCCTGGCAAGCTACAGTGCCTGGGGTCCCAAAAGTCAGACGTGACTTAGTGACCGAACCATGACTGAACCCTGCTAGGTAGAGTGTTTTCTTATTCTGGAAGCCTACAGGGCAAGAAGGGCATACAATAAATATTATATTGGGTTAAATACACTAATAGATGTATATGCAGTGTGCTGTGGGAACACAAAGGAAAATCTGTTTCAGAAATGCTACAGACCTCAGAGAGGAGGTGATATATTATGTGGCTCTGGGCATTCTAGTGAACACTGGTACCAGGAGACTGAGCCCGAGTAAGGGAACTGAGGCATGAAAAAGCACGGTGAGTACTGGGAATGACCGCACCTAAACTGAGGACGGCTGGGGTGGAGCAATGGGAGGAGCAGAGACCCGGGAGGGTTTCAGGCGGCACACAGCGGTGGGAGCCCTCGCGGGCGGGGGCAGGACACTGACGCTGTGCTCTGAAGGGAGGATTGGGGCCTGGAAAGCTGGAGGCGGGGCGTCCCTTCAGGTGACCGGAAATGACCGGGGCAAGGGCTATTGGGCACCTGTCACCCAGGCTCTCAGGGGCAGCACACAGGCTGAGGTGGGAGGAGGAGGTAGAGGTCACAGGACTTGTGAGCAGGGGCTGGGGAGAGGGGAGACTTTCTGCCCCGCAGCTCCCTGGCTTGCACTCCCAGGACGGTGGGGTGCCTATCTCTGAGCTGTAGAGGAAGAGAGGAGGGGAGGAGGGGGCGCGCCTCAGTCAGCAGGGAGTGGGCGGGCCCTCCCGAGACACTGTGGGAGGGGCTTACTCAGGTGAGGGGACGGGGGAGATAGAAAGCAGGCCTGGGTTCAGCGGAGAGGCTGCGGCTGCGGAGGCAGACGCGTGAGCCATCTGCTCTGGGAGGTCACTTTTTAACCTCTGGGTCCACGCCTTTGGAGCTGGCTGTTTGGAGACCCAGGTGAGTGCAGTCCTCTTGGACTTCATAGTAGTGATGATCAGATTGAAGTGCTTTAACTTTATGAAGATCCTAGATCCTAGGAATGTGATCTTCTTGAATAAAAGTTGTGAATGATGCGTGAGAAACTCAAGGAGAACTAGATTCACCCAGCAAAACTCTTAGCCCTGATTGGCCTTCACAAACATAGAGATCCAGTCCTATAGCCATAGGATTGAGAGTCGTAGTCATGCTGGCCCTTTTCTGTTCTAATACTTTACCACCGGAATTTGTGCACTTGGATTTAATCCACCTTTTAGCTATTTTTGAGTCAGGGCACATTGAAGAAAAGTCTTTAAGTCTAACAAACTGTACTTGTAGACTGTGATAGATTTTATTTGCACAAAGTATCTAGTGATACTATTAATCCTTTGGATGAAGCCCGTAATGTACATACGGTCTTGGGCTGCCTCTGTTTTCGGACATAGGCCCTTGCCAGACCATGGAGTGACTCATGGGACTAGGCTTGAGTGTGGCGCTCTCCAAACATTCTGGGTAGCAAACTCGTATCAGTAAAGAAAATGTGAGCATGTGCAGTATCACAGGTGCATTTATCATTATATCAGTATATTATAAAACATATGCCAGAAATATACATTTTAAAGATTGAGATAAAAATAAACATAAATAGCAATTTTCATATTTTCTCTACACTGAAAGGATTATCTTATGAACATCTGATATGTTTTCCTTTGAGTTTTCTTTGTGTTCCGATGCATGCATATTTTTAGGGTCTTTCCAAAATGCCTTTAACCCTTCTTTAGCTCCTGGCCATTTAGGTTTTGTTCAGTTTTTTTTTATTATGGAAGTAAGGAAGTAATCACTGCAGATGGTGACTGCAGCCATGAAATTAAAAGACACTTACTCCTTGGAAGAAAAGTTATGACCAATCTAGATAGCATATTGAAAAGCAGAGACATTACTTTGCCAACAAAGGTCCATCTAGTCAAGGCTATGGTTTTTCCAGTGGTCATGTATGGATGTGAGAGTTGGACTGTGAAGAAAGCTGAGTGCCGAAGAATTGATGCTTTTGACCTGTGGTGTTGGAGAAGACTCTTGAGAGTCCCTTGGACTGCAAGGAGATCCAACCAGTCCATTCTGAAGATCAGCCCTGGGATTTCTTTGGAAGGAATGATGCTAAAGCTGAAACTCCAGTACTTTGGCTACCTGCTGCGAAAAGTTGACTCATTGGAAAAGACTCTGATGCTGGAAGGGATTGGGGGCAGGAGGCGAAGGGGACGACAGAGGATGAGATGGCTGGATGGCATCACTAACTCGATGGACATGAGTCTGAGTGAATTCCGGGAGTCGGTGATAGACAGGGAGGCCTGGTGTGCTGCGATTCATGGAGTCACAAAGAGTTGGACACGACTGAGCGATTGAACTCTACTGAACTGAATTTATGATTGATTTCTTAGAACTCTGTTCATATTTGAAAATTTGAGGGAGGTGAAAAAATTTAACATGCAAATTGTTTACAGTGTTCAAAGTGTTTGAATACTTTATGAATATTGCATTTAACAATCAATGAAGTATTACTATGTTGATTAAATATTTATTCACTTCAATTTTGTGGTTTTCTTTTGGCATTTGGAACCAACTGTTTTTTTGTTGTTGTTGTTAAGATTTCAAATATTTCTTTGGTGCTTAAAAAGTCTGAAGGTCATACACTCTGTGCCTGTTGTGTCTCGTGGATGAGATGCCACAGGCCCCTACAGGTCTTTGGGTTCCTGGCTTCGGGCTCTTTACAAACCTGTTTCTGCATCAGATCCTTCCATTAGGGGGCATTTCCTACCATTCTGATCTCAGTCTAGATGTCACCCTATCCAAGAAGGTTTTCTTGATCACTCACTGGAAAATAATCATCCAGTCACACTATTTCACTTCTCACTGTAGCATGCTCATTACCACTAGCTGATATTATTCTTCTAATAACATCTAGAATCTAATAGATGGATTTATTCTAAATCTGTTGATTTACTGATTTACCAGTCTACCGATCTATATATCAATTGATTGTCCACCCCTACTGGAATGTAACGTCAGAGGTATTGTCAGTCTAATCATATGCACGCCCCCACTATTTAACATAGGGTCTGATACATAATAAGTGCTCAATAAATTTTTGTGGCTTTATTGAGATGATAGTGAAGATCATTGTACACCTTTACTAGCTCATGTATTTCCCAAGTACTGTGATGGTTTCAGGAAAAGAGGTAGGATGCTGTGGTTGCTGGAATAACAGCCCCCCAAAGAGGTCCACATTAGGATCCTGGGAACCTGTGAGTTTGTGAAGTTACAGAGCGAAGGGGAATTAAGGTTGATCATCATCTGACCCTACAACGAGATTATCCAGGTGGACCTAATATAATCACAAGGGTCCTTTCAAGCAGAAGAATGAGGCCAGCAGGGAGGTCAGAGGGATGCAACATGAGGAGGACTGAGCACCCCATTGCCGACTTTGAAGGTAAAGGAGGGGGCTGAGAGCCAAGGGGTATGTGGCTTCCACAGACTGAAAAAGGCAAAGAAATGGATTCTCCTGAAAGCCTCCCTATAGGCCTTTCTCTTCACTCAGTGAGACTCATTTCAGACTTCTGACCTCTAGAACTGTAAGATAATACATCTGTATTGTTTAAGGCACTTACATTTGTGGCAATTTGTTATTTGCAGCAATAGAAAACTAATAATATAGGTGGTTCTGTTATTGTCACAGAGGAAGACATAGAGGCCCATCCTTGAGAGGCCATTTATTCAAGGTCATTTAGGCATTTAGTATCAGCTCAAGCTAGATTCCCATTGGTCGGAGTGTGTATCAATTCTGTGAGTATTTGTTCCACTTGCCTATCACTTTAAAACCAACCAACCCAAAGCACAGCGGCTTAGAACCATACACTATTATCTTTAAGCTTTTCTTCTTGCAAGGACTTTTGCAGGAGGATGGGATAATCAGGGGCTTCCCAGGTGGCCGAGTGATAAAGAATCCCCCTGCAAAGCAGGAGACACAGGAGACGTGGGCTTGATCCCTGGGTCAGGAAGATCCCCTGGAGGAGGAAATGGCAACCCACTCCAGTATTCTTGCCTGGAGAATTCCATGGTCAGAAGAGCCTGGTGAACCACAGTCCGTGGGATCACAAAGAGTTGGACACAGCTGAGCCACCAACACTTTCATGCTGTTTTGAGGTGGTACCTGCAAGGGGACAGTTACTAGTAACCCAAATGAAAGAGGTTTGAGACATTTCTGGGCCAATAGCAAGTTCATTTCTTCTGGCTCAAGGAGAGGGTTAGCAGGGTATATAGAGAGAAGATTTGGCCCCAGTTCACTTGGTACTTCCTGGCTTTAGCTCATATTTGCCTGAGGCATGCCTAGGACCTAACTCTTTACCTAGAAGCAGCAAAGAGCACCCCCCACCCAATAATAAGAAACACATTGGATTTTCTCTTTAAAAGAGTCATACGGTTTCATTGTATTCATTAATAACCATGAAGAACACCAGAAAGCATGCTGGATTCTAATGGGAATTCCTCCCTGCCTTCTCTCTCCACCTGTCTCTTACAGATCAATATCAGTGCTTTGCAGACAGCAACCCGGAATGGCCATACATCACTTGTCAGCTTTCTTCTCAATGAGAACGTTGATCTGCACCAGAAGATGGAAGTGAGTCTATTACGATAACATGGACTTTGATCCCAGCTCTGTGAGGCTTGGCTGTGCAGTAAGATGCTGCTTGCAGATACACTGGGGAGAGGTAGGGGAGGAACAGGTGACCACAAAGGAGGAATTCTTTCTGGGAGGGCTGACCAACTCCTTTTGCAGACTGAGTTTTAATCATGAGAAATAGAATCCGAGGGCTGAATTTTAGAAAGGTGTTGCAGTTCCTGAACAAAATGAAATCTTTGTGTTTTAAATATTTATATTTGCCGCAGTTAAACTTTCTCAAATGTCTGGAGATGCCATTCTTGTATTAAATTTATCAGTCTGGGAAAATTATGATGCTGCTGTTAATAGGAAGGAGAAGGATTATTTTTCCCCCTTCGCTGACCGATTTTGTTTTTCTTTTGAAAGTCAGTCATTTGTACTGATTTAGGTTTTCTGAAGTTGGCCCTGGCAGAATTAACAAAGGCCATCTGTGCTGGAATTAGATGCTATTTTTCACTCTACTTTCATTTCTCCTGGGAGAATATTCTTTCCTCTGATCTTGTTTAAGCCATTGCTATTTATTGTATTAACTGGAGAGAAGGGATGTGATTTAAACCAGGATTGGTAGTTTTTGGAGAGTGGCACGAGAGGCTCTGAATTTGTCTGGTCTATCCAAGGATGCCTCCTGTTTCTCAGGAGGGTTTGGGGCCACAGCAAGGCTGGTAGTCCCAGCAGGAAGGGCCCTCCCTGTGTCACTGGGATTAGGGATCTGTTCTTTTTTTTTCATGCTTGGTGTCATAGAGACCAGGTCCTCCCAGAGCAGAAGAGGTCTGTGTGGAAAGCCTGCCCCTCCACCCCATCTGTCTCCGACTGCCCTTGCTCACCCTTGGACAGTCTGATGCACACAGCTTTAGGTCCTGTCTGCCCCTCCTTTCCCCTTCCTCTGAGTACTGCTGCATTCTTTGCTCAATCACTACACCTTTCTTCCATCCATCTACCCCTGTGGGAAGGAGGCTGGTGTTGATGTTGGAGTCAGGAAGATCTGGGTTTGAATCCTCTCTTCTACTCCCTAGCTCAGATGCCTCAGGAGGTGATTTAACCTCTGAATTGATAGCTTAGGTGATTCAGGATCTCCAAAGAAGAAGATTTAGCTTCTGGACCAGGCACCAGGCTTGATCACTCAAGAGCTTTTGTGTAGCAGAGTTTTATTAAAGTATAAAAAGGGACAGAGAAAGCTTCTGACATAGACATCAGAAGGGGGCAGAGAGTGACCCCCTTGCTAATGTCAGCAAGGGAGTTATATACTTTTTAAAAACATCTGCCTACAATGTGGGAGACCTGGGTTCAATCCCTGGGTCAGGAGGATCTCCTGGAAAAGGAAATGGCAACCCACTCCAGTATTCTTGCCTGGAGAATCCCATGGATGGAGGAGTCTGGCAGGCTACAGTCCATGGGGTGGCAAAGAGTCAGACTGAGGACTTCACTCACTCACAGTGACAAAAGAATGCCTAAAGGTTGTAAAGATCTTACTAGACCCACTCCCATGATATACATTTTAAGGTATCAGGATTAGTCAGAAGGTTTTCAAGGAGAAACTGTCGTCAAGCAAGATACATTGTTGTTATATAATCTTTGCTGCTGCTGTTGCTAAGTCGCTTCAGTCGTGTCCGACTCTGTGCGACCCCAGAGACAGCAGCCCACCAGGCTCCCCCGTCCCTGGGATTCTCCAGGCAAGAACACTGGAGTGGGTTGCCATTTCCTTCTCCAATGCATGAAAGTGGAAAGTGAAAGTGAAGTCGCTCAGTCGTGTCCGACTAGCGACCCCATGGACTGCAGCCTACCAGGCTCCTCCGTCCATGGGATTTTCTAGGCAAAAGTACTGGAGTGGGGTGCCATTGCCTTCTCCGATATAATCCTTAGTACAGAGTTTAAACTGAGTTGTTTGTTGTGTAATCATCAGTTCTGGGCTTAAAGAAAAAAAGTTTTATGTGACTAAGACTAAGGAATGTAGAGAGAGAGAGAAAAAAAAAAAAAAAAGACTTTGTCCTTTCCTCCTCCTTGAGAATTCCAGGCCCCTATCTCCTCTTCAAGAGCCCCAGGCCCTTCTCTCCTCCTCAGGGACCTGGACTTCTTATCAACCTGCCTAGGAATTGACTCTCTCAGTATGTAAAGTGTGGAATAGAAGACCTAACTGCTGGGGTGGTTGTGAATGAAAAGCTGTCAGCCTAGTGTTTTTAAACAGTATTAACTGTTGGGGATATGAGAGTGTTAACTGTATGGATGTGAGAGTTGGCTATAAAGAAAGCTGAGCACTGAAGAATTGATAGTTTTGAGCTGTGGTGTTGGAGAAGACTCTTGAGAGTCCCTTGGACTGCAAGGAGATCCAACCAGTCCATCCTAAAGGAAATCAGTCCTGAATATTCATTGAAAGCACTGATGCTGAAGCTGAACTCTAATACTTTGGCCACCTGATGTGAAGAGCTGACTCATTCGAAAAGACCCTGATGCTGGGAAAGATTGAAGGTGGGAGGGGCAGGGGATGACAGAGGATGAGATGGTTGGATGGCATCACTGACTCAATGGACATGAGTTTGCGCAAGTTCTGAGAGTTGCTGATGGAGGGAGGCCTGGCATTCTGGAATCCTGCTGCTGCTAAGTCGCTTCAGTTATGTCCGACTCTGTGCGACCCCAGAGATGGCAGCCCACCAGGCTCCCCCATCCCTGGGATTCTCCAGGCAAGAACACTGGAGTAGGTTGCCATTTCCTTCTCCAATGCATGAAAGTGAAAAGTGAAAGTGAAGTCGCTCAGTCGTGTCCGACTCCTAGCGACCCCATGAGCTGCAGCCTACCAAGCTCCTCTGTCCATGGGATTTTCCAGGCAAGAGTACTGGAGTGGGGTGCCACTGCCTTCTCCATTCTGGAGTCCATGGGGTCCCAAATAGTTGGACACGACTGAGCGACTAAACTGAACCGAACTGAACTGTTGGGGCCGTGAGTGTGGAGAGGTACCATTAGGAGGATGTGTTGTATGTGCCTTCCTGATGCAGACTAACGTCATTGTCTCTGCTTGAGCAGCCCTGCGCCCCGTCCTCTGCACCCACCCTCGAGGCATCTGCACCCCTTCTCTCCACTCTCTCTCCTCTCAGCTCAGCTTCTGTGGTCCACAGGGTCTCACTGCATCCTCTTTGCTGCTCTGTCTTCCCTGTGCCCCAACCCCGCCCCTCCCCACTAGATGCCCCTCACCTCACTCTCACACCTTAGCTGTGTTCTCCTCGCCTTTTCCCTCCTTGCGGTTGCCTTGTCCACCCCCAGGGAGGTGTTTTCTCTTGAGCCCCCAGGACCAGGGGCAGCTGGGTGGGAGTAGGACAGCTGGGTGGGAGTAAGGCAGCAAGAGGCTGTTTGTGAATGTGGAGGCAGGCCCTGAGCTTGCCAGAGCTGGTAAGGAGCCCGTGGTGGAGGTGACTAGTGCGTGGCTGGAAGACAGGCATTGTAGCCACAAAGTGGGAGGAAAGCAGACTTTCGGGGCTTGTGAATACACGGTGGTCAGACTACATAGGTGGGAGGGCTGAGCACGGACCGTACCCTAGGAGAGGGGGTGTTAGTCCATAGCCCGCTCTAGGGAGAAAAAGCCCTAGTTCAAGGCAAGTTAGGAAATATGGAATATGACTGCTATTTCCTCCTTGTGGTTACTCCCACTGCACTTTAGCTCTTTGAAGGCTCTGCGAAGTCCTGCAATTAAGCTATTCAGTAGTTTCTTGGTCTACATATTTGAGCTCAGACGTCAGTTCTTCAGGAAAGTTTTTTTCTGCCCTCCGGAAAGTTTGGCCCTCAGCCCACCCCAACATATGCTATCTTACTGTTCTGCAGTTTTCCTCCAAGGTACTTAACACAATTAGTAACCGTATATTTATTTTGTGACTTAAAAAAAATCAATGTCTACTTTCTCTACTCAATGAAAGATTGCTGAGGCTGTGCCACGTTCACCATTGAACCCCTTGTTCTTGTTCAGTCGCTCAGTCGTGTCCAACTCTTTGTGATCCCATTGCCTGCAGCACACCAGGCTTCCCTGTCCTTCACTATCTCCCAGAGTTTTCTCAAACTCATGTCCGCTGAATGAGTGATGCCATCCAACCGTCTCATCCTCTGTCATCCCCTTCTCCTCCTGACCTCAGTCTTTCCCAGCATCAGGTCTTTTCCAGTGAGTCAGCTCTTCATATCAGGTGACCAAAGTATTGGAGCTTCAGCTTCAGCATCAGTCCCTCCAATGAAAATTCAGGTCTGATTTCCTTTAGGACTGACAGATTTGATCTTGCTGTCTAAGGGACTCTCAAGAGCTTTCTCCAGCACCCCAGTTAGAAAGCATCAGTTCTTCAGTGAAAGCCTTCTTTATGGTCCAACTCTCACATCTATACATGACTACTGGAAAAGCCATAGTTTCCATTCATTCATAGGCCAGGCTCTTTTTCGGGATGCTGACTGAACCCCTAGCGTCCTGAAAAGAGCCTGGCTAATAGTAGGTGCTCAGAATCAAGTTCTAGAATAAATGATGCAGGAGGGCGGGTTGCTGGTGAGCAGGTTAGCTGTGCGGCCTTGGCAGGCAAATGATTGCTGAAGACTTAATGAAGGACTCACCACCACGCTGGGTACTGTCAGTGTTCAGGGGATTGTCTACTGAAATGAGTCACTTTTTGATCTGAATGTTGAAGCCAGAATTTTTTGAATTTGACATTGTCATTTGTTTCTGCAGCCTAAGGCGTCCCCTCTTCATTTAGCTGTTCTCAACAACCATGGCACAGTGGTGAACAGCTTATTAAGTGCACAGCATGACACTGATATCTTAAATCAGGTAAGCCAGCAAGTCAGGACCTGGAGAGTCAATTTTCTTGTTTCAACTCAATGTGTTTAGGGGTAGTTTTGATCAAGTTCAAGGTTCCTGGGAGGAACAGGCACATTTATTTTTTATCCTTTTCCTCCTCTCACCCTCACTCCCACCTGCACACACATATTCTGTCTTTTTCAAATGCACAACTGGGATTCAGCCAGTGCATTATTAAACTGTTCATGTTTAACAGGCCCAGTGCTTCAGACAGATAAACTGTAGCTCGGCGGTAAATCACCAGAGCCTCTTTAAATCAAAAACTACTCCCCCATTGTGAAATGTTGTAGTTGGCAGGGAACCCTTTTCCCCCAGAAGGAAGCTTTGTTTCTGTATGACAGACAGTAAATGAATGTATCTTCTTTTTGCCCAAAGGCAAAAGAGATCTCTTGAAAAAAAATTTTTTTTAAATCACCATGAATTCAGTCATTGGAGCAGAACCAAATGCTCCATAGAAGGCATCCATCACTGGCTAGAAATGGAAACGTTGAGGCGGAAGAATTAAGAGGATGGGGGTGGGTGCTGTCTGTACTGGGCCCTGCTGTGGGACGGGCTGCACTCCTCCAGAGGCCAGGAATGGGAAGGAAAACTCTGAGAGAGAGGGGTCTTAACCCATGAGCCTCGGGACCTCTCCCTCCTTCCTGGCTGCCCCCTCCAAGGTCAGGAGCAGCCATGATTGGTGAGGATGCCTGAACTTACCCACTGGGTAGTCCTCGGTTTCCTCATCTGTGAAGCCAGAGCACTGATGCCCATCTCTGCTCCAGCTCCAACCTGTGAGGTCACTGGTGCCCTGAGGTGAATGGGGACTTAACTCCCTGTCCGTCCCTTCCTTCCCCAGGGACCATTCCCTCCCTGGTCTTTTACTATCCCAAAAGTGAGGGAAAGAAAAATCCCCCTTGTTATTAAACATACATGTGTGTTCAGCTATGTTAATGCCCCAGATCTTTTCATATGGGCAGCATCTTTCTCTCCACATGGACAGAACTCACAAGTGGTTCTGGTTTCACTAGCTCTACTCCAGCTTGCTAGACTGCCACCCAGGGTATCAAATTCTTCATTATTGATGGTTTTTGTTAGACTAAGAATATACACAGTGTATAAAAGTAAGAAAACATAAATAAGCTAAAAACTTACAATTTGGTTCTAATCCCCCCAAAGAAAGAGAGCTCTCTTAATATTTTGGTGCATTTCCTGCCCTCTAGACTTCTAGCAGTTTTGCCGTAGGGAGGTTTTGTGAGTATTTGGTGTGTGACGCTTGTCTCTGCTCCATGTTGGTATAGACTTTTGATCAGTCTGTCAGCATAAGTTCCATATCTTAGGTAATGAGCCTCCAGAGGGGCACACTGCCACCTAAAGTGGGTCTTTAGTGAAAGCTTTTTGATATTAATTCTGTTAACATCCCAAGCAGGCTGGCCCTGTGCGCTAGGAGGAAGAGTCCTGGACTAGATGGTCCTGCAGCTGTGTGAGACTGAGGGAGTCGCTTCCTCCCTCCGGTTTAGGAGTTGAGCTGGGTCGCAACCAGTGTTCCTTTCTGTGTTAATATTTTAGAAATGTCTTCACATCAGAATTTCTTTTGGTGGGAGGTATAAGACGGGTGATTTTCTTGTGATTTCATCTATTTCTCTGAGACACTCTTGTCCTTTTTGTAGGAAAATAGTTATTTCAGAAAGGAATTAAAAGCTGACACTCCTTTTATACACTATAATGTAGGGAATTTGCAAAATAGAGAAAAGCATCAAGAAGGCAATAAAAATAACCTCTAATCCCTCCATCTAGATGTTATCATTCTTAACATCACCAACGCATTTTCTTCTCTTTCTCTATTTTTATATATAAATTGAGCTCAGCTAGATAGTGTTTTTTTCCTAAGGTTTTAAATGTTACAAGCACTTTTTCATTTTTATGAATCTCTGAAATTATTTTTTATTCTGGAAAAATAGATGTAAGATAAAACTTAACTATTGTAACCATTTCTAAGTGTACAGTTTGGTGGCATTAAGCATATTGACCATGTACATAACTCTCACACTGTCTCCAGAGCTTTATCGTTCCAAACTGAAACTCCATACTCGTTAAACAGTAGTTCCTTATTCCCTCCTCCTCGACATACCATTTTGCTGTATCTCTATGAACTTACTACTGTAGGTATCCCTTATTGAAATTATTTTAAAAAATCGTTTGTGATGGCCTACTTTTCCAATATGTGTATATACCATAATTTATCTCATACGTCTCCTTATTAAGCATGTAACTTCCTTTCAATCTTTCATTGTTATAAATAAACAGCAATTAATGTCTCCTGTTCCCGTTTAAAAATAAGTTAGCTTATCTGTTTTCCCTTATGCCTGTGGAGGACACCTTTGCTTTCCTGTGTCTTTTCATTATGCAACTTTCTTCTCTCTTTAACATGCTTGAATTATATTTTTGAAATTTCTCATGGCAGAGGCTGCAGACTCCTTTGCATGTAGCTGCTGATTTTGGATATGTGGAACTTGAAACTCTGCTGAAGGCTGGCTGTAACTTGAAGATTGTTTACAAGGTCAGTCCATGGATTTCACTCTGTTTAACTGAGCTGGTTGCTGAGTCCTCCCTGTTGGATGAAAGCCTTGAGAGGCAGTATTAGAATTCGTGCAGTTTAGTCACTCAGTTGTGTCTGACTCTTTGCAACCCCATGGACTGCAGCACACCAGGCCTCCCTGTCCATCACCAACTCCCAGAGTTTACTCAAACTCATGTCCATTGAGTTGGTGATGCCATCCAGTCATCTCATCCTCTGTCGTCCCCTTCTTCTCCTGTCCCCAAACCCTCCCAGCATCTCGGTCTTTTCCAATGAGTCAACCCTTTGCATGAGGTGGAACAGTATTGGAGTTTCAGCTTTAGCATCAGTCCTTCCAATGAACACCCAGGACTGATCTCCTTTAGGATGGACTGGTTGGATCTCCTTGCAGTCCAAGGGACTCTCAAGAGTCTTCTCCAACACCACAGTTCAAAAGCATCAATTCTTTGGTGCTCAGCTTTCTTCACAGTCCAACTCTCACATCCATACATGACCACTGGAAAAACCATAGCCTTGACTAGACGGACCTATGTTGGCAAAGTAATGTCTCTGCTTTTGAATATGCTATCTAGATTGGTCATAACTTTCCTTCCAAGGAGTAAGCATCTTTTAATTTCATGGCTGCAGTCACCATCTGCCCAGTGATTTTGGAGCCCCCCAAAATAAAGTCTAACACTGTTTCCCAATCTATTTGCCATGAAGTGATGGGACCAGATGCCATGATCTTCATTTTCTGAATGTTGAGCTGTGAGCCAACTTTTTCACTCTCCTCTTTCATTTTCATCAAGAGGCTTTTTAGTTCCTCTTCACTTTCTGCCATAAGGGTGGTGTCATCTGCATATCTGAGGTTATTGATATTTCTCCCAGCAATCTTGATTCCAGCTTGTGCTTCTTCCAGCCCAGTGTTTCTCATGATGAACTCTGCATATAAGTTAAATAAGCAGAGTGACAATACACAGCCTGGACATACTCCTTTTCCTATTTGGAACCAGTCTGTTGTTCCATGTCCAGTTCTAACTGTTGCTTCCTGACCTGCATATAAGTTTCTCAAGAGGCAGGTCAGGTGGTCTGGTATTCAAATGGGGAAAATAAACATATGCTTTCTCATTAATCACTTGTGATTAGAAAAGCTGGATTTAGAAAAGGCAGAAGAACCAGAGATCAAATTGCCCACATCTATTGGATCATCAAAAAAGCAAGAGAGTTCCAGAAAAACATCTACTTCGGCCTTATTGACTACACCAAAGCCTTTGACTGTGGGGATCACAACAAACTGTGGAAAAATTCTTCAAGAGATGGGAAGCCACCTTCCCTGCCTCCTGAGAAATCTGTATGCAGATCAAGAAGCAACAGTTTGACATGGAGCAACAGACTGGTTCCAAATAGGGAAAGGAGTAGGTCAAGGCTGTATGTTATCACGCTGCTTATTTTTACTTATATGCAGAGTACATCATGAGAAATGCTGGACTGGATGAAGCACAAATTGGAATCAAGATTGTGGGAGAAATATCAATAATCTCAGATATGCAGATGAGACCACACTTCTGGCAGAAAATGAAGAATTAAAGAGCCTCTTAATGAAAGTGAAAGAGGAAAGTGAAAAAGTTGTCTTAAAGCTCAACATTCAGAAAATGAAGGTCATGGCATCTGCTCCCATCACTTCAGAGCAAATATATGGGGGGGGGGGGGTGCTCCAAAATCACTGCAGATGGTGACTGCAGCCATGAAATTAAAAGATGCTCACTCCTTGGAAGAAAAGATATAACCAACCTAGACAACATATTACAAAGCAGAAACACTAACCTTGCCAACAAAGGTCCACTAGTCAAACACATGCTTTTCCCAATAATCATGTATAGATTTGAGAATTGAGCTATATAAGGAGGCTGAGCACTGAAAAATTGATGCTTTTTAATTAACATGTTGGGAAAAGCTCTTGAGAGTCTCTTAGTAAGAAAATCTAACCAGTCCATCTTATGGAAAATCAGCCCTGAATTTTCATCGGAAGGACTGGTGCTGAAACTGAAATTCCAGTAATTTGGCCTCCTGATGTAAAGAACCGACTCATTGACAAAACGAACTGACTAAAGATAACATGCATACATTTTTATTTTAATCACTAGGAATTATACAATAATCCCCCCAAACCAACGGAAAATATACGGATCTTAACAATCTTACTTTCATTCCCTAAAGAAGGGAAGTACCTCAATCGTGTCTGACTCTTCGCTGGCCCCATGGACCATATAACCTAACTATATATATATGCTCAGAGAAGCCAATGACTCCTCACTCTAGTACTCTTACTTGGAAAATGCCATGGACGGAAAAAACCTGTTAAGCTGCAATCCATGGGATTGCTAAGGGCCTGACACGACTGATCGACTTCACTTCCACGCATTGGAGAAGTAATTGGCAACCCACTTCACTGTTCTTCCTTGTACAAACCCACAGACGGGGGAAGTTTGGTGGGCTGCTGTGTAGGTGGTCGCACAGGGTCAGGCACAACTGAAATAACCGAGCGTAATCTAGCATACATAAGCTATCAGAATTTTCCTATAGAACTCCATAGATAAGAACATGGGAGTGGGCTAAGTCTTTTCTACATAGAGAGCAACTGGTTCCACATATTGTAAACACACTGTTCACCACCTAAGCCACCTTTTTAATCAAGCATTGCAAGTCTTTCATTAACCAACATAAGTAGCCTTGTCAAAGCAAGGCCTCAAAAAATTAGTTTTAGACTCAGAATTAGATTCTCTCCACGGAAATCTTTAGTAAAAGGCGAAAGATTTATACGGTCTGAAGAGAAACCAGAGTATGACCGACAGTCTTGCAATTCACAGCTCGGGTAACAGAAACTCCTAGATCAGTGAGAGTGACTAGTTAACACCGAGAGCCAGTGCCTGAACAAAAATTTCTAGATTACTCTGTAAAGAATGGTCTAATTTCAGAACACATAGGTAAAAGAAAATTTGAAGTTTTATAATTTTAAACGTGTACGGTGTGCAGGGCACGGTGGGTATGCAAATAAGGCGAGTGGGCGGCCTCTCCGCTCCGGAAAGCTGTCTCCACGCAGCGCCCCTGTGTCAGCACTAGGGGGCGATGCGGCGGGCGGGCGGGCTGGCGTCCACACGCCGCACCGAGCGGAGACCCGGGTTTCAGATGTTTTGTGTATGTGTATGTCTGAGTTTGAGTTCTGTTACAGACTTGGCTGTTAAGTTGAAAAAAAAAAAAAAAAAGCAAGTGATTGGCACCAAATTCATGACCGTGGTTCCTCCCTTCGGTGGGTTGAGGGTTTTCAAAGTTGGACAATTTCCTTTTTCTTGAACTGCGTGGTGGGCGCACAGGTGTTTTGTCTCTCTGTACCGTGCACGTCCAAGATGTACACTCTGGAATATTCTGCCGTTTGAGAAAAACTCATAGCCGTGTCCTGTTTAAAACTGGAGCTTTGGCTATTCCCAGGGGGTCCAGTGGTTTGGGCTCTAGCTTTCACTCCCTGCTGGTTCCTTTCCTGGTAGTGGAACTAAGATCCCTCAAACTGCGCAGGCCGGAAAAAAACGGCGGGGGAGCGTGGTGGGCTGCCGTCTATGGGGTCGCACAGAGTCAGACACGACTAAAGCGACTTAGCAGCAGCAGGGTTATTTGACAAGTCACCAAGTTGAGTAAAAGTTTCACACACAGCCATTAATTGGGCACCCAAAGTCCAACCTGACCATCCCTTCCCACACGGATCCCAGAGAGGGTGTCCTGGAGGGCTTCCCAGCAGAGGCCGGTGGAGACCAGCGCGAGGAGCTTGGTGCCTCCTGGGCGTATCGTCCTCATGAAATTTCCCTTCACTCTGCTATGAGGAATTCGCAGCTGAATTCAGCAAAAGGGAAAGCAGTGGGTCCCTACATAACTGGATATTTGAGAGAGAAAAAGAACATTCAGCAAAAAGTGCCGGAAGAGCAGTGCGTTGCTTCTGAAGTCATGGAACTGCTGTGAATGGGAGCCGCTGGGTCAGTTCTCCCCAGACGAGAGGCAACAGGTTTGATGAAATCTAAGGCTGTGAGGTGTGGACCACAGGTCCACAGAAGAAACTGTCTTCTCAGATCCTCATGCTCATTATCTCCAGCCTTCTGAACAAGGATGAGTTTCTTTGCATTTGGACCTCTAGAGATTTCCTGTAAAGATTCCTTTAAACCAATGGAAGTTCCTCTCTTTACACAGCTGGAACCAACCTCATGTTGTACCACCAGACTTTGTAAATATCCAGATACATGAGTGGCCTCTGAGGCCGTTCCCTTTAGTGTCCCTCCTGCTCCAGACTTTTTGGTCTGAGTACTTATTTTTGATCACTGGGTGGAAGATACACATAGAATAAAAATATCTAGACAACTTAACGCTTAACTTCTGGCTGCTCTAATCTCTCTCCTCTGGAGGGGCCACATATTTTTTAGAGCTACAGAGTTGGGAGAAACCTCAAAATATTTCCCAGTGCCCTCCATCTCTGCCGTCCTACCCAATGTCTTCTGGGCCTACTTACATCCATTTGATTAATAAAAACCTCCTCCCTGTTCGGCTTTCCTTGTGAGCTTTTGGAGTTCCCTCCAAGGCTAATGAGAAGGATTAGTAACTCTGGGCAGGTGTACAGGCTCTCAGTCACTTTCTGTGGATAAGAAACTGGGCAAGAAAGGCAGCTGTGAAGGTGGAGCAGTCTTCCATTCAGTGCATTTCATGAGCTCCACAGTATCTTTAAGCAAATACAAATGTGGTACCAACAATGAATTAGCGGACCCTGACCTCTGGATCGCAGTTCCCACTGGCTTTGGCTAATATCCTTGACCCCACTCACAGATCTCAGGAAAAGGACAGCCTGTCTCTCCCATGGAAGAATCCAGGTTTCTTTAGGAATGGGACTCAGAGACACCTCTCCCTAGATGACCCAGGGGACTCAAGATTTGCTCATTCTGCATATGCTTCTCAGTGCAGCTTCGTTTTAGGATCTTTCAGCTGAACACCTGGCTCTGCATAGTCAGGGTTCTTCAGTCTTTTCCCCAGCAAATGGTCAGAGATGGAGGGAGAGGAGTGGGACAGGGCAAACTCAGAGCCAGCTGAAGAGATAACAGACAGGAAGGCCAGCAGAAGCTGCAGAAGTGGGGAAGGCGCCCCGTAAACCTGCTGTGGTCATTGAGCCCCTTCAGCCTGTCTGATCCTCCCCACACAGCTGTCTCCAGAGCCCACTGAAAAGGAAGACAGTCCTGTGTCTCATACAAAACCAGCTGTGAACACACATCTGCTGATTTGAATGGAATTCAATGGTAGGCCACACTCCCAGTTAGCATGGATCAAACTGGAGTGTCTGACTTCTTCATCCTGACATTAAATGCTGTTTGATGGTGGTTGTCAGTCTGAGGAAACCAGACAGCGTGTCACCCTATAATAATTGTTACAACAACTACCGTTCAGTGAGCACCTACCATGGGCCAGGCTCTTTGCTGAGTGCTCCGTCATCATTAACTCATTTAAGCATCCCGGCAATGGCTGCTTTGATGCTGCTACATGGGAGTGGCTTAGGGCTGGTGTCCGATTGGAAAGGGATGGGAGAATGGCTTGCCATTTTGCTCACAGGCAGAGGTATCTGTACATAAGATTGAGGAAGTATGAAAATTATTTACATCAAAGAATGGAGATAGTGCTGATAGAAAGAGACATGGAGGTCAAGACATCCCTCAAAATCATGCCTTGGTGCCACCGTGAAATAGGTTTTATTCTTCCCATTGCACAGAGGCAAGCACTGAGGACTTGAGCAGTTGCAGGACTTGCTCAACCCACATATTTAATATACGCCCAGACCTCAGCCCAAGTCTGTCTGCCTCCAGGCTATAAAATGTATGGTTGCTCAGTCATACTTAGAAGAGGTAAAAGAAATGTATAGACTTCTGCCGGGAGCCGGCATATTGCATATTGAGTGCATATTGAATATTGAGTGCAGCACTTTCCACAGCATCGTCTTTCAGGATCTGGAATAGCTCAACTGGAATTCTATCACTGCCGGGAGCCAGCGTGAGGAACTCCGCCCATGACAAAGGTCATGAGGAAGGAGGCTCGGCATACGCAAGGGCGGGATCGAGCCTCAGGAGTCCCCCTGGAAATTCTCGAGCATCTACCCCAAAACCAGAGTCTGCCTACTTTCTGCTTTGTGCTTTCACCTACATCTCTGACTTTACGGGGGGCTGTCTCCCACTATCTCTCTCTGAAAAAAGAGTTAGCTTACAGCTCCAGTTAATAATTCTTGGATGTGACAGTGTTTCAACCTACAAACTCCTTTGGAAATCCTCTAGCCTGCCTGAATGGGTTTTTCCGGCCACATGTGATTGTTCAGAGCCTCCCAACTGTGAGAGGCAGGAGATGTTCTAAACTGCCTAAACACAGATTCCTTTGAGTAGTTAAAAGATTGATTAGAAATTGTATTGGTGAAGGGTTTTTCACTTGTTGGGCCAATGTTTGCTGCTAAGTCTCCATACTCCTTACCTACTGTGTCCTTGGCAGTGTATTGATTGATATAATGGGTGTATAGAAATGTAAAATGCAGCTTTGTCCAATGCTTTTTTGGAGGCTGGTGCCTGACTTTGGAATAATCACCTTTAGAGAAAAATAAGTTTCTTAAAATGTTATCAGGCCTCCGGGCCAGAAGATGATGTCAATCACCTGAACTTTTGCATATGATAAGTTTGAAAGCCTGGCTTAGATTAGAACCAGGAACTGCTGTCCTTGCATGACTCCACCCCTTCCCCCATTATCCTCTATGCATACCTTAAGGTATAAAAACTACTTTGGAAAATAAAGTGCGGGCCTTGTTCACTGAAACTTGGTCTCCCCATGTCACTCTCTCTCCCAAATTCCAGCTGAGTGTCCATCTGGAGCGCGGATGTCCTCTGCGACCATTTATTTGCCTGGGCTTCTAAGACCCACTCGAGAAGGTGTCTAAGGTGGGGCACCTTCCGCTATTCGAGAGGGCGCCTGCGGCCTCCGTGGTCAGAGCTAACCTGGTGTCACGGGTTATATTGATTTTCCGCGTAAACCAAGCCACTCAGCTTCTTTTCTCCACTGAATTTTCCTACTGAGCTATCCTTATTTCAGCCGCTTTTCTCCACTGAATTTTCCTACTGAGCTATCCTCATTCTATTACTCTTCATATCTTTGATGAATAAATAATTAAATAGGTCGCCGACGCCGTCCCCGCTTCGAATACCCTGGATCAGCCGGGGCTGGACCCCGGCAGACTTCATTTGTCAAAAGTTTTTGTTATTATTTTTAAGATTGAGGTAAAAAAATGTGAAAGTTTCCTAAAAGAGATGAAATTAAATGAATATTACTGATTAACTTCTAGAGAGTCTTCAATGGAGAATGAAGTTTAGCAGGCACCGTGAAGAGGAGGTCCACTGAAATCCAAATGCCCACCCCACAGAGGGTACTGCCTTGTGAGAAAGCCTGGAAAGGGCTGCTCCCTAGCACATGGGCAATGCCCATGTCCTCTGAGAAGGGGGACAGTACAGCAAGGTGGCTGGAGTCACCAGATCAGAATTCAAGCCTGGCTCTGCCACCTTCCAGTTTGGGGACCTCAGACCAGGTACTTAGCATCTCTGAGCCTTGACTTCCTCAAATATAAATAAAAATGTTTCTTCATTATAGGAATGGGGATTAATAGTTTAAGTCTTTCAGCAATGATTTGTTAAGTATCCAATGTGCCAAGATCTAGAGCTCTCACTGAAATAATGTGTGGACACAGCTTTCCTCTGGGCCAAGCACACCGATAAACATTCAATAAGTGGTGCGTAGTTGCTTCAGTCATGCCCAGCTCTGCGACCCCATGGACTGTATGCAGCCCACCAGGCTTCTCTGTCCATGGGGATTCTCCAGGCAAGAATACTGGAGTGGGTTGCCATGCCCTCCTCTAGGGGATCTTCACGACCCAGGAATCAAACCCCCGCATCTCTTACGTCTCCTGCATTTCTGGATCTACTCACTGGAGAAGTCTCTGATGCTGGGAAGCATTGGAGGCAGGAGGAGAAGGGGATGACAGAGGATGAGATGGCTGGATAGCATCACCGACTCGATGGACATGAGTTTGAGTGAACCCTGGGAGTTGGTGATGCACAGCGAGTCCTGGCGTGCTGCGATTCATGGGGTCACAAAGAGTCAGACACAACTGAGCGACTGAACTAAACTGAATGTTATATAAACAAGGTTATTAATTGCAACCCTTAAAACTGACAAAAGGTAAGCAAATGTCCATCAATATGGGAACACTGAACAAATCAGGGAACAGTCACACTGAATGATGTAGGGATTAAAAATAATTAATTAGGGCTATGACAATTGGAGAGATTTCCATTAGGTAGCTATTAAATGTGGAAAATAAGATGCAGAGAAAATATAGTACAATTCCATTTTTTATAAAACAAGCAATGACCAAAAAAACTCATATGTGTTTATGTATGTATCTATATCTATTGTAAGTGGGTAAGTAGGTGGAAAGCTAGCAATGTGGATATGATTATATGAGCAAGAGAAAAAGTACAGAAATAAACAAACAGATCCTTCATTACTAAATGCAGTTACTGGAGAAGAGGAATCGATGCAAAAAAAGAAAAACCAGAGAAGACTGAAGTTATAAAAAGAATTCTGTTGCTGCTGCTAAGTCACTTCAGTTGTGTCCGACTCTGTGCGACCCCATAGACGGCAGCCCACCAGGCTCCCCCATCCCTGGGATTCTCCAGGCAAGAGTGGGTTGCCATTTCCTTCTCCAGTGCATGAAAGTGAAAAGTGAAAGTGAAGTCCCTGAGTCGTGTCCAACTCTTTGCGACCCCATGGACTACCCCCTACCAGGCTCCTCCTTCCATGGGATTTTCCAGGCAAGAGTACTGGAGTGGGTTGCCATTGCCTTCTCCAAAAAAGAATTCTTCTTATATATAAGTTATTTAAAATACACTCTTTGTATAAAATCATGTAAGTGTGTGTATACACATACATGTGCATAAGAGAGGCTGAGATTCTGCTCAAGACCTACTGACCAGCAGTGATGATGGGGTACTCAGACTTGTACACCAGATAAGCAGGCAGACAAGTGTGAAAGGAAATAGCTAGCAGTTAACACTGGTTAACACAGATAATCACGATGGTGTGATCACTCACCTAGAGCCAGACATCCTGGAATTTGAAGTGAAGTGGGCCTTAGAAAGCATCACTACGAACACAGCTAGTGGATGTGATGGAATTCCAGTTGAGCTATTTCAAATCTTGAAAGATGCTGCTGTGAAAGTGCTGCACTCAATATGCCAGCAAATATGGAAAAGTCAGCAGTGGCCACAGGACTGGAAAAGGTCAGTTTTCATTCCAATCCCAAAGAGAGGCAATGCCAAAGAATGCTCAAACTACCACACAGTTGCACTCATCTCACAAGCTAGGAAAGTAGTGCTCAAAATTCTCCAAGCCAGGCTTCAGCAATACGTGAACCGTGAACTTCCAGATGTTCAAGCTGGTTTTAGAAAAGGCAGAGGAACCAGAGATCAAATTGCCAACATCTGCTGGATCATCGAAAAAACAAGAGAGTTCCAGAAAAACATCTATTTCTGCTTTATTGACTATGCCAAAGCCTTTGACTGTGTGGATCACAATAAACTGTGGAAAATTCTGAAAGAGATGGGAATACCAGACCACCTCACCTGCCTCTTGAGAAACCTGTATGCCAGTCAGGAAGCAACAGAACTGGACATGGAACAACAGACTGGTTCCAAATAGGAAAAGGAGTACGTCAAGGCTGTATATTGTCACCCTGCTTATTTAACTTATATGCAGAGTACATCTTGAGAAATGCTGGGCTGGAAGAAGCACAAGCTGGAATCAAGATTGCTGGGAGAAATATCAATAACCTCAGATATGCAGATGACACCACCCTTATGGCAGAAAGTGAAGAGGAACTCAAAAGCCTCTTGATGCAAGTGAAAGAGGAGAGTGAAAAAGTTGGCTGAAAGCTCAACATTCAGAAAACGAAGACCATGGCATCTGGTCCCATCACTTCATGGGAAATAGATGGGGAAACAGTGGAAACAGTGTCAGACTATTTTTTTGGGATCCAAAATCACTGCAGATGGTGACTGCAGCCATGAAATTAAAAGATGCTTACTCCTTGGAAGGAAAATTATGATCAACCTAAATAGCATATTAAAAAGCAGAGCTATTACTTTGCCAACAAAGGTCCGTCTAGTCAAGACTATGGTCTTTCCAGTGGTCATGTATGGATGTGAGAGTTGGACTGTGAAGAAAGCTAAGCGCTGAAGAATTGATGCTTTTGAACTGTGGTGTTGGAGAAAACTCTTGAGAGTCCCTTGGACTGCAAGGAGATCCAACCAGTCCATCCTATAGGAAATCAGTCCTGGATGTTCATTGTGAGGACTGATGCTGAAGCTGAAACTCCAATACTTTGGCCACCCGATGCAAAGAGCTGACTCATTGGAAAAGACCCTGATGCTGGGAAAGATTGAAGGCAGGGGGATAAGGGGACGACGGAGGATGAGATGGTTGGATGGCATCACCAACTCAATGGACATGACTTTGAGTAAACTCTGGGAGGCCTGGCGTGCTACAGTCCATGGGGTTGCAAAGAGTCAGACATGACTGAGCAGCTGATCTGAACTGAACTGAATCCTTTCTACCAAATGATGGGCTTACTTTATCAGCAATATCCACCTTGACCTTGTGATTAAGCAAGAAATCCACAGCAGATAAATGATTTGTCCCCAGTGCAAAATGCAAGACTGTGAGGTTCTTCTGAGGAAACATAATTTGTGTCTTCAGTCATCTGATTAGTATTTTGCCTTCTTAAGATTCCTGGTTCTTGAAATGGCCATGATTTCTTTTTACCTGGTGTTTGTGTTTTGATTATCTACTCTTTGCCTTTTCTTTAAAAGCAATGAGAACTGTATCCAGCATAATCTTACATTTCTCTACTATTAGATAACATCAGAGAATTTAGCAACCAACTGGAGTGTATACATCAAGCTGAAATCCACTGCATAACCTATGACTGATTGTAACAATATAATAGATTTCAACTAGAGTGTAAAAGCTGTATTTTTACTGTATGCAATCATTAATAATGGTAGAAGATATTGATAATGCATAACAAAAAATTTTCCTAGAAGTTCAGTCCATATGTGGCTTGTTCCCCTATAGTTTTTTGGACTGTAAATTGTGTTGAATCAAACAAATCAAGAAAGAGAAAGAAACAAAAAGAAAGAAGGGAGGGAGAGAAGGAAGGAAAGAAGGAAAGACACACACAGAAAAAAAGCATGACTATCTTTTGCTGCAAAGAAAAGCCAACTTGGTGCCCCCAGGATGTCTGGAGACAGTCGGATGTGCTTCAGACAAAGGATGTTTGGCTTGTAAGTAAAACACATGTCATATTCCCCACATTGTGGACATTGATTTTGCTTCCAAAGAATTTACTATCCTTTGCTTCTCATTAATAAATTATTGCAAAAATATGAGAACTGTTTAAACATCTGATTTCCTTAGTAGCTAAATTGGTAATAAACTAGGTTCGACAAAACATGAGTTACCCTTGCTATTGTTTGCAGTCTAGAGCTACATTCTAGTATGTCCAATTTGGGCTTAGAAACTCCCCTTTAACTTTATTTGTGAATAAGGATACAAACCAAAGTAGCGTCCAAGATAAGTCAGTAAAACCACTTCCATTTTTTCATCTTTGTCATCACCGATTTTAAAGAACTCTACAAGCAACCATGTCAGCAATCTGCTGTAAACAGGACTAAAAAAGATGTCACTAGAAACTATAATATAATTCACCAGGAGTTTATGATAACTTGCTACACTGGCTGTTAGTTTTAGTGCATTAAGTACTTTTATATAAAAGTATGGTTTAAAATATTAGAAAGGTATATGGAAATTTTTTCAAAGGGTTATTGAAAGGTACAATGAAAGGTACATTGGAGGATCTGTTTCCTGCTGTTTAGAAAAATGATTATTGCTTTACTTTTTCAACAGTTAATCTAGGTATTACCTTCAAAGATCCTTGCTTATTTCTTTTGCTCCCTTCCCTTCTTGTTTCCTTTCCTCTTTCTTGTTCCTAAAATTGTTCTGCTGTAAAAATTTGCCATTTTTCTACTCTTTCTAGGATGTCTATGTATAATGAACAGGATATTCACACATAACATAGTCAATAAAGCAGAAATAGATGTTTTTCTGAAACTCTCTTGGTTTTTCTATGATCCAACGGATGTTGGCAATTTGATCTCTGGTTCCTCTGCCTTTTCTAAATCCAGCTTGAAGGTCTGGAAGTTCACGGTTCATGTGCTGTTGAAGCCTAGCTTGGAGAATTTTGAGAATTACTTTCCTAGTCTGTAAGATGAGTGCAATTGTGTGGTAGTTTGAGCATTCTTTGGCATTGCCTTTCTTTGGGGTTGGAATGAAAACTGATCTTTTCCAGTCCTGTGGCCACTGCTGAGTTTTCCAAATTTGCTGGCATATTGAGTGGCATATTGAGCACTTTCACAGCAGCATCTTTTAGGATTTGAATTAGCTCAACTGAAATTCTATCACCTCCACTAGTTTTGTTCATAGTGATGCTTCCTAAGGCCCATTTGACTTTGCATTCCAGGATGGCTGAGTGAGTGATCACACCATCTTGATTATCCAGGTCATGAAGATCATTTTTGTACAGTTCTTCTATGTAGTCTATCCTTTGTGAAATGGACCTAAATTGGACAAACCTGTATCTTGATATTAACATCCCAATTTTAATTGAGATAAGTTGTTAATGTTTATTCCCAACAATAAAAAATATATTTTAAAATGCAAATTATTTACTTTTTTGTAAAGACGATAAATTCACATGGTCCAAGAATTTACAAATTAGTAAATGTTTTCCAGTAAACATTTCTCATCCACCCATACCCTCTATTGTCTGGCTCTCATGCTATCCTTGCCATACATACCCATTATTATAAATTTCTTCTTTTCTTTCCAGAGTTTCTTTATGTATAAACAGCAAACATAAATATATTATACCCTTAGTCTATTCCTCCATCCTTTTTTTACAATAGTATATACCTATATTGCCCTATATTGAGTGCTGCACTCAATATGCCAGGAAATTTGGAAAGCTCAGCAGTGGCCACAGGATTGGAAAACATCAGTTTTCATTTCAATCCCAAAGAAGGACAATGCCAAAGAATGTTCAAACTACTGCACAATTGCACTCATCTCACATGCTAGGAAAGTAATGCTCAAAATTCTCCACGCTAGGCTTCAACAGCATGTGAACTGAGAACTTCCAGATGTTCAAGCTGAATTTAGAAAAAGCAGAGGAACCAGAGATCAAATTGCCAACATACATTGGATCATAGAAAATACAAGAGAGTTCCAGTAGAGCATCTACTTCTGCTTTATTGACTATGCCAAAGTCATTGACTGTGTGGATCACAATAAACTGTGGAAAATTCTTTAAGAGATGGGAATACCAACCACCTTACCTGCCACCTGAGAAACCTGTATGCAGGTCAAGAAACAACAGTTAGAACCGGACATGGAACAATGGACTGGTTCAAAATCTGGAAAGGAGTATGTCAAGGCTGTATATTATCACCCAATTTATTTAACTTATATGCAGACACATCATGTGAAATGTTGGGCTGGATGAAGCACAAGCTGGAGGCAAGATTGCCGGGAGAAATGTCAATAACCTCAGATATGCAGATGACACCACCCTTATGGCAGACAGCAAAGAGGAACTAAAGAGCCTCTTGATGAAAATGAAAGAGGAGAGTGAAAAAGTTGTCTTAAAGCTCAACATTCAGAAAATGAAGGTCATGGCATCTGCTCCCATTACTTCAGAGCAAATATATGGGGGGGGGGGAGCTCCAAAATCACTGCAGAAGGTGATTGCAGCCATGAAATTAAAAGACACTTGCTCCTTGGAAGAAAAGCTATGACCAACCTAGACAGCATATTAAAAAGCAGAGACA
Organism: Bubalus kerabau; assembly: GCF_029407905.1. Lineage (NCBI taxonomy): Eukaryota > Metazoa > Chordata > Mammalia > Artiodactyla > Bovidae > Bubalus > Bubalus kerabau. The sequence continues at coordinate 11,388,047 of NC_073633.1, forward strand.
TTACTTTGCTTACAAAGTTCCTTTTTGTCAAAGCTATGGTTTTTCCAGTAGTCACGTATGGATGTGAAAGTTGGACTGTAAAGAAGGCTGAGCACCAAAGAATTGATGCTTTTAAACTGTGGTGCTGGATAAGACTCTTGAGAGTCCCTTGGACTGTGAGGAGATCTAACCAGTCCATCCTAAAGGAAATCAACCTGAATATTAATTGGAAGGACTGATACTGAGGCTGAAGCTCTAATACTTTGGCCACCTGATGCAAGGAGATGACTCATTGGAAAAGACCCTGGTGCTGGGGAAGATTGAAGGCAGGAGGAGAAGGGGATGATAGAGGATGAGATGGTTGGTGGCATCACTGACACAATGGGCATGAGTTTGTGCAAGCTCTGGAAGATGGTTAAGGACAGGGAAGCCTGGTGTGCTGCAGTCCATTTGTTGCAAAGAGTTGGACATGACTGAGGGACTGAATGACAACACATTGTCCTATATTTAGCATTTTTCCCTTAGCAGTATAAAGCAGTATACTTTATATATAAGTATATAAGCACATGGAGAGAGTTTCTTCTTTTGTTACAGTTACATAATGGACTGTGGTGAGAACATAACATAATTTGTTTAGTTTCCAACTAATGGGCATTTAAATTATCCTTGTATGCTTATGATAAGTTCTTCAGTTGTGTCCAACTCTATGCAACTCTATCGTCTATAGCCCACCAGGCTCCTCTGTCTGTAGAATTCTTGAGGCAAGAATACTGGAGTGGGTTGCCATGCCCTCCTCAGGGCATCTTCCCGACCCACCCAGGGATTGAACCCATATCTCCTATGACCCTTGCATTGGCAGGCGGGTACTTTACCACTAGCATTGCCTGGGAAGCTCAAATTGCTCTTAACCCTTTGCTATTATAAACAGAACTACAATGAATAAATTTATATGTGTCTAAACGCCGAAGAATTGATGCTTTTGAACTGTGGTGTTGGAGAAGACTCTTGAGAGTCCCTTGGACTTCAAGGAGATCCAACCAGTCCATTCTGAAGGAGATCAGCCCTGGGATTTCTTTGGAAGGAATGATGCTAAAGCTGAAACTCCAGTACTTTGGCCACCTCATGTGAAGAGTCGACTCATTGGAAAAGACTCTGATGCTGGGAGGGATTGGGGGCAGGAGGAGAAGGGGACGACAGAGGATGAGATGGCTGGATGGCATCACTGACTCGATGGACGTGAGTCTGAGTGAACTCCGGGAGTTGGTGAGGGACAGGGAGGCCTGGCGTGCTGCGATTCATGGGGTCGCAAAGAGTCGGACACGACTGAGCAACTGATCTGATCTGATCTGAAACTTGCTTTTAAAATTTATTTAGATATTTTAATTGTAAAATGTATTCAATATAATGTACATCTTCACCATTTTAATTTTCTTATTTTATTAAAAAATTATTTAGCTATTTATTGGCCTCATTGTGCAGCATGTCGGATCTTAGTTCCCTGAACAGGGGTTGAACCTATGCTCCCTGCATTGGTGGCATGGAATCTTAACCACCAGACCACCAGGGAAGTCCCCATTAACCATTTTTAAATGTCCAGTTCTGTAGTGTTAAGAATATTCACTTCGTTATATAGCCAACCTCCAGAATGTTTTCATCTTACAAAACTGAAACTCTATAAACTATAACATTCGTTTCTTCCTCTCCTAGCCCCATTCTACCTCCTGTCTCTGAATTTGACTGCTCTGGGTACCTCATCTAGGTGGAATCATATGATATAGTCCCTTTTGTGACTGTGTACAAAGGCTCAACCACATTGCAACATGTATCAGAATTTCCTTCCTTTTTAAGGTCGAATAAGGTTCCCTTGTAAATATACCACCTTTTGCTCATCCGTGAGGGGACATTTGGGTTGCTTGCGCCATTAAGCCGTGTTGTATATTTGTTTTTAAAGATGGCCAACTTTATTTCTTGCATGTGATGCAATTCTTCAGGCTTAATCATGGAGGGGCTTGGGTGACCATCTATTAGGTCCCAGCTTTCCTGAAAAGATATAAAAGAAGTCATTGTGCGGCAGCTCTGCTAGGTTCTCACACTCACTCACAATCACATCTTTGTTCAATTCTTGCGTCTCTTTTGCGAGGTGGATGAAATTATCCCAGTTTTTAAGAGAAGACTCGGGAGGTTTTTGATGACATCAAGGCCATTGTAAGAGGCACGGCTGAGCATCAAAGCCAAAGCTACTGGCTGCTTGGCTCCCCAGCACTTCTAGAAGTTGCAGTTTTTCCTTCCAGATCTCTACCCTCACTAGTCATGAGCTCAGGGCATCCCTAATTCCCACAGCAAGCCTGCATCCTCCCTAGTCCATTTCAGGACCACACATTTCATGTTTGTGGATTCTGAAGTGGTGAAATGTTATTTTGCTTGTCTCTGTATGTCAGTTTTCTTTTTCTGAACATAAAAGTAATACAGTTTGGAAAACATGTTTGTTACAGTTTGTGGAGGAAAACAAAACCAGCCATATTTCCATCACTTCGGTGAAATTCCACCCGTGGTGGCTCATTAACTTCCACTAACATTTAGTGCTGGTATTGGTTTGGCCAAAAAGTTCAATTAGGTTTTTCTGTCACGATATCTTACAGAAAACGCAAAGCACCTTTTGTCCAGCCCGATGTTAACATTTAGCATTAGTAGCTTCTCGTGCTTTCTTTTTGTACTTTATTCTACTTTTTCATTAACAACACCTCCAGGGCAGTCTGGTGAGTAGAGAATCCATAGCATTGGGCAGGGAACTTATGTTGGGCCCCTAACGCAAGTGGATTGAATATTCCAGTGAACATGTCTCTGCTACAGCTCGATTCTCTTTTCAAAACAAAAGCCACAGTTTCCTGGGCTTCATGATGTATTTTCCAGGTTTCCTTTCTCCTCCTCCCTCTTTTCTCATCAGGTTTGGTGTCTAGTTGGCATCCAGGATGTATATAATTAATGATAAAAACTCTCTTTTCTCCCTGTTCCCATGATTTTTACCAAAGATAAGTGACTGTTTCTAAGACTGAACGAAGGTCTGGACTGGCCCTAGAGCTCAGATGGTAAAGAATCTGCCTGCAATGCAGGAGACCTGGGTTTGATCCCTGGGTCAGGAAGATAATGGCTATCCATTCCAGTGTTCTTGCCTGGTCTATCCTGAGGACAGAGGAGCCTGGTAGGCTATAGTCCGTGGGGTCACAAAGAGTCAGACACGACTGAGTGACTAACACACACACACACTGGATGGGAAAGAAGGAGCCAAGTTTTGGGTAAAGTTGACTTTCCCTGTCCTCTCAGCCTTCAGTATCACAAAGCTCCCAGAGGGCCACGCACCCTCAACAGCACAAGTATCTGCCTTTCTACTCCAGCCACACTCCCTGCAATGGTTTTCCTATGAGCTTGAAACCTCTGGCTCTCAGAATGCTGCCTTTCCCAAATAGGCTAATTATGGTGATTCAGACGGCTTTACAAGCCAGAATTTAGAGAGCATACAATTAGATGCTTGCTAAATGCCTGCAGAATGAAGTTCTTCTTAATTTCATTACTATCTCTTTTGATTAGAAGCTGATTACTTTCAGCTGTAATTTTCAGGTTCACCTGGGTCTCAGTGTCTGGACTAGCAGACAAATCATTTGAATTGGTGGGGGTTGCATTTCACAAATACTCAGCCGTGTGAGAGACTTATCAGGATAAGTTTCTGGATCTCTAAGCATAGAAACATGGGTTTCTGAGGTTGGAACTTCTTCCGAGGTTATTTCTTTTCTTTCTTTCTTCTTCTTTTTTTTAAGGAAAAATATTTATTTGTTTATTTGGCTGTTCTGGGTCTTTGTGTGGCATGTGGGATCCAGTTCCTTGACCAGGCATCAAACCTAGGCCTTCTGCATTGGGGACGGGGAGTCTTAGCCTCAGGACATCCAGAGAAGTGCCTTCTGAGATTCTTTTTGACCATTCATTTTAATCATCTTCAGGATCTCTGAGCAGACTTTCCACGGGTCCTTTGGAAAGCAAATGAGAACCAGCATCTTTTGCTTGGGGAAACAGTATAGATGTGTGGCTTGTGCACTGCACAAAATCTAGGGGAACTTGAACTATACCCACCTTGACAAAGGTATGCCATTTGTAATTTGTATGAGGCACCATATGGGCTCCAAGGATTTATGCCCCCAAATTATGTCTAAAACATCCTTTATTGCTCATTCCAAGGGCTTCTCAGGTGGCGCTGTAGTAACGAATCCACGTGCCAATGCAGGAGACACAGGAGATGGGGGTTTGATACCTACGTCGGGAAGATCCCCTGGAGGAGGGCATGGCAACCCACTCCAATATTCTTGCCTGGAAAACTCCATGGACAGAGGAGACTGGCAGGTTACAGTCCATAGGGTCTCAAAGAACCCAACATGACTGAGCAACTGAGCATGCATGAGTAATTTGGTTAAGATTCCAACCCCTCATCTTTGTTTAAAGGTGGTATGATAGAATAGAAAAATCTCTGGATAGGAGTCCAGGAAGTTGAATTCTACATTGCTTTAGTGTTATCATTATTGATATTTATTCTGAATAAAATTCATCCCTTTTCTGTTTTATTACTCCACCCTCCTCAATAGATGGCCTTCACTTGCTGATCTAACGTGGCTCTTTGGGCTCCTGGCATCATGTCAGCATTCCACTTGGGGAGGAGGAGGGAAGGAAGGGGAATGACACCCCTCTTCTCTTTAAGGATACTTCCCAGAAGTTGCATGTGCTGCTTCATTTACATGCCGCTGGCCAGTACTTAGTTCACATAGGGAAATACTCGGGTGGCCAAATGCCCAGCTAAAATCAGGAGATCTCTTTTAGAAGAAAGGAGGAAGGGCAATTTGGTGGGGGAGTAGGCATGGGATATTGACTAAAGTCTGCGCCATTGGTGGAGTTAGCTTTTGGAGGAGAAATGTGTGTGATCACATTATTTATTTGCTGGGGACTTCCCAATGCAGTGAGCCAGAGTGACCCCTGCCAATCTTAGAGAAACGCATTGATGAATTATACTACTGAGGATATATGTATTCTAGTAAGAAACCAATAATGAAAACGATTATGACCATTAGTAAAGGTCAGTCCTATCCACGTCTCAAATGTTTGACATTTTTATGTGCTGCACAGAAATGATGAAGCTTTTGTTAGGTGGGGATAGAAGAGCTGAAATAGCAGCCAGTGATTATTCAGATACCTTAGGAATCCTAAGTTAAAAGTTGTTAAAATCAAATCTTTTGCTTTATATTTTTATTAGATATTATTCCCATTTAGAGTTTTGCAGTTTGCAACATACCACTGTGCTGGCTGTTCAGTACTCAAGTATTCTGCAATGGTCATGCAAACCTTATTCATCTTGAGAATACAAAAACTGGTCTCCAGGACATTCCTCTGCCTTCTTGCATCAGTATTCCCTCTGATAGCTGCCACTCATGCAGCATCTCAATAGAATTCCCACCTTCCCACCCCCCCCCCCCCACCCCCTAACAACCACCCTTCACTGTCCTAGACTGAATCCCTGGTCCAATAGGCTGGAGCCAGAATTTAGGTCCTAGTCCCTCTTCCCCTGAAGAACCTCACGCCCGGATTGATGTCTAATTTGCCAATGCTGAGAAATGTCCCCTAAGGCCTTTTAAGGCAATGCACTGATTTGCCTCTTTGCTCACAGTACTCTTTAATTGGCTCAATAATACTGGTACATTGGGATTATTTCAGAGTCCACTCTGTCCTCCCCAGACTTTTCTTATTTGCTTCTAAGACAAAGCAAACTTGAAAAAGTTGACAACGCTTGACCATTAGAATTCTGTTTAATTGCTCCTTTTCCTCTGATTTCTATTCCCTCTTCTTTTTCCTCTCCCTCTTTGTCTAGCCTCACTCTCACTTTCTTAGATCATCACTATGTTTAATTGAGGATGACTTTCCCAGGTTCCATCTTTTTGCTTGCTTTTTAAATGGTTGTTTTCACATTTTCTTTAAAAATAGGAATATTCACTGGTTCTATTTTTAATTCCTGTTAGCACTTTAAGATTCTTTCTCGTAGATGAGAATAAGTCATTTTTCTACCAGATGAATAAGGCCTCTTTTCTTGCCAATCTTTAAGATGGGAGAATTAGATGAACTTTGAAAATCATAAATAATCCACGCCTATAGCTGGTGATGTAGACCCTCAGAAAATGCTAAGAGTTGTTAACCTCTGGTGACAACTGGGACCCTGAAGTCTGGAGTTGGAGGAAGACTTATTTTTTTTTAATATATATCCTTAACATTTTTTAAACCAAAGTTATTTATTGTTATTTTATTATTTTAAACTTTTTGTTATTAAGTTTATATCCTGGCCTAATATAAAATGGTTTCTAATGAGAAAATTAGAGAAACCATTGAAATTTCCTCTCTCTCTCATATCCATTTACTCATCTACCTAACCACCTAATCATCCATCATTAAATTCAATGGTTCAAATGGGAGCTTCCTAACATCTGGCTTATGCTATTTTAATTTCCACCAGTTCTGGCTTATGTTATTCCCACAAATAGTTCAGTGCTTTATGGATGAGCTATTAATGCTTTTATTGCCTGTTGAAAAAGACCTGGGCTTTCCAAATCCCCGGTCCTTTCTGTGGAGGCCTGAAGGACAGCCCAGTCCTGGAATGCACACAGCAGGCATGCTTCCAGAGAAATGAAAGTGCTATAGTGCAGAGTTGAGAGCAGAGGCATTTTGTAGCCTTCCCTTTAACTGGTGGTGTTTGGGGTTTTCATCTTCGATTTCCCATTTTCAGGAGATGGGATGAGGAGAAAAGGAACAGGGCAGCCGCCACTCCTACTGTTTGTTGGAGTCGGCCACCCCCACCTTTACCTCTTTTAGGTAGAGAAAGGCTGGGGTGAAAAAGACCCTGCATTCTAAAACCTTAAACAATTATGGGACAGTCATTCCTCCCATTCTTATCCCAGCTTCTGTTCACAAAGTCCAGATGCTAGAGAAAGGTCCCGCTGTGCTCCTCGGCCAAGTTTCCCGGCAGTTTCTGTGGACCTTCTGGAGGAATTGACTGATGCTGTGAGGGTGCAGGCTGGTCCATGCTGGAGGCTGGGGCACAAGCCCCCCTCCTTTATTCTCGTAAGTTTTGAAAACCAGGTTCCCATACCCCTTTAGTCCACTTCCTGCCCCAGCACTGACTTCCAGATTGCTGTTCAGAATATCTTTCACTAAGATTCACTTTTATTAAAAAGAAAGACAAAAATAGAAGTCACTATACGTAAAAGAGGGAAGGAGACCTCTTGGTGGGCTGTGTGTCCTGGGGGTCCCTTATTCCCTCCCTCCGGAGGGAGGCTTGTCTGGAGCCCTGATGGCACATGCATGGCAGGTGCAGTCATAGGGAACCATGACCTCTGCTTCCACTTTGTGATTTCCTCCAGTTGTTCTGGTTGGATTCTGTAGGACTCCGGTGGAATCTTCTTGTGTGTGTGTGTGTGTGTGTGTGTGTGTGTGTATGTATTCTTAAAAGGGACAAAAGGAACTTTGACAAGTCAGAAAACAAGACTCAATCCAGGCATGGTGCTGTTGGACAGCCTGGCTGCAGTGCTGTTCACACGTTGTATTACACACGTGATTGTATTACACAGAGTGCAGCTGTATTACACAACGTGATTGTATTACGTACCGTACAGTTGTATTACACACGTGATTGTATTACATACCGTGCATTTGTATTACACACAATGTGATTGTATTACACAGAGTGCAGTTGTATTGCATATGTGATTGTACTATGTACAATGCAGTTTTATTACACACATGATTGTATTATATAGAGTGCAGTTGTATTACACAACGTGATTGTATTACATAGAGTGCATTTGTATTACACACAATGTGATTGTATTACATAGAGCGCAGTTGTATTGTATACGTGATTGTGTTACGTACAGTGCAGTTGTATTACACACAATGTGGAGGAGCCCTGTCGTCTGCAGCCCTGAGAGTCAGGGTGCCCGTTCACTCTACCCACAGTCATCAGAGAGCAGGAGGGACAGAAGCATCGACTATGGGGTCTCATAAAGAACATATCCAATCTGGGCCCCACGGAAATGTTGACAGGAGAAAATTAAACACCCCAAAGAAGAAAAAGCGATCCTGGCTGGAAGTAAGGCATTTAAAGGTGCATGTGTCGTGGTGACATTCCCATAGCCAAGGCACCCCCGTCTGTTTCCTTAGGAGTGGTAAGCGGGCTGGGGTAGAGGCATGGGACACAGCGTGGCAAAGTCCCTCATGCTTCCTGAGTCAGAAAGACCCCAGCTTGTTTCAGACATTTGTCTCTATGTTGGATGACAAAAAACATCAATCCAGTTAATGTTGAAAGCATAGTCTTGGTTACCACCTTATGGATTCCATCTGAAAAAAATACATTCATATATACTCTGAAATGAGGCAATCAGCAGAAAACATCTGAAATCATCCGATATGGTTCCTTTCAATCTAGGAGCAGAGCAAGAACATGAAGGGACACATCAACCGGCTCTACCCTGACATTCAAGCAGGCTCACAGCCCGGAGAGCAGGCACATTCGCAGTCTGCTCTGGCTCCTGGCTTGCTGTCAGCTGAAGGCCAATGAGCGGCAGAGGCTGCCCGTTCGTGGAACTTTATGGACGCCCAGATTAGAGCCATCAAGGAGCAGTGGTCAGGTCAGCATAGCCCAGGACATGTGGGCAAGAGGCAGTCAGTTCACTTACACCACACAAAAGTACATTATGGCACTTTTATTGCTAATTCTAAGGATACATTTTCATGTGGAAAAAAAAGGAAGATAATGCATTGAAAATGTTGAATATTGATTACAGCTTCTAAAAAGATTTCTTTTGTATTGTTACGATTTCTCCTTGTTGCTAATTAGGCATATAGTGTTCTGCAAAGTCTTCAGAAAAATGGAGTTGCCTTCTGGAAATTTCTCTTGACCTAAAAAATTGATTTGGAAATACATTATGCCTTCGGAGTACTTGCTGTCAGGATAAGGGTTTTGGTGTATTGCATTCACACATGACAGGGTACCTAGAATGTGTTTAGTGCTGCGAGGGGATCCATACGTCAGCTCTGTAAGTTGCGGTGCATGTTTGATGGAGTTGATAATCAGGTTGGCATGACAGTATCAACAGTAACAGTCCCAATCCAGTTACGCTGTAGCTGGCATGAAGGAGGTGGTGGTGGCGGCTTAGTCGTTCAGTCATGTCTGACTCTTGAGACCCCATGGACTGTAGCCAGCAAGGCTCCTCTGTCCGTGGGATTTCCCAGGCAAGAATACTGGAGTGGGCTGCCATTTCTTTCTCCAGGAGAACTTCCTGACCCAGAAATTGAACCTCGACCTCCTGCACTGCAGGTGGATTCTTTACTGAGCTACTAGGGAAGCCCAGGAATCGGTGGGCTTTTGAGCAAAGGAATGACATGTTGATTATGGTATTTAAGAAAAATTAGTCTGGAGGCAGCAGGATAAGAAGGGGCACTGGATTCACCTAGGGGTACATTCTTTACGGGTACAGTTTGCTCCCCCTGAAATGCCTGTCCATCTAACAGTCGATGTGGCAGACTTCCTCCCCAGAGCTCGGGCCCCCCATTCCTCAGCATCTGGCAGGGGTTTGTAACTGTGACCTATAGGCAGAAGTGCCCATGGCTTCTCATCTCCACACCCAGCACTTCCCCCAACACCTCTTAGGGGTAGAAAGTCTACTGAGATGTGCCCAGTGGAGTCCTGCCTGGCCAGGAGCTGCAGACTTCCACCCGAGGAGCTTTCTGGAAGCTGGCCTGGCAGGTGGGTGCATGCTGGCTGCTCAGGGTGTGGTTAATGCGCTGCGGCAGCAGGACCTGGGAGCTTCCTGACCTGCAGATCCTCACTCCAGACTGGCTGAACCAGAAGTGCCGGCCTATCCCAGGGCCATCTGAATGCTGAGGAAAAAGCTCCATGTTGCTTTAAGATTTTCCCTCCCCTCTCCTCCTCAGCTTTGATCTGTGTTAAGCATAGTAGGTGCATGACAAGAACTCCAAACTCTGGTGCCCCCTAGAAGAACCAGTGAAGGAAGGGCTTTCATGCACTGGGCTTCCTATCTCACAGCTGCCAGAGGGGGAATGAACCTGCAACCACAGCCATGTGGAACCTGAGTTAGAACTGAGTTCCCAGGAAGGAGGCATCAGCATCTGCCCTTTGTGCTTGGCCCCGGAAAGGAGAGCTTCTGCGAACACGGCCACAGGGCTCTGCTTATCTGGCTGCATGGGGCCCTGGTGACACAGGCCACGCCGGTCAAGCACCCGTACAAGGAGCTGGTGCGCACGGACTTTCCAGAACCAGCTGGTGAGTCAGACTTTTCAACCAACAGGTGGAAACTGCTGCTCCCTTAAAATGGTCGAGGACAGTTGGCAGATGTGCTCCCCTGAGCCGTGGCAGTGCCAGCTAGGTGTCTGAACACGCAGCTTCTCCTTTGGTGACTTAGTCACTCTGGTCCCGTTGTCAGCCTGGCGGCTCAAGGTCATTCCCCAGCTGAGCATTTGAAAAGTGTAGAACTTTTGCGTAGGGGGCACAGTGGCTGTGGGATGGGAGGGGGGCAAGAGAGCTGAACCGTCTCATACGGTTAGAGGACAGTGCCCCACAGCTAAGAATGGTCTTGCTCAGAATGCCTCTTCCTCTTGGGACCTCTACAGGTTAGCATGTTTGAAAAAGTTCTCTCTGCATTGAGAGAAGAGAGCTGATGGGCTATTATTCTGCCAGCTGGGATTACTGCTAAAAAGCACTCTACCAGGGACCGTACTGTCAGGGAAGATGATTTGAAACCTTATCAGCATATTAGGGGTGTTATTTATCATTCATGTAATAATCATTCAAGCAAAATAGAGGGACATCTGCCATTATTTTCGCTGGTGCAGTTTTACCTGAAACTGAGAACATAATAGCACATCAGGTTACGAATCCGGTATTGTTTCAAGCAGTGGCAGGTACAAAGGAATAGTGCATGGATGTCGTCTACCTTTCATGGTCTTATCCTCCTAGCTCCGGGTTGTTCCCTATGCTTTGAATTTGGTTTCTTTGAAAGAGTGTCCGCAAGAGCCCTCAGAGGCGGCCCACTGCAGTGGGTGAGGGCATGCACTCCAGGTGAGACTCTGTGAGCTTATAGGTCAACTCCGACAGATAATGGGCTGTGTGATTTTGAGCAAGTTCTCTAGAGAGCTCACTCCACCAGTGTTCTCAACTGTTAACTAGCAAAGCGTCTGTGTCAAAGGGCCGTTGTGGGATTGAGTGATAGTGCCTGACTTGTAGCAAGTGCTTAATAAACAGCTATTAATCATGCTATCTGATTTTTTCCAGAAAAGATTCGTCAATTTAAAAGTGAAGCAGACTCAAGGCCCAAGAAATGTGCAGTTTCATAAACGCCTAAAGAAAAGAAGCTAGAATGGTTTTCCAGTCAGTATTCAGTCCTCTCAAATTCAGTCCTTTAAATGTCACCAAGTTCTTCAGCAGGAGTACTGATTTTCCTTTCAACTACGAAGACGGCAGTGACAGGATTCTCTAACAGATGAAGAAATGGTATTATTATACTTTCCAACCACTGAAGACAAAAAAATTTTGGTTTTGCTTAAAGCAAGTTGTATACGATTTTCCCATTTCTGTCATTTGATGCAACACCTGATAGCTTATCTAGTGACAGAATAATCTAAGATTTTGTATATCATGTTTTAAAAATTATGATGGTGGGAACATTACAGTATATGAAAAAAAACCAAGGGTTTTAGAACAGACAGACATGGTTTTGCAATTTATTAGCTGTGAGCCTTTGGTCTAATATTCAAGTTCTCAGATCTTTCATTTCCTTCTCCATAGGCTGGGGGAAAGGGCTGTCTCTTCTGTAAAGCTGAGTGATGACGGAGAATGCCATACATGTGAAATGCCTAACTTCGTATCTCTAGTACTGAAATGAACTGTTGATTTCTTGTCCACAACAGAAACTTGCTTTGGAAATTTTGTAGCTGTTGCCTTTAAATAACACCTATATGTAATATAACATTTTACAAAACCAGAGGTATATGCATCAATGTTTTTTAATCTCTTGGTGACGTAGTTACAGGTGATTCGGTACTTCCCATTTTTTTTCATATTGATCATGCATTATTTTTGTAATCTGAGACAGTTCTGAAATATATGAAATCGAGTATCGATTTCTATCAGCTTAAGTGTACCTATTCATCATAACTTAAGGCTCTCCATTATCAAATTCTGACTCTAAGTCTGTAAGGCCAGAAATAAAATCGTGAGCAATTCCAGGCCAGTTATTATATCATGAATTTATAGTTCTACATTTCATCTCATGCTGATTGTAAATGGTACATTTAAATTTTATTTTATTTTATTTTTTTAATTTAATTTTATTTTTAAACTTAACATAACTGTATTAGATTTGCCAAATATCAAAATGAATCCGCCACAGGTATACATGTGTTCCCCATCCTGAACCCTCCTCCCTCCTCCCTCCCCATTCCATCCCTCTGGGTCGTCCCAGTGCACCAGCCCCAAGCATCCAGTATCGTGCATCGAACCTGGACTGGCAACTCATTTCATACATGATATTTTACATGTTTCAATGCCATTCTCCCAAATCTTCCCACCCTCTCCCTCTCCCACAGGGTCCATAAGACTGTTCTATACATCAGTGTCTCTTTTGCTGTCTTGTACACAGGGTTATTGTTACCATCTTTCTAAATTCCATATATATGCATTAGTATACTGTATTGGTGTTTTTCTTTCTGGCTTACTTTACTCTGTATAATAGGCTCCAGTTTCATCCACCTCATTAGAACTGATTCAAATGTATTCATTTTAATGGCTGAATAATACTCCATTGTGTATATGTACCACAGCTTTCTTATCCATTCATCTGCTGATGGACATCTAGGTTGCTTCCATGTCCTGGCTATTATAAACAGTGCTGCGATGAACATTGGGGTACTCGTGTCTCTTTCCCTTCTGGTTTCCTCAGTGTGTATGCCCAGCAGTGGGATTGCTGGATCATAAGGCATGTCTATTTCCAGTTTTTTAAGGAATCTCCACACTGTTCTCCATAGTGGCTGTACTAGTTTGCATTCCCACCAACAGTGTAAGAGGGTTCCCTTTTCTCCACACCCTCTCCAGCATTTATTACTTGTAGACTTTTGGATCGCAGCCATTCTGACTGGTGTGAAATGGTACCTCATAGTGGTTTTGATTTGCATTTCTCGGATAATGAGTGATGTTGAGCATCTTTTCATGTGTTTGTTAGCCATTTGTATGTCTTCTTTGGAGAAATGTCTATTTAGTTCTTTGGCCCATTTTTTGATTGGGTCATTTATTTTTCTGGAGTTGAGCTGTAGGAGTTGCTTGTATATTCTCGAGATTAGTTGTTTGTCAGTTGCTTCATTTGCTATTATCTTCTCCCATTCTGAAGGCTGTCTTTTCACCTTGCTAATAGTTTCCTTTGATGTGCAGAAGCTTTTAAGGTTAATTAGGTCCCATTTGTTTATTTTTGCTTTTATTTCCAATATTCTGGGAGGTGGGTCATAGAGGATCCTGCTGTGATGTATGTCAGAGAGTGTTTTGCCTATGTTCTCCTCTAGGAGTTTTATAGTTTCTGGTCTTACGTTTAGATCTTTAATCCATTTTGAGTTTATTTTTGTGTATGGTGTTAGAAAGTGTTCTAGTTTCATTCTTTTACAAGTGGTTGACCAGAGTTCCCAGCACCACTTGTTAAAGAGATTGTCTTTAATCCATTGTATATTCTTGCCTTCTTTGTCGAAGATAAGGTGTCCATATGTGCGTGGATTTATCTCTGGGCTTTCTATTTTGTTCCATTGATCTATATTTCTGTCTTTGTGCCAGTACCATACTGTCTTGATAACTGTGGCTTTGTAGTAGAGCCTGAAGTCAGGTAGGTTGATTCCTCCAGTTCCACTCTTCTTTCTCAAGATCGCTTTGGCTATTCGAGGTTTTTTGTTTTTCCATACAAATTGTGAAATTATTTGTTCTAGCTCTGTGAAGAATGCTGTTGGTAGCTTGATAGGGATTGCATTGAATCTGTAGATTGCTTTGGGTAGTATACTCATTTTCACTACATTGATTCTTCCAATCATTTAAATTTTAAAACAGGTTTTAAGCAGGTAATATGTTCACAAGATGCTAAAAAGTTTAAAGCGTTGTTGCCACCTGAGACCACGGTTTCCACGGACCGTGCTTCAAAATCTGGGTAAGCTCTTTATGCAATAGTAAACAAAGATGAATACATATTTTTACTGTTTAAGTGTTTTAATTGTTGAATTTAAGTTGAATTTGGCTAATACTAATTACTTGGTGCTGCAGACAATATACAACTTCTAGAGTTTAAAGCTTTAAAAGATGTTTACAATATTCTTAATTATAGTATTCTTAATATTGACGTTAGTCTGTCTATGTGGTTGCGGCTCTGATAACTGAAGACCATCCCTAGCTGTCATGTAAGTTCCTTAAAAAGCAGAGGCCAAGACCAAAGTAATGAGCAACTGCTTTTCTCAGGAGTGAAATCCGGGAAGCAGGAGTGAAGGAAAAAGGAAGTGAAATGGGGAAGGAGGGAGAGCTGAGACCAGCGTGATTTATCTAACTGGCCAACACCTGGTATCAAGTACAACTGACTGTTTGACCTCAAGGATGGACAGTTTATACAGGGTTTGGAAAGTTAAGAACGGATGTTTGCCCCAGTGGGGTGCTGACTCCACGCTGCAGGTGAGCAGAGACTTCAGGGGTCTCGACTCTCTGGTGGGCAGGGAAGGCCTGGGAAGAACAGGCCTGTGGTGCAGGCGGCGGGAGAGGAGGTGCTGTGGGTTTGTGCTCATTGGAGACCAAGAGCCGCCTGCCACAGCAGAAGCTGGCTGTCGTCGGTCAGAACCCACAGCAAGTATAGGGAGGATCATATGCTATTGCATAAGAAGGGTCTAATACTCTTTTGGGTTTCCCTGGTGAACACTCTTTAAGACACAGCCAGATGCTTTTATAGTTCAAAAAAGCCTTGGTGTGTCCTTTAGAAAATGGGATATTTACTGACCTCACATTTATTCTCTAGTCCTATTACTACACGAGGCAGTAAGAAAAACTGTATTTCCAGTGGTAAAGTTAGAGCACAGGGCTAGGTCATGTTCAGACAGAAAGAGGCTGAAACCACCCACTTCTATGAAAGATACAGAAACCTAGGCTCTACACAAGTTCTTCGGAATCTGCTCATTTTTATATAAGCCTAAGAACTTTGGGAAAGAGGTGGGGTAGGTAGATCTCATTACTTCACAGCTGAGGATCCTGCCATTAAGTGTCTGGCTCAAGACAACCCAGTCAGCCAGCAGTAAAACCATCAGAAGCCTGGTCTCTGTTCTCCTAAATCTGTTTGTCCAGACGGTTTCTTCCTTTCGTCCAGCCATGGACAAGTCTCTGCCAGGCCTGGAAGGACAAGTCTCGCCGAATTGTCCAGGGCTATACCACCACAGGACAATGTCTGCATGTTCAGAGCAAAAAACGGTTTAAAGGTATAGAGTTTCAACAAGGTGAGAAAGAACATGAGAAATAGAATCCTTCTACTAGGAAACTGCTTTTTGATGTTTCGGTGACTCTGTTTTTGTGCTAGTAAAATGCTTTTCCTCTTTTAACATTAAAAATTTTACTCATAGGTATTGCTATTTCCCCTATTTTTAATTGTTAGAATCCTAGAAAAATGAGGACTAATATACTAAAGTCACAAAAAAACTCTGTGGTATTATTACTCTTGGCTTTTATCTTTTAAATTTTCAAATAATACCTTAGTCTCTATTAGTATAAATAATTTTTTAAAATCAAGTTCTCTTTCAAAGTTTACTTGGTAACACTGGAAATGATTTAGCCTTTTACAAAAACAGGATTTATGTACTTTGATATAATCAGTGACACGTTGAACCTATTAAAAAAATTAAGTCCAGTTTCTTTTTTAATTTAAAAAAATGTTTTACTTAATTGCTTAAATAAAAAATAACATTAAAATAATTCTACATATAGTTACAACGGATGGTACAGCTTGAAAAAGTCTCTTGTAACTTTGAAAAAATGAACATGATATATCCATAATGTTCTAAGAATATGAAATTTTAAAAACTAAAGACTTCTAATTCTTGGTAAAGCCAGAAGAATTAAAAGCCCTCTATATGAACATATTCATTTTAGTCAACCACTTTTATGGACTGAATGCTTGTGAGAGACTGGGTGTGAGTTGATCTGGTTCCAAGAGACCTGGAAGCTGACGTACTACCTTCAGGGTGAATGGTCCGCGGATATTTTGCTGCAGTAGCTTGAGGAATGGTTTGCTGAAAAAGCAAAAATATACTTTAAACAATTCCATAAAATTATACATACTAAATATTATTTCAATATTATTTCATTATCTACAGTTTAACCCAACAAACATTAGTACATGTAGATTCCTATTAGGGTCTTCCATTTAGAAAAGTCATCTATAAAATACTTGACATAAAATTATACATATCAAAACATTCACCGTGCATTTCAAAAGCTCTATGATACAGCTTTTGCTTAGGAAATGGACAAAACCTCTTGAAACAAAGATTCTCATGTCAGATTCCATTTAATTAGAGTTCTTCTTTAAAGAAATAAAAAATAACCTCCTTTCTTAAAGTATTTTATATAAATGTTTCTTTGTACATAAATAACTGGATAACCACTACAAATAGAAGAGATTCTTGCAAATGGTATGAAATTTTAGTTGCTAACCACCTGATCTGACATAAAAAAAGAGCTATTTCTCCTTAGGGATGATGGGCAAGAGAACTGCAGAAACAAGACCATGGCCCCACTGGCATCGTGTCTACAAAACATAGCACAGAACCAAGTAGCCTTGCTGCTGCTGCTGCTGCTAAGTCGCTTCAGTCGTGTCCGACTCTGTGCGACCCCATAGACGGCGGCACAGGCCCCACCGTCCCCCGGGATTCTCCAGGCAAGAACACTGGAGCGGGTTGCCATTTCCTTCTCCAATGCGTGAAAGTGAAGTCGCTCAGTGGTGTCCGACTCTTCGCGACCCCATGGACTGCAGCCCACCAGGCTCCTCCGTCCATGGGATTTTCCAGGCAAGAGTACTGGAGTGGGGTGCCATTGCCTTCTCCGCAAGTAGCCTTAGAGGTAAGCAATTATCCAGCAGATGGAGCTCCAGTGTCAGAAATCTGGAGAATGGTTTATTAGTAAGTAACTGTTTCTAATAGTTCTAGTTCTTGGGATCCTGGAATAAAATGAAAAATAGTACAGAGGACTGCCACTGTGTCTGTTACATAATCCAAAGCAGGTAATAATGGAAGCAGTTTATGGCTATTTAATTCATGGCCAATTACTGAAGAGTCACTGGACATACTAAATAAACAAAAGGCAGTTATAGTTTCTTGGTTCTTTTTCTGTAAAGTATCACTCCAATCAGTACAAAACCACAGTTTGTCGGAATTAAAAATAAACACATGTGCTCTCTTTACATCTTATCTTACAAATGGACAGTCTCTCTCCCCCATTTCTTTATAAATATCCTATGTGCTGATAAAAACAGAAATGAGTTCATTTCCTCTCATCTTTGATAACTAAGCTCACATTTTCAAAAATACGTAGAGAACTCATGTAAGGACTTTCAAAGTCTGTCCAACCTACAGAGGCTAAGATGATTCTCCACCCTCCACATGTTCAGTCTGGACTCGGTACTTCCATCTCAGTCTGCAGCTTCACTGTCAGACTTTACCTGAGGCTAAATTTAAACAATCAATCCAGCTTCTTTTGACTTAATCATCTAGAAACAATCTAGTATCCACAAAGAAAAGCATTTACAATCATTCCTTGCATCTTTTTGATGTATTAAGTAGACAGGAATGTTGTTTAAGACTGCAAGTTATATACAGAGCATTCTCTTTTATAATAAAATCAATCTTTGTTTCTCTTTAGGGATGTGTTCTCCTAATTTTTAGAAATTAAACTTTTTGAGATAATTGTTGATTCATGTATGATTATAAGAAATAACAGGAGATATCCCATGTGTCCTTCTCTAGTAATTTTTATTAAATTAAATTTGCTTATGGCTTTACAGTTTACAAAGTGCATCTCATTTAATTTTCACAGTACCTCATTTAATCCTGCATCCTGACAGTTAACTCTAGGAGCTAAATACTCTTATTGCTCCTGTTTTACACATCAAAAAAATGGAGGCTCAAATATTTTTTGATTTGTATATGATCACAAAGGCAGTAAGTAGCTAAACTAAGGCATTAACTCAGGTTTTCTTGTTTATTTTTGCTTAAGTTTCATGTACTTTTCTTTATATCACATGAATTTATTGCAACCTGATTTTTTCCCCAAGTTAGAAATATGTTGACAATTGTATTTGAAAAAGTAGGAAGAAGACTTCCAAAAAAAAAAAAAAAGGAGCAAAAATTAAACACCATGAAAGTAGGTAAGTTTTTCTTAGGGTAAAAAATATGCTATATGGATAGCAGTTAATGAGTAAATGGTTTTTGTCTTTAAAAAATTTATTGAGAAATCATTTATATATTTTGCCCTTTTGGCCATCAACACACTGGATTAATTTTTGTATTTGATAATTTTTATACTATCCCAGATGAGCCCCTACCCTCATTCCCTAGTGGCTCAGACGGTAAACCATCTGCCCACAATGCTGGGTTCGATTCCTGGGTCGGGAAGACCCCTGAAGAAGGAATGGCAACCCACCCCAGTATCCTTGCCTGAAGAATTGCATGGACAGAGGAATCTGGGGGGCTACAGTCCACGGGACTGCAAAGAGTCGGACACGACCGAGTGACTGACACACACAGCATACAACTGACAAGAAACAAAGTCTCTGAAATTAATCTCTTAAAATAGGAAAGGTACACATGTAAAGTATATAAAGACTGTAGTAGTAAAGGCAGAACAAGTACCAGTTATCATGGATTTTGATCTTCTTCTCAACATGGCATTTAAGTGCTTATTAGTCTATCAACTCTCAGGAAAAAGGTTTTGTGACCAAAAGTTATCAAAGGCAGACTCACCACTGTGACCGGATGATGTTTTTCCACAATAACGGAGCTCATGGGAGGAGAAACTCCCATTATAGCCAAACTGCTACTGATTCTGTTTTTTGAAGCAAAATCACACCTCCCTGTGACCCGGGCTGTGATTGTTCTCCCAGCTTTCTGTTGTGCTGATGTCACCACCCTGGGCCCACACTATAAAAGAAATATTCGGTTGGCAGAAAATCTATGGCAAAATCTATGGTACTTTTGCTTCTGTAACTTGAAAATACACAGGCACTTTAAATAATTGTATATTCAACCAACTCTAACATGGGGAAAAGTCTTTAAACAAGACAAAAAGCATTAACATAAAACTAACCATTCCAAATACCCCTTTAACCTTGGTATTCCAGCTATTTTATAGGATTCTAGGACCTTCTAAAGCTTTATTTCGAAATAGCTACAGATTCATGGGAAGTGGCAAAGAGTGCACGGAGAGGCCCCACGTGTGCTGCACCCAGCCTCCTCCAACGATGGCACCTTAGACAAGTACTGCACACTGACAGCAGCAAAGCCAGCAAGGCGGCACTGGCACGGACGCCGCTTGGACGTGTGGACGTCCGTGACCATCACTGCGATCAAGGCACACAGCTGTTCCATCATCACAAGGCTCTCCCTCACACTGTCCTTTCTTTAGGGTCATACCCATCTCCCTTCCCAAACAATCCCTATTCTTCAGATCCACTGATCTGTTTAATAAACGACCCTTATGGATAAATTACCAGTACACATATGCTTTTCTGTCTTCCCCTTTTCCTTATGGCATTGTTAATATAATTTTTCTTCATGAATAGGGTTTTTTTTGGGGGGGGAGGGTCACACTATGTGGCTTGTGGGATCTTAGTCACCCGACCAAGGATGGAACCCAGTCCCTCAGCAGTAAAACCACGGAATCCTAACCACTGGACCTTCCTTTTCCTTTGAGAGCTATTTGCAGTGTATTGCAAAAATGGGATGATCGTATCAAAAGGTAATGCCAGGTTTTACAGCTTTTGTTGCTTACAGTTGGACAATACTCCAGAAAGGTTACATTTACACCAGGAGCAACACATACATGTACTCATTCTTTTTTCGTGATCAACTAATCCCATCAGCTGGGCAAAAATCAAAAGGAGTAAGAAAAAAGGGAAATGGCATATTTAGAAAACTCTAATATCTGTATTTTAGTATCTGACATGGAAACAATGCATGATTATTGCTCAAGAGTACAGGGCTCTGAAGCCAGATTTTCAAACTCTGAATTCAAACTATATTAGTAACTGTCCACTGGCAAGTTATTCTCCCTAGCCCTCAGTTTCCTCATTTATGAAATAGGGAGAGCAGCCCCAGCTGACTAATGCTAGCCTTGCACTTTCCGTTCAGATGAAGAGTGAAGAGAAACCTTACTGAACAGCTTAAAAATTCAATTCAAACTCTTCCAATTATTTCAACTGGAGTTATAAAAAGTCAAGTGCCATCTACTGTTCAACTTTGTGAACTACAATAGTACATTTGCTAAACAGCACACGTCCAGTATATGTGCTGTCAAAGCGAGCACGTATCTTTTTTGAAAATTATTTTCATCATGAAATTATGATATTTTAACACACTGATGATGTCTGCAGAAATGAAATAATTTTACAGATGAAAACGTTCTTTCACTAGAACGGTATTCCTCCCTTCTTCAGTTATTTGTCTCCTGATACTCTGCAGTTTACTTTCTATACACACCTCCTTTAGGTCCTAGAAATATTGAGGAAGACTAGAAAACGTTTTGGAAGGAAAGAAAGTTTCTGTGATTCAAATGAAGAGAAAGACAGCTGGTCCCGAATCACAAATCTCTCTTTTTTTCCTGTGTCCAGCAACAATGGTTTCATGTAAGGTAAGTAATCCAAGTTATGTATTTGTTTCTGCTTTTGTCATTATGGTTCTTTCCAAAGCCAAGAAGACATATTTGAGGTAAATCTGAGTATTTAATTTAGAGGATGAGATGGTTGGATGGCATCACCGACTTGATGGACATGAGTTTGAGTAAGCTCCAGGAGTTGGTGATGGACAGGGAGGCCTGGCGTGCTGCAGTCCATGGGGTCTCAGAGTCGGACATGACTGAGCGACTGAACTGAGTATTTAATTAAATAGAAAAGGAAGAAAACTACCATGATACCTACAGATTAGTTTGTCATTCTCCTTTCTCTCTCAAGGCTCTACTTACGTCAATGAAATGGAATGTGTGACTGTTCTGAAGGGGCAGAATGTAGTTGGAGGGATGGGGGAAGAAAAAGGCCTATCTAATATTGTGTTTTTTAGGTTTCAAAGACTTCAAAATTGTCTCAGGTAACCAAACTGTTTCAAAAAGTAATAAAAAAGGGTGGTAAACAGATTCATTCATTGGGTTCTTCCTATACACATTCAGATTCAGATACAAACCCAGATGTACAAATGTACGTGTAGTCATATTTAGAAGGGAATTTTGAAAAATCTAGCTCTCCGTGTTATCTGGATATGCATATGAATGACAAACCACCATGTTTATTTAAATGAGATCATTAGTATAGGATTTCACTTCAAAATGTGTAATCATGAAAAATAAACACAGCTGAACACATGCCAGTAGAACTGTAGTATCTTTCTAAATCAAAACTCCCCGACACATTCAGATTTCTTTTAAGTCATTTTTTTTTTAAGCCTCTTTGAATGAGGAGCAAAAATACGTTGAGATTTGCAAAAATAGATTTTAAAAATTTCCCCCTAAAGTTAGTAGCTTCCCAAAGGCAGAAATTCAAGTCAGCAGGAATACTTCAGATGACTAATCGTCCAGTTGACTCAATATGTTCCCTTAGCTACAGAGAGCTGCCGAGCACTATGACATCTCCAATCTAACTCTTTTAAAACCTAAAACCTACTCGGCCATCTTTCTTCCTTTCATGTAAGTGGTTAGGGTCAGAGAGGAGAGGGAGACAAGCAAATAAGAATCATCCCAGTGCCTTTATAGAAGGCTTTGTGCCAGATCCAAGCCAGAGTAGGGAAGAAGGGCATATGGTTATTTTTAAAAAGCCCTGCAGAGTTGAGTCTGATAAACTTGGCCGGTATCCTTATGCCCTTTGAGAGACACTGAAGAATACAGGTTTCACAACAGGAGGCCAGGAAGTCAGAGCCATGATATGCAGATAAACAGCTTGATTAATTGAACTTCAGGTAAATTCTCCCACAAATACTCTATCCTCCTTCAGTACTCTTCCCCCTCTATGCTGCTAAGTCGCTTCAGTTGTGTCCGACTCTGTGCGACCCCATAGACGGCAGCCCACCAGGCTCCCCCATCCTTGGGATTCTCTAGGCAAGAATACTGGAGTGGGTTGCCATTTCCTTCTCTAATGCATGAAAGTGAAAAGTGAAAGTGAAGTCGCTCAGTCGTGTCCGACTTGTAGCGACCCCATGGACTGCAGCCTACCAGGCTCCTCCGTCCATGGGATTTTCCAGGCAAGAGCACTGGAGTGGGGTGCCATTGCCTTCTCCTCCCCCTCTATGAACCCCTCTATTAGCAGCTAGTGATTTTAGGAAAAACAATTGCTATCTTCATTCCAATTATAAATGAAAACTTAAAACCTAATCAAATTAAGATGGAGTCACTACAGAGTAGTGTTAATATCTGCCATCCACGAAGAGGGAACGCCTCCCTGGTGGCTCAGACAGTAAAGAATCTGCCTGCAACGTGGGAGACCCAGGTTTGATCCCTGGGTCCGGAAGATTCCTGGAGGAGGGCATGACTACCCACTCTAGTATTCTTGCCTGGAGAATCCCATGGACATAGGAGTCTGGTGGGCTACAGTCCATGGGAATCACAGAGTCGAAGACAACTGAGTGACTAACACAGACAGTTGAACAGAAAATGTACAGAAGAGCCATTAGCCTCCTAGACCCCTGAAACTTTCTTTCCTTTAAAATTAAAACGTTCTTCATTTTTAATTATCACTCCTGTAATAGAATTGTCAGGTATTATTTTCACTATAAATTAATGTTTTAGTTAATTTGTATATTAAATATTTTCTGTGGATTGGCCTAAAGACCGTCTAGACTTTTTTTTCTCCATGGGAAAATAGGTTCTGAGTTCAGAATATCCACAATACAAACAAGTTTGGAACCCTTTTCCCACCACAGGCACTGCATTACTGTACTGACCATTTCCTCCTGTGCAGCAGAAGCTGCAGCGATCAGCCCAGCGCCATGGGGCGCCGAGACCGGGAGGTGGGCTGAGGAAGCGGAAGCGGCGCCGGCAGAGGTGACGGAAGCCGCCGAGGGAAAGGCAGCCGCGCAGGGGGCTCCGAGGGCCGCTGCTGGCGGGGACGGCGGCACTGCGCCCGCCGAGGGCACCGGAGCGGCTGAAGCATCCAAATGAGCAGAAGGAGGCTCTTTTCCTTGAACACCAGGCCCATACTCTTCCCTTTTATTGGTCGTGAAATCTGTTCCTAGAAACCACATATTAATTCCATTAACACGTTTCCAAGTTAAGATTCCTTTTATCTTCCCAACAAGGAAAATCCGTCCTAGCTAAAATTTGGTCCCACAGAAATACAGAAATGTGTTATCACTGGGTATGTTAATAGGGTTCAGTGAATACACTATGTCAGTGTTGACTGGTTAATGTCAACATTAACCATTAAAGACTTCAGACCACTTTAACACATGACGGTTAATGAGTGATTTGCTTTTATGTGAAAAAAAAAAAAAAAAAAAAAAAGGTACTCACCTGGGACCTTACAAACAGTACAATAATACGGTCACACTATGCCTAAGGATTTATGTTCTTTCCATTATTTCATACAACTATCCTGATAAATGGCCTGGTATTTAGATCTTTAGAATAACTTTCTGATAATCACCATACCCTCTTCATTTACCATCTATCACTCCTATTCAAACAAGACCAATGAATTTTTTTAAATAAACTATTTTTAGAGACATTTTAGGTTCACAACTAAACTGAATGCAAGTACAGAGTTCCCATATACTCCCTGTTCCCACATACCCACAACCTCCCCTACAATGGATATTATGCACACAGTGATACATTTGTTACAGTCGATTAACCAACACTGACACATCACTGTCACTCACAACTTGAGGTTTAAAAACCCATGTATTTTTAATTCTTGATTTTTTCAGCAAACAGTAATAAATCAGTTTGCAACACTAAAAGCTTTACTTTTGATACTGTAGAAGAAATGAATTCTTGCAGGTAGATTATATAAAAGCATATTTGTACACAACTGATTTTAGTGACACATATATAGTAACCTTTTCTCAGAACTGAAACTTAATCCTAGATCAAAGAAATATAAAATGTCAGCTTCCAGAAGCTAGGATGAAGGGTCCTAGTCTAGATTTTTCCCTCTCAGTACGAGGATTTGGTTAAAATTTCCATTTGAGACTGTATATGCACGCGTGCTTAGTCGCTCAGTCATGTCCAACTCTTTGTGACCCCATGAACTGTAGGCTGCCAGGCTCCTCAGTGCATGGATTCTCCAGGCAAGGATACTGGAGTGGGTAGCCATTCTCTTCTCCAGGGGATCTTCCTGACTCAGGAAGTGAACCCAGATCTCCTGCATCACAGGAAGATTCTTTACCATCTGAGACACCAGGGAAGTCCATAAATCCCTGATATCAAACATCAGGGTGAGGATTTCAATATTCAGTCACTGAGATGTTTCAGAATATTTGAATAGAGGGCATTATGTAACCCTATGTTTAAATGGTTTTCTATGGTGTCCTCTTTCCATCTAGAAATTTGGGCTACTATGTAAGTTCCTGTCTTAAGAATATCTTTATATAAAATTGAGCAATAGTTACTTCATTAACAAAGTTTAATGAGAATTATAATGCCTAGGTCCTTTGAAATAATTTGGAGAGACTAATTCAATATAAAAATACTGCTTTTGCTTTGAAAACACACATACACACTGAGTTTTAACATGCTTTTCATAGAAAGTGACTCTGATTGTCTACTTTTAGGTGGGTGGCAGGCTTATCAGGTATGGAACCAGTACTGTAATTATTCTAACTTTAACTGGACACATTTTTCAGCTGGAAAGTATTTTTCTACTGTTCCTAGAACTACTTTAAAAATTTGCGGGTATCCTTTTAAAGGCCATTTGTATTGTCACATTTTGTCTACCTCACAGAAACTTCTCGGAGAAGGCAATGGCACCCCGCTCCAGTACTCTTGCCTGGAAAATCCCATGGATGGAGGAGCCTGGTAGGCTGCAGTCCACGGGTTGCTACGAGTCAGACATGACTGAGCGACTTCACTTTCACACGTTGGGGAAGGAAATGGCAACACACTCCAGTGTTCTTGCCTGGAGAATCCCAGGGATGGTGGAGCCTGGGTGAGCTGCTGTCTGTGGGGTCTCAGAGTCAGACACGACTGAAGCAACTTAGCAGCAGCAGAAACTTCTATCTGAACTATAAGATTTATTAGGACACTTTACAATATGATGCACTGAGGATTATGGCTAGCAAATAATTGAAAGAAATTTAAAAAATTATAAAAAGCAATTATCTTCAAGGG
Source organism: Bubalus kerabau (assembly GCF_029407905.1). NCBI lineage: Eukaryota > Metazoa > Chordata > Mammalia > Artiodactyla > Bovidae > Bubalus > Bubalus kerabau. The sequence goes on from NC_073633.1 coordinate 11,413,704, forward strand.
ACCAGGAATAATTTTCTTTTCTCTTGAGAATTTTAAAAATTCTATTTTAATAGCTGTTATTAAAATGCCACAAGACTTAAGTATCACAGAGCAAGTCCAGCATTAGATTACAATGAGCTTTTGCCTTTGGTAGCTTCATCAATACTAGAGTGTACTGCTGATGTGTGTCTTACTATTCCTGCCATCTTTTTCTTCCATTGTTATAATAAACAAAGCACAAGGCCATTCAAAACCTCTCAGATTCTAGAACCTGGCATTAGCTACAGATGACAACAGACTTAAAGGCAACAGTAGCAAAATAAGTCACATTGTATAACAATCAGAATACACATCAGAAATCCTACTATGCATATTTGCCCGTAGGAGACATTGCTGTATTTGAATTTAAAAATTTAAGATGGTAAATATATTAAGGTGGTAAAACACTGTATCCTAAGTCAATTCACAACCTTAAGTAGGTTATGTTAAATAGACTTCTTGTAATCGAATGTAGCAAGTTCTAATGATTATAAGTTCTCACTGCACTTGTGAAACCCAGTACCTGTTGTTATAAGTAGATAGTTAAATTCTTCAATTTAATATATTCAACTTTCTAACAATTAAAACTGAAAGCAGATCTTCAATCACTGGTGATGGTACATTTGTTTCCAGCATTACTACTCAACTAAAAGACCACTTGTTGGAGAAATCAAGTACTTATTTGGGTATCAGCAAGATAAAGATTCAGTCTCGAGGATCTATCTGAGTCTAAGTCTCTAACTTGCCAGGGGGCCACACACCACGACTGCTTTAGAAAGAACACAACTTGCCTGAACTCACCACCATCCACAGCACACACATTTGAAATAAAAAATATTTGTTGGTGCTTTGAAAATGAGGGCATAACAAGCACAGACAAGTTGTTCACAGGACTGAAATCATATTAATGATGTTACAAAATAAAATTGTGTCCCTGATGAATAATCTGATTTTCAAGCAGGATTTAAAAATACTGCAAAAATGTTCACATATTTATATACATTAAGTTTATGAGGCTGACTTAAGACTGCAACAATTATATCATTACTAGCCTCTTACATGTTAGTGTTTTTTGTCTTTTAAAGTGCTTGCAATTGTATTTCATTGCATTTTCACAAGAACCCGCTATAAAGCAGGTAATGAAGATTTATATTATCTTCTTTGTTCACAGAAGAAATTTTAGTTTTCTAAAACCCAGTGAGCAAAATAGGCCCCACTGTAAATTGGTGGCAAAGCTGTTCTATGTCATGTGGATGATAAGAATCATTCAGATCTGAGCTAATACATGGACTTTTCTTGACACAGAATTATTTTAGTTGACTTCTACAGATAGGCCTATATTTATATTTGTTGAAATGAGTTTTAGTTGAGGCTTCTCTTACACTGGAAGACAAGCAATTTTTTTTTTAAAAAACGGGAAACCATGAATAGACAAGAAATATTTAATCAACAAAACAGTCCAAGGCATTTGGCTACTTAGGAAAAAACCAGAAATCCATGACTTGAGAGAATTTTCATGGCAGATTTAAAACTGGATATAACATTATGATATTAAAAATAGTGTTTGGATAAGATACTAGATAAGAAAATTAGTGCTGCAGACCACACCAGTCACTGAAATCTCCTCAAATCCTTTTTGAAAGTAGGCAGAGAATCTTAAATAAAACACTAACCTGTATCACCTCTGTTCTGAAATATAGTCATGGCCTCAAGATTTAACGCACATACACCCCTCATGAAAGCTTTCTTCATGGAATCTTCAAAGTGCTCTTTTTCATGCTGCATCCTTTGGATCTCAGCTTTTGCATTTTCCAAAGCTCCAGTTAACTAAAATCAGGAGAATTTTTAAAAAGAAGAAAAAAAACTGAGCTACAAGGAAGAATATCATTTATTGTTTTAAAAAAGAGACTTCTTATACTGTGAAGTTATTTTCGTGTGAAATACTAAAATCACTTTAGCATATACTTCTTCTGCTGAGTCTCAAATTATTTTAAAAGATGCATTTTACCTCCAGTGTCTCCATCAACACAACATTTTCATTCCTAACTATAAGGTCAAGGTTTAAACAAAGGGAATTTCATACTGGCTTCAATCAGGACTGGTGTATTCTAATTATACAAAAGGCTGTTATTTCTTACTATATACTTTTATGTTGGATAGTAAAATATCCTGCCAGCAACAGTAACTGATTTCTTTTCTTTTTTTTTAACTAAGTGTTATCTATAGAATTTAAAGTGCAAAGTGGCATTAGGTACAACACCTACCCATAGACCAAATCTAAAGGGAGTACATTTTTTTGCATGTCATTGTCAATCACAGAATGTTATTTGCATAATAAAACTTTAAGAATTTAGTATTATAATGATGAAAAAAATTTTCCTTTTAATATTTGATTTCAAGAGGCCTACTGCATTCTTCAATATGGTGCTTATTTTCATTTTGTGTCTCAAATGTTTTCACTTGGAAACAATGTTATATTATTGTTATAAGTCTAAATAACTTCAATTTATATATAATTGCTTTATATCAAACTTATAAAAACATAGTTTATTTAAAATAACATAAGGATAAACTTTTTTTTTAATTAACTTATTTAATTGGAGGCTAATTACTTTACAATTGGAGAAGTAAATGGCAACCCACTCCGGGATTCTTGCCTGGAGAATCCCATGGATGCGGGAGCCTAGCAGGCTATAGTCCATGAGGTTGCAAAGAGTCAGACACGACTAAGCGACTTCATTTTCTACTTTACAATATTGTGGCAGTTCCTGCCCTACATTGATGTGCATCTGCCACGGGTGTAAACATTTTTGTTTTTAGTCTTCATTTTTAGCTAAATAAAGGCCAGAAGAAGCCTAATAAAGTACATTTTCTTAGAGAGGTAATGATCTGCGGGTGATTTACCCTTCCAAGAGAAATGTACATACAAGAGATTTACACAGGTCTGGAGGTCAAAATTATAACTGGCTAAAAGAATAAAGTCTGTAAGTCTGACTTAGTGCTGCTCCTTCCCAACAGTCTATCTGAACCCACACCACAGTGTATGAAACTTGAGAAACAGGTTCCTTGGCCAGTGAGTGATGGCTACTCAACTTTTTAATTTTTACTTAAAAAAGAGAAAATAAAGCAAAAAATATCTACCAGAGCAACTTTGGCTTCATAGTCATTGGAAATCTGGACACAGACTTCTTCAGCTCTGGCTTGACAAGCTCGTTCCACCACCTCTTTCCACTGCTTCTGTACTACGGCCCGCCAGCCTCTCCAGACTTTCTTCAGTAAAGTTCGCCGAAAATACTGGTCAGCTAGTTTACTTTCATAAACCTGAGTGAAAGTAATACACAAACTCAAAACACAGTGGACTGGTAAATACACTGGCAGCAGCAATACAAAACATAGCCCTGTGGGGTAAGCGGGGTGCCTGCGTTACCACTTCATACCGTGTACTCATGTTCTTCTCATGTGCAGATGGGAGGACAGGCTTAGGGAGGTTAAGCGACATGCCCAGACCACACAGGCAGAAAGCGAAAAGCCAGCCTTGCCTCATTCCAGAGTCTAAGCTCCTATCCATTACATCACGGTTTTATGCAACTCATCAAGGTAGAGGAGAAACAAAAAACCCAATGGAAGAAAATGAGTGACTTGCCCATGCTATCTTGGTTATGAATCTGATGACATTCTGGCTGAGAACAGGACTAGGAGCTGGATGGCAGAAAGGGTGGTGGTGTGGCTCGAGATGGCCCTTTCTCTCCAGCTTGGCAGCCACCATAAGCAGATGAGTTTACACACTCTGCCATCATATTTTACAGCAAACTTTTGCCATCATATTTTATAGCAAATTGATCCTAGTAGGAACACATGCTATTCTTCTATCAAAGAATTTAAAGTCTCCTGAAGAAGCATTTCCAATTTTCAATTTTCTTAAAAAAAATTTTTATTCAAAAAGTGATGGCAACTTAAACTCTTTCAACTAACATTTGAATATAATATATTATCATTATGTCACCCAATAAATAACCTTCCAAATAGGACTCAATTTTAAATAGCCCTTTTAAATATGGTTAATGTAGATTTAATCTACTGGGAAATAAAGGAAAGCACTAAGAAGCACTCTTAAAGGAGAAATCGTACTCCATGACAGTAACAGCCTTTTCCTTAAATATTACTCTCTTGGAACTAAATGCATAAAGATTACTCCATGACTCACATGATTATCATAAATAAAATACATATATACGTATGTATCTCCATCCCCTACATTCTTGAGTCTTTGTCTTCTTCTGGGATACATATATACTTTCATACTTTTGTACTTCTGATACAATAATCTACTATTTTCAATTTATATTTACACTGATATACTTAATTAAAATAAATTAATTAAAATTTAATAAATTGATTAAAATTTAACATATTCATGTAATTAAAATAAAACATATTCAAGTTTATGTATAAACTCAGAACAATTTTAAAAAATCTTTATGGACATGGATTTTAAAAATTCTTATTGAGGCAAATTACACAACAAACATTTATGCAACTTTATAATGTATAAATATAGTACTGCCTCTTTAAAGATGATATATTCAGGCATTTTAGAAGTAGAAACAATATAGGAAGCTTATGATATGCTAAAGATGATAAATTCATGTAATTAAATCTGAGGTCAAATTAGTTAAAGGGGTTCCATAACCAGGACATCTGTAATTTAGGTACACTCTGTATTTAACCTACCATGAGGCAGAAAATGTATATCAACAAGTCAACAAAATATAAGGAAGTATTTTTTCCCCAAACTGTACCAACATCAAGTTTAAAGTAAGAGTAACATTAAATTAATTAATTTTGACTTATTAAAAAACAAGTCTTTCTCTGACTTGAACAAGAGTTCTAATACGTGATTCTAAATGCTTCTGAGTTCAGAAGTCTAATAAATATCAATCAGCTTTTGTTTTTCACACTTACATCCTGCCTTGATTTGACGTGGTTGATTCGCCAGTGGAAGAATGTTCTCATCAACTCTATCCTTTCCTTTTGCTTGCCTATGGCATGAGACAAGCTAGAAATCACCTGTAAACAGCAACGAGTAAAATGACTTTTTCATATATCAAAAAATGCTAGAAAGAATACTTACGGATCATTACTGTATTCATCCAGGTAACCTCATTATCTTTATAAAGACCAAAAAACTTCCCCATGTGAATATACTACTTATCAATGAATGAAGGGGAACAAAAGAGGAAAGAAATCTTCATTATGTGTACCCTAGTAATAATCAATAAAATGTTTATGTGTATGAAAATTAATATGATCACTGGCATTTAATTTAAGAAAAACCATCATACATTGGAGAGTTTTGCTACGTATACAAAATGTTTTTATTCACTAGACTTGAGGGCAGAGACCAGTTTTAAAATATATTTTTAGTCCCTAAGTACCTTTAATAGCTTGGATTAGAAGTTCCTCAATAACTGTTTAATGATTTTCTGGATTCAACAAACTCATAAAAGTAAATAATTAATAGTTACATTTTGGTGTACTTTTTCAGTGATAGTATTCCTGTTCTTTAAAAAAAAAAAATCTATGAAGGCTTTTAAATCCTGAGATAATATTCTCTCTTATAAAGAACTGAACAACTGAAACATATATCTAAAATGGGCCCATTAAAAGAGATTTAGTAAATTAGGCATATTTGCTGAGAGATATTTATTCTGGTTCTTTAAATAATTTCCAAAAGTGGAAAAGGGCAGGCATTCTAAGATCCTAGTAGTATTTTGTTAAGCTGTGTAGTGGCACATAGCTGTTCACTTTGTTTTCAAAAACTAGATATGCATGTATACTCTTTTTGTGTGATACACTTTGAAACAAAAAAATTTAATAAAATATTTTAAAACTGTCAAGGACAGGGTTTTGAGGGTAATATAGAAAATGACTGACATTAGTATCTTTGTTTCAAAAAAGCAAGTTATGTAAAATGACTGATTCTACACTGCATCCTATGACACTCTCAAAAGATGTATTTAAAAAATAACCACAATCTTTTCTAGTTCACTAAAACAGTGAGGGCTGCATCTGCAGACAAGTAGCTGAGCTGTCTGCTGTTCTCCGAAAGCCACTATCGTCCTGGGGGAGCTGTAGGTTTGCTGCCCATCTGCTTTGTTCAAGGTGCTGTTGGGAAGCCCCAGATTAGCACAGACTTGAACCCTACTCTCAAGTTCTTTAAGAGGCTAACAGAAAGCAAAACACAGTGCTCTTGTGCTTATCAACATAATGAAGAAAGGACTTCATGAATGAGTAAAGACATATCACAGATAGAACGTGGGATACCTATACCCCTCCAAAAGGATGGTTTAAAATGTGGGTAATGCTGGATCCCTGACATTCTCTTTAGGGCAGTTAGGAAGAAAAGATGGGGAAGAAAAAAATAGTGTTCCCACACTCAATATAGCACTCTTTGAGCACAATGAACGTGGTGGCCAAGATAAAATGACATGATCCTAGCACATTTAATATGAAGAATAAATCTTATTTCTATGCATCTACTTTTCTACTAGTTTCTGAAGTGATTTTCCCTTTGTATCTTGTACAATCTAAACACTCAGTTCCTGGCATTTATTACCTAACAAGACATTTACTGACTCTCACTTAAAAAGCAGTATGAAAAAAAAGACCTCATCTTTTCTCCCAATGGAGACCTCATAGGTTTTCTGCAGCTCCTTCAAGCTGTTGATCTGGCTGCACAGTTGTTTTAAATCTGCTTCATGTTTCTCTCTCTCTTTTTTCATTTCCATTCGGTGCCAGTCAATAAAATTCAGTCTCCATTTACTTAGTTCAGATATGATGTTTGTCTGAAAAATAAATATGCTGACAATTAAGTAGTTTGCTCCTTAATGCTCCTCATAAAATGACAGTGAAATTAGGAAAAAAGTTAAAAAACTCAAAACAAGCATTCAACATAAGAGCTATTAAAAAAAATCCACTAATGAAAACGTTTGCATGTTCAACAAGCCATAGCTCTTCTTAGTTCACACACCATACTAAGTACATACTTTTTTCTCCCATTTTAAGTTACTTCTATGAAATCTTGGATGGCATCACTGACTCAATGGACATGAGTTTGGGTAAACTCTGGGAGTTGGTGATGGACAGGGAGGCCTGGCGTGCTGTGGTCCATGGGGTTGCAAAGAGTCGGACACGACTGAGTGACTGAACTCAACTGTCATTAAAATTTTTTAGGTCTCATTCATTAATAACTAGGACAAATAAAGTCAAGGACTTAAATATCCATATTTAGGTGAATGAGAGAAAAAGGAAATGCAGGACCATGGCTGAGGTCAAGCCACTGAACTGGGATGGTATTTAGAGAGATGAACAGTGGAAACCATCAGAGTTGATGCTTTCTTCCTGCAAATCATTCATCACAATGGGCACCTTACAATGAATTGCTAAGACTGATTGCTTTTTACCCTACTGACTGGCATAAGTAAAAAGACCAAATAATCATGTTATCAAAAAACAGTAGGGATAACAGTAGGGTTAACTGAACATGTGACAGTCTTTAAATGGTGGTATACTACCTCAGTGGACTTACACCATGGTTAGAAGCATGAAACCTGTTCCATGGAGAAAAATTATACTAAAAGATTACTTCTAGAATTTAAGGTTTCAAATATTGGAGAAAATATGGATGCCACAAAACTCTGATGATCATAATTTTTCCGTGTATGTGAATACTCAGTTTAGTTTTCTCAAACTGTTTCAGAAAAAACTGTCATTTTCTCCACTATATTTTAAGCTGCAGAAAAACTGCCATTTCTGGAATACTTTGTTGTACTTAGGGATCACTAACATCACCAAAATAAAAATAAATTCTTATCAATTTATAAGTTATACCCTGTGGTTGCTGTAAGTGGCTATAAAATGAATATATGTTGCTAAGATTGGGTCTTATGCTTCACATAAAATGAGACAATTCTACTAGTCATAGGTATGATGTGGGAAAGATTCAACAAGTGTCTCTCTCAGTCACACATAGGCTGAGCCATTCAAAATATTGGAGAAGTTCAGGGGAATATGCAGAGCTGTTCCAGCAACTATTTAAAACTGTGTTATTCCAAGTATGGCTTGTGAACCGTCACCTGGGAGCTTGTTAGGCAGTGCTCCATCTTGAACCAGGACTGACTAAGAAGTTGCAGTTTATCAGAATCCCCAGGTGACTCATATGGACAGTAACGACTGAGAAGCACAGATTTACAACACTGGACTGACCTTTGGCAACTACAGTTTGTTTCGTTTTGAACTTTTTAATCAAAGAAATGAAGAATAAACAGTGGACTCGAGCAAAACTGCTACATTACATATTAAACAACTGTAATACCTTAAGACCTGAACTCCAGAGATCAAGCACATTTTCCATCTTTTGAAGGTTTTCATCAGAAATAAGAAAATCAGTCACAATTATTTCATGGGCATCGACAGGACTGGAGTTAGACCCTGGTGAGGAAGAGTCAACTAAAAGATTTGAGCTGAAAAAATCCATGACTGGGTGAGGCGGCTTCCTTGGGGATGCTGCTGCTGGTGAAGAAAAGGAAAGTTGGAGTAATCTAATCTGCGTTCTAATCCAGCAGTTTTAAGAAAAAACACCACATATTATAATGCATTAAATCTGTCTTAAGTGTACTGAGCATCTTATATAATTATTTTTGAAAGTACTGCTTAACAAATTATCCATAGTAGCATTTAAAAATCCTTGCAGTAAGTAATATGCTGAAATTATTCCCCTCACTACCTGGATAATATTCACCAAAGCACAAAATGTTGTATATTAACAAAAACAAGCTAAGGAAAAGTCATACCATCTGTCTTTGAATGGCTTGAAGTATTTAAATCACATCCTTTTCCAACTTCCATCCTTGTTTCTCTCACTGCAGGGCTATTTCCTGATGAAAAGAAAGAGGTTTTTCTTTTAATTAAACCTGATCAGTCTTCTATAAAATACCTAATCACACATACCTAATAGAAGAAGGTAGCTGTGCATAAGTAAGATTTTAGAACAAGGAAAATGCAGTAGGCTAGGGACAGGAACACTAAGACAAAGAATAAGAAGGAAGGAAAAACTGTGAGACTTAAAAAAGTCTTATTGCATCATTAATAAGTTTAATTCACCCAACAAATATGGATGAAAAAGAATTCAGTTTACTAGTGGCATTCAGTTCACACTGATACAGTGTAAGCGTCATGTCCTACAACACTGGACATTTCTAGGGTCTGCTGCTTTTCACTAGCTCTACTAAAACCTAAATGACACTGGTTCCCTCCAAATAGGGACTTCTTCACTTCTACCTCAGAAACCTTTAGTCAATACATGGCAAGAAGGAACTGGAAAAGAACCTCACAAGGATGGCTTTGTCAGACGCTTAGATACTTTGCCAGCTTCAACACAACCTTCTTTACACCAAGCATTGGCAATACCAAGAGTAAAGAGAATGGGGTGATAAATTTACGAAGTTCACTCTAACTAAGTCTATGTATGAATAAGAATGTCTAAATTCACTGAATTTATGCATTTTGATCTCAAATACTTTTTGGAAAGGGCAGAGCAAATACAAATACTATCATTGTTGTTCTTCAGTTGCTCAGTCATGTCCAACTCTTTGCAACCTCATGGACTGCAGCACGCCAGGCTTCCCTGTCCTTCACCATCTTCCAGAGCTTGCTCAAACTCATGTTCATTGAGTCAGTGATGCCACCCAACCATCTCATCCTTTGTCATCCCCTTTCCTCCTGTCTTCAATCTTTGTCAGCATCAGGGTCTTTTCTAATGAGTCGGCTCTTCATATCAGGTGGCCAAAGTACTGGAGCTTCAGTTTTGGCATCAGTCCTTCTAATGAATATTCAGGATTGATTTCTTTTAGGATTGACTGGTTTGGTCTCCTTGGAAGTCCAAGGGACTCTCAAGAGTCTTCTCCAACACCACAGCAAAAAGCATCAATTCTCTGGCGTTTAGCTTTCTTTACAGTCCAACTCTTACATCCATCATGACTACTGGAAAAACCATAGCTTTGACTATATTGTAGATGCTAGAAAAGACCAGCATTCTTAGGTCCCAAAGACTACCTGCATGTGTGCATGTGGACTCAGTTATGTCCGACTCTTTGCAACCCCATGGACTGCAGCCTGCAAGGGTCCTCTGTCCATGGGATTTTTCAAGCAAGAATATGGGAGTGGGTTGTCATTCCCTCCTCCGGGGGATTTCCCGACCCAGGGATTGAACTCATGTCTTCTGCATGGGCAGGCGAATTCTTTTGCCACTGAGCCACCTAGAAAGCCCCAAGTGATTGCTGTAGGAGAGTATTTGGGTTTGGATTTGCTCAGTAGAAAATGCACGTAATTAAAACATGGTCAAGATCACTCATAGAGAATGAATAAATCCAAGGGTCATATCTCTTGAAGATCAACAAAATTTGGGCAGAAACTGTTCAGTGCCAGTATGTTTCAGTGTTAGAAGAAATACACGTTTTGAGGTTCTGGTCCTGTTCGTTGATCTGGTGCTATAGGCTGAAAAGCAATGAGACTCCACGACTACGGAGGGAGAGGAATGACAGACAGCAGGGCTGTGGCCCCCGAGAGCCTGTGGCTGAGCTGGCTGTGCTGTGCGCTCGGAGGAGGGTCTTTGGGGTTTACCTACTGCTAATAACTGATCATTATCAGGGCTGATTCAGGAGGGTAGTCTGTGCCCCTTGAAAAACACTCATTTTGAGTGAGCTGTTTGGAATCTTGTATTGAATAAGGAACAGATAGTAAAAGGAGCTTCATCCTCCTTTCTCCACCTTTCTCATCTATCAATACACATCCTGGTTTGTATTAGTTCTCAGTTCTGTCAGTAACACAGTTCCCAAGTGGGTTCGTCCTCGTGGTGACAATCCAGACAGTCCTCCAGGCCCAGATAAATGCTGCTGACAAAGTCCGATCATGTGGTCATGAACTTAAGGGGTTCTGAGGGCTATCTATGGACTATCTCCAGTTTGGGGGCTTGGGCATTTCACTTCCAGTGTTTCTCGGCATAAAACCATTGTATTGAAAGAGATGCAACACGCTACACTAAGACATGTAACTGCAACAGTGTTTGCTTTAATTTTATGATTTTTCATAAAATAGTCAAACGAAGTTCAAATAAAAATTCAACTGTCATATAAGAGCCAAGAAAAACATATTAAAATGTAAACTCTCGCCCAGATGACAGACATACACTGTTGATTGAGAAGAAGCACTAGAGAAGTATTTTCACTATCATAAATCAAGAGAATTAAAAAGCTCAGTAACATCTTAAATTAAGGGACATCTTGAAAAATATACATAACCTGGATTTTGAAGAATATCATCAATTATAGTAGGAATTTTAATATCTGGCACTGCTTCTCCCTTTGAATGAGACGGCTGTGAAGCACCTGCTTCAATATTTGGAGTCACTATAGCGTAACGAAGCAGTTCTTCATACTCTTCCTATGAAAAGCCAACAAAAAATAATGCATTACACCCCTGTCACAATGGACATTCTGGTAAAGGAATGGTCACAAAGATGTTCTCTACTTCAGTTTCCAAAACAGTATGCCCAAACAATAAAAAGAAATGTGTACTTGGGATTTATGTTTTTCATTCATCATTTACTTACTCTCTTGTAGTAAGTGAAATTTCTTAAAAACAAGCAAGAAATTCAACAAATAGACCTACCCCAATTTCTTCTGGTGATAATGCTTTAGTACCCATATTCCTTCAGCATGTCAATTTAAAGCAGTGACGCAAAGATTACCTGGGGCATTTTCCTGAAGCCTATCAGCATCTACAACACAGAAGAACCTTCTCTCAACTGGCAACTGCTTGCAGGGGAGAAAAAGACCCAGTCATGCCTGTTTGGAATTTAGTTCCATGATGCTGTTCCCAAAGACTCTACAGTGGGAGGGTCTAGGGATGAAAAGTAGTTTTGGCTCTTGTCGCCTCCTGCCCCACCCAATTCTACAACCACCGTGAGTCTCTTTTCATATATAAGCATGGAAAGAGTGTAAGAGAAATACTGGTAGAGAAAGAATAATAAGGTGAAAAAGAGAACACGAATGCCAACCTGTTCAGTTCTACCTGCTGGCAACATCATGGCACATGAGAAAAGAGGATTAAAAAATGGCAGGTCACCAAGAGTAGGCACTACAGGAATATTCCTCAAGGCCAAAACAAAAAGGCATTTCCTGATAGACAGACAGATATTTGTTGAGCCAAGTCAAAAAAATTCTCTCAGTACCGGAACTTAGTCTCTGTTCAAAAGGGGCTGGTCACTGAGGCCACATATATTCCTATTAAGGACTTCTAAGAGTCTTTTTTTTAAATTAATTTCTTTATTTTGGCTGCATTGGGTCTTCGTTGTGGCACACAGGATTTTTAGTTGCACATGCAGCTAGCTGAAGTCCCTCTAAGAGTCTTATGGCACGGACCTAGAGAACGTCTTTGCATTAGGAATTGGGGGAACGTTTAAAAGCATGTGAAGTGTCTTACTCTATTATTTAATATTAATTTTTCTCCATAAAAAGTTCAGATACAGAAAATTCCATTATCATCATTAGTCATAAGTGTCTTATTATTTGATTCACCATCAGGATGAAGAGTTAAGTGATGCTCCAAATTACCTCCTTGAAATGTCATAGTAAATACATGCTGAATTGAATTAACAGAGATTGTCTACATCAAAGAAAGAGCCCTACCTTTAATAAGAACATTATGATACAGTATGGGTGTTTGAAAATTAGTAACCCGTATTGTTTCCCTATGGGTTTCTGTGAGTAAGAATACTTAACTAAACACACCCAAGTATTTTGCTATCATTAACTTTTTAGAATCTACTTCCTCTGGAGGCAGTAACAACTAGACAGCCACATCAGCTCTGCTCAGTTAGCTTATTACCACAAGAATAAACTGTGCCTCAAGGAATGGGGGGGATGGGACAGTCAATGACTTTAACTTGTGGCTTCCCTAGTTTGACCTCAGAAAAGGGAGAAAGATCCAAACACATAATTCTAAGTTCCCACAACAATCAGTATGAGTTAAAGGGGATGTAAATACGTATACATTAATAATGTTCAATATAAGTATATATTTTAACTGCCTTTAAGGGAAAAAATGGAAAAATTAGTCATTTAAACAATTATTTACATTTCATATATGCAGACACAGGCCAGATGGGTTATTTTTTAGTTTAGGATAAAAATAAATAATATCATATTTCTTTTTCGTACCTTTTAAAAAAATTGGAGTATAACTTATTTTTATGAATTTATCTATTTTTAATTGAAGGTTAATTGCTTTACAGTATTGTGTTGGTTTCTGCCAAACATCAGCAGGAATGAGCCACAGGTATACCCATGTCCCCTCCCTCGTAAACCTCCTTCCCACCTCCCTCCCCATCCCACCTCTCGAGGTTGTTACAGAGCCTCAGTTTGAGCTCCTGAGTCATACAGCAAACTCCCATTTGGCTATCTGCTTTACATGTGGTAACGTATATTTCCATGTTACTCTTTCATATAACCACCCTCTCCTTCCTTCCCTGCCCCAACCCCGTGTCCCTAAGTCTGCTCTGTAGTCTGTGTCTAAGATTGGAGTACAACTGCTTTACAATGCTGTGTTAGTTTCCGCTGTACAGAAACGTGGATCAGCCACAGGTATACATACATCCCCTCTCTCTGGAGCCTCCCTCCCACCCACCCCTCTGTTCCACACCTCTAGGTCATCACAGAGCACTGAGCTGAGCTTAATAATCTCTCCTTAACTGCCAAAGATAACCTGCCTTAAGGTAAAAAAGAACCCTAAAGTAATGACCAAAAATTGTAATTCTGCCTCCCCTCTCAATCGCTGGACTGATGTGACCCTATAATAGACCTGAACCCATGCCTAACCAAGTGTGGTCAGGGCAACTGGCTGACACTTCAGAGTTGTGATTAGAGGAAATGATAAGTCAATAAGTACTACGGATGCTGCCCATCCTTCAGCATTTATCATCATCGGTCTTATGAAGCATTCACATGTTGGAAACAGTAATGAAAATGCTCTTATGGGGAATACTGATTTATGAGGGGCTTTTGTACTAAGTGTCTGGTGTTAAATATTTACTATATATGTCAAAGTATATGGTTACTTTATGTTATTTTAAACATTATTTTTGGCATTTATATTTTTAAATGTTTCCAGTAATGGAATATGGGAAGGCTTTCAATTGTTGTCAAGGACCAGTAGAGTCCTAAGTTGAGGGTTACTAAAAACAGAATCTCAGTTAGGGTAGCATTCTAAGCACAGGTAACCAATAACACAAAATGATTTCTGGCATGTCTAGAAGATTCTTCCCCCTCCATCTCTTAAAATTCTACTCTAGAGATTTCTTTTGACATAAAGCTTTGTTTCTCGACAAAAATGACAACATGAGATCTTACAAGGTGTTCACATTATAAGGTCTTATAAGGGTTCTGGACCCAACAATTACAAAGTGTGATTTGTAAGCAATTCTCCGACACCACTTGGGTGTCTCAATTCTGACACTTTCCAGCAGAGCCGGCATCAGATTCCGCAGGTTGAGGGTTAGTCCCATGACTGCCCTCCCTACCCCACACTTCAGATGCCAGTCCAAGGCCAGATTATCATCTGTGCTTCAGACCGACCAGCTATGGACCAGAGGTTCCAAAGACCCCCTCGGTGGGTTTGACTCATTTGCTAGAGGATTCACAGAACTCAGAGAAACATAATACTAGATCACCAGTTTATTATAAGAGGCTATACTCCAGGAACAGCCAGAGGGAAGGGATATACAGGGCAAGGTAAGGGGAAGGGGCGTGGCGCTTCCTTGCCCTCTTCTGACAGGCCAGTTACCTCGCACCTCCACGCGTTCTCCAACAGGACGTTCCCCAAACCCAGTCCTTTTGGGTTTTTATGTGTCTTTATTAATAGGCACAATTGATTAAATCAATGACCACTGGCTACTGATTCAACTTCCAGGCCCTCTCCCCTCCCTCACCGCGGGGAAGGAAAGTTTCAACCAGCTAATCATGTGGTTGGCCTTCTCCTGGCAACCCGTCTTCATCCTTGGGTGAAGTCCAAAAGTCATGTCATCAACGTAACAAAAGATACCTTCCTTTCCTCACTAGTTAGGAAATTCCAATATTTTTAGAAGCTCTGTGCCAGAAATGTGATGAAGACCAAATATTTTTTAAATTTGGTCTTCTAAAATATGTGATTTATAAATCACAGTATCACTGGTATGCCTAAGTTAAACCATTCTCTTTTGAACAAGTTGGAATACAGAAAAGACGAAGGATGCAGTAAAGCACTGCCGCCTAAAAAGAAAGCACAAAATAGGGGAGATACCATTCAAAGGGAAGGTAAGGGTGAAACATCTATGTCACAATTCCAGACCACTTTTACCCTAGTAAAAACTCACGGATACTTTTCCAATAGCTTCCCAATTCCTCAACCTGTAATTTCAATTAAAGGAACACATTTGTTTCATAAAATATTTCCCTAAAGCTTCTGTCATCTTCCATGGTGTCAAACGCCACTTACTCTACTTAGGCATAAACATACCATCCAGCTTTTCCCCTCTTAAGAGGGAGAAAACCCAAGATAGACCATGTCAGTATTCTCCCATTTAAAATCTACTCTAGAAATCTTAATCCATATTTTTGATGGTAAAACGTTTAGAATTAACAGGAATTTAAAACATTTCGTATAAAAGCCACACCTTGCATAGTCGGTGTACCTGTCACTGCCCAGGTCCTGGGCACCAGCGGGTGCTTGATGGTGCGGCAACAGGGGCCAGAACCAAGAGTGGAACACTGGGGAGCCTAGGGCCCCAGAACTCTGGACAGTTTCCACATCAGGCTGATTTGCATTAAAGTGAAAGCAACACTCATGAGAGAGAGCTACAAAGAGAAAATTTCAACCAAAAAAGTGTTTCTTCAGATTTTCAGCTTCTCCTCTCATTGTATTGTGTGGAGCTCTGGTACAGAGAATGCTAGAAGAGTTCATGATTATTTTCTGAAAGGTTAATTAAAACAATGCAAGGTATTTTTCCAAGTGTGTAAAATAATTCCCAACATTTGATATTATTATAATTTTACACACATTATAAATATATTATAGTTATAAATGTAAATGGCATGAAAAAAGGAGAAATGTATTCTTAGTTTTTCCTCATATTGTCATGTATTTGAAATAAGAAAGATATAGTAAATTTAGACATGTCTTCCTACCTGAAGATCTGAGGAGACAGAACTGCCTCGGTCGGAGTCTTTTTGCAAAACCGGAGGTGAGCATATCTCCCCGTCTGATGACATTCTGTATAAATTCTATAAAACAGTAAAAGCTAACTTTAGTTTATGTTTTTGCAACATTTAAACTAAAATAAAATGCTTTCTGAGTGTGTGTGTGTGTGTGTGTGTGTGTGTGTGTGTGTTTTGTGTATAATAACATCCTATCCTGGAAACAATAATCATTCAACATGTTAAAATCATTCAACATATTGAACACCCACAGGCAAAAATCACTGGGTAAGAAAAAAATACTCAGCTCCCAAGTAGGGAGCTTATGATGTGGTCAAGGAGATGAGGTAAATACATTAAAAAAGTAAAGGAAAATGGAAGCTCCTCAGAAACAGCCACAGCGGGGGCTGTGGAGCATCATAGAGTGTGACTGCTATTGAACAATGCATGAGCGCCTGCCTGGATGCTGTGTCTTCTCCTACGAGACACTGAACCCAGAGAGAATGAACGATTTGGGTAAATTCTCTGCTTGGGGAACTGACCTTTTGGAAATACCCTTTTAAGAAAAGCAAGATTATATAGAACAACAAATTCTAATATCATGCAAAGAAACACTGTTTAAGATCTTAACCAAAAAATAAGTAACAATATAAGTACTTTTAGTGACAAGTACATAAATTACTTAAAAGGAAAATAGTGACTATTCAAAATGATCTGAATACCAGTTATATGTAAGACTTGGGGAGAAAGGTAAGATGAAGAAGTCCTTGTCCTCAAGGACTCTGCAATCTACAAGAAGGCCTAGACATGCATATACTGCTGCTGCTGCTGTCGCGTCAGTCGTGTCCAACCCTGTGCGACCCCATAGACGGCAGCCCACCAGGCTCCTCCATCCCTGGGATTCTCCAGCTAAGAACACTGGAGTGGGGTGCCATTTCCTTCTCCAATGCATGAAAGTGAAAAGTGAAAGTGAAGTCACTCAGTCGTGTCTGACTCTTCGTGACCCCATGGACTGCAGCCTACCAGGCTCCTCCGTCCATGGGATTTTCCAGGCAAGAGTACTGGAGTGGGGTGCCACTCTGCCTTCTCTGCTTTGAGCAGCAGTATGATTTTAAGGATGTTGTAAACTTAATTACTTTTGAAAAAAGTGCTGTTAAATCCTAAAACAACAGAGGCACAAAGTAGAAAGGTTGGAGTAGCCTTTTTCATGGGGTAGGACGGTGAGGGTGTGAAGAAATGGGAACAGCCGACTGGGGTGTTGAGACCTGAAAGACAGATAAAAGATTAAAGGATATGTGCCGCAACAGTGCAGCATAAGCAAAGACAAAGAGATGTAGACATATATGCCAGGAGCTGCAAGTATTTTGTGAGGCAGGAGCAAAGGGCACAGATCAGGGTTTGGCTAAGGATGAAACAGGCAATGGGAGGAGCTGCCAGATCATGGAAGATCACAATTACATCATGTTAAAAAGTTTCGTCTTTTTTCTATGAGAAGTTATTAAAGTCTTAATTAAACAAGTGATAACATGATCAGGCTTGTCTTTTAGAAAGATCACTCCGGCAGCTTTCAGGATGGATTTGAGAGGTGGAATACTAAATAGAGAGCAACTGAGAGCCAACTGCAGTAGTCCAAGACATATATGTTCCTTCTGGCAGTAATCCGAGGAGATAAACGGGGTCAGAGGTATGACTCTAAGTTGCGTCGTGGCAGTGGAAATTCGAGACTGTGATCAATAATCGGTTAAGGAGTTAAAGGGAAGAATTGCTGGTCTGACCCAGATTTCTGGCTGGCAACGATGGATGGTAGTGATACTCCCCAAGGCATACAAGAATACTCCCCAAGGAATACAGGAAGATGAGTAGGCTGGTGGAAGGGTAATATGGTCTCATGATCAGACTTATTGGGGTGAGGTGACTCTAAGGCACTGAAGTGAGGCTGCAGGTACGCAGTATCTGGCCATGCCAGTTATTCGATGCACAACTCCAAGTACTGCCATTCACAATGGCTACAAGGTGAACGGTGCTTCTTGGACTTAAGCAAAGTGGGAGCCCTGCACTGGAGGTAAAGGTTTGGAAATTCATTTTGAGGAATCAGCATAATGGCAACTGCTGATAAAAGGGAGACATTAAGATCACCTAGGAAAAGAAGTGAGAGTTCTTATTCTGAGGTCTCTAGACCCAAACCATGTGCAGTATTTTTAGCACATGCATATTTTTTCTAGGATGGAGAAGGCAATGGCACCCCACTCCAGTACTCTTGCCTGGAAAATCCCATGGATGGAGGAGCCTGGTAGGCTGCAGTCCATGGGGTCACGAAGAATCGGACACGACTGAGCGACTTCACTTTCACTTTTCACTTTCATGCATTGGAGAAGGAAATGGCAACCCACTCCAGTGTTCTTGCCTGGAGAATCCCAGGGACGACAGGGCCTGGTGGGCTGCCGTCTATGGGGTCGCACCGAGTCAGACACGACTGAAGTGACTTAGCAGCAGCAGCAGCACTTTTTCTAGGAAGAGGCTCCTCATCTTCCAATATGTGTCCAGAGGGTACTAAAGCCTTAGTAAAGTTAAGGACCACTACTGTAGCTGGGATGGGCTTCCCTTGTGGTTAACTTGGTAAAGATCCACCTGAAATGCAGAAGACACTGGTTCAATCTCTGGGTCGGGAAGATGCCTGGAGAAGGAAATGGCAACCCACTCCAGTATTCTTGTCTGGAAAATTCCATGGACAGAGGAGCCTGGCAGGCTACAGTCCATGGGGTCGCAAGAGTGGGACATGACTTAGCGATTACACCACCACCACTGTGACAAGAGCAAAGTTAAAATCAGAACTGCTAATATTTAAAGGATAAGTGAAGAGGAACCAAAAATGATGGAAAAGGAAGTCAGAACAATAGAACATTGAGAACAGCATCACAAAAACTTCCAGGAGGAAATGGTCAGAGACAGATGCCAAAGGAAGATGAGAATCTGACAGAATCCCTTGAGTTTGGTAATCAGAAATCGTTGGGGCATTTGCCTGAACAATTTCAGTGGAAAGTAGAACAAGTCTTAATCAAGTAGGCTGAAAATTACCAGATGAAGAAACTGAAGGAGAAAGGGCAGATCCAGGTAGAAGTGCAGTATTAGAATGGAAATACAGATTGAGGCTAGACTATGGAAAGGAAATTTTAACTGTATTCAATGAGCATTACTGTGTAGACACAAGATAAGTAAACTAAATCTCAGCATGACTGACTTTAGTTAAGCCAATTAGGGAGGATAAAATAAGCACATGCATCTGCAGCAAGGAAGGCTGCTTTAAGGGACTCAAATCCACCACTGTGGTAACTCTGTCCTTTCTATTTCCATTCATGTCTTTTTTTAGGATGTGTTTGAAGACTGGTAATAAGGGGGGCTGGGATTGGGGGTACTGGTAATAAGGGGGCGGGGATTGGGGGTACACAAATAGGCTGAAAAACACGGTCACATCTCAAAAAGAGTTTCTTATATCCTGCAGACGCAAAACAGTGTACTTTTAGAAAATATGCTATAAATCTTCCATCTGTCCTGCTTTGATGACATCAAAGTATGACAATTTATCTAAAACCCTACAACAGTAGCATTTCCTTATTGTTTCTAGTTCTGAGACAAAGGAGAAAATGAAACTTGCTTTGATGGAAAGCAGATGCACATCAGACAATCAAATTTTCAGGATTCTCTAACCCAAGAGCTCAGAAATCACGAGATAAAAAGTTCTGAGCATTTGTCTAAGGCCAAAGAAGTCAAATTAGATCTTGGTAATTACCTGGCTGTTACTGGAAGCGGGGTCCAGGAATTCAAATTAATCCCCAAGAGGCACTGGAAGAGTGAATTAATGTGCGAGCTGGCGGCTGAGTGACGTTCCTGCGGCCTTGACCAGTCCTAAATGAACGCAAGGGGGTGCGCCAGCCCCTCCCCACGCCACGGACTACAGGCAGAAGAAAAGGCAGCTGCGAGCAAGCACAGGGCTACAAGTTCTCTTACCCCTGTGTCACATCAAATTGTTACTTAAAAACAACGAAGTGTCACACACGGTCATTTTACCCCATACGTCTTAAATGACCCGAACCTACAGCTGCAATACCGTTATTACACTTCAGGCAACTTTCCTTCCTGCCCTCTCTTCCCCGACGCGGAGGAGGGGAAACCTCTCGATCTTGCCGTCCCGCAGAGCAGCTCAAGGGCCCTACTTTCCGAAGACGCCCCCAACCCCGTCGTGTCCGATCCCCAGGGGCTGCAACCCCGGCCGAGGCTATTTAAATCCCACTCCAGAGCCTCCGCCAGGGGCGCCGCTTACCCACCGCCGAGGCTCTCTGCAAACCCCAACTCCGCCCTCCGCGTCTTCTCCCCTCGTCGCCGCTGCAACAACAGCGAGTCCAGCAGCTTACCCAGCAGCAACCTGACAGTTTCAAACTGCAAAGAGGAAGTAAAGACGGCCCCGGGCATTGGCCGCGAGCTTCAGCAACCTGCCGTCTGATTGGTCCACGCGTCGGGGGCGGGGCTCCGGACCGGGGGAGGGTGAAGCCGGAATGAAGTTGCTTCCGGAGAGAAGCAGCCTGGGTATGGCTGGTTTGGAGAGGGCAGAGTCTTAGGTAGCTCCGCCCCGCGTTCAGAAGCCCGAGATCAGTGCGGTTCTGGCCTGCGGGTTACCGGGCAACCCTGAGAACCGATTTGGTTAGACTGCCAAGCAGGACTAAAGTCAGCTAGAGTGGAATACTGTTGTCTTTTCGAAAATGCCCGTAGTCTATGCGTGTGGTCCTCAGGCATATGAATTGTCTCCTTCCTTCGGCGCACCACGACAGAATCAAATCACTACCCCCGCCACCTGCTGATTACTTCAGTCTTGGGCAAGACTGAATTTTTAACAAAGACCAACAGTGATTCACCTAGAGCCAGACATCCTGGAATATGAACTCAAGCGGGCCTTGGAAAGCATCACTAGGAACAAAGCTAGTGGAGGTGATGGAATTCCAGTTGAGCTCTTTCAAATCCTGAAAGATAATGCTGTGAAAGTGCTGCACTCAATATGCCAGCAAATTTGGAAAACTCAGCAGTGGCCACAGGACTGGAAAAGGTCAGTTTTCATTCCAATCCCAAAGAAAGGCAATGCCAAAGAATGCTCAAACTACCGCACGATTGTACTCATCTCACATGCTAGTAAAGTAATGCTCCAAATTCTCCAAGCCAGGCAGGCTTCAGCAATACATGAACCGTGAACTTCCTGATGTTCAAGCTGGTTTTAGAAAAGGCAGAGGAACCAGAGATCAAATTGCCAACATCCGCTGGATCATGGAAAAAGCAAGAGAGTTCCAGAAAAACATCTATTTCTGCTTTATTGACTATGCCAAAGCCTTTGACTGTGTGGATCACAATAAACTGTGGAAAATTCTGAAAGAGATGGGAATACCAGACCACCTGACCTGCCTCTTGAGAAATCTGTATGCAGGTCAGGAAGCAACAGTTAGAACTGGACATGGAACAACAGACTGGTTCCAAATAGGAAGAGGAGTTCGTCAAGGCTGTATATTGTCACTATGCTTATTTAACTTATATGCAGAGTACATCATGAGAAATGCTGGGCTGGAAGAAGCACAAGCTGGAATCAAGATTGCCGGGAGAAATATCAATAACCTCAGATATGCAGATGATACCACCCCTTATGGCAGAAAGTGAAGAGGAACTAAAAAGCCTCTTGATGAAAGCGAAAGTGGAGAGTGAAAAAGTTGGCTTAAAAGCTCAACATTCAGAAAACGAAGATCATGGCATCCGGTCCCATCACTTCATGGGAAATAGATGGGGAAACAGTGGAAACAGTGTCAGACTTTATTTTTGGGGGCTCCAAAATCACTGCAGATGGTGACTGCAGCCATGAAATTAAAAGATGCTTACTCCTTGGAAGGAAAGTTATGACCAACCTAGATAGCATATTCAAAAGCAGAGACATTACTTTGCCAACAAAGGTCCGTCTAGTCAAGGCTATGGTTTTTCCAGTGGTCATGTATTTATGTGAGAGTTGGACTGTGAAGAAAGCTGAGTGCCGAAGAATTGATGCTTTTGAACTGTGGTGCTGGAGAAGACTCTTGAGAGTCCCTTGGACTGCAAGGAGATCCAACCAGTCCATTTTGAAGGAGATCAGCCCTGGGATTTCTTTGGAAGGAATGATGCTAAAGCTGAAACTCCAGTACTTTGGCCACCTCATGGGAAGAGGTGACTCATTGGAAAAGACTCTGATGCTGGGAGGGACTGGGGGCAGGAGGAGAAGGGGCCGACAGAGGATGAGATGGTTGGATGGCATCACTGACTCAATGGACATGAGTCTGAGTGAACTCTGGGAGTTGGTGATGGACAGGGAGGCCTGGCATGCTGCGATTCATGGGGTTGTAAAGAATCTGACATGACTGAGCAACTGAACTGAACTGGACAGTGATTATGATTGCAGGGGTCTGCGGACCACACTTTACGATACTGCTAGACTAGGTTATATTAATGACTTCAAACGTGTCAGATTGCAAGGCAAGCCCTTCTGGCGAAGCGAGTGTTGCCCTTAGAGTCATTGTTAAGTACATCCTGGTTGTATCACCTACTTACTGTCACCTTGGATAATGCTATCCACATATAGGGTTGTAGGGGGATTAAATGACTTACTATATTTAAAATACCTATCACGCAAACATAAAAAAACGAGCCTTTCAGCTTGTATTGGCATAACTGCTAGAGGTACGTTAGTATCCACATTGCAAAGGGAATGTTCCAATCTGAAGAGCAAGTAATGAGATCCTGGTGAATTTTCAGGCTCCCTGTGGTACCTAGAGGATGAGGTATCCATTTCTTTTTCTGTAGATAGAAGTGGCATAACCTGGATCTCACCTACTTACCTGTGAGTAGAGCCAGACTTCTATTTATGCAAGCAATGAAATAAGAAGAGCACCAGCAGTTTCTTTGGCACAAGGTATATTTGCTCCCCGCCCTCCATCTTTTCCACACTTATTATAAGGACAAATTCCTATTGATAGATAAAAATTCACAACTGGTTCAAAATCTGTTTTTAAATTGAATTGCCATATGGTGACCCCTTACAATGTAATTGTTTCTGATTCATTATGCCCGTGCCTTCTTGTACTTGGCTCCATGTTTCTCTTCTCTATCTCTTTGAGGGGCAGATTTTCATAGAAAATTGATGGGTAAGCCATCACCACTCTTCCATGAAGCCACATTTAAAAGAGAGAACAAACCTGTCTCTATGTTATTAATTTAGAACAGACTCTTTTCCAAGGTTCCTACAGGGGGAGCCAAAGAGAGGAGACTAGTACTCCCACAAATCCATAAAAATTGAATTGCCAGCTTGAACCCTGTATACTTATTCATTCAACAAATATTTATCTAACAGTCATCATGTACAAAGCATTCTGTTGGTACTAGGAATATAATGGTAAGCAAAATAGACATACTCTGCTGTCATGGAACTTAGTCTAACTGGAAAAAACAAAGTTAACAACAACAAACCTCCCTCACAAATGCATAAATAATTATGAATTATGTTTGAAGTGAGGAGAAATCAGGAAATGCCTGTGTGATAAAGTACATTTTAGCTGAGACCTGAAGGATGAGTATTTAAAGAATTGCTTTCTTTGACTTGCAAATCTACAGAGAGGGAGAAAGAGGCAAATAAAGAGAAGTCCAGGGAAAAGGAATAGGGGGTGGAGATGGGAGAGGTTTCAGGGTTAGAACCTTTGCTAGGGTTATACTGGGTGAGAGTGCCATGGTGTGCCCTGAGATCTTGCTGTATCACAGCTAGCCCAATGGATGTTTTTTCAACAAGACTGCTGGCTCACAGACTTTCCCTCCCTTCTTTTTCATCATCTCCGCCTCCATTCAAATGAACCTGCCTTTGTCACAGCCTCTCAGGCTGGGCTTTGTTTCCTCAGGTTATAAGTGGCTGGCATAGCAAATTAACTTCCACAGATGAGAGAGGCCATCTGTGGCGTCTCCAGAGAGGTCCATTCCTTATGAACTATGAGTACTGGCCTTCTGGAAACAATGCTCTAAAACACCGTGACTTGGTGAAATCTGAGTTTCAGCAGGAAGGTTTGCAAAGAACATGGTAGACTATTTTTGGGCAGTTGGCTTACAATGCTTGTCCCCACATAGAAGTTCTGTAGTTGGACTACACAATCTGTTTAGAATGCCTGTGCACACTGAAAGCCAAAAAGATGGATTTATTGAACACATTTAACTGAGAGAGAGAAGAGGGAGAAAGACTCAATCAGCGAAGATGAAGGGAGGTGGTGGGCATCATGGGTGCCGACGAAGCATTGTGGCAGCACTGTGCAAGGCAGGCATTGGTAGTGCAATAAGAGCTTATTCAGAATATCTTCTTTCCTGGAATCCATAGTTGCATTTTGCAACACAGCATTCCCTGCCTTTCAATGGCCTTTTAAGTTTCTTAGCCCTCATTATCTGCCTTCTGTTTTTCCTAATTATGAAGACATGCCCTTGAACCTCTCAGTTAGCATCCTCTAGTCAAATAAAACTTCTTTATCCTTAGCATTTCTTTCTTCTGATAAAACAATCTAGAATTAGCTGCGAGAGGTAGATTAATTAGTTTTTCAGAGCACAGTATTACTGAGTCCCACTGGTATTTTGAGTACTATACAGATGCTGTATTCTTGAGTCATTAGGGCTTCTGAGGGTAGGTTTGCAGATGAGAGTAATTTAGCTCAGTGATAGGAATCTGTGCAATTATTTTTTTCAATCCATAATTTTTTTATTAGTGCATAATGCAGGAGACCCGGGTTCGATCCCTGGGTTGGGAAGATCCCCTGGAGAAGGGAACAACTACCCACCGCCAGTATTCTGGCCTGGAGAATTCCATGGACTGTGTAGTCCATGGGGTCGCAAAGGGTCAGACACAACTGAGCGACTTTCATTTTCACCTTCTGGTGATTCACAGTATTATGTTTTAGGTATACATACAGTGTTAGTTTTAGGTATACAGCAAAATGATAAGGATATACATATATTTTCTTATTTAAAATTCTTTTCCATCATAGGTTATTATAAGATATTGAATGTAGCTCCCTGTGCTATACAGTAGTTTCTTACTGTTTACCTATTTTATATATAGTCGTGTGTACCTGTTAATCCCATATTCCTAATTTCCACCCCCCAACACCTTTGGTAACCATGTTTGTTTTCTGTGTCTGTGAGTCTGTTTCTGTTTTGTAAATAAGTTCATTTATACTATTTTTTAGATTCCATATGTAGGTGTATATAGCATTTGTGTTTGACTACTTCACTTAGTGTGATAATCTCTAGGTTCATCCACATTGCTACAAATGGAATTATTTCATTCTTTTTTATGGTAAGTAATATTCCATTTTAATCTGTATCTATCACACCTTTTTTATCCATTCATCTGTCAATGGACACTTTGGCTGTTTCCACGTCTTGGCTATTGTAAATAGTGCCCCTATACCCAGGAGTAGGATTGCTGGATTATATGGTAGTTCTATTTTGGTAGTTAAGTAACCTCAATATTATTTTCCATAGTGACTGCACCAATTTACATTCATACCAACAATGTAGAAGGATTCCCTTTGCTCCACGCCCTCTCCAGCATTTATTATCTGTAGACTTTTTGATAATGGCCATTTTGACTGGTGTGACACCTCGCAGTTTTGATTTGCATTTCTGTAATAATCAGTGATGTTGAGCATCTTTTCATGTTCCTCTTGGCTATCTGTATGTCTTCTTTGGAGATATGTCTATTTAGATCTTCTGAAAATCTATGCAATTCTAGATTATGACTCTCTCCTTCCGTCCCTCTGTCCTGCCTTCCTTCTTTCCTGTCCACCCCCCACCTTTTTTTTATGAAGGGAAGGGGAGAGAAGCTAGAGCCAGCACTTGGAAGCAGATTTGAACACTGTTGTCATAGACTTTGTTTCATCTCCTTGATAGTACCATTTGAATAGATTTTTGTTGTTGTTCCAGTTTGTATGTGATGGGTCATGCCAATCAGTCCACCTCTATCTATGTACATGTTCTAAAGTTCAACTGCAAATTTATTCTTTGTAGTTGAAATGCATTTTTCTACCAAAAAAATGAAACTGTTTTTTAACTTCAAGGTCAGCTCCATTTTGACTCCATAATAGGGCTGAAATGTTCAGAAGCCAAAAAAAAAAAAAAAAAGTAGAAAACAACATTTTTGCAACACTAGTAGATGTAATAAAGAGGAGAAATAATACCCAATGACAATTTTATTGTGTTCTTATCTTGAATGCTGATGAGAAAGAAAAAGGGTGATATGGTGGGTGTGAGGATGCACTTTTTTTGAAGAAGGCTACAGGAAAATGTTATTGAAGGCCTGGGGAATTGATGGGGGGATGGCAGGAGAGGAGAAGACATGGTGAAATTAGCATGAAACAGATGTATGTTTTCTGCTCTAAGATAATACCGGGAGCTTCCCTGCTCTTAGCCCTTGTGAGCATCTCTGAGTGCTGGTCTCATACAAAATACTTCGTGAGTTGATCCCATAGACGGCAGCTCACCAGGCTCCCCCATCCCTGGGACTCTCCAGGCAAGAACACTGGAGTGGGTTGCCACTTCCTTCTCCAATGCATGAAAGTGAAAAGTGAAAGTGAAGTCACTCAGTCGTGTCCAACTCCCAGCAACCCCATGGACTGCAGCCTACCAGCCTCCTCCGTCCATGGGATTTTCCAGACAAGAGTACTGGAGTGGTACCATTGCCTTCTCTTAGCCTGCATCAAAATCACTTGATGGTTTCCTAAAACACAGTTTGCTGGGCTTTAACTCTCAGATTTTCTGATTAAGTGGGCTAAGGGGCGGGGGGCAGGGAGGCAAGAATTCACATTTCAAACACGTTTGCAGGTGACGACATGAGGCTGCGGGTCTGGGAGCCACACTTTGCCCTGGGTCAGGCCTGTCCTGCCCCTCTCTGTGAGCTGCATGCTCTCTGGATACAAGTTTCAGCCTTCCCAGCCTGTCACAGTCAGACATTTCTTTGGCTCTGCCCTGGACCTTCCGAGCTTCTTATCTGATCTTCTGCAGGTTGAAGTTCATTTTCTTCCCAAGTCCCAAAGATACCTTTCCAGACTAAAGACTGTGGAGCCCCAGTTCTGATAGCTGTTCACCTAGGAGATCTCTGGTGTTCTGAATCTTGGAAGTTTCACTCTCTCTTCACCCCAGTTTCCTCTGCTCTTTTCAGTTGTCTGTGGCACATCCAACCCCCAGCAAATCTGCTCTGCTGAAGTGCAGCTTTTCGCCACCTCTTCTAAGTAGCACCAGGTCTTAATTCATCCTGTCTGTGACAGATATGTGATCCTGAAAGCCAGCTTATGTCACCTCTTTTCCCTCCAGTAGCTTTTAGCCAGACTTCTGTCCCTTGCCTCAGAGCTGCCGTAATAGAAGCTGTGAACTGGCTTCTGGGGAGACTAGTTCTACAGCTTTGGTTCCCTGATAAGTTCAAATACTTCCCACGTCTCATCACTCACACGTTGACCTTTCTCTCAGAGAAATGGTTTTTCAGAGCTGTAGTTTCCAGCCCACAGCAGCCTTGGAGTAAAGCCAAAATCTCAATAATATTTCTTTTGTTTGGTCCCCACAAACCTGATGACAAAGCCTTCCTCTTAGCTGGCTTCTGTGAGTCACAAAAAGCCTCCCGACAGGTCCTGTGAAGGGTTTTGCCATTTTCTTCCTTTCTCACTCAGGATTTCTCCCCCCGCCTCCACATCCCCGTCCTCGAATGACCTGCAGCTGAGACCTCCCATTTACCAGAGACACTGCTGCAGCCCAGCATGCCATCACCCCCCACACCCACCTGTTCCCACGGTGGCTCTGCTCTCTCAGACCCCTGCCGAGGCACTGCTTGGCCGTTCTGCTACAGCAGGGGCAAAACAGCGCCAGTCAAAACTGCCAACGTCTCTGCTGAATGCACTGGCCCTGTTGTGGCCAGAGTTGCTAGGGGCCCACCTGTTGATGCAGAAAAAGATGGTGGCTTTCATGTGATAAAGACGATGGGTTCTCTGCTAAAGTGGAAAGGAGCCTTAATATTTATTATTTATTAATTAGCTTATTCGGCTGCACCGAGTCTTAGCTGCAGCACTCAGGATTTTGCATCTTCACCGAGTCCTTTCGGATCTTTTTTAGTTGCGGCATGTGAACTCTGAGTTGCGGCAGGCCTGTAGGATCTAGTTTCCCGACAAAGGATCAAACCCAATCCCCATGCATTGGGAGCTCAGAGTCTCAGCCACTGGACAACCAGGGAAGTCCCCATAAAGTGGGAAGGATCCTTTTGTATCTATTGCCCAATGCCTTTTACCTGGGTTCCCAGGTAGTGCTTCCTGATGTTGCCCTGTGACAGGAGAGAATTCAGTGAAGGAGACTTTGGAAGAGATGGCTATCTGCCTCCCAGAATTCCGCTGTGTAGAATTAGTGCCAAGAAGTCTCTGCATAGAAATTTAAAACTTTTCTGAACTCCCTGCTCCACCTTTGTATTCAGTGGAGTTATGGAACTGGTTGCCCACAATGTGAACAGAGCGTGATGTACATCATTTTCAGGCCAAGGAATTTAAGAAGTAGCCGTGCCTCCTTTCTCTTCTTTCTTTTCCCTCGGGCTGGCTCTAAGACCTCAGGGAATGTCACATTATTGGATGGAAGGAAACAGGACATCCGCCTCGGACTCTGCTGTAAGCAAGAAAAATAGTTTTCCATGAGATGTTATGGAAAAATCCAAACAAACTTTTTGGCCAGGCCAATATTTTCTGTACACACAAAAACATTTAAAATGGCAAACTGCATGTTATGTATAGTTTACCACATTTTAAAAAACACATTACTACTGTGATAAGTTATTGAAAATTTGATGTTTACTTGTACAGCAGCTACTATTACCCAAATTGATTCTCAACTCCCTAAAGTTGTTTTATTTGAGACTTCATTTCCTAGAACCGTGGTATAACTCTCACACAGAATGCATCAGGGGCAACACTCCAAAATTCACTTCCCTTTTCACATTGGCCTTTTGTCCTTGGCAAGTCTTTCTGTGCCTGGACTCCCTTAGCACATCTTCAAAGACCTTTCTAGAAACACTCCTGTTATTCTAGAATAGTGATTTGGCTCAAAGACTTCAGGACAAGGTGCCTGGGTTTGAACCCAGCTCCATTGGCAACCCACTCCAGTCCTCTTGCCTGGAAAATCCCATGAGCGGAGGAGCCTGGTAGGCTGCAGTCCACGGGGTTGGGAAGAGTTGAACATGACTGAGCAACTTCCCTTTCCCTTTTCACTTTCATGCATTGGAGAAGGCCATGGCAACCCACTCCAGCGTTCTTGCCTGGAGAATCCCAGGGACGGGGGAGCCTGGTGGGCTGCCGTCTATGGGGTCGCACAGAGTCGGACACGACTGAAGGGACTTAGTAGCAGCAGTAGCAGCTTCCTCTTACTAGCTGTGTGACCTTGGACAAGTTACTTAACCTTTGTGTGTCTTGGTTGTCTTAACCACTAAATGGGACAATAGCATTACTTACTTTCAAAGGTTCTTATGAGGGTTCTATGGACCAAAAGAGACAGTACACACACCTGGCTAGAGCACACATCGCTGCTACCTAAGCTTTAACTCTGATACTACTGATAGTGTACCTCATAGCACCTCCAGTCCTACCCATGTATAGAAGCTCTTGGGTAGACAATTTAAGTTTGAGATGAGCTTCTTACTACAAAATAGTAAAATGTTACATTAATAACAGATGTAATTTCCACTCAAACAGTAAGGGCAGATTCTTATATTTTGGAGTACTCAACCCCAAAAGTACTTGAGTAATTGTTATGTATCAAGCAATTTGCTGGACCATTTAATGTATATTTTGCTATTAGTTGTTACAAAATTCTGCATAATTAAGCCATGGGAGAAGAACTAAAAATTTAGTTTGATTATATATGGGGAAATGTGATGCAATATTAGCCACTATTACATTTAACAATTTTGTATTGTATATTTATCTCTAAAGTATAGAATTTTTTTTTAGAATGCTATTTGCATTTTAGAATTTTTATTAGCAAGAAAAAAAGCAAATGAATGAAACCAGGTCAATTAAAGATTGTTTATTTCCTAGAAGAGAAATGATATTAAAAACTGAGATTTTATAATATTCTTCAAGTGTCATTTTTATCCACTTGAGATATGTAAGATACGTAATCCTAATATTATATAAAGCATGCTCTATCATATACCTTAAAATATGTGTGTATACATATATATATGTATATAATTCTGCTAATATAAAAATGGAAAGTTCATTTTAAAAGTTATGAGTTGAGGAATTTCCCTGATGGTACAGTGGATAAGAATCTGCCTTCCAGAGCAGGGGAAAGAGGTTTGATCTCTGGTCTGGGAAGATATCTACATGCTGCTGAATAACTAAGCTCATGAACCACAACTACTGAAGCCCATGTGCTGCAACTGCTGAAGCCCCTGAGTCTGGAGCCCGTGGTCTGCAATGAGAGGCCCACGCAGGGAAACAAAGAGTTGCCCCTGCTTGGGGCTGCAACTAGAGAAAGCCCGGCGACAGCAATGAAGACCCAGTGCAGCCAAATAAATAATAAATAAAACATAATAAAATAAAACATTAAAAGTTATGGTTGATAGAATTTTATATTTAAAATCATTTTGCTTTAGTTATTATTTAACTTTATTCAATCATTTTTTTCAAGATTAGTGAACATGTCTTTAGAGACTATTCTAGTAAAAATTCAAGTCACTTTTTATTTTTATGACACTGAACAGTTACAAAATTTCTGTAAACACCTCAGAATTCTAAAAGGAAAATGTTAAGAAAATGCTGTTCTATAAAATCAAAATTTAAATTCGAGATTGCTAAATATCATGATAGATCTGCCTAATTTATAATTCAAATAATTGAAATTCAGCTGAAGCTGTGGAAAGAAATGTGTGAGGTATAAAAATATTAATTTTACCATGTAAGTAAATGAGGGAATGAAATGGTTATGCTGAATTTCTAAGTCAAGTAACATTGACTACTCAAACATCTTCCAGGCCTCCCGACCCCCACCCAATACAACCCCCCACAGCTGCTGGATTTGTGGGATCTTAACTCTCTGACCAGAGATTGAACCTGGACCCCACCAGTGAAAACACTGAATCCTAACCACTGGACCTCCAGGAAAGTCATTCCCCTAAGCACTGTTTTCTTAAAAAGCTTTAAAAGTAAATAACTATTAATTCATTTATGGTCAGTGAATATGTAATATTATAAATATGATACGTATATAATTTAAATTAAACAATTTTTTTTAATAACCTTGTCTTAAAATTATGGAACATTTGTATGGGAAGGGTTTTGTCTTTTTTTTTTTGATGTAAAATAGATTTGAAGAAAACTTAATGGAAGTATTGTTATCCAATACTATCATTTAAGAATTACTTTTCAGGGAAAGCAAAATCTTTCAGTATTTCTATTTAAATAACTCACTCTTCTAATAATAAAACTCTAATCACAAGTGTCTGTGAAAACTATAAATTTTGTCTTCTATACTTTGCCTATGATAGAATGTCAAAATAAAAGTTAAGTGAGTCTTTTTAAAAAAATGAATACATAAAAAGGGCTTTTAATTTATCGTTTTGTTACTTTGGGTATGTATTTTCCTCTTTCTCCTCAGTTTCCTGTCGCAGCCCATAAACACCCAAATTTCTTTCAATGCCTATGCCAAACACCACTTCTTTAAGAAGTCCATTTTTGGTTTTGTATTATTTCTTGTGATCTCTTCCCTCTTTGTGCACTTCGTACGCTTAACTCATATTGTATTTTGTCATATGCTGCTAAATCCTTTGGAAGAGTGTTTGTGCCTTCCTCAATTTTGTGTCACCTGTGGGATTAAGCACAGACCTTACCTGCATAAATACCTTACCTTACCTAAATAAACATTTGCTGAATCAAAAATGCTGAATATGTACAGTTTTCCCCTCCTCTATAAAAGGATTTGTGGTGTCTACTGATGTAAAGCTCTCTCCTCATTTCATGTAGACCCACAAACTCCAGAGCGAAGTTCAGCCTGTGACATGACTCAGCAAAGCTGTTCCTGCTTGGTAGCTTGACATGACTCAGCAAAGCTGTCCCGGCTTGGTAGCTTCTACAAAGCAGAAGGAAGTTTATCCCAGCCACGCCAGGTGGCAGTGTGGGCCACGGCTGCATGGCCATCAGGGTTCATGTACGAGGAAAAACAATGCAGTGATTTCACAAAGAAAACGTTTGAAAATAATATAACACAAAAGGGATAAATGAACTCAACTTTCTATATTTTTATCAGAGCTTCCAAGATGTGTGTGATTTATATGATAGCTGCTGACAGGGAAAAGTGAAAAAAGGAAGTTTGTTCTTTGTGCTGCCAACAGGTACACAGAGAATTAATAAATATGTATCCTAGCAAACAAGAGTAAATATTTGTATTACATAAGGGGATAAAAGTGATCATATTGAAATGTATTGCTATTATATGATTTTTTAAATATGAGAATAGCTGTTAAAGGCACAATTATTCTTTGGGATTCAAGTTGTCAGGACTATGCTACCTATCAAAAATTAGGAGATTAATCTGATTGTCAAGAAGTCTTTTTTTTTTTAAGTTATAAAATGGTTGAGTTCTGGTGCAGGTTAATGATTTCTGCAAAATGTTTTCCATGCATGTATTATTGTCTTAAAGTTGGGATTATAACTGAAGTCCCTCTGAATGTGGGATATAGTGGGATAAGGGATAATTGGATTATTTTGGTATCTACCATATTCCTCCATGTAGTAGCAGAGTCTGCAATGCTTGGCAAGTTATTATCATGTCTACATTTCGGTTGGTTTTCTGAATACTTTTTGCAACTATAAGATATAGGAAGCCACACCAACAGAGAGAAGTCTCTCCTTTAGATGTTATTGTGGACATTTGTTATTAGGTGTTATCGTGGACATTTGTTATGTAGCGCATTTCAGATTACCTATCTGGTGGCTCAGACGGTAAAGCGTCTGTCTACAATGCGGGAGACCTGTGTTCTATCCCTGGGTCGGGAAGATCCGCTGGAGAAGGAAATGGAGATCCACTCCAGTACTATTGCCTGGAAAATCCCATGGACAGAGGAGCCTGGTAGGCTACAGTCCATGGGGTTGCAAAGAGGCGGACACGACTGAGTGACTTCACTTTCACTTATGAGCATTCTTCTAATGTTTGGAAAACATCCTGTCTTATGAGTTCCCCTTGCCCAGGTTGAAGTAGAAAACTAACTTTGCCAGGTTCCTTTGTTGTAAGGGCACTGGTGTGTATGGCCTGGATTCCAACAATCGGATGCTCTCGCACATGACTTTGATCAGCAGCAAGCAATGGAGAAAGGAGGCTTGTAGAACTTGTCATCTGGCAAGTATGGCAACAGTAGTATTGGGTTCTATAGGGGCATCGCTGCAGTTTCTGGCATCTACTGAGCATCACCAGCATGAGTTGGACATCTGTGCAAGTCAAGGTGGAGGCACCAACCAGTGGTACCAGGGGTGTCTGAGCTGCAGGGGCCACTGCAGAGTAACTGGACATCGTTCCTGTCTGCTCAGCATCCAGACTTGGTTCTCAAACCCTCTTGACACTTCTGTGAGCTACCTGTGCTCACATGCATGAGTGCTGAGTTGTTTCAGTCGTGTTCGACTCTTTGCAACCCTATGGACTGTAGCCTGTCAGGCTCCTCTGTCCATGGGCTTCTCCAGGCAAGAATACTGGAGTGGGTTGCCACGCCTTCTTCCAGGAGATCGTCCCAATCCAAGGATTGAACTCATGTCTCATTATGTCTCCTGTATTGCAGGCGTGTTCTTTATCACTAGCGGCACCTGGGAAGCCCGTGAGATTCATACAGCCTTTAATTAATTTTTTTCCACTTAAACCTTCCAAGGTGGACCCTGGAAGGCTCTTTTTTTAAGGGTCCTTAAAAAAGGGTGACCTTCTTTAAGTTGTTTGTCACTTAAAAAATCCTGATAGAAACAAGGAATGATAGAACATACTCTTTTTTTCTTGGGGTTTCCCAGGTGGTACTAGTCTTAAAGAACCTGTCTGCTAATGCAGGCGATGTAAGAGACATGGGTTCAATCCCGAGTTAGGAAGATCCCCTGGAGGAGGGCATGGCAACCCACTCCTATATTCTTGCCTGGGAAATCCCATGGACAGAGAAGCCTGGTGGGCCACAGTTCATGGGGTTGCAAAAAGTCGGACATGGCTGAACGACAACACTTTCATTTTTTTCCTAGACATAAATTTTGGGGAAAGTTGTAAAAACTTTATTGTTTTACAAGTCCAGGGAAAGTATTATATGAAACCAAGAAAGGAAAAAAGAAAGACTACAATATCATAATATAATACAATATAATATTATAATCTGGAACTGATAAAGATCAAACAAATGAGATAAAGCAACCAAAACTGAGTTAACAAGAGGTCATTTTAATATTTATATTTATAAGGAAAATGCTTTTTATAAATAAGAAGGAAATAGAGGACCTAATGTTGCCAATTCCAGAATCTTTGTGGATTCTGCAAATCTATTCAGTTTCTTCTTGGCTTCCTCCACTACTGGTCTAGGATTGAGCTTTCTTTAGATTCTTTCCCATTTATCTAGCTGTCAAAATTATGCTGCAATTGTCTCTTTTTTTCTTTGTCCTTGTGGTTTTGCGTCCTTTGAAAATGTTCTTTTCTGATGTTTCAGTGTAGATTTGGGAGGAGTTGAACAAATAGAAATTTACCTGAAGAAAAGAAAATAAGGGGGAAATAACCCTAATGTTCAGAACTAAGAATTTTAATGTTCGTACTAGGAAACACTCTAACTTGATATCAAAGAGTAATTTAGCAAAGTACCAGTCTTTTAGCAGAGCAAAATAGAAGACTTGCTTTTGTTTGACCAGTACCCCGTTTTTCTTCTAGTTACAGAATCCCTCTTTATTATAGGAAAGGCTTGGCATGGGATTATTTATGAGAAGATAAGAAATAACTGTTGAAGAAAGTGAGGCAGGGGATTAACCAAGGCCATGAGGCAGTACCATGGGCCACCACAGTGTCATGAATTTAAAATGAATTCAGTCCTTCTAGTTATGTGGTTTCTGTCCAACCATGCTCAGCTGATTAGGTGTGGGTGTGAAGCAGGTAGAATAATTTAGTGTGGGACACTGTTTAGCCAGTTGAAGTGCAGGGCAAATATAGTGAAGGATGCGAGAGAGGGATTCTACAGATAGACAATGGACTCTTTGTGCGATAAGGGAGAAAAACAGGACACGAGGTAGGTGAGGGAGAATGAAAAGCTGGAAGGCCCACTGGCATCAGTGCACAGGTAGTATGCAGAGTGAATGGGAGAAAGTGGTCGTCAGAGAATGGAATCACTGACATTGAGATTAAAAAAAGGCTTTTTGGTAAAAAAAGATATTGTTCATCCATTTTCAATAATACTCTTTCTTTAAATAAAAAAAATATATATAATTTATAATAAAATTCACATATCTTAAGTATGTGGGTTGATGACTTGACCAATATATACACCTATGTAATTGTCAGATGGCTCAGTGGTAAGGAATCCACCTGTCAATGCAGGAGATGCAGGAGACATGGGTTCTACCCCTGGGTTGGGAAGATCCCCTGGAGGAGGAAATGGCAACCTCCTCCAGTATTCTTGCCTGGAGAATCCCATGGACAGAAGACGGGCCATAGTCCACGGGGCTGCAAAAAGTTGGACATGACAGAGTGACTGAACACACAATGCATACATAATTACAATCAAAATTAAGATATAGAAGATTGCCATCTTTCCGAGTTAAGATTTATAATTAATTTACTGGAACCTCTCTTTCCTGTATACTTAAATACTCAGCTGAACCGCTGGCATGTACTGAGTCAATCAGCAAATTTTTAAGAAAGCAATCAAGATTCCAAAATGTCTCATAACAAAATTAGAAATTACATAAAGATAATTGAAGTAAAAGACAAAGAACACATTGTTCTCTTGGCTCATTTCATTTCTCCCCAACAACGAATTTTCATGAGTTGCTTGGACAATTAAGGTAAATTGGTATTTTAAAGTCTGTGATTATTTGTGGCAGGGGTACAATATTTGTAGGCTTTTGTTTGTATATTTATACTGATTATCTATGAGCAACTGTGAGTAAAACACCTTCTGTTTTAGAACAGCTCATTTAGAATAGTACTTGCCAAACATCACTTAGATGTAACATTATATGTAAAACACAAGGGCTTTAATGACTCTCTTTAAAATATTTAATTGAGAAGAGGAAATAAAAAAATGGAGGGAATATGATCTTAGAGCACAATATAAATATCTTCTATGACTCTGGGGGGAAGAATCTGTTAGAGTAAGTTTTTTGAACACCTCAAACTTATGTCTTCAAGAGCTGCCTTTTTTCTTTTAGCAAGTGATATAATACTCTTTTTTAAAAATTTTTTAAATTTTATTTTATTTTTAAACTTTATATAATTGTATTAGTTTTGCCAAATATCAAAATGAATCCGCCACAGGTATACATGTGTTCCCCATCCTGAACCCTCCTCCCTCCTCCCTCCCCATTCCATCCCTCTGGGTCATCCCAGTGCACCAGCCCCAAGCATCCAGTATCGATGCAAAAATATTCTTTTTAAACTTAAAACTTGGGGAGAGGGACCAGATCAGGGAGGGGATTAAGAGGTACAAATTACTATGTATAAAATTTAAAAAGCTAGAGGGAGGTACTGCACAGCACAAAGAATATAGCCAATATTTTATAATAACTTTAAATGGAGTATAATCTATGAAAGTATTGAATCACTATGTAGTACCCTTGATATACTTAGTCACTTAGTCATGTCTGACTCTTTGCGACCCCATGAACTGTAGCCCACCAGCCACCTCTGTCTGTAGGGATTCTCCAGGCAAGAATACTGGAGTGGGTTGCCATGCCCTCTTCCAGGGGATCTTCCCAAGCCAAGGATCAAACTCAGGTCTCCTGCATTGCAGGCGGATTCTTTATCGTCTGAGCCACCAGGGGAGCCCAGTACACTTGAAACTAATATAATATTATAAATCAACTATTCTTCAATCAAAAATGTAACATTAGATTTCCTGCCATCTTAGTAGAACATATAGAATATAATCTACATGTCCTACAAGTGATAACCATGCACATCAGTTCACCCAGGGATGTTGTCCTTGAAATTTGTTAAAATTCATGGAGACCAAGGTGATCAGAGGAGGGAGCAACATAGAAGCTTAGGGCCCTACTCTCAACGGCGAATCTTTCTTTTTCCTCCTGTCCTCCACCCTCCCACACCCATTTGCTTCTGACCTATCCATTTCAACTCAGGAAGATTGAGGGTTGGTTCAGGGAACCTGATAGACTTGGTGACCCCATTACTAGCTTCACTTTACGTTCTTTGACATTTTGGTTTTGAAGAGAGGCTCAAGGGAGACCCTAAATGCTTTCATGCAGGAGTCAAGTGATAATAATCACAGGTTTTCTCAATTTTGTTCCTATAGGTCTCCCAGTTAATTAAACATAGCAAAAGCCTAGCTGCTTGAGACAGGGTACATTACTGTATTAGATCTGTGTACTTTAAACTTTTGCAGTTACAAGATGAATAAATTCTGGGAACCTTGGAAGGAAAGTTATGACCAACCTAGATAGTATATTCAAAAGCAGAGACATTGCTTTGCCAACAAAGGTTCGTCTAGTCAAGGCTATGGTTTTTCCTGTGGTCATATATGGATGTGAGAGTTAGACTGTGAAGAAGGCTGAGCGCCGAAGAATTGATGCTTTTGAACTGTGGTGCTGGAGAAGACTCTTGAGAGTCCCTTGGACTGCAAGGAGATCCAACCAGTCCATTC
Organism: Bubalus kerabau; assembly: GCF_029407905.1. Classification (NCBI taxonomy): domain Eukaryota; kingdom Metazoa; phylum Chordata; class Mammalia; order Artiodactyla; family Bovidae; genus Bubalus; species Bubalus kerabau. Next base: position 11,451,939 of record NC_073633.1, read on the forward strand.
TGAAGGAGATTGGTCCTGGATGTTCTTTGGAAGGAATGATGCTAAAGCTGAAACTTCAGTACTTTGGCCACCTCATGCGAAGAGTTGACTCATTGGAAAAGACTCTGATGCTGGGAGGGATTGGGGGCAGGAGGAGAAGGGGACAACAGAGGATGAGATGGCTGGATGGCATCACTGACTCAATGGACGTGAGTCTGAGTGAACTCCGGGAGTTGGTGATGGACAGGGAGGCCTGGCATGCTGCGATTCATGGGGTTGCAAAGAGTCGGACACGACTGAGCGACTGATCTGATCTGATCTGAATGTACAGTATGGTGACATGGTGACTATAGTTAATAATGTGTGTATGCTCAGTTGCTCAGTTGTGTCCGACTCTTTGCACCCCCATGGATTGTAGCCGGCCAGGCTCTTCTGTCCATGAAATTTTTCAGGCAAGAATACTGGAGTGGGTTGCCATTTCCTTCTCCAGGGGATCTTCCCAACTCAGGCATCAAATCTGCATCTTTTGCGTCTCCTGCATTGGCAGGCAGATTCTTTGCCATCATGCCACCTGGGAAGCCCCTAATAGTTAATAATACTGTATTATAAACTTGAAATTTGATGAACCTGTAGATCTTACATGGTCTCACCACACAGACACACATAAATGGTAACTGTGTGAGGTGATGGATGTGTTAAATAACTTGATTCTGGTAATCAACTCACAGTGTGTACAAATATTAAATCATCATGTTGCACACCTTATACACTTGTTTCTCAACTATACCTCATAAAGATGTGGGGGCATGTTCTGTGTACTTAAAAGTGTAGGAAAAACCTAGTTGGCCCACTCAAAATTTGGCATTTTATTTTTTTTCTGTTTGTCTCTTGTATTTGAAGCCGATCCTGAGATTTAAGGACTCAATAAAAGTACAGTTGGTCCTCTGTATCCATGGATTCAGATGGAAAATATGTGAAAAAAATTTCAGATACTTCCCAAGAGCAAAACTTGAATCTGCTGCAGGTCACCAATGACGTACATACCACTCATATTGTATTGCGTATCAGCCACTCAGTCGTGTCTGACTCTTTCTGACCCCGCGGACTGTAGCCCACCAGGTTCCTCTGTCCATGGGTATTTCCAGGCAAGGATACTGGAGTGGGTTGCCATTTCCTTCTCCAGGGATCTTCCCCACCTAGGGATCGAACCTGGGTCTCCTGCATTGCAGGCAGATGCTTTACCATCTGAGCTACTAGGGAAGCCCCAAAAGTTTGTTTAGTTTAGTTTTTGTATTAAAGTTGCTCAGTTGTGTCCGACTCTTTGTGACCTCATGGAATTCTCCAGGCCAGAATACTGGAGTGGGTAGCCATTTCCTTCTCCAGGGCATCTTCCCCACCCAGGGATTGAACCTAGGTCTCCCGCATTGCAGGCAGATTCTGTACCAGCTGAGCCACAGGGGAAGCCCCCACATTGTATTAGATACTATAAGTAGTCTAAAGATGAATTAAAGTACTCAGGAGGGTATGCATAGGTTATATGCAAATACTATGCCATTTTATATAAGGACTTGAGCATCTGTGGACTTTGGAATCTGCAAGGGTCCTAAAACCAATCCCCTCATATCGAAGGAGGACTGACTACGGTTTAATTGGCAGGTGAAGGCAGGGCCACGTGGGCTTGACAGAAGGAGCTGAAGGTGATCAAAAGAGCGTGTGTTTATTGAGTTGGTTACCCTCCCCATCCCTGCCCTGGGCAGCTGAATTTCAGTCCACAGCTGACCCCATGCCAGCAAAGTCCCCGCAATCTCGAGCATTACTGATGAAGTTGATGGAATGCTAGCATCTCTGTACTTTCTACTTGCCCACGTGGGGCACTGTGTGCATAAGTGGCGGGAGAAGGCCCTTAGGGAAATGGGGGTCCTGGTAAGGTGGAAGTAAGTCATGTTAAAAGATAAACTGAGCTCTGTTAAAATTAAAGAGTTTGAGCGAAAAATTGATATGGCAATGACACTGCAAGTGGTTTTCTAACCACTCCAGCTGGAGCTGGAGGAGAGACCTTTATGGAGAAAGGCAGAAGCTAACTAAGGACATTATTGATTGGCTATGGCTTAAAGCATTTTCGGCTGTTTGTGATCTGTTGTCTGTAGGTTTCCACTTCGTAACCTTGAGATGGTTACAGGCTTAGATTTTGGTTTGCCTATGCCGGCTGCCATGGCATTAAAGCCTTAGTCTAATGGCCTCCTTGCTTAATGAATTTAACAGGTTGTATGCACTGAAGTGACGCTGGCAGGGGGATGTGGGTGGGCCACCAACAGTGTCCACTGCAGCTGGAGACCATCACATGGGAATGCTATGATCTGTAGACTTGCATTTGAGAACAAATTGTCAACCTAAATAAAGAGGTAAACCGAGGCAAGTTTAAATGGCCAGACATCGTTTACTCTGGAATAAAAGAGGAATTGTAATTTAGGAAATGCAAATTGTAGCTAGCTTTAAGCATGTCTGTTGAGGATTTGGGGCAGACTGTATTTATGGAAAAGGTATATAAAGAGCAGGTCATCCAGCCAAAGTCCAAGCAGTAAGTCCATTGGCTTAAGTATGACGAGAGACTCTTGGTGCATGTTTATTGGTCAGAAAATAAGCTTCCATTCTTCTGTAAATCAGGCTTCTAGGGGAAATCATTATTCCTGTTATTAAGTTTCATTTTCCTGAGGGTCCATGCATGAGATTTTCCGTTTCACATACTCTGGTTCCAGTTTGGATTGAAATCCTTTCACAAAATTAAGAGACAATTATGACTTTAACTATACTAACATCTGGAAACATTAGTCTACAATGTTTCTGGAGGAAAAAAAACCTAATTGCTATTCACATTCCACCTGTGTGTGTGTGCATGCTAAGTCTTTTCAGTTGTGTCCCATTCTTAGCAAACACACGACTATAGCCCACCAGGTTCCTCTGTCTGTAGGATTCTCCAGGCAAGAATATTGGAGTAGGTTTCCACGCCCTCCTCCAGGGGATTTTCCTAACCAGGGATCGAACCCTCATCTCTTACCTTACCTGCATTGGCAGGTGTGTTCTTTACCACTAGTGCCACGTGGGAAACCCTTACATTCTACTTACCTATGGTTTATTTCTCACATAAGTTATCTAGTGAATTGTCTAACTCAACCTTGTCTCCATTTTTGTAATAGTTTACTGCCAGTTTGAATTTCTTCTCTTTTGAATAGTCAGATAGGATAGGGTAAGCAAGAGGAAATTTATTTTCTAGTGTGTTTACTCCACTTCTTCAAATCAGACAACTTTTAAAATTACAGAGTAATAATTCTGAAAAATATTATAAGTCAAACTCTCAGTTCAGTTCAGTTCAGTCACTTAGTCGTGTCTGACTCCTGGAAACCCCATGGAGAGCAGCACGCCAGGCTTCCCTGTCCATCACCAACTCCCCAGAGCTTGCTCTAACTCATGTCCATTGAGTCCGTGATGCCATCCAACCATCTCATCCTCTGTCATCCCCTTCTCCTCCCACCTTTTATCTTTCCCAGCATCAGGGTCTTTTCCAATGAGTCAGTTCTTCGCATCAGATTTACAAAAACTTCATTATTGTCTTTATAAGATGATGTTCAACTGTGGGAACAGTGAGTACAGATAAGCAGGAATTCTGTCTCATGTTGAGGTGGGAAGCTTTTTGTCGAAGCATCTTTTTATAACAGATGCTTTCAATGGCTCTTGCATTACAACACCCCTGAGAGGAAAGGATGGTTAATATTTATGCTAACTGGATGGCTCAGCAGGTAAAGAATCCACCTGCAATGCAGGAGACACAGAAGATGCGGGTTTGATCCCTGGGACAGAAAAATCCCGTGGAAAATGAAATGGCAACCCACACCAGTATTCTTGCCTGAAAAACCCCATGGTCAGAGGAGCCTGGCGGGCTACAGTCCAATGAGTTGCAAGAGTCAGACAAGACTGAGCGACTAAGCACTCAGAAAAGAAAATTACTCCTGGAGGTCACTGACTGTTTTGAGTCGAAGTCCAGCAAGAATCCTCCTGCCCATTGTCACTCACTCCAGTAAGATCAGATCGAGTCTGGCTCAGAAGCAAAGAAAAGTTCTAGTACTGGAGAGGGAGGAGCTTGGTTCCTGAGCACAGCCTCTCCACACAGGCCCTCCGCAGGGCTGCTCTGAGGCGCTCTCGTGGTGCGGGGAGGGGAGAGGGCCGTGGCCTTCGCCGTGCTGCGCAGGCGCTTTGCGCTCAGCACTTCCGACGGAGGTGCCGGGCGCAGCCCTGTTGTATTGAAGCGCGGGCAGCAACTCTTCAGCACACTGTTCGTGGACTTGGGGTGTTGGTGTGGCAGTTCTGCACCGGAAACTCTTAAGGCCTTTGCATATGGCTCCCTAGAGGTATGTGGAACTAGTCTAAGCACAAAAGAAGAGGTTAAACTTTATCATCTAGATTCCATCTTGTTTTTCCAGGGAAACTCAGTGGGCTCAGTGGTGACAGATATTCAGATATTTTTGTCTCCTAGCCTCCAATTCGAAATTAGTTTGCGAGTGTATATATACGTGTGTGTGTGTGTGTGTGTGTGTGTGTGTGTGTGTGTATATATATATACTTTTTTTATTTTATTTTGTATGTGCAACTTTACTTCCATGGGTTGGGGAATTAGGGTCTGAGGTGAATTTCAAGCGTGAAAAGCACTTGTTGATCTGCAGTATTTACTCTATACAGTAAATCAAATGGTTCTTGCTATTCCCTTGGGAATTTGTCCAAAAATCATGAGGTATCAGATAATGTCTGGCCTTAGAAACCTCAGAAGTTCATTTGGGGTTGGTGAGTCTTAGAGCAAATCCCTGGTCTCTCCTGATCACCAGTCCCTCCCCCTCCCACTGAGCAATGATCTCAGTTGTAGAGGCCCTACCTTAAAAACAACCCTTAGTTGTACAACAAAAATGAAGGATTTAGAGTGCCAGTGGGTCCTAGTGTGAAAGTGCAAGGGTTGAGTGTATTCTGTTGTGTCACATACTCTTGGGAGTAGTTAGGGTTGTACAGCACAAGAACGGTAACACAATAATTGGGACAAATCATCCATTCTCAAACTTTTTGTTTTTAGGACCCCTTACCCTCTTAAAAATTATCAAACAAACCAAAGAGCTTTTGCTTATGTGTGTTACATCTATTTATATTTACCATTTGAGAAGTAAAATGAGAAAAAAATCTAAGTATTGGGAAGCTGACAAGCTCATGGTAGAGAATATGAGTTTCCAATATTCTAATTTATTTTCAGAGATTGTTGTTGTTGTTCAGTTGCTCAGTCATGTCCGATTCTTTGCAAACCCATGGACTGAAGCATGCCAGGCTTTTCTGTCCTTCACCATCTCCCTTAGTTTGCTCAAACTCATGTCCATTGAGTCAGTGATGCCATCCAACCATTACATCTTCTGTTGTCCACTTCTCCTCCTGCCTTCAATCTTTCCCAGCATCAGGGTCTTCTCCATTGAGTCAGTTCTTTGCATCATGTGGCCAAAGTATTGGAGTTTCAGCTTCAGCATCAGTCCTTCCAATAAATATTCAGAACTGATTTCCTTTAGGTTTGACTGGTTTGATCTCCTTGCATTCCAAGGGACTCTCAAGTGTCATCTCCAGCACCACATTTTGAAGGCATAAGTTCTTCATCATTCAGCCTTTTTTATTGTCCAGCTCTCACATCCATACATGACAGCTGGAAAAACCATAGCTTTGACCATATGGACCTTTGTCAGCAAAGTGATGTCTCTACTTTTTAATATGCTGTCTAGGTTTATCATAGTTTTTCTTCCAGCGAGCAAGCATTTTTTAATTTCATGGCTCCAGTCACTATCTGCAGTGATTTTGGAGCCCAAGAAAATAAAATATATCACTGTTTCCATTGTTTCCCCATCTATTTGCCATGAAGTGATGGGACCACATGCTATGATCTTCATTTTTTGAATATTGGGTTTTAAGCCAGTTTTTTCACTCTCTGTTTCATCTTTATCAAGAGGCTCTTTAATTCCTCTTCGGTTTCTGCCATAAGGGTAGTGTCATCTGCATATCTGAGGTTGTTGATATCTCTCCCCAGAATCTGGATTCCAGCTTGGTGCTTCATTCAGCCCAGCATTTTGCATGATGTACTTTGCATATAAGTTAAATAAGCAGGGTGACAATATACAGCCTTGATGTACTCCTTTTTCCATTTGGAACCAGTCTTTTGTTCCATGTCCAGTTCTAACTTTTGCTTCCTGACCTGCATATAGGTTTCTCAAGAGGCAGGTCAGGTGGTCTGGTTTTCCTGGTCTGGTTTTCCCATCTTTTTCAGAATTTTCCACAGTTTATTGTGATCCACACAGTCAAAGGCTTTGCATGTAAGCAAATTTGCTGGCTGTTCCTGGTGAAGAACTTTCTGTGTTTTGATTAGAAATAATGTGGGGGATGCATGTTGATGTATGGCAAAACCAATACAATATTGTAAAGTAAAAAAAAAAAAAAAATACAAAAAATTAAAAAAAAGAAATAATGAAAAGGAAAGTAGGTGTAAAACCTGAAGAACTTACCCTTTCCAATATTTTGAAATGCAAATACACGCACACACCCACACACACACACATATACAACACACACATGCATTTTGTATTTGAGCGTGTGTATATGTCTGTGTATACATAATAAACTTCTAGTACAAAGGGCAGAACATTGAGGCAATAAAAAATACAAATGTAAAGAACAGGTTTTTGACATGTATCTCTGCTCTTGATACAACATAGTTGGGGAGAACAGAGATAAATGATTGATTTTTCCAGAGTGTGTTTAAAACAACAGGAAGTTTTGATTCGCTCTGGAAGAGAAACCTGCTCTATGTTCGACCTGTTCTTTGAAGAATGTCGAAGCCTGGGCAACTAGCTCTTGGGTAACTGTGATCGGCAGTGCAGGCTTCTTTCTTAAGATCACAGGTTGCCCTTTATTTCTTAAGCTGCAGTTTTGTGCTGTTATTTTTCCCTCCCCATCTGATTCATTCTGAGTCATGGGGAGCACACTCTCATTGTGATGGGGTACACTGCAGAGAGAGCTGCCTTGCTTGTTCTGCACCATTAAATGCTTGCTTGAGTCTTCCTATAAGAAATAGTTTGGAGAGTCACGACACAGGGGGAAAAATGGGAGTATGAGGATTCTGCCTGAAAAGGCAGGATTAGTAGAAATGAGATTAACTAAGCGAGTTTTCCGTTGTTTTCCTAGGAAAAAAAATACTGAACTAATGTTTGTGAAATCTCTGTGTGTCACAATTCTCAAACAACCAAATAGCTTTTAACAGCGGCATTCTCTCCTGATGGAAGATTCCGTTCGAGCATACCAGGTTCCTAGGCAGGCGATGTAGGCTGAGGGGAGGGATCACCTTAGTGGCAGAACAGCATTACCAAATGTCACATCTCCTTGGTCATTAGTCTTCCCCATATACATATTCGTCTAATCCCTCAGTGGGGAGTTGAAGGATGTCATCCAGTCTCACCGAAAAGACATGATTTTCCAGGATGTGGGAACCTTCTGTTCATTAAGCTGAAGCTGAGTGTACCTTGATGAGTTTAATCTGAACATAATGACCCTGAACTCAGTGGGAGTCACTTCCCAGGATATAGGACAAGGGCAGTATACCTTGAGGATATTGAAAGCTGGAATAGGATGGAAGTGTGGTACATTTCTCTTCTTTCCTCCTTCTTTCTGTGCTTAATACAGTTATTTCAAATATAAGTATGATACATTTAGAAGATGGAGACAATGAATCAAAAATCACTCTTTGACCTCTCTTTTGCCTCAAATCATTGAAATCTAATTTATTTGCTATAACAGTAATAATTCCCTTCACAAGACTCAGGAACAATAGCACGTAGTAAAATGACAGAAAATGCAATTTATTCCATTAATGGTGAGCAATTGGAACAAACCATATTGATTTAGAAATCATTCTGTGTGTAATTATGTGTGTGCTTTGTGTTAAGGGAAAAAATACATAAAATGGAAGGATGTGAGGGAATAAAACATCTTTTCATTGGCATGATATGATCCTTTTGCTTGAGAATCTTTCTATAGTTATAAGTTATAAAAAAGCATATTTGAAAAAAAGCATATTTGCCCCCGAAACTGTGTAGCTTGCAGTAAAATCCATTTTCAGCACTTCAGAATTCAGCTCACGTAGCCATCTTGTAGGCTGTAAGGAGGTTCAAGCTGTTCTAAAACAGTCATCACGATCCATTACACTTTGTTCCCTGCAGCTTTTGTTCCCAGTTGCGTGTGATACTGTTGATTATGAAAGAAAATTTAAAATATATGCTGACTTTACATTTGGAAGGATTATAGTTTCACTTGTTCAAAGCATTCTTGACTATATTATACCTTCTAGAATATAGTATGAAAACCCAGGGCAAAGGTAACATTTCAAAAAAGGATATGTCAAATTAGTATTCCTTCTTTGTTAACAGAATTATCTTAAGAGAAAAATACTTTGTGAGAGTGTGAGTTTGTTTAAATGTGGGAAACAGAGCCAATAATTTAAGCCTGAAAGGTTTACTGCAAATACCTATATTACTGAAGCAAAAGCATTTTGCCTTGATACACAATAAAGAAAATTTATCTTTAATTGGAGATTGTATTGATTTTTAATTAATAATAAAATGCATCATATCTAGTATATTAAAGTATGTTTAGAATATAAGTATTCTCTTTTTGGATGTTGAATATTATAGAGAAAGACCTACTTTGAGATGTAACATATTTGAAGGGAAAACACATATTTTTATATTAGTTTATTCCTTCAAGCTCTAGGCAAAACTGAATGTTTTCTCCCAGGAACCGACTCCTGCTCCTTTTGATCATTATTACTTAATATATTCCGGTTATTAGATCTTCTTTGAGACCTTTTATACTTTCCTTCTCTATGTAATCAGTTACCATGTCCTACCAAGTTGTCTTCTTTTTATTTTTTTTTTAAGTATAGTTGGTTTACAGTGTTGTGTTAGTTTCAGGTATACAGCAAAGTGATTCATATATTTATATGTACATGAATATATTTTTATATGCTCTTTTCAGATTCTTTTCCATTATAGTTTATTACAAAATGAATATAGTTCTAAGTTTTCTCTTTTAAAAAGAAAATCCTTCAAAGAATCAGAGATTTTTATGTCTTAGAAGAAAGTTTCTGTAGTCCAGTTTTTTCAAGAACTTTTTCTTGAAAGTAAACAGAACCTTTTCTCTGAATGATACCTAGAAGCCCCCAATTTACTATTATCACTGTTATTACTGCTGAGTCTGATTTGGTTGAAGCAAGGGTAGACAGGAAGGTCATAGACCTCTATCTGTTTGGTCCATTTTTCTTGGCTTGCTGTCACCTTCAAAGATACTTTATTAAACAAAGGTCCAGAGATTAAGTGTCTTGTCTAAGATCGTTAAGACAGCTAGTGCAGAGCTGAGACTAGAAGTTGCTACAATTTAGAGCCATTTGGATCCATCACCCATAACTATTGCTATCACCACCAGCTGCTGCTAAGTCGCTTTAGTCGTGTCCGACTCTGTGCGACCCCATAGATGGCAGCCCACCAGGCTCCCCCATCCCTGGGATTCTCCAGGCAAGAACACTGGAGTGGGTTGCCATTTCCTTCTCCAATGAATGAAAGTGAAAAGTGAAAGTGAAGTCGCTCAGTCGTGCCCGACTCTTAGCGACCCATGGACTGCCGTCTACCAGCCTCCTCCATCCATGGGATTTTCCAGGCAAGAGTACTGGAGTGGGGTGCCATTGCCACCAGAGACCTGGCTTATTGCAATACATTCTTAGCTGTCTTTGATTTCTCCCCTTGTACAGCCTCATCTACGGAACAGAAGGTATTTTGTGTTCCTTGGTACAGCAAGCTCCTATGGCTCTCCACTGCCTATATAAGCAAGCCCCAGTCTTTATGGGTTTACTTCAGGCTTCTTATAAGCCACTTACATTGTTTCCCAATCAAAAGCCACCATGCCAGCCGGTTTGCTTTCTTCACTGATCATTGAACTATCTCCAAGTCTTTTTTTTTTTTTTTTTAAATATATTCCCTTCTGCCTGGAATGCTGACTTTCCATTGAACATTCAAGGCACAGATCAAGATCCTTGAAACCTGTCCTAACTATACAAGTTCATAGTTAATCCTTTTGTCTTTTGGAGGATAGCATGTATTCTGTACCATTATTTTGGCTTTTAAAATTCAAATTGGTAAGGATATGTATTGTCCAGTCAGTAAAAATGTAAGTTCTGCTAGGACATGGACCATAGCTTATTCTGTATGCAATACTGATGCAGTGCTGGGTGAGAACCAACTATATTTTATGAGTGAATTAAATTGAACTGAGGTGATGAAAAATTCTCCCTGCTCTTGATCACCACACAGGAATCTACTGCAGCCTTTTTCATGTAGCAGATGATAAATATTTCATCCATTTCATCCTTTGTCCTTTCCCACTTTAAAAAATTGAATCTAAAAAGATTTTCTATTTGATCATACTCTGTAACTATGCCATCAACCTAATCATTAAGCATTCCTAGTTGAATATAACATATCAATAATAATGTAAATATTTTATTGCAAATGCCTATTTTTATAAGTTCTCAGTAAATGTCTTTATACTTACATAGTACAATAAATATGATACCTGTTCAAAAATTAAGATTCACATCAAAAGCTGTATTTGCTTCTAGAGCAGAGGCTGTCCACACCTCTCTCATATCCAGATGACAGACTCAGGCAGGACTCCAGGATTTGTTTACCTATACACCTACAATTAAAATTCAGAAGGCAGAGTTCTATGAAATGAAAAATAGAGTCAGATGCTTATTGATTATTGGTTTGACAATGACAAATAGATTTGATAATTAGGTTATGTGATGAGTATTCTTGATATACTTTGTTAATACCTTTCTTAAAAATATGCAAGCTGAAGACTTAAGTCAGTTTATTGAAAGTTTAACAAAAGCAATATATATTAACAATATTGACTATTGAATATAATTAAAAATGTCTTAGTTTTCCCAGCTTGTTCTTAGGCTATAGGAAATGATGCTAAATGAAAGCTTAAGAGATACAGTTAATGGCTATTTAATCAGTCTTGGAAAAAACTTTTTGGTGTCTCTAATGATAGATAACAAATCTCTTCACAATTCAGGATGATTTCTGTTTCTTTGTTTTCAACAAAACTGAGGAATGTCTAATTGAGTTGTTAACCCATGGATCACAAAAGTAATATTTGAAGATGTGCCATTGTGTGGTTTTGGAATATAAAGTAAAAGATGTTCAGAGATGAATGACATTTCCATAACAAATTTTGCTCCAATTCCATCTATTTATACATGTGAACAAAGATTCTCAGAGCTCACAAAAAACACTTTATAATTGTTACTGAACCCAGTCAGATGTCCACTCATCCTTCTGAACCAAACTTCAGTGTAAGGTCTTACAGAAGCCTTCTCTAAGTCATTTCTCAAAAGTAGGTTCCCTAGACTTCTTTTTAATAGCTTAACACCTTAATCTTTTCCTGAGTATCTCTTATGCCAGTTAGAACTTTAAAATTTGAATATTTATTTATTTATTTATTGTGAGTCCTTTAGGGCAAGTACCAGTTCCATCTTTCTCACTGCTGTATTGCCAAGAGAGTCCAGCACAGAGATGGTGTTAAAGACAGTGAAAAGAAATTATTTATGGCTTTTGTTAAAGATGATAAGGCAGATTTTATTTAGTTTTGTTGTGACAAATATAGGGACCACATTGATAGACTTTTTCAGTGAGAACAGAGATTGGGCTCAGTTCTGAATAGAGCATGGGCAAGTGGGAATTTAGGATGGGGGTCAGTGGATGAAAAATCCCTAAGGAAAATGCCAAGAGCAAGGTGGAATTCTGGCTACACCTGTATAACAGGGGTCTTATGGAAGATAGGCCAGGGTGATCAGATATCACCTGGTGGTCGGCAGATGATGAGGAGCGTCATCAAATATTGGGTGGGTGGGGGTGTTCTTGTTACAGTGACTTAGCAGAGTTCTTCTTAAAACTGAATTTTACAAGGAGTACACAGATGAGCCTTTGAGAAGTGTTTAGAAGCCTGACTAAAGTTTGGTCAAGCAAAGACTCTGTGTCAGTGGGTGCATAGAAGTGACTCAGTGTTTATTGAAGTGAATATTTGTTGAATAACAACGGCTTATTCTTAATATCTGCATGTGGTCACAGATACTGGTAGAGTATTATTACTCATTTAAGGAAGAAGAAATTCTATATTCATGAAAGATCTCAAGAAAACTTCACAAATAGTTCCATGGAGCCAATAAAGATTATATACATAAAGAGACTTGCAAGGTGTTAAAATAATTACTCAGATGTTGGCTAGTCCATGTTAATTCTCTGCAACACTGAATTCTCTGAGATGCAGTCACCAGAGTGGGTTCAGATTTGCAGGAGATTTTTTTGAGGAAAATGTATATTAAAGATAAAGGGGAGAAAGCTGGAGTAGGTGGGGAATTCTTCAGACTGTGAGGCAATTAAGACACTTTTGAAGGACAGTGAAAAGGAAGGAGAATTTGACAGAAAAGTTTCTGACTTCATTATGTGTCTAAGAATGTGCCAAGCAAATCAATGAAGAGTTCTCCAGCCTGCCACCCATTAGAGGAGTTTCATATCCTACAAGATGGACCTACACTAGGACCACTGCCATGTGGAACCAAGACTGGGGAGGGCCCAGGGGAAAGAAAGCGAGACCTTGGTGCAAACATGGTGGTGGATCCCAAGGGATGCAGCTGAGGCTGTTGGTCCATTGTGCTCATGCCAGCAGGAGAACTGAGTGGTGCACTCACATGGCATTCACACCCAGAAATCTAGAAGTGTATCATCTGTCCAACATACTGTAGTTTATCTATACACAGTGCTGGGGGCAGGGCCCATATTTTTTTAAATTTTTATTGACTAGTTTGTAATTAATGACATACATGTTCCTCCATGAATTTGACTGAGTTCATTCAATAATGCTACCAAACTTCTTGGCCTAACTTGTGTTTGCCATCAGCTTACTGAATATTCCAGACAATATGGATCTCACTTCTTCATGAGCATTTACTGCTTGGAACTGACAGGTTGGTCTTTGGTTATTCCAATGTTGGATTAAAGAACAATTAAAAAAAATGAGGAATAGAGATAGGACTTTAGCGAACAGTCCTCACTGTTGTTGAAGTTCTCTGGCACAGCCACTTCCAAAATATTGCAACATGTAGGAATTCAAAGGAACAGAAATTCAGAAATATTTAGTCATAAAAGCACCTCCAGTTCCAGTGGCTAATCACTATTACTTGGCAGTGAGTTCCACTTTGGAGAAATGTAAAGACCTAGGGATAATAAGCACTTGTAAAGGCTGGAGAAGATCAATTCCTGTCTTCTCCTTGGCGTTTCATCTGCCCTCAGCAGTTACAATTAAATCATCAATTCCATTCGCCCCTGGAGGAGTTTTGTTAATGGCACTGTTACTATCCTTGTCAAGTCACCCTTGGAGGAACAGTTTCAAGTGTGGTCACCATGGTGATGCCATATGGGTCAGTATTCACTCTCACTCTGAGGTGACCCAGACTTCACAGACCTTGATTTTAGGCCAGGCTTGTACTCTCTTTATATGTAATTATGAATCAATCACGTAGAGCACTAATACTCATCGTCAGAGGTCTGATATTGAAATAGCATTGAGGGGTAAAAAGCTTCCAGATTTCCTCTCTCTTATTATCTGACCTTCCCTCCCCAGGGCAACTTGGTTTTGAGTGGCTGTGTACTTGCATGATGGTTTTGCTGGGTGTCCCTTTATATATTTTTTCTTCTCTTCTGATTCTTTACATTAGATACTTGTAGAGTATTAGAATTAGGAAATGCAAGGAATAAAAATTTTTCATGTATAGTGACCACCTGTTTTCATCATCAAAGTAATATAAGGACCGCTGGTCAAGATAGGATCAGAAACCTCTCTAATCTCTGTTTCATGAATTGCCATGGTGATAGGAAGGGAGTAGAATTGGGAAAGGACCAGAACTTATAAAATCCATGTGAAATTTATTTCTGACTTGGACATTGGCTGATTCCTATTGTAACTGTGAAGAATACCATCTTCTAAAAAAGTCCCTTTGCATCCTCTCAGGACTTTAGAGATTGTGGCTGATGGGGAATATGTTCTTGTGTTTGTAATGCTGTTTTAGTTTTACCCGTACATTTGCCACGAAGAAGGAAAACTGTAATATCCTGTGGTGGTTTGAGGGTGTTAATGGTGTCAAGCAAGAATTGCAATGGAGAATCTCAACTGGAGGACCCCTTTCCAACTACTCTTTCAGCAAGAATGCTGATACCTGAAGAAAGAATGTGCCCTCCAGTGAGAGAGAGACACACAGAGAAACAGGAACACACACACACACACACACATACAGAAAGAGAGACAGAGATGGACAGATAGACACACACAAACATGCAGTGAGCTCTAACCATCATGGCCACAGCAGTACTGCAGAGCTGACTAGAAGGAAGAGAGACTTTCATGCTTTCATGCTAATCAATGGTGTGGATTTAATCCTCACCATAAAGTCCATGGAACAAGAATGAGGGCTGGTCTGTGATCAGACACAAGGGGCTCTGGGGAAAGGAGACAGCACAACACTGAAGAGAAAGAGGGGAGAAGGCACAGGAACAACTGGGCTCATAGTAGAGGATCTAGACAGCTGCATCCCAGATACTATTTCCTGATCACTCTGGTTAAGGTAGTTTCCTGTGTTCTACAGAATACCAGTTCTGTTTAGATAGGACACACCAAAAAGAGGATTCCATAATCAAATAAATTAGGAGATACTTCCTATCATACCCTCCCAGGTGGAGGTGTATAATACACTGTAGAGTTGTGTGAAGTAAAAAAGCAGTCTAACTTTATTTAAACCCAGTGTTTCTCAAACTTTTTGAATATAAAACCTTATTTAGATATTGACTGTTTATATCTAATGGAAAGTGTGTCCTGTTGAATACATTATGGAAATGCCATGGTAGTGGTTATCACCATATAATGTAGAGCCGTGAGAACTGGATATCAGAATCCAGAATTCCGATAAATGTACTCAACTCTAGTGCATCAGGGTCATCTGGAAATTTGTAAAAAATGCCCATTTCAGATCTCATCCTTAATCTAAGAAATCTGAATCCAGATGATCAGGTCTTATGATCTATACTTTGAAAATGTTTCCCCGGTGATTATTATGAGCCAGTCCAGAACCATTCTATGGATCAGCCTTTAGACACCATGGGCTCAGGGTGTTCCAATTAAGCTTCTGTTGGCTCTGTGATCAACTCAGATAATCCATGTAGGTAGTGTTATATATGCTGCTGCTGTTCAGTTACTGAACTGAATATAGTCTACCTGTACTTCAGAGCCCAAATTCTGGTGCCCAAGGCAAGCAAAACCCAGTAATTTTTCTTCTTCCAGATTTCTACTTTAACAAAGTTAGTTTTTCTGAATGTGTTACCTTTTATTTTTAAATAAAAACAATACTATTTAAGGAATTTAATGAAAGGTAGATGACAGGATAGCATACAGAATAATTTTATGAATCTGCAATTCAAGTATAGAAGGATTTAATCTAGGGAAATAAACAGACTAAACTGCCCTTTTAGTATTTTGGTAGAAATGACACTGATTGTATATGGAGTGACAGTTGAGTGGAGAGAAACCTGGCCACCTTTCTTGCAGAATCTACTCCAACAGTCTGCTGAGGCTCTTCCGTAGACGTCTGCACCATCCTTAGGGCTTAGCTTGACTGTTTACTTGAATGTGATGAAGCGTGAATGGTGATGGTTCTGATAAGGTTGTGGTTGTTGTTCAGTCACTGAGTCATGTCCAACTCTTTGCCACCCCATGGACTGCAGCATGCCTGGCTTCCCTGTCCTTCACTGTCTCCTGGGGTTTGCTCAGACTCATGTCCATTGAATCGGTGATGCCATCCAACTGTCTCATCCTGTCATCCCCTTTTCCTCCTGCCTTCAATCTTTCCCAGCATCAGTCTTTTCCAATGAGTTGGCTCTTTGCATCAGGTGGCCAAAGTATTGCAGCTTCAGCTTCAGCGTCCGTCCTTCCAATGAATATTCAGGGTTGATTTCCTTTAGAATTGGTTGATTTGATCTCCTTGCCATCCAAGGGACTCTCAAGAGTCTTCTCCAACACCACAATTCCAAAGCATCAATTCTTTGGTGCTGACCGTAGATTCTTTAAACTTAGCTAAGAAATTATGATTCCATGGTCAGAAACAACTGTGTCTAGTAATGATTTGATGTTGCCAATGTCTGTAAAGAGTCTTGATGGTTACAGTAAAGTAGGTAGGATTGGAACTTTAAGAAAAACTCCAAAAGTCTAGATTGTTCCTGTGAAATAGATTTATTTTTTCATCAAGATTTCTTGGTTTAGCTCAGTGGAGAGGAACACACATTTGCTGGTCTATTCAGAGAAACCTTCCAGGTGATGTTTTCCTGGTTCCCTTCTACATATAATGATTAATTCCAAGGCAGTATACCTAAATTAGAAGACCCCAAAGACTGTTAGGTGAGAAGTTTGCCTTTGAAGCAGAAATTGTCCAGCAGAAAAGGAATGTGATACTTTGAGGATGTGCTTCTGAAATGTGAATGAACATATGAATCACCTGGGATCTTGTTGAAATGCAGATTCTGGTTGAGCATAGCAGGGGTAGGGCCTGAGATTCTGCATTTCTTGCATGCTCCTGGGTAATGCTGATGTGTCATGAGCCACACTGATGTTCTAAGCTATTTGGAAAGTATCCTCTTTGGGAGCATATCTGGAAGCACAAGAGAACAGTGTATTTATTATATTTCACCCAGAAGCATTCTGAACAAACTGTGTGGAAGTGCAGCTGGACGGTTACACAGAATTAAAAAGTGTTTCCTCTCTATTTTTCACCTTTGCAACACTTGTGGCTGCCAGTTGAACAAGGCTAGTGCAGCGTGAGTGGCTGCCAGTGGACAGTGATGAAAAGAAGATTTACTGAAAAAGGTTTCTTATAAATAATTTGGAAATACTTTTGGAATCCATTTCTTGGCAATGGAAATAGAACATTGCAGGTCCTTTTATCATCAAGTGATTGATTTATATGTGGGAAGTCCTCGGTGCTTCTGGAATTACTTAATGATGCTATGCCACTGTCTATAAATGTGAGAGGATATTGTACAGCACATGAAAATCCCAAAGGAAGGAAGCCACATGGGATCATGCTGTCTTTGCACAGTCATCTAATACAAGGTTTTGCTGGAGAACTGGGTGACATAATCTGTTTCCCATGAAATGGCCCCTTGGGGATAGATTAGAGCCAAAACAGGAATCCACAAAAGAAGTCCATTATGTTTGGACAAGCATCTGACCAACCTTTTTTGTGTTTTTCTGGGCATATGATCTCCTCTTTTTTTGTGACTCACTTGTCAAG
This sequence comes from Bubalus kerabau, assembly GCF_029407905.1. Lineage (NCBI taxonomy): Eukaryota > Metazoa > Chordata > Mammalia > Artiodactyla > Bovidae > Bubalus > Bubalus kerabau. Next base: position 11,469,433 of record NC_073633.1, read on the forward strand.
TACATTTTGCCCACACACAGGACATATAATAGTCTGAAAGTCAATTATGTTCGTCCCAGCTGTAAACTGACTGCAGAGATGACTAAAAACACCATGGAATTGAACCTAGAATAATAATTTTGCTGTTTTTGTTCAATGCTGTATTAGGAGAAAAAAAGATTTTGAGGGCTACTGGATTGGTAAAACTTGGTATGAATTGGTGATAATATAGTGATAATTTATCATGTGTGGAGACAGGGTGGATGCAAGAATTATTTGTACTGTTATTTTACTGAGTTGGTTTTGTTATTGACTGTACAAAGGAAATTAGTCCCATGTCATACATATTCACATTTTTTCCATAGTTTGCCTTTTTCTTTGGATTTTGTTTAGTGCCCTTATCCACACATACATTTTGAAATTTGTGTTGCCTTCATACTACCAAGTTCCCCCACTGAAGTGAAGTGAAGTGAAAGTCGCTCAGTTGTCCGACTCTTTGCGACCCCATGGGCTATATAGTCCATGCAATTATCCAGACCAGAATACTGGAGTGGGTAGCCATTTCTTTCTCCAGGGGATCTCCCCAACCCAGTAATCAAACCCAGGTCTCCCACATTGCAGGCAGATTCTTTACCAGCTGAGCCACAAGGGAAGCCCGAAGTGTACAACTCAATAACATTTAGTGAATTCAGAGTTATGCAGTCATCTGCTGTAGTCTGATTTCAGAATATTTCCATTACCCCCAAAACAGTCCTTGTGCCATTTGCAATTATTATAATTTTTGATCTCTTTGACATTTATTTGGGTGGAAGGAGTGGGTTAGGAATACAGCTATTTTTTCCAAATGGCTAGCCTGTTGCTCCAATATTTCTGCCTCACAGAATCGAAATACCACCTTTTATCATTAGCTAAATTTTTATTTATACTTGTGTTTAGCTCAGTATTCTAATCTGTTCCATTAGTTGATGTTTATTAGTCTTGGATGGTCATATTTTTATAAGTGAAAGTAACTCAGTCATGTCCAACTCTTTGTGACTCCCAAGGACTGTAGCCCACCAGGCTCTTCTGGCCAGGGGATTTCCTAGGCAAGAATACTGGAGTGGGCTGCCATTTCCTTCTTAGGGGATCTTCCCGACCCTGGGATCTAACCCAAGTCTCCTGCCTCAGAGGCAGATTCTTTACAGTCTGGGCCAAGTTAATGGAAAATTATGATGTTTTAATGGAGAAGGAAATGGCAAGCCACTCCAGTATTCTTGCCTGGAGAATCCCATGGACAGAGGAGCCTGGTGGGCTACAGTCCATTGGGTCACAAGAGTTGGACATGACTGAGCAACTAAACCACCGCCACCACATGATGTTTTAATTGTGGAGGTGCTAATTTCAGTTAGTCCCTTCTTTTTCAGATTTCCCCCAATACCTCATATGTCTAGTTTTAGATCATTCGGTAAAATGCTTCCTCCATGCCTTCATAGCTGCAGGTCATGCTGCTTTTAAGCTTCATTTTTGATGCCTCTAGTTGTAAGATGACTGCCTGTACTACAGTATATATATGTGTGTGTGTGCATGCTCAGTCATGTCTGACTCTTTTGACCCCATGGACTGTAGCCTTCCCGACTCCTCTGTCCATGGAATTTTCCAGGAAGAATACTGGAGTGGATTGCCATTTCCTTCTCCAGGGGATCTTCCCAACCCAGGGATAGAACCCTTGTCTCTCATGTTTCCTGCATTGGCAGGTGGGATCTTTACCACTGTGTCACCTGGGAAGCCCTCTACTACAGTATCATCTCTGAATTCCAGGTAAGGGAAGGGCAAAAGATGTTAGCTGATTGGTCTTCTTCTACAGAGCATTCTGGGAGCCTTGCCCAGTGGCCTGTGCTTTCATTTAGTTGGCCCAAACTCTATCTTATAGATACTTCTGGTTTCAAGAAAGCTGGGAGATGTAGTTTATCAGCTGCGCAGTTGCCAGCCCATTAAAAATCAGAATACTGTTCATAAGGAAGGAGATTAAATATGAGTAGATAACCAACAGTGTATGCCACTTTCCTGTTCTTGCACATTTTTGCAATGACGGGACCAGAAATATCTTGTTTTCTTTTTGTTCAGTGTAACATCATTGTGCGTTCACACTCTTCAATTCATATCACCATTTTGGTAGAGACCAATTTATATGCAAATACATAAGCTGAATCATATGACTGCTCCCAGTAAGAATGATGGTATCCGTTGTCTTTTGTGTGTACAGTCATTGGGGAACCCTAAACTTTTCTTTGGTTTTCACATTTTACCTGGTGATATTTGTGGCATATGTCTGTCATTTTATTTAACGCACAGGAGTTAGAGATTGTCAATTGGATAGAAATAGGGCAAAGGAAATGGGGATGATAAGGGAAGTTTATCAAGTATGCACAGCAGCATTTAGCTGTTAAATAGCAATGGTTAGTACTTCGCTGCCCAATTATTGACTATAAGATAATGGTTGAAAAATAAAATGAGCATATAAAGGATGTTCAATAGAGATGTTAATAATCTCTTTAGTGAGCATTATTGTTGTCAACATGAACTGCAGTAGTGTGCACTAATATTTAGGAAAGTGCTCTGTTAGTTTCCTCCACAACCATCCCCTGGCAACGTATGATTTCTCACTACCAGAATTTCTGTTTTGAAGGACACTCTGAGAGCCATTATAGAATTCTCATGTAGTAATAATGCTATTTTATATATTTTAAAAAGACATTTTCAAAGTATGGCTCTCATGGGTGGATCTAGGTATTGCAGGACCTGAAACTTAATTTAAAAAACTTAGGCCTTCTTTAAGAAGAGAATATAAAATGGATGTAAATGTGAAAACTTACTTATGATGAGAGTAGATAATAAAGACAATTGATAAATTTAAAAAGGTGGCAAATACACAGGTATCACAAAAATCCAGAAAAGTAATATAACATTATGTTTAACATAACCTCTCTAGTACTTTTTACCCCTACATTTTTTTTTTTTTTTGGCTACACAGTATTTGACTCTTCATATGGCTAAGACTTTGTAATGTTTTCTATAGAAAAAATAGAAAGATAATTTAATCTTTCCTCTGTTGTTCAGTTCAGTTGCTCAGTCATGTCTAACTCTTTGAAACCCCATGGACTGCAGCATGCCAGGCCTCCCTGTCCATCACCAACCCCCGAAGATTACTCAAACTGATGTCCACTGAGTCAGTAAGGCTATCCAACCATCTCATCCTGTGTCATCCCCTTCTCCTTCCTCCTTCAGTCTTTCCCAGCCTCAGGGTCTTTTCAAATGAGTCAGTTCTTCGCATCAGGGGTCAATATTGGAGTTTCAGCTTCAGTATCAGTCCTTCCAATGATTTTTCAGGACTGATTTCCTTTAGGATGGACTGGTTGGATCTCCTTAAAGTCCAAGGGACTCTCAAGAATCTTCTCCAACACCACAGTTCAAAAGCATCAGTTCTTGGGCATTCAGCCTTCTTTATAGTCCAGCTCTCACATCCATACATGACTACTGGAAAAACCATAGCTTTGATTAGAGGGACCTTTGTTGGCAAAGTAAGTCTCTGCTTTTTAATATGCTGTATAGGTTGGTCATAGCTTTTCTTCCAAGAAGCAAGCGTCTTTTAATTTCATGGCTGCAGTCACCATCTCCAGTGATTTTGAAGTCCCCCAAAATAAAGTCTGTTACTATTTCCATTGTTTCCCCATCTATTTGCCATGAAGTGATGGGACTAGACGCCATGATCTTAGTTTTCTGAATGTTGAACTTTAAGCCAACCTTTTCAGTCTTCTCTTTCACTTTCATCAAGAGGCTCTTTAGTTCTTTTCACTTGTAGTTGATTAGAATTTATTTTATAATAGCTAAAAAATGTGTCTTTGACTACTCATTCTTGGTAATATCAGGTAGTATTTAGGGTTCTTGTTAAATTTTGGAAAATCTTTGTTAAACTTCTTTTACATATGAGCTATAAGATCTCATTTTGAGTTTTCTTGTGCAGTAATGAATCTTAAGTACTTTTTGAACTGACAGAAAGTAGTCATTGACACTCATTTACCAGGTCGTCAAGTGTTATCCTAATTTTCCTAGCATATTACGAATTTTACATTATCTGACAGGAGAGAACTTCCCTTTTGACTAGGCATCGATGAGAATATCTTTTACTTGTTATTGTATATGTCTGATGTTGAAAGGATTTCCGCAGACTAGCAGCTGGATCCTTACCTATCATACTGTTTTCCTACCACTGCCTACAGAATTTCAGTGTCATATGCCATAGGACACAGTCACATCTCAATACAATGAGTGTACTTGCACCACTGTGTCCTGATGCTGAATTGGCACTTGAGTGGGTGGTGGTAGTATTCCTGGAAACCTTTCCCACAAGAGGATAGCTATCCATAACCTGCTTATACAGGAGTTGTCTGTGAACTACATAAATGTATCCCATCAACTCAGATGAAATTTATCCCCAGATGAACTTATACTTAGGTGAGTTCCCAAGAGCCACAGCCCCTCCAGCACTATACAGCATGATGGGAAACATGAAAGAGCAGAAATTGAGATGGCGAGTCATAATCTTAACCAATTACACCCAAGATTGCTTACTTTTGCAAATTTTACAAATTTTCTGAAAGAGTGAATGTAAGATTCCTCCCCTGGAAATACACTCTGTGGAGGAGTTTTGCTCGCAGTGTGTTTATTCGTGAGTGCCCTTAGGGTCGGTACCTGTGGGGTGAAATGGAAGAAGGCAGGATTGAGCAGAAAGAGAAGTTGAGTTGCCTCTGCTGACTTCATGAAGAACTCTGGAGCCTTCCAAGAGTCCTTGGCCTTTCCAAGTTGTCCAGTTTTTCATTTTCATTATTTATTTAAAGAGGTAAAACAGTCATATGGTAGAAAGTTCAAAATATTAAAAAAGAGTACCCAGAGGAAATTCATTCTCCTACCCTTGACCTTCAGTTCCCAGGTACCTTCTCCAGAGTTAACCTGTGTTACCACTTCTGTATATGTACTTTTAGAGATATTTCAAGCATGTAAAATCACATTTCAATTTTCTATTTTCTCCCTTGTATGCAAATGGCAGCATACTATACACTAGGTTCTTCATTTTTTTAAAACCTTGTTTTGAGTTAATTTTAGACTTACAGAAGAGTTGCAAAAATAGTACAGAGTTTCCATATACCTTTATTCAGCTTCCCCTTGTGTTAACATCTTATATAACAAAACAGTCATCTAAAGACACACATTTTCTCTCTTCACTATCGTGGGTGGTTAATTTCTAGTTCTTTTGGGTCTCAGATGAAATGTTACTCCCTCACCAAAGCCTGTTGTAGTCAATCACCAACATCTAGCACAATGCCTGAGCTATAGTAGACATTTAATTAATTTATATTATTCCTATTTTTGCTGATGAGTAATGCTGCAATTAACATCACTGTGCAATATCTCCATCCACATTGTAGGTTATTTCCACAGGAAACTAACTGAGTTTAAAAGATACGAATATTTTCAAGACTCTAAATACATTGTTGTTGTTGTTTAGTTGCTCAGTTGTGTCTGACTTTTTGCGACCTCATGGACTGTAGCAAATTGATTGAAAATGTATTTGCATTCCCTTTTTATTTTCCTCTGTTGCTGCTTACTAAAAAAAAAAATCTCATTTTAGTGAGTAGGCATGTTGCTGTCACACAAGTATTTATTCTTTTACAGTTTTCTTATTCAGTATCACATGATATCTATTCTGAAAGGCAGTTTTTTTTTTTTTTGCCAAGACCACAAATGGTTCCCCTAAAGGTTTTTTAATGCCTCAAATTGAGCTGTCGTCTAGTTCACTGATCCAACAAAAGGATGATAATACATTTTATATAAATAATTTAGGAGGATTCCTCCTGTCAAAACAAAAAGTGCCTCTAAAAATAAAAGCAATTCAGAAAAAATACTCTAGCAAGTCCACAAATGATATTTCACACTTACCTTATGCTTTATGTGTGAAAGCCATATCATATATTACAAATAATAAACTATATTTTATTATCACATTCTTTTTTTAAATTTTATTTTTAAACTTTACAATATTGTGTTAGTTTTGCCAAATATCGAAATGAATCCGCCACAGGTATACATGTGTTCCCCATCCTGAACCCTCCTCCCTCCTCCCTCCCCATACCATCCCTCTGGGTCGTCCCAGTGCACCAGCCCCAAGCATCCAGTATCATGCATCGAACTATTATCACATTCTTAACTCAGGATATTATGTAGCAATTGAGGGACATGAGTAAGAGAATAAATGTTCTCTTACAGAAAATATGGCAGAAACCAGTCATCAGGATTAAGAGTTTTATCCAACTGACTAGTATGTTAGCAACCAAATTGGAGTTTGGATATGCTGATGTTTTATATTGAGTCAAATTATTTGATAGCCTTTGTCATGGGTTGACAAACATTTCTGTTGGGCCAATAGTATATAGAAAAATGCATAGTGACAGAGAACAGAATAGTGATCATCTTGTGTTGGGGGCGTAAAAGTGAAAGTGTTAGTCTCGTCCCACTCTTTGTGACTTCATGGACTGTAGCCCTCCAGGCTCCTCCATCCATGGAATTCTCCAGGCAAGAATATTGGAGTGGTAGCCATTCCCTTCTCCAGGGAATCTTCCTGGCCTAGGGATCGAATCAAGGTGTCCTGCTTTCCAGGCGGGTTCTTTAGTGTCTGAGCCACCAGGGAATTTGGATACAGGAGAGAGATCACACAGGGACACATGGAAACTTTGGGGTGATGAATATGTTCACTATCTTGATTGTAGTGATGGTTTAGTGTATATATATGTCAAAACTTCTCAAATTATACACTTTCAATATATGTAAGTGTTATATGTCAATTATACGCCAATAAAGCTATTTTGTTAAAATAGTAACACCTAAATAAATAGTAAATTAATGTAGAATTAAATCCATGTATCATCACCAAAGTCATGATAATGCTCAACATTATAATTTGTTGAGTGTTTACGACCCTCCCGGGAATTCTAAGCACTTTGTATGTTTATGGACATTCAGTTATTGCACTAACCATGTGAAGCAGTACTGTGATTATCACGCTTTACAGATAAAGAGACTGAAGCATCCAGAGGTTAAGAAATTTAACCGAGGTCATAGAAGTAAAAAGTGGCCAAGTCTAGATCTGGGTCCAGTGATTTGGCAGTAGCAATTGTGCTTGTAGGATTAGTCATTATAAATGAAAGCTGAGAGAGACCGTGTAACTATGGGGCAGAGGAAAGATCCAGACATGGGGACAGCCTAGAGTGAGACATGTCAGTATCCTAGGCAACCTGACACCTTTGGCCCCCTTAAAGCCGATAGATATTTCTTAAACAAACAAACAAATTTTCATGGGGTTATGAAGAAGATGATTTTCTGTTAATGTTATACTTTTTCATGTTCTAAATATATATTGACTATTCAGAAAAATTCATACTTGTTTTAAGTTATCTTTCATTTACCAGTTCTTCCTATTGTGCCTTGTAACCAGTTCTCTAATGATAGTGGTAACAGGATTTGGTGGGAGTCTTACTCATGTTTTAAAGCTATTTTTTCCCACTTGTCTGTGCATCTTCTTCCCTTCTGTTCTCTTAGGCAAGCAAGAAACGAAACAAGTCTTTGAGAGGTATATTACAGAACTTAAAATTTCTTTCTTCATCTCGATAAATAAACTATGCTGTACATCATTTTAGCTCAGTTGTTTCATTAGCATCTAAGCTTCTGTGAGAGGACTAGTCTCAGAGTTGCTGCTATTAAGTGTTGGGCCAAACAACTTGTACGTCACAAAAATACTCAAGGAACATGGGTTGGCTCTGGCAAAGAGCATTTTTTCCATCACTCATGGTTACTTCTCCTTTAGAGGAAGGGGAGCCAAATTACATTTTGCCACTTATGTAAAGAATTGATTCTGGAGGCTTGAGTTAGTGGCACTGTATTTCTGCTTTACTTCAGATCTGTGTTAATGCCCATTATAGCTGACTGTTGCTTGGTAGCCCATGTCTGAATCCACTTCTGGGAATATTTAAATCCTAGCAGTCTGATCAGAATTATACTGAACAAAATAGGATGGAATAAAACAGAAACATACTGAAATCTATCTGTGAGGATTTCAGGAAGCGAGGAGTCACTGAAGGAAAATTTGCTTAGTGTTTATCCAGCAGCGCTGGAGACCTGGAAGGTACTGCACTCAGAGAGTGTGCAGAAGTGGGCCCTCCACGCTTTTGGTGCCTCCGGTCTTCTCCATAACAGGAGCAAGCAGGTTAATATGAGGTGAAGGAGAATGTGGTGATCTGTTCAGTTCAAATGAATGGCTTCATTTTCAAGCTCATTAAGCACTCTTCTCTCTGTCGCGAGTCTCCTTTGGTCAATAAAGGAAAAAACTCACCCTGAAGAGTAACAGCACTGTGGTGATTGATTTGTTGTCTAATAGCTAAGGCTGATTCTACTTATTTGTGGGTGAGATTCAAATTGACTAGCGGAGAAGGAAAACACCTGTTTGTTTTCTCACCATTAAAAGCACGCTCGACAACAGTAAAATAATTGCTTTATGTTTATTCTTGCTCTTCTCTTAGAGATTTGACAGGCTAAATAATCTATCAGTTTGTGTCCCAATTTATGATTTAGAATAGCAGTGGAGCTTCTGACTGGAGAAAGGAGGATATTGATTTATGACTTGGAAAAAAATGGTTCAACTGTTGATGGGCTATCAACATGTATAGACAAATGAACCACTGAGATCCTGACTAGGGGTTGACGCATGTTTAATTGCATGTGGAACACAGGAAGTTTTTGATGACAACTTTCTGAGTAAGAATTTCTTCACAGGACTGAACTTAAAATGATCCAAGGACTTACTTAGTTCAAGTATGGTGGGTGCAGATGGCTTGAAATATACAGAATGATTAATGATGGAGGTGTCATAGGTGATTTTTATTTTCTGTAGTTTCCAAAATGATATTATCATTAGGAAAAATTAATAAATGTAATTTAACCAAGAAAAATGGACTTAAACCTCATTGGTTGTATTCCCAACTAAACTTAATGGAGTCCTCAAGAGCCACAGCCCCTCCAGCACTCCACAGCATGATGGGAAGCATGAAGGAGCAGAAGCTGAGATGGAGAGTCAATTCAGTTCAGTTCAGTTCAGTCGCTCAGTCGTGTCCGACTCTTTGCGACCCCATGAATCGCAGCACACCAGGCCTCCCTGTCCATCACCAACTCCCGGGGTTCACTCAGACTAATGTCCATCGAGCTGGTGATGCCATCCAGCCATCTCATCCTCTGTCGTCCCCTTCTCCTCCTGCCCCCAATCCCTCCCAGCATCAGAGTCTTTTCCAATGAGTCAACTCTTCGCATGAGGTGGCCAAAGTATTGGAGTTTCAGCTTCAGCATCAGTCCTTCCAAAGAACACCCAGGACTGATCGATCTCCTTTAGAATGGACTGGTTGGATCTCCTTACAGGCCAAGGGACTCTCAAGAGTCTTCTCCAACACCACAGTTCAAAAGCTTCAGCTCTTCGGTGCTCAGCTTTCTTAACAGTCCAACTCTCACATCGATACATGACCACTGGAAAAACCATAGCTTTGACTAGACGGACCTTTGTTGGCAAAGTAATGTCTCTGCTTTTCAATATGCTATCTAGGTTGGTCATAACTTTCCTTCCAAGGAGGAAGCGTCTTTTAATTTCATGGCTGCAATCACCATCTGCAGTGATTTTGGAGCCCGGAAAAATAAAGTCTGACACTGTTTCCCCATCTATTTCTCATGAAGTGATGGGACCAGGTGCCATGATCTTCGTTTTCTGAATGTTGAGCTTTTAAGCCAACTTTTTCACTCTCCACTTTCACTTTCATCAAGAGGCTTTTGAGTTCCTCTTCACTTTCTGCCATAAGGGTGGTGTCATCTGTATATCTGAGGTTATTGATATTTCACCCAGTGATCTTGATTCCAGCTTGTGCTTCTTCCAGCCCAGCATTTCTCATGATGTACTCTTCATATAAGTTAAATAAGCAGGGTGACAATATACAGCCTTGACGTACTCCTTTTCCTATTTGGAACCAGTGTGTTGTTCCATGTCCAGTTCTAACTGTTAGTAACCTTAATCAATTACAGCTAAGATATCTGACTTTTGAAAATTTTACAAATTTGCTGAAAAAATGAATATAAGATTCCTTCCCTGGACACACTCGGAGAAGGAGTTTAGTGTGCATTGTGTTCATTATTGAGTGCCCTTGGGGTCAACACTTGTGGATGAAATGGAAGAAGGCAAGATTGGGCAGAAAGAGAAGTTGAATTGTTACCCTGAGTTTACGGAGAACTTGAACTAGAATGGCCTTTCCAGGATGTCCAAGTTTTAATTTTTGTTAATTTTTTAAACACATAAAGCAATCATATGGTAGAAAATTCAAAATATTCAAAAAGAGTATCCTGAGGAAATTCATTCTCCTACCCTTGACCCTCTGCTCCCCGGTACCTTCTCCAAGATTAATCTGTATTACCAGTTTTGTTTATATACTTTCAGAGATATTTTAACTGTATAAAATCACATTCATATTTCTATTTCTTTTTTCTCCCTTTTATATAAATGGCAGCCTGCTATCTATACACGAGAGCAAGTGGGTTCACTCCATAACAATATGGAGCCTAGAGGTGGGTATTTGAGGCCCTAAAATCGCTGTCTCAGATGACGATCCCCCTGTGCTGGGGCCCTTCATTCCCTTTCCTATCCTCTTCCTTTCCCCACATGCCTAGCTTTATTTTACTAGTGTGGTGAACGCGGGGGAGTCGTGATTCCTGGCTGTGGTAGGCTGAATGATGACCCCTAAAGGTATGTAGAGCTTAATCCCTGGAACCTTACAAGGCAGAAAGATTTTGCAGATGTGACTAAGTTAAGGATGTTGTGATAGGGGAGATCATCCTGGATTACTGCTGGGCCCTAAATGTAATCATCAGTATTCTTATAAGAGGGGGGCAAGGAGATTTGAGTCCAGAAGAAGGCAATGTGAAGACAAGCAAGACAACACTCTGTTGGCTTTGGAGATGAAGGAAGGGGCCATGAGCCAAGGAATGCAAAGACTCAGTTCTAGAGGCTGGAAAAGAAAGGAGATGAGTTCTTCCTTGTAGACTCTAAAGAGAGAGCAGCCCTGAGACACCTTCATATCAGTCTAATGAAACTGATTTAAGACTTTTAATTTTATTTAAATCAGTTTAAATTAATAAATTTAAATCAGTTTAAATTAAACTGATTTAAGCCTCTAAAACTGTAAGTGCTGAGAAAGCATGTGTGCTACTTTGAGTACCAATTTGTGCTGATACATACAGCCACAGGGAGTGAATCCAGTGGTCATATCCTGAACAGATAACAGTAGGCTTTTGGAGTCTAGAGAAGGGAAAGGCTTCCCACTCCAGTATTCTGGCCTAGAGAATTCCCTGAACTATACCATGGGGTTGCAAAGAGTCAGACAGGACTAAGCGACTTTCACTTTGGAGTCAGCAGCTTCCTCAAGTCCTTTGTCACAACAGGAGCATCCAAAACATAAGCAAATGTTTTTCTTGTTAATAAGGATTAATTTTCATGGTGTAACAGCTTTACTGAAAGCTTTCCAACTTCCTGGGAAGGAATGTGATGGAGGGACCTTAAAACTCCACCCTGCCCCAAGGTGAGGCACCTGGACACCCATCATTCCATACCTTTTCTTTACGTTAGTGTTGGTCCTGGCCCAGTTTCTGTGAAGCCAGGTAAGGGTAATGTGCTCTTACCATCTAGTTGCTCTCATTGGCAGCATGCTAACATGGAGAAGTTGTCAGTTCTGGAACTCATCTTCTCTAGCAGAGCCTCTTTGGGCAAGTGAAAGTTGCTCAGTTGTGTCTGAGTCTTTGCAACGCTATGGCCTATACAGTCCATGGAATTCTCCAGGCCAGAATACTGGAGTGGGTAGCCGTTTCCTTCTCCAGGGGATCTTCCCAACCCAGGGGTCAAACCCAGGCCTCCTGCATTGCAGGTGGATTCTTTACCAGCTGAGATACTAGGGAACATCTTAGGGCAAGTTCAGTCAGGTCAGTCGCTCAGTCGTGCCTGACTCTTTGCAACCCCATGGACTGCAGCACACTAGGCCTCCCTGTCCATCATCAACTCCCAGAGCTTACTCAAACTCATGTCTATCATGTCGGTGATGCCATCCAACCATCTCATCCTCTGTCGTCGTCTTCTCCTCCCGCCTTCAATCTTTCCCAGCATCAGGGTCTTTTCTAATGCGTCAGTTCTTTGCATCAGGCGGCCAAAGTATTGGAGTTTCAGCTTCAGCATCAGTCTTTCCAATGAATATTCAGGATTGATTTCCTTTAGGGTGGAATGGTTGGATCTCCTTGCAGTCCATGGGACTCTCAAGAGTCTTCTCCAACACCACAGTTCAAAAGCATCAATTCTTCAGCGCTCAGCTTTCTTTATAGTCCAACTGTCACATCTATACATGACTACTGCAAAAACCATAGCTTTGACTAGATGGACCTTTGTTGGCAAAGTAATTCTCTGCTTTTTAATATGCTGTCTAGGTTGGTCATAGCATTTCTTCCAAGGAGCAAGCATCTTAATTTCATGGCTGCAGTCACCATTTTCAGTGATTCTGGAGCTCCAAAAAATAAAGTCTGTTACTGTTTCCATTGTTTTCCCATCTACTTGCCATGAAGTGATGGGACTGGATGCCATGATCTTAGTTTTCTGAATGTTGAGTTTTCAGCTAACTTTTTCACTCTCTTCTTTCACTTTCATCAAGAGACTCTTTAGTTCTTCTTCACTTCCTGCCATAAGGGTGGTGTCATCTGCATATCTAAGGTTATTGATATTTCTCCTGACAATCTTGATTCCAGCTTGCACTTCATCCAGCCCAGCATTTCTCATGATGTACTCTGCATATAAGTTAAATAAGCAGGCATACTCCTTTCCCAGTTTGGAACCAGTCTGTTGTTCCATGTCTGGTTCTACCTGTTGCTTCTTGACCTGCATACAGATTTCTCAGGAGGCAGGTCAGGGGGTCTGCTATTCCCGTCTCTTGAAGAATTTTCCACAGTTTGTTGTGATCCACAGAGTCAAAGGCTTTGGCATAGTCAGTAAAACAGAAACAGATGTTTTTCTGGAACTCTTTTTGCTTTTTTGATGATCCAGTGGGTGTTGGCAATTTGATCTCTGGTTCCTCTGCCGTTTCTAAATCTAGCTTGAACATCTGGAAGTTCACGGTTCATGTACTGTTGACACATTTCTTGGAGTATTTTGAGCATTACTTAGCTAGCGTGTGAGATGAGTGCAATTGTGTGGTAGTTTGAATATGCTTTGGCATTGTCTTTCTTTGGGACTGAATTGAAAACTGACCTTTTCCTGTCAAGCTTGCTGTCAGATATTTTTTTTTTTGCTTCTCTGTTCACATGAGATAGAAACCTACCATATCATCCGTCCCCACTAAGCTGTGATTGGATCTCTTGGTGCCTCTCTATTCAGAGCTCCCAATACTGCCAAATGAGGGACATCACACAAGAGGTTTTCAAACTCAGTACCAAGGGTGTGCTGGGCCTAAGGACACTTGGGAGAACTCCAGACTGACCGTATTTCTGCCACCAGACAGAGGACAGAAGTGACCTGATTAGATTTATAAATGTGTCTTTGCTTTTAAAAAGCATTCCTTCAGAATCTCTCCTGGGAATTGTGGATAGAATCCCTCAAAAATCTTCTCAATTATGAAGAAACTCAAACTGTGAGGACTTATTAGGTGTGTTAATTGTTCTGACTTCATCAGAGGAAGATGTATCATAGGGAAAAAAATGATTTCCAGCTATTTTTCTTTTAAAGTTACAAACAAGTTCTTTACTATTTATTCTCTCCATTGGTCGATGTTTGCATGGTGTATAGCAAATATTCTTGTGTGTCACTCTGTCTTCAGCACCTTTCCTTTCGACTTTTGAGTTGCATCAGATTCTAGTCTGGTTTTCACCTAAGGGCCCAGTGAGCTGTCTGAGCTTGGCCTCAGTCTCAGCATGTGTCTGCTCGTCCAGTTGTCTCGGTGTCCCCAGTGGTGTTCAGGGTGATGGGGCATTCATTACCTCTGCTGGCTCCCCGGGAGCCCAGAGCACACACCCTTCAGATCTCTGATTGCCCTTAGTCGTGGTCCTCCTTTTGGTCTCTATAGAGAGAGTTGAACTTGGCAAATGTGCATTTGGTTCATCAGTAGACACAAGCCGATTGATGAGCTAGGCCTTTAACACACTGGCTAACTGAGAAAGGGTAATTTTCATGTCTGGGTGAATTCAAGGGTAGCAGAGCTGCCTTAATTGAATCTCTTATCTGTCCCTACATTTTCTTGCAATTCTTTTTTTTTCATAAGTAGTTTAAACATAAGTATCTTTTGCAATGAGATTTGAGATGAAAATTTGAAATGAGGGACAGCATGTTTTATACATTTGGAATGGGTTCACTGCAAGTGGTACACTCCTCGAGGTCTCCAAATATGTTTGTTTTGTTGGACAGCTTTGCCCAGGGCCCACTGTTTGTGCCCTCATAGCCACTATTCCTGAAAGCCATTTAGAGTAAATCTGCAAACTGTAGTCATCAGATAATTAAAGCTTTCTGCAGAAAGGAGAAGCCAACATCCCAAGTTTAATAAGAAAGATTTCTTGACAGTTTGACTGCTAGTGTTGAGGCCCCTTTTATTACTGTCTTAAAAGTGAAAGTCGCTCAGTCGTGTCTGACTCTTTGCAACCCCATGGCCTATACTGTCCATGGAATTCTCCAGGGCAAAATACTGGAGTGGGTAGCCTTTCCCTTCTCCAGGGGATCTTCCCAACGCAGGTATAGAACCCAGGTCTCCTGCATTGTAAGCAGATTCTTTACCAGCTGAGCCACAAGGGAAGCCTTATTGTTTTAAAGACCCTAGTTTTAAGAGTGAATATATACTTTTTAGGGAAATGCACTAATAAACAGAATGACCAAAGGTAAGTTTACTATAAATATCTCTGAATTTTTTAAAGGAAACATATCTGCATGTTCATAAATACAATATATGTATATTCTATAAATTGCTAGATGGGAGGAAAAGGAATCACTGAACTCTGACATTTAATAATACAATTTTCTCTTTGTATGGTCCAGTTGGACCCCAGTACCATTAGGAATCATTTAATTTCCCACTTAAGGTTGCTGCCATTCCAAGGCATGGGTTCAGTTCTCGGGGACTTTTCTCTGGGCCTTTGGCTGTGTGCACATTAACAGAGCTCTGAAAATGCTACCTCCTGGAGCTTATTATTAATCTCTCTTTGTATAACTCACTTCCGGACAGCTCAGCTTTCCTGGTAAGGGACTTGTTTCTGATAAATTGCCTCTTGCCATTAAACTTCCTTGAAATCTCATATTTTATTCTCTTCTATTGATTTAGTCTCTTTCCTGCTCTCTTTGCTCATCCTTGCCCATCATCCTCCACCATTACTAGCTATGGTAGGGAGATGACTAATGCTTAAGAGTAGGTTGAACAATTCAGGTGCAGCATCATTTTGGGGTATATGAGGACCACTCTGTCCTCAAGGAAGAGGTGGGTCTTCAAATGAAGAACCGAAGCTTGTACATTTACCCCTGTAGAGCCAGGGCCTTGGAATAAACAACAATAGTGGGTATGATGCTAGCTGCTTAGGCCAGATTTTCTTAGCTGGAGATTTGTATGCAGGAAGTTCATTAGGAAGAGCTCTCAGGAATAACACTTGTCAGGGATTGAAGGAGGCAAGATTGGACAGAGGGAAATGTGAAAATAAGATACAGTTGCAACAGAAGAGTGTGCTGATTTTACAGAGCTGGGATGACCCTTCAGAGCTGTCCTGAATTGAGCAAGAAAGCGGGGAAGTGATAGTCATTATATATTGGTTGATTATTATTACCCAATGAGAAGGGTATTACTATTGTTATTCCTATTTAACAGTTAAGAAATAATGGCTTAGTGAGACTAAGAAACTTGCCTACGGGCACATGGTTAATATATAGGAAAAAGAAGAGTTTAAACCCAGGGAATATCCTTTTCTGCTTGTCTTGCTTTTAGTTTCCTGGTGACAATCAGTCTTTTAATTGTTGGAATTTCTTAAAATGGTGATGTTAACAGTACATCATTTCCCTTCTTGATAAAATATCAGTGTGCTTGGGATTAGATTTATTTGCTCAGTTCTCCCAGTAGCCCCTCACAGTAAGAAGCTAGCCAGTGTATGCTGCTATGGCAGTCCTGGGGAGAACTGTGAATGTGGATGTATGTAGAATGTGTTTTCTATGCAGGAGAGGAAAAGAATTATACCTTTGTGTTCCCTCAAATATAAATCCTGTCTACACACAATTATAGAAAGACGTGCAGGTTTACCCCCAAGAAGGCATGACTATGGAAACTGAATGTCTACCTAATTCCCAGACCTGTCTTACGGCAATGAGAGTCTATGTAATTGAAGGTTTGCTAGTACTTGCAGTTTTTATAAGAACTGTCATTGCAACTCTCATTTATTACTGGTAAGAATGTAAAATGGTTGGTATAGCCACTTGGAAGACAGTTTGGCAGTTTCGTACAAAGCTAAATGTAGTCTTACTATATGACCCAGAAATCACCTTCTTAGATATTTACCCAAATGAATTGAGCGTTTCTGTCCACACAAAAACCTGTACATGAATATTTGTAGCACTGTATTCATAATCTCTAAGAGTTCTGTGCAACTAAGATGTCCTTCAGTAGATAAATAGATAAACAAACTGGTACATTCATACAATGGAATACTATTCAGGGATGAAAAGAAACGAGCCATGAAGCCACAAGATGACATGGAGGAAACTGAAATGCATGTTGCCAAGTGAAAGAAGCCAGTCTGAAAAGGCTACATCCTGCATTATTCCAATTATATGACATTTTGGAAAGGCAAAACTATACAGATAGTGAAAATATTAGTGGTTAGTGAGGGATTAGTAGGGGAAATGCAGATTTTAGGGTGGGGTAAAGCTATTCTGTGTGATACTATAATAGTGGATTCATGATGTTATGCATTTGTCAAAACCCATAAAATTTTGCAGCACAAATTCTTAATGTATAAAAATTAAGAAAGAATCATTTATAATAGGAGGTCACGGATCTCAGCATAGAATGCAGACTGGGACAAGAGAATCTGCTGCTGCTGCTGCTGCTGCTAAGTCGCTTCAGTCGTGTCCGACTCTGTGCGACCCCATAGACGGCAGCCCACCGGGCTCGCCGTCCCTGGGATTCTCCAGGCAAGAACACTGGAGTGGGTCGCCATTTCCTTCTCCAATGCATGAAAGTGAAAAGTGAAAGTGAAGTCGCTCAGTCGTGTCCGACTCGTAGCGACCCCATGGACTGCAGCCTACCAGGCCCCTCCGATGGGATTTTCCAGGCAAGAGTACTGGAGTGGGTTGCCATTGCCTTCTCCGAAGATAATCTGAATGTATTACAAATATTTTATACAATCTCACCCAAGTGAGTAAAGGGAGATGAATAGACCTCAGTCACGTTGGAAATGAGAGGAGTTTGTAAGATGAATGAAAAAAGAATTGTCTATGAGTGCTTACTGTAGTGGATGAAGTTGTTTTTCATGGGGGTGCAGGTTAGCAATTCTATTACTACTCTGCATGTGTATTGGAATTGAATAATTAAGGATCATCCATGCAGAAGAGTCCCAAATAATTTATGTAAGTACCGTGCTTTAAAAATGGGAGAGCATAACACCCCACTCCTTAAGTGTGGGCTGCACATAGTGACTTCCTTCCAAAGAGTATAGTATGGAAAGTGATGGGAGAAAAGAGTGACTTCAGTGGAGAAAGCTGTCAAACACTGCTTCAGCCAGGTGATCAAGGTCAATGTCAATGGCCATGAATCATACTGACAAAATGTACCCTTAATATGATATGATGAGAATGATACTTCACCTCTATGGTCTTTCTCCCCAAAAGTCTATCTGTGAGAAGCATATTAGACAAATGAAGTGACTTCCTACAATATATCTGATCAGTACACCTCAAACCTTTCAAGATCATCAAAAACAAGGAAAGTCTGAGAAACTGTCTCAGCCAAGAGGGCCTAAAGAGACAGGCCGGCTAAAGTCATGTGGTATCCTGGATGGGCTTCTAGACCAGAAAAAGGACATTAAGTAAAAAGTAAGGAAATCTGAATTAACGATGAAAGTGAAAGTGTTAGTCCCTCAGTGATGTCTGACTCTTTGCCATCCTCTTGGACTGTAGCCCACCAGGCTCCTCTGTCCATGGAATTGTACAGGCAAGAATACAAGAGTGGGTTGCCATTCCCTACTCCAAGGGATTTTCACAACTCAGGGATCAAACCTGGGTCTCCTGCATTGCAGGCAGATTTTTTTTTTTTTTAACCATCTGAGCCACTCTGGACGTTAGTTAATAATACATCAGTCACTGGCTGGGGTGCAGGTTTTAGGGGAATTATGACTGACAGAAACAAAAAGTGTGTTTAACAAGTAATAGGCTAGGAATCCTGGGTAGATAAGAACAAATACCACTTTCTACCACTTTGAGGCTTATTTCCCTTCCCTCCACATCTCACATGGATTTTCAGGAAGAATTTTAAATGCCTTATCCTAATATTAAAAATATCTTATGAAAGACCAAGAACACATTAGTTATTGTAACCTAATAACCTAAGCTTCAAGTTTAGGCTCTCTGGGTGGAGTTCATCCCTCTTCTCATTCCACTGTGATTCTGCCTTGACATTCTAAAACCTCAAACTTGATTCTTTTTTTCTTATTTAATTTGTATGGAAGAATCTTCTATATTGACATGTGGCTCTAAATCATTCCTTTTCACTATGTGAATATACTATGGTTTGCCCATTTTGCTGAGGGACATTTGAATTGTTCTGTTTTTGGCAATTGTAAATAATACAGTGGTAAGTATTCTTGTGTGTGTCTCTTTATTCACTTTTACAAGAGTTTTTCTAGACTACGTCCTAGGAGAGGAATAACTGAGTCAGAGTATGGTGCATTTCTAAATTCTTCTATTGTTAAGTTGCTTTTCACTTTATAGTCCCATCAACTGTATGAGAATCTTATTTCCTGATCTCCTCAGTAACACTTGTTACTATTGGATATTAACAATTTGCTTATCTGATGGGTATGACTGAATATAGTTCTTACATTCCTCACATGATGTCAAACTTAGGTGGCAGGTATTATTATTAACTCCATTTTATAGATGGAGAATGTAAGACTTAGAAAATAATTTGTCCAAGGCCTCACACTTAGTAGAGGACAAGAAGTCAGGAATGATCCTGGAGAATCTCAATTCCAAGCTATAACATTTTAGCTAACACTTGACTCAGGCCTGGATGTGTTATTAAAATGCATAAACAATGCAAGAAGTTGCATTCTGTACTCCTCCCATAGTCTGCCCTCTCTTCAAACTTCTTTGCACTTATTCTTTTTATCCTTTGCTGCCTTCGTCTTTTCTCTTCCTTCTCTCCATTAGTCCCTTTCTCCCTCCCTTTCTTCTTCTCTCTATCCCTGTATTTTAAAAAGTGATTTTAGTTGGGTTATCCTACACATTCATAGATTTGAGAAAATAAAGTGAATAGGTATAATAAAATCTTGAGAGATTAACCAATTTTCTTACATTGTATGTGATGAAAAATTCAAACATTTCAATCAAGACTGAAATGGAAAGAAGCAAAGCTGAATCATTGGCATGTGTGCAATTTGAAAATGACTATTAGCAAAACCTCTCTCTGGAGCAGCTGCTTCTGATACACACCACTTGTCTCCTGTAATTAGAACAGAATTTAAGCTTCCTTAGGAACTGAAATTATGCCACAAATTTATAATTAACAATAAAATTTTGAATGGAGAGTTGTCCCTTCATCCCCCCCCCCCCCCCCCACTCCACCTTACTTTCTCTCTTTAATTTCTTTGGCAAGTTCTTTTCTCAGCTAAAAAAAAAATTATCACCTAAACAGGTAATGTGAGGAATATGATTGCAAAACAAAAGACAAGCTCAGGATGTTGTAAACCTTAGTTGGAAGAGCAGTGAAGTAAATTGGATTCAGTCACCAAAGCACCAGGTTCAGCAAAATTCTGGACTTAGAGTTTGTTAGGAAGAAGATACAAGAAGCTGAATCAGTATTTTCACACAGAATGTTATAGTTCATCGTGTTGCTTTTTTATTACATAAAGAGGAAGTCTCTTCTCTGTGCCCACATAGCCTCTCTGTATCTTTAGGAGGTTTTTGCCTTCTATGAAGCTTTTTGGTTCATGTGGTTGCTACCATCATATTGCAGAAGATGCTTGACAGCAGAGCCCATGGCTAGTTCATCTGTGACACTCACAGATATTAGCACCTTGTCTGGCACAAATAGGTGCACGACATATGATCACTGAATTACATTAAACTGAATTTAATAAAATAACAAACATCCTGCTTTCTAATTCTGATCATGTTTGTGAAGAACTGGTTCAGAACCCATGATGAACTGTTAAGATGACAGCAAATCTCTTCATCTCCATAGCCCCAAACTCTTTAAAACAGCTCTGTTAATAAAAAAATTAAAGTATCCTAGATAGGATATTAGGAGTGAGGTGTGTTATAGCTTAGCAGGTAACCAGTAAAGGCAATTCTGTTTCTTGAGATGCACCTGAAAAAATAATCTATACCTTGGGTAGGTAGATTTAACCTTGTTTGAAACTTTTTCCCCTTAAATCAAGACTTGAGTTTGGGTAGGTGTGAAGGGTGAGTTGAAAAGAATGTCTTAATGTTAATTTGAAAGGAAAACATATAGGGATTCACACACACATAGTTGAAAGAGTAGTAAGCAGTGGAGAGTTTCCAGGCAAGGTATTAAAATATATTACAATCTATAGTTATTTTTTAAATAATTTACTTACTTGTATTCGGTTGCCCTGGATCTTTGCGGCTGTGTGCGGGCTTTCTCTAGTTGCGGTGAGTGGGACTACACTATGCCGGGGTGCTCGGGCCTCTCATGGCGGCGGCTTCTCTTGTGGTGGAGCACAGGCTCTAGGCACATTCAGTAACTGCAGTGCAGGGGCCCAGTTGCTCCTGGACAAGTGGAAGTCTTCCTGTACCAGGGATAGAACCCATGTCCCCTGCATTGGCAGGGGAACTCTTAACCACTGTACCGCCAGGAAAGTCCCACGATCTATAGTTATTAAAACACAATGGCACTAGGGCAGGAACAAATCAACTTGTTTATCTGTTCACCTGTTGATGGACACTTGGATTTCTCCCAATTTTTGCTATTATGAATGGAACTTCTAACTACATTCTTGTACAATTCTTTTAATTCACTCTGATAATCTCTTTTAATTAGAATGTACAGATTATCTATATTTAGCATGATTATTGATATGGTTGGATTTAAAACTACTATTTTGTAACCTTTTTTTTTAATCTGCTGTGTTCTTTGTTCCTCTCTTTTTGGGGGTTAAGTGAGTATTTTATATGGTTTCCCTTGTGGCTCAGTTCGTAAAGAGTCTGCCTGCAATGTGGGAGACCTGGGTTCGATCCCTGGGTCAGGAAGATCCCCTGGAGAAGGAAATGGCAACCCATTCCAGTACTCTTGCCTGGGGAATTCCGTGGACAGAGTATTTTCTAATATTTCATTTATTTCCACAATTGACTTATTAGCTATCCTTGATTTGTTTGTTTTTAGAGGTTATTTTCTAGTTTAGAATGCACACCTTTACTTGTCACCCTCCATTGACAGGTGGCAGAATTTGTTAGGGGCTTCCCAGGTGGCTCAGCAGTAAAGGATCCACCTGCAATGCAGGAATTGCAGGAGACACGGGTTTGATTCCTGGGTTGGGAAGATCCCCTGGAGGAGGGGACGGAAACCCACTCCAGTATTCTTGCCTGAAGAATCGCATGGATAGAGGGGCCTGGTGGGCTGTAGTCCATGGGGTTGCCAAGGGTCAGCCACGACTGAAGCGACTGAGCACGCATGCACACAGTTGGTTGCTCTTTCCCCAGTGACATCAACAGAAAATGCGGTTCAGATGGGCTTTGTGCCTTTCCCACTCGACTGAGGGAAGCCCTCTCCTGCCTCTCCCCCTGCTTAATCTTTCTCATGAGCACCCTGTGGAGGTCTGCATGGAAGAATCGCAAGTGAATATGAACTCCACCTGTGTCTGAAGCTCCCACGAAGCCTGTGATATCACACTAGTCCATACTGGGCCTTTAAGCAAGTTAAGAATTTTAGCTGAATTCTTCTTGCCCACTTGTATTGTGTTTAGCGTCTCTCTCTCCCATACTCTGCCACAAGTAAGCCAATGCCTTCTACCTCCTTGGAGGCTCCTGTCTTTCCTTGGCTTTCAAACTGCTTCACTGGCCTTTGATCTCAGCTCTCTGATGAGTTTTTAAAAAGTTGTAAACTAGCAATTCATCCTTTGTTGTTGTTGTTGTTGTTCTTGGGATGAGAATGATACCTTTCCAGCTACTTGCTAGGCAGAAACAAAATTTTCTGCCTTTTTTAATTTTAATGCAGGAATCTATAATGGAAAAGCTGAGAAGCCAATTAATAGGGGTTGGTGAGCAAATCAAAGATTTGCAACGTCAGGAAGCCTAGTCTGGGACATGCAGGGAGGAGGTGCTGTTCCAGTAGCTAGGGTAACCAAGCAGAATCTGAAACCATTGGGGGGGCTTGTCTGGTGGGAGCTGGAGCCATAGGAATAACACAAACACTGCTTGAAATGGTTTTTTGACACAGGAGAAGAAAAAAAAATACTATCTTCTCCCTCTTCCATTCAGTTTTCTGACAATGCCACCCATTGGCCAAACCAGCTGTTTTCAACTGACATGACAGCATGGAGAATGTAACCTGCTGAGATCAAATTACCTCCCTTATTAGATAGAACATAGTAGCTGAAGGATGAAATGTAGAATGATGGAATATTTCCTTCTCCATACTAAGCTTCCTCTATCTTTCAAATGTAGTTATATCACAGTTTTTGTCTAAATAAATGAGTGCTACAATATTATGAATATGTATATACCTGTCCGTAGCTGAGCCATCAGGGAAGCCCAGTGGTTAAATACGTGTGTGCATGCTGAGTCACTTCAGTCGTGTCTGACTCTTTGCAACCCCATGGACTGTAGCCTGCCAGGCTCCTCTGTCCCTGGGATTCTCCAGGCAAGGAAACTGGAGTGGGTTGCCATGCCCTCCTCCAGGGGATCTTCCCAACCCAAGGACTGAGCCTGTGTCTCTTATGTCTCCTGCATTGGCATGGTTAAATACACATAGCATAAAATTTACCATCTTGGCTACTTTAAAGTGTACACTTAAGTACTGTTGTGTGCTCTGCTGTGCTTAGTCACTCTGTCATGTCTGACTCTGTGACACCATGGACTGCAGCCCACCAGGCTCCTTTGTCCATGGTGATTCTCCAGGCAAGAATACTGGAGTGGGTTGCCAAGCCCTCCTCTGGGAGATCTTCCCAATGCAGGGATCAAACCCAGGTCTCCCGCATTTGCAGGCAGATTATTTACCATCTGAGCCACAAGGGAAGCCCAAGAATACTGGAGTAGGTAGCCTATCCCTTCTCCAGCGGATCTTCCCGACCCAGGAATCAAACCAGGGTCTCCTGCATTGCAGGCAGATTCTTCACTGGCTGAGCTACCAGGGAAGCCCTCAGTAGTGTAAAGTGTATCAAATTGTTGTGTGACCAATCTTCAGAACTTGCTCAGAAACTCCCCCTTTTCCCCTCCCCACAACCCCTGATATCCACCATTCTACTTTCTGTTTCTATGAGTTTGACTAATCTAGATAACTCATGTAAATGGAATTATACAGTATTTGTTTCAGTATAATGTCCTCAAGGTTCACCCATGTTGTGTCAAAATTTCCTTCCTTTTAAAGACTGGGTAATGTTGGATTGTATGTATGTACCGTATTTGTTTGTCCATCCATTCATCATTGTTTATTTGGGTTGCTCCACTCTTGACTATAGTGAATAATGCCACTATGAGCATGCATGTACAAATGTCTCTTTGAGTTCTGCTTTCTGTTCTTTTGGATATAGTATCCAGAAGTGAAATTGTGGGTTCATATGGCATTTCTATCTTTAGTTTTTTTTTGAGGAACCATACTGTTTTCTATAGTGGTTGCACTATTTTACATTGTCATCAACAGTGCACAAGGGCTCTAATTTCTCCATAACCTTGTCACCACTTGTTACTTTCTTTTTCTTTTGGCTGTGCCGTGTGGCTTGAGGGATCTTTGTTTCTCAGTTCAGTTCAGTTCAGTTGCTCAGTCGTGTCCGACTCTTTGCGACTCCATGAACTGCAGCACTCCAGGCCTCCCTGTCCATCACCAACTCCCAGAGTTCACTCAAACTCACGTCCATCAAGTCGGTGATGCCATCCAGACATCTCATCCTCTGTCGTCCCCTTCTCCTCCTGCCTCCCAGGGATCAAACCTTGGCCATGGCAGTGAAAGCACCGAGTCCTAATCTCTAGGGAATTCCCAGCACTTGTTACTTTCTGTTGTCTTTTTTATAGCAGCCATCCTAATGGATGTGAAGTGATATCTTCATTCTGGTTTTGGTTTGCATTTCCCTAATGATTAGTAATGTTGAGCATCTTTTTATAAGCTTCTTGGATATTTTTACAACCTCTTTGGAGAAGTGTCTATTCAAGTCCTTTGCCCATTTTTAAATTAGGTTTTTTGTTTTTTGTTGTTGGGTGGTAGGTATTCTTTACATATTCTCCATATTAATCCCTTATATCAGATATGTGATTTGCAAATATTTTCTCCTCTTTCATAGGTTGCTTTTTCATTTCACTGATTGACATAAAGAAGTTTTCTGTTTTGATGTAGGCTAGTGATTTATTTTTACTTTTATTGTTTATGCTTTTGGTATGATCCCCCCCAAATCCTTACCAAGTCCAATGTTATGAAACTTTTCACTCTATATTTCCTTCTAAGAATTTTGTAGATTTAAGTCTTACCTTTAGGTCTTTGATCCATTTTGAGTATACTTTTGCATATGGTTTAAGAGTGCAAAACCATTCTTTGTGCATGTTGGTATCCAGTTTTCCAAATACCATTTGTTGAAAAGACTGTTCTTTCTCCATTGAATGGTCTTGGTACCCTTGTCAAAAATTGTTTGCTCATATATGTGAGGGTTTATTTCTTGGATCTCTATTCTATTTCACTGATCTATATGTCTCTCTTTATGCCTATACCACAGTGTTTGATTACTGTGGCTTTGTAATGAGTTTTGAAGTCTACAAGTGTGAGACTTTCAACTTTATTCTTCTTTTTCAAGATAGTTTTGGCTATTCAGGATCCCTTGAGATTTCGTATAAATTTTAGGACAGATTTCTTTCTTTTTTTTTTTAATTTCTAAAAAATCGCCTTTGGGATTTTGATTTAGATCGCATTAAGTCTGTAGATTGTGTAGCACTGACATTTTAAGTGTTATATTTTTACAGTTTTATATTTTAGTAAAAATATATTCACCCCATCCATGCCCTCAATTGTGATTGATCTTGCCCAGGCTAGAGAGATCTTCTGATCTCTCGTCTTTTTGCTCTTCTTCACACCTTGTCTGAATGGGCTGCTGAAGTACTCTGGGCATTGGGGTCTTATCTACTTAGAAAGACTTTCAATCAATCCTCTTGTTGTTAGCCCAACCTAAACTGTTGGACTCAGTGATATCTGGGTTATCCAGTTCTTGAAAATTCCCAAGGTTCAGTAACTAATCAAGTTTTTGACACATAATTAGCTTACTTATTGGAGTTTTCATTACAGATTCCAGTGTATTTTTTCTCTGGTCTATTAGGCTATTTTTGACTTATTGTTTTTCAGTATTCAGATTTTGTTGACATCTCTCATATGCTGTTCAGTCAGTCAGTAGAGTCGCTCAGTCATGTCTGACTCTTTGCAACCCCATGAATCGCAGCACACCAGGCCTCCCTGTCCATCACCAACTCCCGGAGTTCACTCAAACTCATATCCATCGAGTCGGTAATGCCATCCAGCCATCTCATCCTCTGTCGTCCCCTTCTCCTCCTGTCCCCAATCCCTCTCTGCATCAGGGTCTTTTCCAATGAGTCAACTCTTCGCATGAGGTGGCCAAAGTACTGGAGTTTCAGCTTCAGCCTCAGTCCTTCCAATGAACACCCAGGACTGATCTCCTCTAGGGTGGACTGGTTGGACCTCCTTGCAGTCCAAGGGACTCTCAAGAGTCTTCTCCAACACCACAGTTCAAAAGCATCAATTCTTTGGTGCTTCTTCCCAGTCTAACTGTCACATCCATACATGACCCTTGGAAAAACCATAGCCTTGACTAGATGGACCTTTGTTGGCAAAGTAATGTCCGCTTTTGAATATACTATCTCAGTTCAGTTCAGTTGCTCAGTCGTGTCCGACTCTTTGCGACCCCATGAATCGCAGCATGCCAGGCCTCCGTGTCCATCACAAACTCCCGGAGTTCACTCAGACTCACGTCCATCGAGTCAGTGATGCCATCCAGCCATCTCATCCTCTGGCATCCCCTTCTCCTGCCCTCAATCCTTCCCAGCATCAGAGTCTTCTCCAATGAGTCAACTCTTCGCATGAGGTGGCCAAAGTACTGGAGTTTCAGCTTCAGCATCATTCCCTCCAAAGAAATCCCAGGGCTGATCTCCTTCAGAATGGACTGGTTGGATCTCCTTGCAGTCCAAGGGACTCTCAAGAGTCTTCTCCAACACCACAGTTCAAAAGCATCAATTCTTCAGCGCTCAGCCTTCTTTACAGTCCAACTCTCACATCCATACATGACCACAGGAAAAACCATAGCCTTGACTAGATGGACCTTTGTTGGCAAAATAATGTCTTTGCTTTTGAATATGCTATCTAGGTTGGTTGTAACTTTCCTTCCAAGGAGTAAGTGTCTTTTAATTTCATGGCTGCAGTCACCATCTGCAGTGATTTTGGAGCCCCAAAAATAAAGTGTGACACTGTTTCCACTGTTTCCCCATCTATTTCCCATGAAGTGATGGGACCGGATGCCATGATCTTCGTTTTCTGAATGTTGAGCTTTAAGCCAACTTTTTCACTCTCCACTTTCACTTTCATCAAGAGGCTTTTTAGTGCCTCTTCACTTTGTGCCATAAGGGTGGTGTCATCTGCATATCTGAGGTTATTGATATTTCTCCCAGCAATCTTGAGTCCAGCTTGTGTTTCTTCCAGTCCAGCGTTTCTCATGATGTACTCTGCATATAAGTTAAATAACCAGGGTGACAATATACAGCCTTGACGTACTCCTTTTCCTATTTGGAACCAGTCTGTTGTTCCATGTCCAGTTCTAACTGTTGTTTCCTGACCTGCATGCAGATTTCTTAAGAGGCAGATCAGGTGGTCTGGTATTCCCATCTCTTTCAGAATTTTCCACAGTTTATTGTGATCCACACAGTCAAAGGCTTTGGCATAGTCAATAAAGCAGAAATAGATGTTTTCTGGAACTCTCTTGCTTTTTCCATGATCCAGCAGATGTTGGCAATTTGATCTCTGGTTCCTCTGCCTTTTCTAAAACCAGCTTGAACATCAGGAAGTTCACAGTTCATGTATTGCTGAAGCCTGGCTTGGAGAATTTTGTGCATTACTTTACTAGCATGTGAGATGAGTGCAATTGTGTGGTAGTTTGAGCATTCTTTGGCATTGCCTTTCTTTGGGATTGGAATGAAATCTGACCTTTTCCAGTCCTGTGGCCACTGCTGAGTTTTCCAAATTTGCTGGCATATTGAGTGCAGCACTTTCACAGCATCATCTTTCAGGATTTGAAATAGCTCAACTGGAATTCCATCACCTCCACTAGCTTTGTTCATAGTGATACTTTCTAAGGCCCACTTGACTTTACATTCCAGGATATCTGGCTCTAGGTCAGTGATCACACCATTGTGATTATTTGGGTCATGAAGATCTTTTTTGTACAGTTCTTCTGTGTATTCTTGCCACCTCTTCTTAATATCTTCTGCTTCTGTTAGGTCCATACCATTTCTGTCCTTTATCAAGCTCATTTTTGCATGAAATGTTCCTTTGGTATCTCTAATTTTCTTGAAGAGATCTCTAGTCTTTCCCATTCTGTTGTTTTCCTCTATTTCTTTGCATTGATCACTGAGGAAGGCTTTCCTATCTCTTCTTTCCATTCTTTGGAACTCTGCATTCAGATGCTTATATTTTTCCTTTTCTCCTTTGCTTTTCTCTTCTCTTCTTTTCACAGCTATTTATAAGGCCTCCCCAGATAGCCATTTTGCTGTTTTGCATTTCTTTTCCATGGGGATGGTCTTGATCCCTGTCTCCTGGACAGTGTCATGAACCTCATTCCATAGTTCATCAGGCACTCTATCTATCAGATCTAGGCCCTTAAATCTATTTCTCGCTTCCACTGTATAATCATAAGGGATTTGATTTAGGTCATACCTGAATGGTCTAGTGATTTTCCCTACTTTCTTCAATTTAAGTCTGAATTTGGTAATAAGAAGTTCATGATCTGAGCCACAGTCAGCTCCCGATCTTGTTTTTGTTGACTGTATAGAGCTTCTCCATCTTTGGCTGCAAAGAACATAATCAATCTGATTTCGGTGTTGACCATCTGGTGATGTCCATGTGTAGAGTGTTCTCTTGTGTTGTTGAAAGAGGGTGTTTGCTATGACCAGTGCATTTTCTTGGCAAAACTCTATTAGTCTTTGCCCTGCTTCATTCCGTATTCCAAGGCCAAATTTGCCTGTTACTCCAGGTGTTTCTTGACTTCCTACTTTTGCATTCCAGTCCCCTATAATGGAAAGGACATCTTTCTTGGGTGTTAGTTCTAAAAGGTCTTGTAGGTCTTCATAGAACCGTTCAACTTCAGCTTCTTCAGCATTACTGGTTGGGGCATAGACTTGGATTACTGTGATATTGAATGGTTTGCCTTGGAAATGAACAGAGATCATTTTTTTGTTTTTGAGATTGCATCCAAGTACTGCATTTTGGACTCTTTTGTTGACCATGATGGCCACTCCATTTCTTCTGAGGGATTCCTGCCCGCAGTAGTAGATATAATGGTCATCTGAGTTAAATTCACCCATTCCAGTCTATTTCAGTTCGCTGATTCCTAGAATGTTGACATTCACTCTTGCCATCTCTTGTTTGACCACTTCCAATTTGCCTTGATTCGTGGACCTGACATTCCAGGTTCCTATGCAATATTGCTCTTTATAGCATCAGACCTTGCTTCTATCACCAGTCACATCCACAGCTGCGTATTGTTTTTGCTTTGGCTCCATCCCTTCATTCTTTCTGGAGTTATTTCTCCACTGATCTCCAGTAGCATATTGGGCACCTACTGACCTGGGGAGTTCCTCTTTCAGTATCCTATCATTTTGCCTTTTCATACTGTTCATGGGGTTCTCAGGGCAAGAATACTGAAGTGGATTGCCATTTCCTTCTCCAGTGGACCACATTCTGTCAGATATGTTATCTAGGTTGGTCATAACTTTCCTTCTAAGGAGTAAATGTCTCTTAATTTCATGGCTGCAGTCACCATCTGCAGTGATTTTGGAGCCTCAAAAAATAAAGTCTGACACTGTTTGCACTGTTTCCCCATCTATTTCCTATGAAATGATGGGACCAGATGCCATGATCTTCGTTTTCTGAATGTTGAACTTTAAGCCAACTTTTTCACTCTCCTCTTTCACTTTCATCAAGAGGCTTTTTAGTGCCTCTTCACTTTCTGCCATAAGGGTGGTGTCATCTGCATATCTGAGGTTATTGATATTTCTCCTGGCAATCTTGATTCCAGCTTGTGTTTCTTCCAGTCCAGCGTTTCTCATGATGTTCTCTGCATATAAGTTAAATAACCAGGGTGACAATACACAGCCTTGACGTACTCCTTTTCCTATTTGGAACCAGTCTGTTGTTCCATGTCCAGTTCTAACTGTTGCTTCCTGACCTGCATACACATTTCTCAAGAGGCAGGTGAGGTGGTCTGGTATTCCCATCTCTTTCAGAATTTTCCACAGTTTATTGTGATCCACACAGTCAAAGGCTTTGGCATAGTCAATAAAGCAGAAATAGATGTTTTTTCTGGAACTCTCTTGCTTTTTTGATGATCCAGCGGATGTTGGCAATTTGATCTCTGGTTCCTCTGCCTTTTCTAAAACCAGCTTGAACATCTGGAAGTTCACAGTTCATGTATTGCTGAAGCCTGGCTTGGAGAACTTTGAGCATTACTTTACTAGCGTGTGAGATGAGTGCAATTGTGTGGTAGTTTGAGCATTCTTTGGCATTGCCTTTCTTTGGGATACTCATATGCTGTAATTACCCTTTATTGTTTTCCCCTGAGGATGTATAGTTTTAAATTCCCTTTCCTCTCATTTTAGTAGGATTTCAGAGGAAACAAGGAAAAAATAATTATATTCAATCCACCAGGTTTACTCGCATATTTATGCATTATACTATGTAAAACTATTACATTTTAAATAATGAAAAGAACTTATAAGAAGAAATTATTTTATTGATAGTTATAGTTGGGCAAATTAGTTTGCTGCCTAATTCAACTTAAAAATAAAATGCCTTGCTATTAATAGTAAGATGATGAGGAAAAATGGAAACAGTTGCTTACATTCTTAGATATTTACTTTAATTTTCTCTTCATTTAACTAATTTATTTCAAGAAAATAAAGAAGATGGCAAGAGATTATAATAATAAAAAACTTAAAATACTAAGAAAATGCAGAATACAAATTTGTAATTGCTCAATCCCAGATATGTAAGTCTAGAATGTCAAGATTAAAAGATGATTCTTTATTTTCCATCCGTACTCAAGTAAAAATTGTTATTATAAATATTATTTACTTTTTCTTTGTTGTATTCACAGTGCTTTGATGTTTACAAGTAGTCAGTTTGAGTCTATAAAGGGGTAAGAAATAACATTGGGTGGGAGCCGAGCCAGAGGAGAATAGACTAGAGCAAAAGGCTACATACCTTTGCAGACACGGAACTCTGACAGGCAAGCAGCTTTGAAAGCAGTCCTTGATAGTTTTTTTTTTTCTGGCTGCTATAACTGGCTATAACTTTGGATTGCTTTCCTCTGTTATCGAAGTTCAGCCTATTTGTGATTGTAAACATGTCAGTCAGACCCTGTGGGGATGTGCAATGAGGTATTTCCTTTCAGTTTTCTGTGTTCTCCAAATTTTGTATAAAGACTGTCTTATAAATGCCAGTGAAAAGAAGTTCGAGAGAATTCCAACAGATGGCATCAACAGGATGCAAAGGGCACAGGGCATACAGAAGAGGAAGAAGGATCCTAGGTACCAGGTGGGAAAGGGGTGTCATGCTCTGAACAGGCCAAAGGAGCTCCTTCTAAGGGAGACCTCCTTGCCCCTAGCCCACAACAAGAGCACTGGTAGGTATGCTATGATCCCACCCTGGGCATAGCTCATTAGAAGAGCAATTCACTTTGACCTAGAACTAAACTTTGGTGGTTTAATAGACATTAGCAAGTTCTTTGAAACTTCTGTTTTTGAAAGATGGGGTCTGTGTCCCCTCTTTTTAAGTCTAAGCTGACCTTAGTGATCAATTAACCTATAGAGTATGGTAGAAATGCAGTCCATGGGGTCGCAAAGAGTCAGACACGACTGACTCTTTCTTTCTTTCCATAGTTTCTTTTGGAGAAGGAAATGGCAACCCACTCCAGTGTTCTTGCCTGGAGTATCCCACAGATGGAGGGGCCTGGTGGGCTGTGGTCTGTGGGGTTGCAAAGAGTCTGACATGACTAAGCAGCTAACACACACACACACATGTACACACACGGTAGAAATGATATTATATGATTAGGAAGCTAGGTCAGAGAAGGTCATGTATCTTTCACCTGGTTCACTGGAATGGTCACACTAGGCTATTGCTATGCTATGCTGTGCTAAGTCGCTTCAGTCGTGTCCGACTCTGTGCGACCCCATAGACGGCAGCCCACCAGGCTCCCCCGTCCCTGGGATTCTCCAGGCAAGAACACTGGAGTGGGTTGCCATTTCCTTCTCCAACGCATGAAAGTGAAAAGTGAAAGTGAAGTCGCTCTGTCGTGCCTGACTCCTAGCGACCCCATGGAGTGCAGCCTACCAGGCTCCTCCATCCATAGGATTTTCCAGGCAAGAGTACTGGAGTGGGGTGCCATCACCTTCTCCGACACTAGGCTATTACATACCATGTAAAAATTTTATCATCCTGAGGCTGCCATTCTGCAGTGAACCCCAAACTATCCATATAGAGAGACCACACAGAGAGCCCCTGAAATCTCAGAACAAAGAGAGGTGCCTGGCTAGCTACCAGCTGCTTTACGCCTGGTGGTCTTCTAGTTCCACCTTCATCTTATTACAAATGCATGGACACCCTGGCCCACAGCTCTCCAGCTGAGTGCTTCTTAAATTCTTGACCCCCAGAAACAGGAAAGAAAAGAAAATGATGGTTGGTGTTTTAAGCCACTAAAGAATATTGTTAACTGACACAGTTATAGACAGTTTACTTACAGTACCAAAATATTTTCCAAAAATTTATTGGTAGATAACAAACTACTCCAAAGCTTAGTGGTATAAAGCACT
Organism: Bubalus kerabau; assembly: GCF_029407905.1. Lineage (NCBI taxonomy): Eukaryota > Metazoa > Chordata > Mammalia > Artiodactyla > Bovidae > Bubalus > Bubalus kerabau. Next base: position 11,502,047 of record NC_073633.1, read on the forward strand.
CTTTTATGCTAACATGCTGTGCTTTGCTTAGTTGCTCAATCGTGTCCTGACTCTTTGAGACCCATGAGAATAGACAGATCCTCTGTCCATGGGGATTCTCCAGGCAGAATACTGGAGTGAGTTGTCATGCCCTCCTCCAGGGGATCTTCCCAACCCAGGAATTGAACCGGGGTCTTCTGCATTGCAGGTGGGTTCTTTACCAGCTGAGCTACCCAGGAAGCCCTAGATACTGTCAATCAAGAATTCAGACAGATGCAGTAAGGATGGTTTGTCACGGCTCCATGATATCTGATGCATACGCTGGAAAGACTCGGAGGCTGGGGATGATTGAATGGCTGGGGTCTTGCATCGTGTGGAAGCAGCTCCCCCACACATGTGTGGTGATTGACGCTGGTTCTTGGCCAGGACCTCAGCTGGGGCACCTATCTGGCTCCTCTGCCTGGCCTGGGGCTTCCTCATAGCATGGTGGCTGGATTCCAAGAGCAGGCTAATAGTTTCTTTTTTTTTTTTTTTTTAATTTTTAAACTTTACAAAATTGTATTAGTTTTGCCAAATATCAAAATGAATCCGGCTAATAGTTTCTTAAGGCCTGGGCCTGGAAAACTGCACAGTGTCACTTCTGTTGTGTCACACATCCTAGATTCAAGGGGAAAAGACATACAGTCTCATCTTTGGATGGGAGGGGTGTTCAGGAATTTTGGATACACTTAAATTACCGTCTGTCACACAACCCATAGTCTAGGTATTGATCTATAACATGGCCTGGTTCAAGGAGATGAACTGGATTAATTATTTTCTCTTTTTTGAAAATTTAAACTGAGTAATATAAGGGAATTATATAGTTAGAATTGGGAGGCAGAGATGAAAAGAATAACTTGACAAATAAACAAGGCCAAGGGTAAACCAAGGCTATGAAGAAGCAGAAACCATGAGAAAGCAGAACGTCTGTTGAGTAGAGATACAATGAAGAGAGAAGGAGAAATGAAGTAAAATTCATGTGCCCTGGGGAAGGGCCATAATAAGACAGGGGTTGTCTAGAATGGCCTCCTGTCTGGCAGTTCCTGTTCAGTTCCAGTTCATGCGTTGCTTTTAACAATGGGATTATCTTTCTTACCCGGTTTTCTAGGTCACAGTTAATAACAGTGTGCTACATGGCAAGATGTGCTGAAATGAATGAGGTTGGGAAACAAGTTTCCTCTTTTCTCAGAGTTGTTACTGACATGATGATTGAGAAGCACCATTAGAGAGAAATTACTGTGTGAAGTGGTACTGCTGAGTGGTGAGAAAGAGCCACTCTTCTCATTATGTCCACCTGAAGTTGATCATTAGAGGCTAGGAAGAGGAGTGGGAAGTGGGCACAAGAAAATAATGTGTTATTTCTAAAGATGGATCATTTTCAAATGCATTTTGAAATGGCAGTGAATAACCAGTAGAAATCTGGTTTTATGTAACCACAGGGATTATATTTGTAAATAAGAAATGAAAAAACTTCAAAATATATTTATTCAATAGGCTTTTCCTGAAATTTGAGAACATTTGCATTATCTGGTATTATGGTTTCATGACTATTTAATTCAGTGACATACGCTTTAAAAATTATTTTATTCAAATATAGTTGATTTACAATGTTACATTAATTTCTGCTGTACAGTAAAGTGATTCAGTTATACACATTCTTTTCCATAATGGTTTATCACGGGACACTGAGTATAGTTCCCTGTGCTGTATACAATAAGGCCTTGTTGTTTATCCATTCTACATAGAAGCGTTTGTACCTGCTAACTCCAAACTCCCAATCCATCCCTACCTGCCTGCTTCCGTCTTGGCAGCAACAAGTCTCTTCTCTATGTCTATGAGTCTACTCATAAATAAGGTCATTCGTGTCATATTTTAGATTCCACATAAAAGTGACATCATATGATATTTGTTTTTCTCTTTCTGACTTGCTTTACTTAGTATGAGAATCTCTAGGTCCATCCATGTTGCTGCAAAGGCATGATGTCACTTTTTTATGGCTGAGTAGTATTCCATTTTATATATATATATATCTTCTTTATATACCTTCTTTATCCATTTATCTGTTGATGGACATTTAGGTTTCCATATCTTGATTATTGTGAACAGTGCTTCTGTGAACATAGGTGTGCATGTATCTTTTTGAACTACAAGTTTTGTCTGGATGTGTGGGTGATACACACTTTTCAAAGAAATATTTTGCTACCCAAGAAACTAGATGTTCCCAGGGTAGTCTTAAATGGGGTGTTTGGATTTCAGCTACTGGTATATATTGACCCTCTTATCTAAAGGGATAGTTAGGCACAATGATTATGTTAAATAATTAAAGTAAGTATTAAATGTTAGTGAGTCATGTGAAAGTATGTAAAAAGCCCAGGAGTTTTTCAAAGAATGATCTTTGCTAGCAGATACAACCTTCCCCTGACCCGATTTCAGATTATTTCTTTACTCTCACAGCAAGAGCAGCTCAAAAAGTGCAACTTTATTGGCAGAATTCTGAGTCTGTGGTCAAAGAGATCTGTAAGAAAAAGGCATATATTAGTATTTTTCCCTTAAATAATTAAGCAATCATTAAGGTACCACTTGGAGAAGGCAATGGCACCCCACTCCAGCACTCTTGCCTGGAAAATCCCATGGATGGAGGAGCCTGGTAGGCTGCAGTTCGTGGGGTCGCTAGGAGTCGGACACGACTGAGCGACTTCACTTTATTTTTTCACTTTCATGCATTGGAGAAGGAAATGGCAACCCACTCCAGTGTTCTTGCCTGGAGAATCCCAGGGACGGGGAGCCTGGTGGGCTGCCATCTGTGGGGTCGCACAGAGTCGGACACGACTGAAGCGACTTAGCAGCAGTAGCAGCAGCAAGGTACCACTACTGAAACAGCATTGACTCCAAGAATATCCTCTTCTTATTAGAAAGAGTAAAGAATTCTGAGTTGTGAATAATGCTAATAGATGTTGTATGATATGAAGTCAGATTAGGGGAGGGTTGTACCTGCTAACAAGGGTCATTCTTTGAAAAACTCCTGCGCCTTTTACACATGTTCACCATGACACACTAACATTTAATACTTATTGTAGCTATTTAACCTAACCATTGTGCCAAAGATATAATTGATCTTTCTCCTGTAGGGGAACATAGAGTAACAGCGCTCTAATTTTGTATGTCTCTGTTCTATAATGACAGGCTGTCATTTTCTGTAATTTACCAGAGATGATGAACAATGTGGGTAGGCTGAATGTCGTTGCTTAGTAACCACCTTTTAAAAGTTTCTTAAGTGTAATTGCCTCTCTTCCAGGGAAACATTGATCCAGCTAATCTGCATTGAACCACTCTCTAAGCAACTCAACATATTAAACACCCTCGTGTTTTTAATTTCAAATTATTTGCCTTTTTAAATTCTGTTAAGGTAAGCCACTTTTGTTGTGACCACTATTTGCCTTTGAACAAAGTGAGACTTCCAAATGATTGTACATTGTCATTTCCTTCATTGTTTTTCTGTATATCTTTTCATATTGCCTTTTTTAAACAGCTGAGGGTAGAAACTTGTGAAGAATCATGAAACTCTTCGGTTCCATTCCAAATAATTCTAAATGCTTTCACACACCACCAGTCTTTAACCATGTTTCAAAATATGCACCATATGAATGTTCTCTTTGCTTCTGTCCCTCATCCCACCTCTTGTTATTAATCAAATGTCTATATTGCTATTTAAAAAAATGTGGCATCTAAGCGGACACCTGGCACGTAACTTCAGGTTTTACACTTGTGTCTGCATATGCACACTGACTTGAAGGAGGAAACGCGCCAAAGCTAGAGTTCTGTTAAACACTTATTGGTAGTGTTTGAGGATAATATTTCTGTGAAGAAGGCTGAGCGCCAAAGAATTGATGCCTTTGAACTGTGGTGTTGGAGAAGACTCTTGAGAGTCCCTTGGACTGCAAGGAGATCCAATCAGTCCATTCTGAAGGAGATCAGCCCTGGGATTTCTTTGGAAGGAATGATGCTAAAGCAGAAACTCCAGTGCTTTGGCCACCTCATGCGAAGAGTTGACTCATTGGAAAAGACTCTGATGCTCAGAGGGATTGGGGGCAAGAGGAGAAGGAGACGACAGAGGATGAGATGGCTGGATGGCATCACTGACTCGATGGACGTGAGTCTGAGTGAACTCCGGGAGTTGGTGATGGACAGGGAGGCCTGGCGTGCTGCGATTCATGGGGTCGCAAAGAATCGGACACGACTGAGTGACTGATCTGATCTGATCTGATTTCAAGTCCACCTTGTATAGCTGCCCACTTTTTATCATGTGGCAGGAAGAACTATTGATGTAGGAATAATTCACAGCTGAGGTCAAAGCCGACTTATTCTTTGATTCTGAGTTTGAGGTGATTGTGAGATAGAAGAGACCAGAAATGGATTTGAGGAGCCAAAACAATATGTTTATATTTCTGCCTGTTAATCCCCAAACTCAATAATTGACATCCAAGCTAGAGGTGAGGGGAGAGTTAGAGAGGGGACAAAGGAAATTAGAATCAGCGTAGTGACTTCACACCCAAGCGTATGTCTCCACCCTCTCAAATCTTCCTTACATTTCAAGATCACAGGGAGGAGAGTCTCAGGAAAAGTTTGAAACAACTGCAAGCCTCCCAGAGAAATCCCTTGGTCCATGCTGTCTCAACAAAATGGCAGAACACTCACATTTCCCATGGTTCCTGGGATCCAGTTATTCCTGGGTCCCCAGCATGAGGACACAGAAGTTAGTGCCGAGTGAGAGCTGATGAACCATCTGCCAGAAGGCCACTTTACAGGACTGAGAAATAGGAAGGAAGGAAGAAAGGGTTAGTCACTCAGTTGTGTCTGATTCTTTGCGACCCCTTGGACTGCAGCCTGCCAGGCTTCTCTGTCCATGGAATTCTCCAGGCAAAAATACTGGAGTGGGCTGCTTTTCCCTTCTCCAGGGAATCTTCCTGACCTAGATATTGAACTGGGGTCTCTTTCATTGCAGGCAGATTCTTTACTGCCTGAGCTAGCAGGGAAACCCATAGGGTTGAGAAGGTCTTCACAGTAAGAATGCTGTTTGCAGTTTCAGCCAAGAACAAGGCAGATTGCAGAACTGAACCTGAGCTCTGTCTGAGGAAGCACTGAACACTTCAAGAGGACAGACAAGTTACACCCCCAGGAGACATCAGCAGAGATGCAGTCTCAGAGAGGTGACATCCAGTCTACTGATGTTGCAATGCTTCTGCATGGATTCGGATAGTACCCCAGAGACAAGGATGGAGGAAGACTGAACATTCAGTTTGCCAAGGTTTAACTTGGTAAATGATTTGATTACAAGTTGGAATTGATTGAGTGAAAAATCACTGCTGGACCAAGAAAATCCAGGAACTTCTTGTTTTAAGTTCCCTCCCTTTGTACAGACAGGGGAAACAGATTTAATTGTTATACAAATAGAGCAAACATGTTTGTACCCTGTTAACCTGTACCTGTGTGCTCAGCCTGCTATTGTGTTAAGATGGCAGAGGCTGTGGGGATGACGGTGAAGTTTCTGTCCTAGATGGAATAGTTTGGTGCTATGATTAAGAATAAACAATTTGAAACAGGAAACTAGTTTTCTGTTTGGGGGCAGATTATTTGATTCTACTCAGTTTGGTTTTCCTCATCTGCAGAAATATGAAGTGTTCAACTTCATAGGGCTGTTGTGAGGTTATGAGATGAAATATACCACACTTTTGGCACATAGTGTCTAGAATAAAATCACAGTAATGTATTCTCTTTTAAAATTTTTATTAAAGTTGATTTACAATGTTGAATTAGTTTCAGATGTACAGCAAAGTGAATCTGTTATACATATATCTGCTTTTTTTTTAAAGGATTCCTTTCCCAAAATAGGCCATTGCACAATATTGAGTAGAGTTCCCTGTGCTATACAGCAGGTTCTTATTAGTTATCTATTTTATATATAGCAGTGTGTATATGTCAGTCTCAGTCTTCCAATTTATCATCCCCCCACATCCCCTGGTAACCATACTTCTACATCTGTGATTCTACTTCTGTTTTGTAAATAAGTTCATTTGTACCCCTCCATTTTTTTAGATTCCACATATAGGCGATATCATACTTGCCTTTCTGTGTCTGACTTACTTCACTCAAATAAGTATGACAATATCTAGGTCCATTCATGTTGCTACAAATGGTATTATTTTGTTCTTTTTATGGCTGAGTAACATTCCATTGTACATATGTACCACATCTTCTTTATCTGACAAGGGATTAATCTCTAAAATATACAAACGGCTCATGCAGTTAAATATAATAAAACAAATAAGCCACTCGAAAAATGGGTGGAAGACCTAAATAGATACCTCTCCAAAGAAGACCTACAGATGACCAAACAGCACATGAGAAGATGCTCAGCATCACGAATTATTAGAGAAACGCAAATCAAAACTACAGTGAGGTGCTACCTCACACTGGTCAAAATGGCCATCATCAGAACACCTACAAACAATGAATGCTGGAGAGCGTGTGAAGAAAAGGGAATCCTCCTGTACTATTGGTGGGAATGTAAATTGGTCCAGCCACTCTGCAGAACAGTATGGAGGTTCCTTAAACAAGTAAAAATAGAATTAGCACATGACCCAGAGATCGCACTCCTGGGCATATACCCAGAGAAAACCACAATTTGAAAAGATACAGGCACTCTGGTGTTCATTGCAGCACTATTTACAATGGCCAGGACATGTAAGCAATGTCAAAGTCCATCAACAGAGAAACAGTATCATATTCTTGACCTCCAGTTTGCTCCTTCATCCTCATGCCACCTCCAAGCCCTCCCACCCCTCAGCATAAAAGAAGGTGCCGCACAGGTAGAACTTCCCTATTCACATCTGTATCCACAGTGTCTGGCACAAAGTAGATGCCCAATAAATAGCTGTTGAATGAATAATTTAGAAAGGAGTCTGGAGAGATAGCTGAGTGTATTAAAGTGGGTTCTCCCTATTGAAAGTGAAAGTCGCTCAGTCGTGTCTGACTCTTTGCGACCCCATGGACTATACAGTCCAGGGAATTCTCTAGGCCAGAATACTGGAGTGGGTAGCCTTTCCCTTCTTCAGGGGATCTTCCCAACCCAGGGATCAAACCCAGGTCTCCTGCATTGCAGGTGGATTCTTTACCAACTGAGCCACAAGAGAAGCCCAAGAATACTGGAGTGGGTAGCCTATGCCTTCTCTAGTGGATCTTCCCAACCCAGGAATCAAACCAGGGTATCCTGCATTGCAGGCAGATTCTTTACTAACTGAGCTATCAGGGAAGCCCTTGGGTAAGTCCCAAATGACTTCAGTGAGGTAAATGAAAGAGCAGATGGTTGTGAATGAGTCTCAGGAGAGCATGTTGTAATCAAAGGGAGGGACACAGAAAACAAGCATGGTCATATGCTCACGTATGTACTCAATAGAAAGGGAATATTTATCCATGGTGTGCATGGACAAAAAATTCCTGAGCAATTAAATGATACCTTTACAGACCACTGTTGTATTTTTCATCACTTCCCAGTGGCTCAGTGGTAAAGAATCCTCCTGCTAATGCAGGAGAGGTGGGTTCTATCCCTGGCTTGGGAAGATCTCCTGGAGAAGGGAATGGCACCCCACTCCAGTATCCTTGCCTGGAGATTTCCATGGACAGAGGAGCCTGGAGGTCCCACAGTCCATGGGGTCGCAAAGAGTCGGACACGACTGAGCGCACACGCACAGTTGTATTTTCCAACAAGTTTTCCTCTTTATGGGGGCATGCATGTGTGTCTGTTTCTACTGTGTGTTTCTGAGTGTCTGTAAAAGACTTGGACTAGATTTTTCAATCTGACCTGCTGGTTTTAGATCTCTATATCTATTTATTTATCCATCTGTCCTAGGAAAAATGAGTTTTTCTGCATGAAAAATGTAAACAATAGAATTTAACCATATCACAAGATCAGTACTAACACTTTATCTTTTTTTAAAAAGCTTCTATTGCTTTAAGAAGCTTTAAGAGCTTGTAAAGATGAAGAAAATTTGAAAAGATTTTCATTTGACACTTCAAGACCACTGTAAATTCTTAGCATATAACTAGCCCTTAGACCTGGTTCATTTATAAAATGGGTAACAGAATTGACCTTGGAATAAGAGCAAAATTGTAAAGGCTAATGGGATTAGGACATAGTGTACCTTCTTTCTTTCTTCTCCTTTTGTAAAAATATAAAACCCTTAGAAACTAGAGTTTTTATTATTTTATCATAATTTCCAGAAATGATGGGTAATAGTTTTCAAAAGGAATAAAATTTTATGTTTCTAATATTTAAAGAGGTTTAATATCCTTGACATAGTGATGCTGTTTAACACTGTTTTTTCTTGAAAATCCTCATTTGATTTCCATATTCTTTGCCACATAAGGAATGCCCTATGTACAAGTGGTCTGCCCTAATATTATGACAATTCCATCAAGCTATACATAAGTGCTCTTTTATTTGTGAGAAAAGATTAATTCTTTTTTTCTTTGAAAATAACTATTTGAATATGTCAGCATTGAATAAGGTAGAACAAACGTTTCATGCTTCTGTAAAGATCTTTTTCTGAGATCAATAGCAGGAAAGAGTTATCTAGGGGAAGCTAATAGAATCCAACTGAGTGGGAAGGATTTGGTCCAGTGATTCTCGAACTTTAGTGTTATGAGAAACACCTGAAGAATTTGTTAAACTGCAAATCTCTAAGCCCTGTACCCAGAGATTTTGATTTACTGGATAGTGTAGTTGACTGAATGGTGGTCTCCAAAATGATATTTCACATTCTGTCTCACAGAATCTGTGAATATGACCTTATTTAGTCATCCTGGATTATGAGGGTGGGCCCTAAATCTGTAGAGATAAGGGTCTTTATAAGAGATACACAAAAGAGGAAAAGGCACAGAGGGGAGACAGCCATGTGAAGGCGGAGGTTAGAGTTTTGTGGCCACAAGCCAAGGAACACCTGGAGCCACTAGAAGCTGGAGGAGGCAAAGTGATTCTTCCCTAGAACTTGGAAGGACTCACAGGCTAGCTGACAGCTCTGTTTCCAACTTCTGACCCTTAGAACTATAAGAGAATAAACTTTTGTTGCTTTACTGTAAACTGTTTCAGCAGCCCTAGGCTACTAAAACAGGTGTAGATCAAGAACATGCATTTCCTACAAGCAGATGCTCAGGTAAGTGGACTGTGATTTGAATAGAACTGATTTAGTAGATGCGGCAAGTTTAAATGAAAAAGAAATCCAATTCAGGGATATTCCATGAAAAGATGAATGCAATAAATTTAGATCATCAAACTGTTTAGGATAGCTGAAGATGAGCAAGAATGGAACCAAGAAGTTAGCTTGAATTGCTTTTTCTCCTTTTTGACTGTTTCTGCTGCCTTGAGTGTTCTATGCTCACAGGAGTCTGTTAACCTCAGGGTATCCTCAGGCCTTGGTTAAACTTCATTTCCTGGACGGGAGCTTCCAGATTAGGTTAGCCTTTGTTGTAACACTATTGCAGTTCTCTGTACTTCTTTGTGGCATTTGTCACCATAGTAATGTCTGTCTTTCTGGAACGTTGTATATTTTTAAAGGACAGAGGCCACAACATTCTTACGCATGGCTGTACCCCCAGTTCTAACAGAGTCTGACACACAGTAGGTATTCAAAAAACTTACCAGTGAATGGAAGTTGAGCCCTGTCCTAAGAAGAACTTCAGAGATCACTACTCTGAGTAGAACATTTGCTGTTTCTCTATTGACTGCAGATTTTTATTAAGCAGATTTAATAGATAAAATCATATGTTAGGAGGAGGCCAAAATGATTATTAAGTACTTCTTTCTGTTGCAGAATGATTTACTGAATTATATGCTCTGAATCAAAAGATGGGTTTTATAAATATATTTAAGCACTGTCCACTCCAATGATTGATGTGATCATGCTTTTCACCTTTGAGGCAAGTTGATTTTCTGTTGCTTTATGATATACATATGCCAAAAAAGAAGACACTTTCTGGAATGTATTCATTTTAATAAACACAAAAGACATGTTTTTATTAGGCTTTTAAAGATAGGCTTTGAAACTGCAGCTTCTTATTTTTTTAATCGATAATATGAAATCAACTTTTGGAGTGGACCATTACTTTTCATTTCTGAGAACAAAATGACCGATTTGTTACCATGACTACCTAACACTAGTCAGAATTTAATTGTTAAATCCCAGGGTGTCACACAGATTGGTATTCAGTTTTGGTTGAGTCACTAGCTTCAATTCTAGCTATGCAAAATGACCCAGGAAATTTCAGCAGAAATTGTTTTCTCACAGGAGTTCATTCTTCTTCTGTGGAATATCTTTTTTCTTAATCTTTCAAAGTTGACTTTTTTCAGCTTTATTGAGGTGTAACTGATGACTAAACTTGGAATATATTTAAAGTATACAATGTGACCATTTGATATAAAGGATGCTTCAGTGAGGTATCTTAAATGGTTTTTACCAACTAGATAATATTTTATATATTAGCTGCTAGCTGAAGTATATTCTGCTAGTAAGTGTAGTTTTGAATTACTATAAACACTTTGAGCCCAAGTTTTAAATTTGTATCTATCTGAATCAAAAAGCCCATACTATTCTCATAAGACTATATTTAAAAATAAAATAACTGGTGTAGGCACTTCCACTTCAGGCTAGGTTGTAAAAGTGTGATGTGGTTTATAAGAAATATAAATTTGGCCTTAGCCCATGATTTCTGGCTCATAGATCCCCAAAATGCTCAGAATTTCCTGAAAAAATAAGAGCAATAGGAGCATCTTTTGTCATAACATTTGGTCTCTTGTCCTCACTTTCTGAAATCACTTCAGAGCCATAAAGGTGAAATGGGGTCTTGCTAGTCACTATAAGCCCCTTTCCACAAAAACTGTGTTTACGTTAATGAGGTAGCTTTTGGACCCACACCTAAGTATGGGAGCTGATGGGCAGGGGAGTCAGTCATGGGATTAGAGGGTTGGAACTTTCAGTTGTCCCCCTGCCCTATCTCCTGGGAGGGGATAGAGGCTGGCAATTGAATTCAATCACCAGTGACCAATGATTTAATCAATCATGCCTATCTAATGAGTCCTCCATAAAACCCTGGAAGGATGGGTTTGGAGAGCTTCTAGGGTGTTAAACATGGAGATGAGGGGAGATCGGTGAAGAATGTTGCCAGGGTGTGATGGTAAGTGTTTACCAACCAGGTCTTTGAACAAAGAAAAAACTCCAACTTAGACTGTTCATCAACTTCTGCGATAGAGATACTCCCAACATGGGTGATTTCAAGCTACCAGTGTAATATTAATGAACTTGAAGTTGGGTAGAGATGCATGGTGGAACAACATTAAGTAGCATTTTCACAACAGAGACAAAACAGATGTAAACTTTTTAAAATACTGTATTGATGTATAGTTGATTTACAGTGTTGTATTAATATCTACTATACAGCAAAGTGATTTAATTGTACATGTATACATTCTTTTCCATATTATTTTCCACTATGGTTTACCACAGAATATTGAATATAATCCTGTGCTATACAGAGGGACCTTATTTATCCATACTATGTATCCATTCTAATGTATTTTTTATCTGCTGACCTCAAACTCCCAATCCATCCTTCCCCTGACCACCATCTCCCTTGATGATCACAAGTCTGTTATCTATGTCTGTGAGTCTGTTTCTGTTTTGTGGAAAAGTTCTATAAAGTCATATTTTAGATTCCACATATAACTAATATCTTATGGTATTTGATTTTCCAACTGACTTCACTCAGTATGACAATCTCTAGGTTCATCCATGTTGCTATAAATGGCATGATTTCATCCTTTCTTATGGCTGAGTAATATTCTGTTGTACATACATATCGACCACATCTTTATTTGTCTGTTGATGGACACTTAAGTTGGTTTTATGTCTTGGCTATTGTAAACAGTGCTGCAGTGAGAACCGGGATGCATGTATCTCTTTGAATTATAGTTTTGTCTAGACATATGCCCAGGAGTGTGACTGCAGAATCGTATGGAAACTGTATGTTTAGTTTTTTGAGAAACCTTCATACTGCTTTCTATAGTGGTTGCACCAATTTACATTCCTACCAACAGTGTAGGAGGGGTCGCTTTTCTTTACACCCTCTCTAGCATTTTTTATTTGTAAGTTTTGATAATGGCCATTCTGACCAGTGTGAGGTAGTACCTCATTGTAGTTTTGATTTGCATTTCTCTAATAATTAGCAATGCTGAACATCTTTTCTTGCATTTGTTGGCTTTCTGTATGTTTTCTTTGAGGAAAGATCTATTTCGGTCTTCTGCCCAGTTTTGATTAGGTTGGTTGTTTTTGTTACTGAGTTGTATGAACTGTTTGTATAGTTTGGCCATTAAGCCCTTTTCAGTTGCATCATTCAAATATTTTCTCCCTTTGCATAGGTTGTCTTTTTTTTTAATGGCTTGCTTTACTGTACAAGAGCTTGTAAGTTTAATTAGACCCTGTTTCTATATTTTTCCTTCCATTTTTACTGCCTTGAGAGAGACTGACCTAAGAAAACATTGGTACAATTTATGTTAAAGAATATTTTGCCTACGTTCTCTTCTAGGAGTTTTATGATGTCATGTCTTATATTTAAATCTTTAAGCCATTTTGAACAACAGATATCTTAAGGGCATAGAGAACAAAAAACTATAAAACTGGAAAGTCATGATTTTTGAGTATTGATTGCCTTTGCTTTTAATACTGGAAATGTAGAGGTAAATGTCTTTTTATTTGCAAATAATCTGATTATCTATGTAGAACATTTATGAGATTCTGGGACCATTTTCCCTTACCTGTGGCTTTTTTAACTTGTCCTTTACCTTCAACTGCTCTGGTTCGGAAGGGTTTTTATGCCATGTCATGGCTTCACATTTTGAGGTTTTGCTCAACTATTTTGTTCTGACTCACTTGGTGACATTAGTGCCTGAGATATTTTTAAAGACTCATATTCTGATAGTGAAATAGCTCATTTGCCAAACAAGATTTTGTGCCCAGATATCTTTCTGAGCGGAGTGTCACTTTTTCCTATTGTTTTCCAGAACCCCTAATTACATTTCTGTGTTGATTTATTCTGCCGATTCAATTTGCTTACTAGAGAATCTTTAAAAATATATTAATTTTCAATACATGGCTTTCAATTTTCAATACATGGCTAATATAAATTTGGACATACTCAACTTTCTGCCCATTACATAGAGAAAGCAGTTGATGCTGCTGCTGCTGCTAAGTCACTTCAGTCGTGTCCGACTCTGTGCGACCCCATAGACGGCAGCCCACCAGGCTCCCCCATCCCTGGTATTCTCCAGGCAAGAACACTGGAGTGGGTTGCCATTTCCTTCTCCAATGCATGAAAGTGAAAAGTGAAAGTGAAGTCGCTCAGTCGTGTCCAACCCTTAGTGACCCTATGGACTGCAGCCTACCAGGCTCCTCCGTCCGTGGGATTTTCCAGGCAAGAGTACTGGAGTGGGGTGACGTTGCCTTCTCGGAAATAATGTAAGTTTGAATTCACAATAATTTGAATTATTCTAAAACAATTTTAATGTAATATTCTAAACATCCTATTTACAGTTTCTTATTTTACCAAAGACACGAGAAGCAATATAAAAAACGCATTATGGTTAATAATTTGTGATTATGTTTATCAGATAATAAGAGAAAATAAAGGACAAGAGGACTTTCTAGAAAAATTGATTCTGATATTCTCTGCTTTGTTTAGAAATAATGAAAAACTGAGTTTTGTAATGACATCTCTGGTTTTCCAAACCACTGCTTGTTGAGTGCCATTCACTTATTTATTTACCAAACAGAACCTACTGTGTAGCTGGTCTGAGCTCCTTCAGTGAAAGCTGACACAGGTGACAGTTGGATTCCAGGCTGGATAGTTAGAATCAAGTTTCCCCAAAAGATGGAAATTGACAGCCAAGACAGATCCGTTACATTGACCTTTCTTGGCTGGAAAACTGGGACCTTGAAGTAAGGCTGAGGGCCGTGTGGGTGGACGTCCCTGGGGAATTTGGCTCTGTGGTCTCCCGTGAAGTCTCAGTCCACACTGTTGGAGTCCCACCCAGCCTAGTGGCATGCACTAGAGTTCAAAGTTATATTATTTAGGGCTAATTATAAACTATTTCCGCAAGAACCCATCCACCTCCTCTACAGGCTGCCAGGGGTTCAAACCTGGCATAACCAGCTGTTGAGAGGGGTAAGAAATCACACTCTGAAGGACCAGCGAGAATTAACTAGCATGTACCAGCAGGGCCTGGAAAGTTCCCCTAGGAGTGATGTGGTGGGAATCAATTCATAAAACACTTGAATATGAAACTCATCAGGGACTGATTTTTTTTCTCTGCCATTTGTGACAGTATTTAAAAACAAAACCAGGAGTGTTCATATTAGAACACATTTGTTCTCTGAAGGGAGCATTTTGTCTACTGTATGTGAAGTGGGTCAGAGAGGGGCGAAGACTGGAGGGAGGGAATCTCTGTGTTAAACAGTCAGACCAGGAAATACTTCTTCCTGGAATAGAACTACTGAAGCAGTTTGCTTAGCAAGACTCACTTAAAAACCTTCTCTTCACCGAGCCCATCAGTAAAAAGCTGTTGTGCTGTGAATTGAGAGTCATGCTGCTGAGGGCTGAGAAGGGAACTGGAGGTGAGGACACAGAGCCCAGGGCTGGGTGGTGCCAGCATCAAAGGGAAGGCAGACTGGAAGCCAGCACCCTTCTGCTCCCGGGACCTGCTCACCAGACTGGTTTCCCAATACTACTGCACGGCCACAGCTGTCGACAGCGTTCCCGTGACAAGCCTTCTCTGGTTCATGGCATGAATTGCAAGGTACAGGCTTTGCTTGAGAGATTTCTCTCAGAATTCTGAGTTTTCCTTCTTTATTTACCTGAGACAGTATTTTATTAAGACAAACCTAAAAAGGAGCAGCCAAGCAAGCATTTGTTTTCTTGCAAGTTTTAATTAGAAAGAAATGCCAAACACGTTTGGGTATGTTCCTCCTTAATCTTTCACACCTCTTAACAATTTTGTTCTTGGACTACTTTAATAATGTTTCATTTTAACTCACCATGAATTCTATAAAAAACCAGATTGTGTAGTTTCAGCAGTGGTTACTTGTTGTCTCAGCCAAAGGAAATATTTTTTACTGGCTTAGGCTGAAGAAATGAATTAAATTTTAATCTTTAGCAAGTTTAGCAAATTAGAAAAGTCTGTGCAGTTCACATGACATTCTTTTATCTTAGTTTTTCTGTGTTGCTTCGTTCAATCAAGAAAAGAAGGAAGAAAAAAATAACTTGTGAAGATCACCATACTAAGAGTATGGCTAGTTTCCTTAAGTAAAGAAGGTAATTTCCCCCTTGTCTGTAAATAAAATTGTCGTGGCTTTCTCCCCATTCCCCATTAGCAAGGTACAATAGCACTTTCCTCAGTGCAGGTTAGAAAAGAAATAAGGGATCCCTGGGTAAGAAACAAGTGGAGCACAGGCAAGAAGACCACAGGTTCTGTAGATTTCCACTTACACACCTACAAGACAGTCCAATAGAAATACTAAAAACTGATCATGGAAGATACGAAAGGGTGGCCCAGTTTGCCAGGAAGTCGGTCTGTTGTCGCGCAGATGAGACTGAAATGAAGGCTGGACTAAGGTGAATCATGGCTCTCCACTTGGAGCCCGGGGAGTGGAGGCACACAGTTCTCAGCAGAACTTCCTCTCCTTCTCTTATTTAGGAGGACGCCTGGCCTGGTGGTCTGGCAGCGGGTGACAAGTGGGGCCTGTGCCCCTGGGACACGCCACACTGAGTGGGGCCAGGAGCGATTTTGTTCCCGGTGTGCGCTGAACACAGACATCTGTCCCCGACAAAGGTCTCATCTGGCTCCTCATGAGGAGAAACATGCCAAACAAGGACTCAGGGTATTGCTGCAGCTAATTCCCGGCTGCTCAGTAAACACAGAGCTTAGTGCCAGCCTAAGCACTGTTCTTCCTGCTGTGACTGCCTCTGGCTTAGACTCTGGCTTAGTGACCCAGGCGGTTCAGTATTTACACTCTGAATGGAAAATCCCAACCTTACGCTTCACTTTTTATCTGGGCCTGAGAGATCTGGATGAAGATCCAAGTAATCTTTGACAGACTCCTTCTCGCCTCCACAACTGAACAAGTAGATACCTCTTTAAGGATGAGCAAACAGGAAAAATCCATCTGACATGTAAAAAGATATTGCTGTTTTAAAAGACGGAGCTATGCTGTAGAGCCAAAGCAAGTGCCTTCTTATGAACTGCAGTTACTGTTCAAAATACAGGGGGAAAGTTCAAGTTTTAAATTTATGATCTTCACATGATAGAGAAGAGTTTACTGAGTCTACAGAAGTAAACAAGGTGGTCACAAAGAACAATCTGAGGTCGGAAAAAAGAGAACAGAAGAAAAATGACTGATTGTCATGGTTAAAGCCTAAATTAAGATCAGGTTTGGGGTTGCAGAAAATTCAATTTGTGAAGTAAATGATAACCTCTGGAATTCATCCAGGATTCAGAGGAATAAAGAGATGAAATGATGTGAAAAAATTTTAAAGATAAGTAATGAAAGACTGAACAAGAATCTCAGAAAAAGAGAACAGAGTAGGTGTAGGAAGAGAAATAACCAGGAAATAGATTAAAAAACTTTCTGGAGCTGAACAAACATTAAACATTAATTGTTTTCAGATTAAGAGGTCAACAAGTTCTGGTAAAATTAAATAAGATCAACCCCTAGACAGAGCCTGGCAAATATTTTGACTTTCAAAGATTAGAGAAAAATGTATGCTGCTGCTGCTGCTAAGTCGCTTCAGTCGTGTCCGACTCTGTGCGACCCCATAGACACCCACCAAGCTCCCCCGTCCCTGGGATTCTCCAGGCAAGAACACTGGAGTGGGTTGCCATTTCCTTCTCCAATGCATGAAAGTGAAAAGTGAAAGGGAAGTCTCTCAGTCGTGTCCAACTCTTCGCGACCCCATGGCCTGCAGCCCACCAGGCTCCTCCATCCATGGGATTTTCCAGGCAAGAGTACTGGAGCAGGGTGCCATTGCCTTCTCCGAGAGAAAATCTACACCTATTTATAAAAAGTTATCTACTAGGAAGGAAAAGCCCCACGGTTTCTCTACTACCAAATGCCTAAAGATAAAGGAGTAACTGTTACAGACTTCCGAGGGAGAAAGATGTGACACAAAGATTTTACTACATAGGCATTGAGAGAGGAATTTAAAAATAAAATGCTACATTTTAAGAAAATGGAAGGTCACATGTACATAAATATTGTTATCAAGTTCTATTAAACATCTAGAGGACAGTTACTTTTCTTCTGTTCATCTTATGGTAGAGCATAGAAAAGATGGAAATCTTTTCCATTTATTTAAACATGTTTAGCATAAGCCTAATGTCAAAATCTGGTGGATATAGCAGAAAAAAATGACAGGATAGCTTCATATAAATATAGATTTTAAAATGTGGGGGAAAAATAAGTAAATTGATTCAGTAGCATAATGTGAAAATAATATGCCAAGTTTAGATGGGTTTATTTCAGAATTGAAAGGACTGTTTAATATTAGGAAATCCATTCATGCAGTATGTCATCAGAGGCCAAAGGGGGAAAAAAAAAGGTTCCAGATAGAGAAAACAAGGCATTTAATACAATTCAACTCCAACTTCTGGCTTTAAAATGTTTATAATGAATAAGAAATGGAAAGAAGCTTTTTTTTTTTTAAATCCAAATCTACTATCATGCCTGATACTGAAGCAGTGAAGGGATTGCTATTAATAAGAACAAGACAAGAATTCCTGATACTACCACTGTTTTTTTTCTGGGAAGTTCTTACTACAATTATATGAGAGAAAGAGTTAAGAAATATAGATACTGGAAGAGAAAAATACAAATTATTTTTATTTGAAAATAACAATACTATTTACCTAGAAAACCTCCCCAAATAAGGGAAACACTACTTATGGTTACTAGTCTAAAAATAAATATAAAAATAAGATTGTTTTGTTATATGCTGCAAACAACCAGTTAGAAATTACAAAGGGAAAATTTCTTTCATGATAGGACAAAAACACCAAATAAATAACTTGTAAAAATCTTAATAAGAAATGTGTAGGACCAATATAAGAGTATTTATTAAATTTATTAATAGTAAGAGAAAGATCTGAATAAATAAAGAGACATCATGGTTAGTGTTGGGAAGAATAAAAATTATACAGTTTTCCCAAAAAGATACACATTCTTCCCAAATTAATTTATACCTCTTGAAGTCAATTCCAATTAAGACCCAAATTTGATTATTTTTATATTCAAACAAAATTATTCTTAAGTTTCTCTGAAAGAGTAGTTTCTAGGAAAAACAATATAATTGGGGAAAAACCAGATATCAAAATATAATTTAAAAAATACAATAATTAAAACATCTATAAATATCTGCTCATTCTCTCTGGAATGAGAAGGTATAGGTGGATTCAAAGAAGAGAACTGCAAACCAGAAAAATACCATATTTGATATAAGTATTTGAGAGAAATAAAGCTCATAGGTTTCAAACAACAGCTAATTTAGAAATAAAAATGATTATGTTAGATTCCTACTTAATTACCGTGAAGTAAATTCCAGGTAGTTAAAATATAGAAATATGAAAAATAAAGTCATTAAGAAACTTAGAAAGACGTAGATGAATATATAATTTAGTACCAAAGTCAGAAACCAGAGGAGAATATTAGTATATTCTAGCTACCTCAAAATTAAAATTATCTGTTAAAATCACTATGTACAAAACATGAAAGTAATGAAAGCAAAATATGTCATAATCTGTGAAAGAGTTATAAAACTGGCTTACAGTAGGTGCCAATAATAAATACTTGTTGAATATATGAATCAATAAGTGGAAATGAAAAGCACTCTTAGGAAACAATGAGAAAGACAGTAAAGTCCCAGTGGAAATGAGGGCAAAGGCCATGCAAAGCAATTTCACAAAAGAAATACAAGTGCTTAGCATACATATAAAAAATTCAATTGCATTAGTATAAGATAAATCCAGTTAAAATGAGTCACCATTTCTTAACTAAATTGGCAAATATTAGAAATAATCCTAGTACTTTAATCCCACAGAGTCCTGTGTTCTCATACCCAAGATAATATTGTTGTGACATACCCTTTCTAGACATAAGTTTGGGAATATGCATTAAAAGTCTCAAAATATTTGTGTTTATGTTGGAAACAGCCATTTCACTTTTGGAATCTTTACTAAGGAAAAAAAAGCAGACAATCACAAAGGAGTTATTTATGAGGACGTTCATTGCAGCATACTTAAAATGTAAAAAAAAAAAAGGAAGGACCAATTAAATCTCTAATGAACATTTTAAAATGTTTTTGAAGAATATTCAATAAAGTGAGAAAACACAATCTAGATTTGGGTGGAAGGCAAACTGACAGTGTTATGTATTGCTGATACTAATAACTGTCTACAACATCTGTTGAGGGCTTGCTAAATGCCAAGCATCATACTTATATTGTACCTGAAACATCTGCCTATCCTTCACTGTGTGTAAGTTCAAGTCTTATACCCATTTTGCAGAGGAGAAAAGGTCTGTCTCTTTTTGAGAATCTACTTCCTTTAATTTCTTTAAATACATCTATGTAATACATAGAAAGACTGATAAAATATCCTTTAAAATGCTATAATGGCAGGAAAATGGGTAATTCTTTCTTTTTTATATTTTTATTATTTTCCCCAATCAATATGGATTGGTATTATTTCAGAGAGAAAGCTTCAACAATTTTTAAACCCCCAGATTAACTTAGTTCAAGCCCTAAACCACTTCCTCCCCTTCCCCAGCATACAGGTTCTCAGTGAGAATTCTTTCACCACCAGAATTAAAAAATTAAAAAGCAGAGATATTACTTTGCCAATAAAGGTATAGTCAAAGCTATGGTTTTTCCATTAGTCATGCATGGAGGTGAGAGTTGGACCATAAAGAAGGCTGAGCACTGAAGAATTGATGCTTTTGAACTGTGGTGTAGGTGAAGACTCTTGAGAGTGCCTTGGACTGCAGGGAGATCCAATCAGTCCATCCTAAAGGAAATCAGTCCTGAATATTCTTTGGAAGGACTGATGCTGAAGCTAAAATTCCAGTACTTTGGCCACCTGATGTGAAGAACTGACTCATTGGAAAAGACCCTGATGCTGGGAAAGATTGAAGGCAGGAGGAGAAGGGGACCACAGAGGATGATATGGTTGGATGGCATCACCGACTCGATGGACATGAGCTTGAGCAAGTTCCGGGAGATGGTGAAGGACAGGGAGGCCTGGCATGCTGCAGTCCGTGGGATTGCAAAGAGTTGGACACATCTGAGCAATTGAACCACAATAGCAATGAGAATTCATGTCCATAATTAGTGGTCTTGACATAATATAAGATAATAAATCATTTAGAGCTATTAAACATAAACATAAACCCTACACTGGCCATACCATATACTGTAATGCCTAAATGAGTGGAGCCAGAGTGCTGGGTCCAAATCCTCCCTTAGACTTACCATTCATTTCATCTTGGGTAAGTCAACTAATCTGAGGAAATTAGTCATTTTCTCTGTAAAATGAAGAGGAAAGTAGTAGCTTCCTCCTTGTTTACTTTGAACAGTAAATGAGTTAATATGTGTAAAGCATAGTGACTGGCCCATGGTAAGTACTACATAGTGTGAGGTATTATTTTTATTAGTAAATGTATTAAATCTTGAAAGTACATAATATTATTTTAGAAAAATTTTCAGCAGACTGAATTGTTTCAGGTATATTTCTGGTTTGTTAACTGGGAAATAGCATTCACTAGAGCTGAGCATTGTCTGAAATTCTATTCAAGGCATTTTCACAATGCTGTTGTTTACCTGCCACTCCAATAATTGAAGATGCAAGAAAATAAAAATTCTGATTAATAAAGAAATTAATAAAATCTGGGGCTCAACAAAAGTGCATTTGGGTTCTGCTAAACTTGGAAAGATTAACTCCAATCTTGGGGCATTTTATTGGGGAGGGCAAACAGAAAAATAACACTCTGACTTAATCATGCTCCACAGGTGTGAGCACAACTTTAGAAACACCAAAGGGGCCATGCGAATGGACTGTCTGATTGGCTTTCAGTAGCCTAATAAATGCTTGACTTTTGTTAATGTGGTAATTTTGGAATGATAAGTGGAACCTGCCAACAATGCCATTTTGCTTGATTGCACTGTAATTGCTTTTATGTTATTGATCTCAAACTGTGCATAATAAGAGACTATTTTAACTCTAATAATAAATAATATACTTTGTTTTTATATGGCTAAATAATATCCTACAGAAGCCACATCCTTACGTTCTAGAATAATGGTTTAATATAAACATTCAAGGAAGCCCTGCCTTTTCTGACTGTTCATAGGGTTGATGGACTTGCTTATTCTTATTTCACAATGTAAAACTGGGTTGAGGTGTGCTTGTTGAGTATGTTGCTGCTGCTAAGTCGCTTCAGTCGTGTCTGACTCTGTGCGACCTTATGGATGGCAGCCCACCAGGCTCCCCTGTCCCTGGGATTCTCCAGGCAAGAACACTGGAGTGGGTTGCCATTTCCTTCTCCAATGCATGAAAGTGAAAAGTGAAAGTGAAGTGGCTCAGTCGTGTCCGACTCGTAGCGACCCCATGGACTGTAGCCTGCCAGGTTCCTCCACCCGTGGGATTTTCCAGGCAAGAGTACTGGAGTGGGGTGCCATTGCCTTCTCCGGAGTATGTTGCAGACTTACCTAAATAATGAATTTAAAACACATTGTAAAAAAAACTCTATAGAACTCAATAACAACATACTTCATTCTAGTGTGCAAACAGTATTAGATCTTCACAGCACAATTAGTGATAATAATAAAAACCTTTGTGACATTTAAGATGCTAAATAATACTTGAAATTCAAGGCAACAAAAACAAGGAAACAATAGAAGAGAGGCTATTTTGAGTGCCCGTAATGCATTTGTGACTCAACATGTGAAGGTTTTACAGGGCTTGTTTATCCTAGAGATGTGACACATAACAAGAAATTTAGTGCTCATTGTTCCAAAGCGTGGCTCTTTGTGACAAAGAAAATTATAGGGATTTACCAAGTAAATATTCCCCTCATCATCCTATCACCCCTGCACCCCCAACCCTAATTAGATTCTGTCTTTGTTGTTGTCTAGTCCCTGAGTCATGTCCTACTCTTTTGCGACCCCATGGACTATAACCCTCCAGGCTCCTCTGTCCATGGGATTTTCCAGGCAAGAATAATGGAGTGGGTTGCCTTTTCCTTCTACAGGGGATCTTCCTGACCCAGGGATGGAACACAGATCTCCTGCTTGGCAGGCAGATTCTTTACCACTAAGCTACCTGGGAAGCCCTAATTAGAGTCTAGGGATGTCTAATGTTTTGCACTGCTGGGACATTCTGCAATTTCTCTGTGTCGACTTAGCTATTAAAATAATATTCACCTCAACTTGTATAGCATTTGTTATGTGCCAGACACTATTTGGATGCTTTACATTCCTTAACTCATTGAATCCTCAATAAGGACACTACAAGATAGGTAAATTACTGTCCCCATTTTAAATATGAAGAAACAGGCAGAAAGTGGGTACATGACTTGCTGAGGTCAAATGACTAATAAGTAGCAAAGCCAGGAAGACTGGCTCTCTAAAGATGGGGCTAAGAATCCTTGGATCACAGAACTATTCAGAGAATTAATAAGATATCTTATAGAAAGTTCCCAGGACTCCAGAGGGTTTGTTGTAATGTATATGTACACAAATGTACACAAATGCACTTGTGTGTATGTCTGTGATTTTTCTGTACTTTTTGTGCAGCTCAGTGCCTGATTATTTCCTTTGAGTTCTCTTTCCCTGTGTTCCACCACTGACGATGGAGGGCTTTGATGTCAAGCATCAATCCTCAGGAGCCATCTCTCTCCAGACATGGCACCCAGGTATGTTTCTTCGGGTATTAAACATTGTAGTAGTCAGCGTGGTGATTACAAGGACAAAGCAAAATAATAATGCTAGGTGGTAGTGCCTAGAGCAGTTTGTCTCCCTGCTAAACCATTCCAAAGAAATATGCATTGTTAATTTTTTCTGGAGGAGACGGCAACCCACTCCAGTATTCTTGCCTGAAGAATCCCATGGACAGAGGAGCCTGGTGGGCTACAATCCATGGGGTTGCAAAGAGTTGGACACGACTGAGTGACTAACACACACACACACACAGAGACACACACACACACACATATTAATTTTCTTACTACACAAGTACAGCTTAAGATCCCATCCTACCAAACTCCCTTTGTTTCTAATTAAATTGCCCCTTCTAAGCCTTACAATAATATAGAAATCTTTTAATACAGAGATTATCAAGCCGCTAGTGATACTGGTGTTGCTATTGCTGCTGCTAATGCTAATAACGTTTGACATTTTTTTTTTGGAGGGGTTTGCAGGCATTCTTCTAAGTATCTTACACATTTCTTCATTTTACCCTTACAATAGACCTAGGAGGCACGTAACATTATATCTTACTTATTACCGTCTTCTCTGTCTTCCAGCTTCCTCTGGAATCACAAAGCTCTAAGTTGCAGAGTCAGAGTTCAAGCCAGGTCCCTCCAGACTCTACGCGGGGCTCTCGGGCAGTTTACTCTGGAGCCCTAGCACACCTCCTTGGAGCAGTGCCTTGTGGGTATCTACTCGTAGTGCGTGTTCCCTGCTCCACGGCCAAACCAAGTGCTGGTGTGGCTGCAGGGGTGGCTGGTGGACAAACAGTCCTGCGTCTCCCAGTCTCGCTTTTGGTTGCAATTAGATAGTACAGCATACAAGCTCTGGCTCAGTGCCCTGGGCTGCAGATTTCTCTTGTTTATTGCAAGGCACTCTCAAATAAAGGCTTTTAAACAAGCTGTATTTATAATAGCATTTGCTCACTCTCACTGGTAAAGAAAGCAGAATTTCACATTTAGATAGCTGCCAATCTGTTATAATTTTTTGTTGTTGTTGTTTTTCATGGCTGGTCCAAGAAGAGTTGAAACTTAAATGTGACTTGACCTTTTTTTCCCTCCCTGGGAGTTTGAGTACCAGAATATCTGAAGCAGAGTCCTTTTTGGCCTATGACTGTGGGCATTAGTGACCACGTTTTTTGGAGACTTCGGTAAATCCTTAGAGAAAATAATACTCATTTTCTGTGTGTGCTTCTCTTCCCTGCCTTTGTCTCTGTCATCACTGTTCTTAACGCTCCTGCTTTGTTTAAGCGATAAGTCAGGCAGGCAGCACCACCAGTCTGTTTTCACTGAGATGTCAGGGTGTGCTGTGTTCTCTGTCCAGCACTCCAGAGCCTTCTTTAGGTGACACTTCTGTGAACACCTCTTCCTGGCCTTCTGCCACAACAGTCTCTCAAATTGGTGTTTGGCTCAAGTTCTATCAGGTTCTTTAAACACTGTATTTTTATTTTTATGAAAATTTAAAACTTAAAAAAACGGATAAAAATCAAAACCTCTTTTTGTGCAAAGATAATTCATGATTAAGAGACATTTTCATAAGACTTGACGTTCATAAATCAGTGTTCCTCACTTAATTCCTGGAACCTTTGAAATCCACAGACTTTCTCAGAAGAAGGATGGAGCTTGGAACATTTGCATTTCCTGTCCAACAACTGCTCTGAGGTCTTCCTTTTGCAGGGGAATCTCCCATTGTGCTAGCTCCTCACCCTGTTCTGTGTCGTCTCTGCTTATTCCATCCCTTTGTTTCCCCTTTTTTCTTGCAACTCCCACCTTCTCCACTTATATCAATCACCTCCTCTGAGTCCTTTTTTATTCCCTGTGTCCTTGTCACTTTCTGAGCCTACCTTTCTCTTCTGCTTGACCTTTGCCCTCTGCCCTCTGCCCCTGGTAATTCCACTTCTGTTTCTGGCTTTAAAATGAGGTGGATGAAACTGGAGCCTATTATACAGAGTGAAGTAAGCCAGAAAGAAAAACACCAATACAGTATACTAACGCATATATATGGAATTTAGAAAGATGGTAACAGTAACCCTGTGTACGAGACAGCAAAAGAGACACTGATGTATAGAACAGTCTTATGAACTCTG
Organism: Bubalus kerabau; assembly: GCF_029407905.1. Taxonomy (NCBI): domain Eukaryota; kingdom Metazoa; phylum Chordata; class Mammalia; order Artiodactyla; family Bovidae; genus Bubalus; species Bubalus kerabau. The sequence continues at coordinate 11,527,263 of NC_073633.1, forward strand.
TGGGAGAGGGAGAGGGTGGGAAGATTTGGGAGAATGGCATTGAAACATGTAAAATATCATGTATGAAACGAGTTGCCAGTCCAGGTTTGATGCACGATACTGGATGCTTGGGGCTGGTGCACTGGGACGACCCAGAGGGATGGTGTGGGGAGGGAGCAGGGAGGAGGGTTCAGGATGGGGAACACGTGTATACCTGTGGCGGATTCATTTTGATATTTGGCAAAACTAATACAATTATGTAAAGTTTAAAAATAAAAAAAAAGAAAATAAAGTTATTAACTGGCAGGAAATGGAAGAGCAGAGAAAATCAGCCTGTGCTAACAAGTGATCTGAATAATACAACATATTTAAAGAAATATGGAGTCCCTGGTGGCTCAGATGGTAGAGTCTGCCTGCAGTGCGGGAGACCCAGGTTTGATTCCCTGGGTTGGGAAGATCCCCGGAGAAGGAGATGGCAACCCACTCCATTATTCTTGCTTGGGAATCCAATGGACAGAGGAGCCTGACAGGCTACAGTCCATGGGGTCACAAAGAGTCAGACATGATGGAGTGACTTCACTTTCACTTAAAGAAATATGATTTTCTTTGATAACATTGTGCTCAAGAGGGAGGGAATAGAGCGCTAGAAGTTAGCAAGTGTTAATAAGAGAAAAGAAAGATTAAAAATGAGTGGGTCATTGCTCAAAGATGAAAATTATTGTTTAGCTGCCTTCTTTCTGCAGCTGTACTGTTTACTCAGGTGTTCGCTGTTGTTTCGTCACTCAGCCCCGTCCGACTCTTTGAGAGCTCACGGACTGCAGCCCGCCAGGCTCCCGGGTCTGTGGGATTCTCCAGGCAAGAACACTGGAGTGGGCTGTCATTTCCTTCTCCAGGGGATCTTCCCGACCAGGGCTCAAACTTGCGTCTCCTGCTTGGAAGGTGGATTCTTTACCACTGAGCCACCAGGGAAGCCTCTTTACTCAGTAAATTCTTTTAAAAACACTTGGATATGTGGGCTATCTTATCATAGGCTTCTGCTTCTAAGATTTCTGAGGTTTTAATTCTTCAAAATTTATTTTATTTCCTACACATCTCCCAGGAGATAGAGCTTCCAAGTATTCTCTGGGAGTCTTCAGGATAGGTCCCCTGTCTTCTCCTGCAGACTCACACCAACTGCCGCACTGATCCTCTCCGAGAGGTGTGGAATGAGGGAGGCCCTTGGTCTTGTCTTTATTTGTATCATCCATTGGAGTATGTTGTTATTATTTCCTAGCTTATATAATCTTTAGTTATTTCCTCTTTATAAGACATGAATATGTATGTGTTCCAAACCAGACCAACTTATTTTGAACCTTTGGGGAGGCTGTAAGTGATGAATGAGTAGTTTTTGCTTTGACAAAATCTCCTCAAGGCTAGTTCACAAATCTTAGAGCTCATAAGATACGAGAAGATGATGGCATCCCAAGCCTTCCTCTTAAACATGATGGCATGAGCACATTAGTTCTTCTCGACTCCCTCTCCTACTAAAATAGCAACCAAAGGATAAACAAAGGTGAAGAACCACAGAGATGCTGAGAATGGAAGAAATTATGGCAGCAGATGAGATAATGACTACCATTTTGGAATAAGGAAAGCAAATGGATAAATGTAAAAAAAGTTAGCCTGCCAGAGAAAGCTGAAACTTGTGACACTGTAGGGGAGAAATCAATAAGGAGAAAGTAGTTTTTGCATCACTGAATCCTAGAAAATTTCAGGAATTAGAGAAACCAGATATTCCTAAAGGTGGGACTACAGGGCAGAACCCCAAACAGAAAACTAGTTGAAAGCCTTTTGAAGAGTCAGCTAGATTTCCAGGTTCCTTCTTCCAACCCCCTCAGCTAATCAGTAAGCATGCTCAGCCAATTCTCCTCATAACAGAAGGCTGGATGTTCACTGTCTTAGAGATATTGAGCCATATGAAGTCACGTGTCAAGGAGACCAGACATAGATGGGTACAGTGGCATGGCACTGTACTAAAAATAAGGTGAGGGAATTAAAAGAAAATCCATAAGCTGAGGGATGAGCCCCATCCTCAGTCTCTTCTTCTTGGCTCTGAAAATGCTATACCTCTTAGATAGAAGATTGGAGTAGTTCCATTTGGGGTTATCCAGAAAAACCCAGGAATATTAATTCGAAAAGATACATGCATCCCAATGTTCATAGCAGCATTATGTACAATTGCCAAGATATTGAAGCAACCTAAATGCCCATCAACAGATGAATGGATAAAGAAGGTGTGATATTTACATACAATGTGCTGTGCTTAGTTGCTCAGTCATGGCCAGCTCTCTGAGACCCCATCGAGTGTCATCTGCCAGGCTCTTCTGTCCATGGGAATTCTCTAGGCAAGAATACTGGAGTGGGTTGCCACGCCCTCCTCCAGGGAATCTACCCAACCCAGGGATTGAATCCAGGTCTCCTGCATTGCAGGCAGATTCTTTACACTCTGAGCCACCAGGGAAGCCCATAAATACTGGAGTGGGTAGCCTATGCCTTCTCCATGGGATCTTCCCGACCCAGGAATTGAACTGGGGTCTCCTACATTGCAGATGGATTCTTTACCAGCTGAGCTACCAGGGAAGCCCAATTATATACAATGGAATAGTACATATCCAAAGGTTGTATAAAAATGTTTTTAAAAAATTTAAAGGATGTTTATATGGCAAGCCGACTTAGAAGCTAGAGAGAGATTCTGCCTCCAGGACAGAAGGCAGTGGATTTGTTTCCTGACCACTAGAACAAATATAATGTCTCCCTGCTGGTCAAAGTGTAAGCTGATTTTCTAGTTCAGTTCAGTTCAGTTCAGTTCAGTCGCTTAGTTGTGCTTGACTGTTTGCGACCCCATGAACTGCAGCACACCAGGCCTCCCTGTCCATCACCAACTCCCAGAGCTTACTCAAACTCATGTCCATTAAGTCGATGATGCCATCCAACCATCTCATCCTCTGTCGTCCCTTTCTCCTCCTGCCCCTAATCCCTCCCAGCATCAGAGTCTTTTCAAATGAGTCAGCTCTCTGCATCAGGTGGCCAAAGTATTGGAGTTTCAGCTTCAACATCAGTCCTTCCAATGAACAGCCAGGACTGATTTCCTTTAGGATGGTCTGGTTGGATCTTCTTGCAGTCCAAGGGACTCTCAAGAGTCTTCTCCAACACCACAGTTCAAAAGCATCAATTCTTCGATACTCAGCTTTCTTTATAGTCCAACTCTCACATCCATACATGACCACTGGAAAAACCATAGCCTTGACCAGACGGACCTTTGTTGACAAAGTAGTATCTCTGCTTTTTAATATGCTGTCTAGGTTGGTCATAACTTTCCTTCCAAGGAGTAAGCGTCTTTTAATTTCATGGCTGCAATCACCATCTGCAGTGATTTTGGAGCCCAGGAAAATAAAGTCTGACACTGTTTCCACTGTTTCCCTATCTATTTGTCATGAAGTAATGAGACCAGATGCCATGATCTTAGTTTTCTGAATGTTGAACTTTAAGATTTTCTAGTTACCTCTTTTAAAAGATAGAGTTTCCTTCCCCCCCCCCCCCACAACTTGTGGCAACACAACATTATTAATCAACTATGCTCCAGTATAAAACAAAAATATAAAAAATCTAGCAACTTCATTCAAAACTTTAAAAATAAACATGACAACCTTTGATTATATTCATAAATAATAAAATAAAAGATAGGGTTTCCTAAACTCAGGGTTCTTTGGCTGTGATGCAAACCTACCCTGTGTTCTGTATCACCCTGTTGGATTTGGAGAGCAAGAAACATCCCTGTGAACATGAAGTTCATGCTGCCCACTGGGCCATAAGTAACAACAGTCTTTGTCTTTGACCCTGGTGTCTTATGTCTTCTTCCAGAATCTATGAGCCTGTGGCAGATTAACTTGCTAGCTTTCAGGTAAAGATTTCAGAGCCTTCAGTTTTTGACACTGAGAAGCAGACTGGGAGGAGATTGACAAGCACAAAGTCAGAGGGAGGTGATCTTGGAAAGAAGGTGATCAAGGAAAGAAGGCTGGGCTGAGGGAAAAGTTAAGCCGTTGGACTGCAGTGCAGCCGCAAGCCTCAGTCAATTCCATGGGCTGTTCTGAAGCCAGGATGGCCTCTCACTGTTGTCCCAGCTCGAGAGAGAGGTTTGGCCTGTATGCTGTTTGCACGGACAAGTCTGTATTTGGGCGGCTACCAGGAAGGGGACTTGATCTTGGGTAAGTCCCCTCTAGTTAGCTGAGGGCAAGTCCAGGAGATGAACCTGGCTGAGAGCTCTCAGCTGCCACGAGCTAATGGAGTGGGTATAGGCAAGATAGTTTGGCATTTCCTTTCATTCATCTGTCTCTGTTCTAAGGAAGTTTCCAGACATCAGACTCTGCCTGTTTTTACCAAGGGATGTCTCTGGGGGGCATTTCCACTCCCCCACCTCGCCCTTGCACAGACTCCTAAGTGACACACTGCTTCCCCCCTGAGTCACGAGAGGAGGCTAGAGACCTCTTCAGCTTCTCTTTTCTTAACCCTTGTCTGGGGCAGCTCCTTCTTTGTCCATTTGAGCAGAAAGATTCTTCCAAAACTTGAGTTTTCACTTAATTTTTTTCTCATCTTCAGCCTTCCATCCAGACTTCTAAAATTTCTCTTTTGCTTGCAAAGATCCTGAAGCCATTCTGACTTTAAGTAGATATTTACCAAACACTTTTTGTGGTCTAGGGGTTGTGCCAGACACTTAGGATCTAATTGATGGAGGTGTTCTTCTCACTTGCTTAGTAATGTTTCAACTCTGAGCTCATTTCATTCAGCAGACACTTAACAGAGTTCCTACTTTGTGCCCAGGTCTCTTTGAGACTCTGGAGTAGTATTAAGTTAGAATGTTTATAGCTGCAGGGAACCAAGACTTGACTCCGGAAGCTTATAAAATGTAAGAGGACTACTAGGCTGACTACCCATCCAAGTTTGCCTGGGACTGTTCAGTTTTAGCACTGGAAGTCCTGCGCCCTGGAAAATGGCCCAGAACTGGACAGACTGAGATGGTTGGTCAACCTACACCTACCAGGCGTGGTGCTTCCTCCTTAGTGGTGGGAAGTGCAAGATGTAGCAATTTTTCCTTCATTTTAGAGGGGGTATCCTGGTATGTCACAGAGCGCTGGACCCTAAAATCTTCACAGATGGGGCAGGACCTTGCATCTTGTCAGTTTATCTCTCATTCTCTGGAATTCAGTACTATAAGAAGGCTTCCAGTATACTTGTTGCTTCTCGCTCATCTGGTCAAAGTGAAATTAACATCGTGGACTAATGTGGTGTTCTGGGCAATGAACAATGGAATTTAGGGCATTCCTACAGCTCTCTCCAGAAATCCTTAAAAAAAACCCTCTTCTTTAATCTCTAGATCCTAATCATTTTATACTCAAAATGTATACAAAATATTGGTTTCATCTAACCAGTTTTTTGACACCTATTTTGAACTCTCAGCATGGATCTGACTTCAAAATATGGTGTCTCTTTTCTTGATGCTGCACCCTAATCTGAGGTAGCAAGAACCTCATCTTACTTCTCATTTCTTAAATGTTAGTTCTCTGCTCAAAAGCATTCAATTGTGGGTTTTTTAAAAAAATAAGAATAAACTTTTATTTGACTGTAATTGAAAAAAAGAATCTCAGAAATTGTGTTTGGCTATAGCAAATTTTAAAAGTTACATTTCTTTATACTTTTAACATTTCATCTCAGTCCATCATGGAAATTTTGAACCTGTCAAAGGAGGACTATTACCACTAATAATAATAATAATTACCATTATTATTACCACTAAAAGAACTAAAGGGGCACTTTAGTACATTGCAACCAGCAGGGAGGGATACTTTGACCACAAACTTGTGACTCCAATAAAAAAAAAATTATGCTGGGGCATGGTTTATTTGAGGCTGAACTCAAAACTACTTTGCACTGAAAAAATAAAATTTAAATCATCTGCTTTTTGTTTTCTGGGTTTTATTTTTTGGTACTTGGAATAAAATTTAAGCTCTTTACTGTGGATTTTAATGGCACTGCTTCCCCAACCCCATTTCATGTCACTTCCTTCATCACAAATTGGCCGCTAGGCTGTTTCATTTCCCCAGATAAGCACACTTCCTTCTCCCCTTTGGGTATTTATATCTGCTCCTTCCTTAGAGTGGAAGCCTCTTTCTTTAGCTTTCACGTGGCTGCCACATTCTCTTCCTGCAGGTGTCAGCTTGACGGCTCCAGGGTCAGTGCCTTGGGGAGTTCTGTCGACTTCATCTAAAGTAGGTCAGCTCCCACCTGTCTTCTTGATTCCAGCAACCAATATGTGAGCTTCCTGCTGCTGCTGCTGCTGCTAAGTCGTGGCAGTTGTGTCCGACTCTCTGTGACCCCATAGATGGCAGCCCAACAGGCTCCCCCATCCCTGGGATTCTCCAGGCAGGAACACTGGAGTGGGTTGCCATTTTCTTCTCCAATGCATGAAAGTGAAAAGTGAAAGTGAAGTTGCTCAGTCGTGTCCGACTCTTAGCGACCCCATGGACTGCAGCCCACCAGGCTCCTCCGTCCATGGGATTTTCCAGGCAAGAGTACTGGAGTGGGGTGCCATTGCCTTCTCCGATGTGAGCTTCCTAGGACCTACCATAACATAGGATGATTTCTTCTCTGACCCTCCACCGGACTGAAAACTCCATGGGACTGGGACCATTTCTGTGTTTTTCCCTGTGCAGCACCCAGAATTTTGCATATTACTCTGTTATTATTCATTTGCTAGATCTGCCACAGCAAAGTACCACAGACTGGGTAGCTTAAACAGCATTCATTTCCTTACAGTTCTGGAGGGTGGAGGTCTGGGATCAAGGCGTCATCAGGGTTGGTCTCTTCTGACGCCCTGCTCCTTGGCTTGCAGATGACTGTCTCCTCCTCGTGTCTTCACTGGGTCTTCCCTCTGTGCATATCTGTGTCCTCTTCTTGTAAGAACACCAGTCAAATTAAGGCATACCCTAATGACCTAATTTTAACTTAATTACCTCTTTAAGATCTAATCTGCAAATACAGTCACATCCTGAGTTTTAGAGCATAGGACTGAAACATATGACTTGTGGGCACATAATTCAGCCTGTTGAAAACCCTGACAAATAGTAGACACTGAATAAGTATATACAGAATGAATAAATGATTTCACAATTATCATGGCATTCAAGGACTGTAAAATAGAAGGAAGCTTAATGCCTGTCTGAGGTTCGTGTTGTAGAGATGCTAGTTTAAGGGCTTGGACTGGCCAATGGCATCTGTGTTTCTATAGGCTCCATGCTATGCTATGCTATGCTAAGTCACTTCAGTCATGTCCGACTCTGTGTGACCCCATAGACGGCAGCCCACCAGGCTCCCCCATCCCTGGGATTCTCCAGGCAAGAACGCTGGAGTGGGTTGCCATTTCTTTCTCCAATGCATGAAAGTGAAAAGTGAAAGTGAAGTCGCTCAGTCGTATCCAACTCTTAGCGACCCCATGGACTGCAGCCTACCAGGCTCCTCTGTCCATGGGATTTTCCAGGCAAGAGTACTGGAGTGGGGTGCCATTGCCTTCTCCGTAGTTCCTTCTAATGCATCAGATCAGATCAGATCAGTCGCTCAGTTGTGTCCAACTCTTTGCAACACCCTGAATCGCAGCATGCCAGGCCTCCCTGTCCATCATCAACTCCCCGAGTTCACTCAGACTCATGTCCATTGAGTCAGTGATGCCATCCAGCCATCTCATCCTCTGTTGTCCCCTTCTCCTCCTGTCCCCAATCCCTCCCAGCATCAGAGTCTTTTCCAATGAGTCAACTCTTCGCATGAGGTGGCCAAAGTACTGGAGTTTCAGCTTTAGCATCATTCCTTCCAAAGAAATCCCAGGGCTGATCTCCTTCAGAATGGACTGGTTGGATCTCCTTGTAGTCCAAGGGACTCTCAAGAGTCTTCTCCAGTACCACAGTTCAAAAGCATCAATTCTTCGGCGCTCAGCCTTCTTCACAGTCTAACTCTCACATCCATACATGACCACAGGAAAAACCATAGCCTTGACTAGACGAACCTTTGTTGGCAAAGTAATGTCTCTGCTTTTGAATATGCTATCTAGGTTGGTCATAACTTTCCTTCCAAGGAGTAAGCGTCTTTTAATTTCATGGCTGCAGTCACCATCTGTAGTGATTTTTCATAGTTAGTCTTAAATATCATTAATCCATTCCAGTCCCCCTAATTTTGAAGAATGGAAGGCCTTGAAAGTTAAGCACTTGCCCAAGATCATATAAGATCATACTTTGCTGACAAAGGCCCACATAGTCAAGGCTATGGTTTTCCCAGTGGTCACATACAGTTGTGAGAGCTGGACCATAAAGAAGGCAGAGCGCTGAAGAATTGATGCCTTCAAACTGTGGTGCTGAAAAAGGCTCCTGAGAGTCCCTTGGAAAAGCAAGGCGATCAAACCAGTCAATCTTAAGGGAAATCAACCCTAAATACTCATTGGAAGGACTAGTGCTGAAGCTGCAACTCCTGTATTTTGGTCATCTGATGTGAACAACTGACTCATTGCAAAAGTCCCTCATGCTAAGAAAGATTGAGGGTATGAAGGAGAAGAGAATGTCAGAGGATGAGATGGCTGTATGGCATCACCAATGCAGTGGACATGAACTTGGGCAAACTTCCGGAGATGGTGAGGGACCGGGAGGCCTGGTGTGCTGCCGCTGTCCATGGGGTCACAGAGTTGGACACGACTGGGTGACTGAACAACAATAATATTAATATATAAACTGAGATGCCTGGCCTCCTGTGTGCTTTCTAATACATTGCACACCTTCCTGTCTAATGAAAATCATACACTCGTTAGACTTTAAGTTATATATGAAAATGAAGTCAACGTTCAAGGAGTGCCACTGTTCCTTCGTTTGCCTAAGTCAGTGTTTTGCAAAGCAGGTACACTTGTTCAGGGAGGCATGAGTGTTAGCAAACCTCCCATTGTGGCAAATCTGTTTTATGTATAGAGCTCAGTGAAGGCTTATAGAATAGTGCACGGCCACCTTTGTTCTCCCCCTGGGTTGGGCAGAGCGGAGAAGACGGCTAGCCCTTGGTTTTGAGAGTATGTGGCAATAGCCTCGCTGCCTTCAGGGCTGATGCTTCCCTGCATACTATCCCAAATGCTCACCCTCCCTATTTCTATAAATCTCCATTATTCCACCACTGATTAAAGAAAGGGGGAAAAAAAAAAACAAGATGGTAGCATGATGATAACACTTATATGCCACCAGGTCGATTCCCTGCTTGGAGTAAGGTATGAATGTTGTCTTCTGAACTGGGGGTCTACAGAGTGTATACCTCTTTGTCTAGGCTCCCCTGTTGAGGCTCCTGTGAGGTTCAGTGAAACAAGAATAAGAACTGGCCTAAGTGAGGATACCACAGGTACCCTTTGCCCTGGACTTCAGGGCCTGCTGACTACTGCATGGGGAGAGGCCGGTTGCTGATGGGTGCTAGGGCCTCTGTATCAGTGTTAGCAGAGTGTAGGACTCCCAGTGATGCTCCTCTCCTGTTAAGAAAGCCTTCCTTCATTTTGTTTCTAGCTGGGGATGTGTAGATATCAGAGTCAGGATGGCATTGAAGGGCTCTTTGCTTCTCTGAACAGCACTGCTGTGTGGATGAGGGGGTAGCTGATGGTGGGGTCTCACACAATTGTTGTTTTTCCTTATTCTTTAGCACGCTGTGTGGTGGACTGACTGTTTCCTTTTTAATTCTGAGGTACTGTCCCAGCCCTAATTTTGTTGTTGTTGTTCAGTCTCTTAGTCGTGTCCTACTCTCTGTGACTTGATGGACTGCAGCACGCTAGGCTCCCTGTCCTTCACTGTCTCCAGGAGTTTGCTCACATTCATGTCCATTGAGTTGGTGATGCTATCTAACCATCCCATCTGACACCAATCAGTAACTGATATTGATTGCACCAAAAACTAGGGTCTTTGAGACTTTGGTTATTGATCAGACTCAAACACTGGGTTTACCTGTGCCTGCGGTGGAGAAACAAGATATGTTTAGAACTCGTAATCCTTGACCAGGTGCCTTTATCTACCATTGCAGATTTCAGGGACTCTGCAGAGTAGGACACTCATAAGGCACATGCCCATACTTTATATTAGTGCTAGGAGATCTGTAAAATAGATATGATGTGCAGGCTTGTTCTAGGTTTAATATATCATCATTTTGGTCCATCCAAGAACACTGATGCATAATCAGTAATCTCTAAGTACATTTTTAAGTTAAAAAATTTATTCAGTACTTTAAAAATTATCTATTTATCATTTTAAAATCTCTTTCCTATAACATAATTTTGATCTCCATTTTTTTTTTTTTGCATCATTTCTGGTGAATAATCTATTTGCTGGAAACTTGAGTTATAACAGATGGCATGAAATAGAAATGTTATCTCTGCAATTTAAAATCCATTTTCTTTTATTCCAGAAGTTTATTTTTTAGGTATCTGCCTTGCAATCTCAGACTATGTAAATGTGTTTGTGACTTGGGAAAGAAACGTGCCACTGACTGGCATAATTGAATTGTAGAATAAATTTCCTTCTCCCTTTTCATCTTTATTAGGCTGTGTCTAGACTGTGAGTTGGCACAGCCTATTTTGTGTTGCAGAGATCTGAGTAGGGCTAGGAGGGATCTATGATAAGACACAGACCGAGAATGTCTTGAGCATGCTGGTCCATTAAAAACAGTTTAGGGCCTGATAACCCCTGACCTGCATAACAAAATTTGATCCCCTGTTTCTTACTACTCGATGTGCTTTTCAGAATCTTAAACTTTGGCCTCCATCTCCAAGTTAAAACTCTTTTACCTGCCTTTGAAATGTTTGGCCTCTTTTGTTCTTCAGATTTGATTTTGGCCTTGCCTAAAGTTCCAATCCTTACTTCAGGAGCACCTTGGAAGTGAACTGAGATCATTCTGTCATTTTTGAGATTGCACCCAAGTACTGCATTTTGGACTCTTTTGTTGACTATGAGGGCTACTCCATTTTTTCTAAGGGATTCTTGCCCTTAGATAAAATGGTCATCTGAATTAAATTCATCCATTGCTGTCCATTTTAGTTCACTGATTCCTAAGATGTCAGTGTTCAATCTTGCCATCTCCTGCTTGACCATATCCAATTTACCTTGATTCAAGAACCTAATATTCCCAGTTCTCTAGCAATATTGCTCTTTACAGCATCGGACTTGACTTCCATCACCAGAAACAGCCACAGCCCCAGTTGTCATTTCCATTTTGGCCAGCCACTTCGTTCTTTCTGGAGCTATTAGTAACTGGCCTCCGCTCTTCCCCAGTAGCATATTGGACACCTTCTGAGCTGTGGAGGGCAGGGCTCACCTTTTGGTGTCATATCTTTTTGCCTTTTCATACTATCCATGGGGTTCTCTGGGCAAGAACACTGGAGTGGGCTGCCATTTCCTCCTCCAGGGTACCGTGTTTTGTCAGAACTCTTCACTATGACCTGCTCCTCTTGGGTAGCCCTCATGGCATGGCTCACGGCTTCACTGAGTTACACAAGCCCCTTCGCCACAACAAGGCTGTGGTCCATGAGGTCAATAAAATTTTCTGTGGGTTTGACTAACTTCTAACACTGGAATTTGAGTCAACAAAATTACTTCACAACTGCCATGCGAAAGGCATAGAGGAAATATGCTGAAAGGAAATAAGATAGAGGAAGAGAAACATTCTTGTTTGAGAGCCCAGAGATGTTGCGAAGGATAAAAAGGACTTTGGATCTCTGGCAACTAGTACAATTGACTGGATGTTAGGGGAACTCTGTGGGTTGAAGCCACCAAGACAGGTAGAATTATCAACTAAGACTTTAGAATTCTGTTTTGAGATTTAAATTTTTGTTTACAGCTCAGGTTGCTACTTGCATTGTTCTTTTATTCAAAGGATAAAAAGCCATCAATTAGTATAATATTATGGAAGGCACACTCATGGGATACAATTATCTGGGGAGAATGGTTAAAGAGGTTTGCATAAGCACACGTGGGATATTGAAAGCATGAATTACACATTACAGGTGAAGACCAAATCTGTGTTCTTCACTTCTTATGGGTGGGATTTTTTATATAGTTTGGTGTAGCTTCAGAAGGCTAGGGAGAGATGAGGTGTTTTTTTTTTTTTCCCCCTCTTCTGATTCGGGTGATTCAATTATTGCCTATAAAATTATTGCCTATTATGTCTTTTGGCTAGGATACTTTTTTTGCTTAAAACAGGTCTTTGGAACATAAGCTGAGATGGTTCTTGAAACAATATAACCAGCATTTAGATCCTCATGCTGAGGCTTCAGACAAAATTTGAGGCAGAGCAGGAAAGAAAGGCATAGTGGTCTGTGGACAGGCAATCCAGCTTGTCTCCAGTCTCCCAGCTGATGCTGTAAGGTGATTTTCTAACTTACTCTGTGGAACTCAAGAGTTCTCTTCAGAGAATCCTTGAAAAAACAAACAAAAAAACTTCCATGCCAGTCTGGTCTATTTCTTTTCTTGAAAATGCTGAGAAAGCTGTACAGCTTTCTAATATATTGTTATGCCATCTGTAGTGGATTGAATAGTGTCCCCCACAAATTCATATACACCTGGGACCTCAGAATGTGACTTGATTTGGAATTGGGGTCTTTGCAGATGTAATTAGGTAAGATAGCCATTAAGAGGTGACTTTGTATACACGGACACACAGGAAAGAAGGCCATGTGCAGCGGAGCCTGGAGTGATGCAGTGACAGGTGCAGGAATGCCAAGGTTGCTGGCATCCACCAGGAGCTAGGAGAGGGGCATGGAGCAGAGTCTTTCTAAGAGTTTCTGGAAGGAAGCAATCCTGCTGACACCTTAATTTCAGACTTCTGGACTCTAGAACTGTGAAAGAAGAAATTTCCATGGAAACTAACACACCCACTATCCTTCAACCACTTCTAGGCATAGCTGCTTTGTGTCTCACCCTGTACTGAAAAAGATACAAAGAATGCAACAGTTGTAAAAGATGCCCCCTTTTTGTGTCTTTGCTTTTTGTGTCTGTTTTTGGCTGATTATTAACCTTTTTAAACCAGGTCACCTGTGGTTGGAATAGGCAACTATGACTCTGCAAGAGATACTGTGGTCACACCTGGCTTCACAGAAGATAGTTGATTATGGACACATGTGTCAGGAATCTGCTTTAGTTGAAGATAACCTTAGAATCACTAAGAATCACACCCAAATGAGATTTAGCTGTCATTAGGCTTCTCTCCACCTCTCAGCTTGCAGACTCTTGTTGTTGGCCTCTCCTCCTGCAGATCCTTCTGCACAGAAGCTTCTTTCCAGGGAGCCCCAGGGAACACGGATGCAGGCAAACCCAATTTATTTTGTTTTCACCGGCACAACGTACAGCAGTTCTTAACGGGTTAATCTTGCACTTCCCAAGGGATTTTTGGCAATCTCTGAAAAGGATTTTTCTGCTGTCACAGCTGGGGCTTCTTACCGGAATCTATTAGGAATGCTAATAAATATCTTCCATGGTGGCTCAGTGGTAAAGAATCCACCTGCCAATGCAGGAGACACAGGTTCGATCCCTGGGTCGGGAAGATCCCTGGAAAAGGAAATGGCACCCCACTCAGATATCCTTGCCTGCGAAATCTCATGGACAGTGAAGCCTGGCGGGCTACAGCCTGTGGGGTCACCAAGAGTCAGACACGCCTGAGCATGCAATGTACAATATACATCATAGAATGCATAGGGCAGATCATCATCTTGACTAAAATGTAAATAGGGCTGATGTTGGAAAAATCTGCCTTAGAGCGTCTTTTTTTGAAAGTGCTGGTGGAGAAGTTTCTGGGGGATTCTGATTGGCCCAGTTTGGGTCATGTACCAACTAGGGCTTCCCTAGCGGCTCAGACAGTAAAGAATCCACCTGCAATGAGGGAGACCTGGGTTCAATCCCTGGGTTGGGAAGATTCCATGGAGGAGGGCATGACAACCTGTTCCAGTTTTCTTGCCTGGAGAATCCCCATGGACAGAGGAGCCTGGCAGGCTACAGTCCAGGGGGTTGCAAAGAGTCAGACATGACTGAGGGACTAGGCACAGCACACACCCAACCTTGAACCAATCAAATTGGCCATAATAGCAACCGCTAGGGCCTTATGGTTAACCCCATCTATACCACATTAAATTGGGGCAGTCCCCAAAGAGTAGAACGCTTGGGGGGAAATGCATGCTCATTAAGGAGAAAGTAGAGGTGCTCTGACTCTCTTGACTGAAGTATTACTGAAAAGAAACAAGGCAATCTTGATCACGGCACATCTCCAAAGGAGCGCACCAGGGCTTGATGATTCCTTCAGCAAATGCTCACAGAAATTCTGGTCTGTGCCCAGCTCTGTGCCAGGTGCAGGATGCAGGAGCCAAGGTGGTGAGCTTTCCTGTCAGGTTGCTACACTGTGGTGATACAAGGCTAATGGAGGAGATAGATAGGAGCAAACACCCATGTAAAACTGAGATAAGTGCTAAGAAGGAAAATGGCCCTTGCTGCTGCTGCTAAGTCGCTTCAGTTGTGTCCAACTCTGTGCGGCCCCATAGATGGCAGCCCACCAGGCTTTCCTGTCCCTGGGATTCTCCAGGCAAGAACACTGGAGTGGGTTGCCATTTCTTTCTCCAATGCATGAAAGTGAAAAGTGAGAGGGAAGTCTCTCAGTCGTGTCCGACTCTAGCGACCCCATAGACTGCAGCCTACCAGGCTCCTCCGTCCATGGGATTTTCTAGGCAAAAGTACTGGAGTGGGGTGCTACTGCCTTCTCCAAAAATGGCCATTGGAGAGAGCTTAATAGGAATGACTTATCTTGGGTAGGTGGGACACTTGTCATGTGGCATATGTGAGAGCAAAAGTGAAAAGTGAGTGTTAGTTGTTTGGTCATGTCTGACTCTTTGCAACCCCAGGAACTGTAGCCTGCCAGGCTCCTCTGTCCATGGACTTCTCCAGGCAGGAACACTGGAGCCGGTTGCCCTGCCTTCCTCCAGGGGATCTTCCCAACCCAGGGATCCAATTCAGGCCTCCTGCATTACAGGCAGATTCTTTATTGTATGAGCCACCAAAATGACAAAGTGAAGTCTCTCAGTCATGTCCGACTCTTTGCGACCCCATGGATTGTAGCCTACCCTCTGTCCATGGAATTCAAAGGCAGACGTAAATATGGGTTTGTGCAGAAATGTGGTCACTGGTGCAGACCAAGGTTGGCCCTAACCGAGACAGATCTTTAAACTCATAAATTTGGAAAGGCAGGTGGATGGTTAATTTTCTTTTCTTTATTCTGATTCTGAGTAACCAAGTAAGAAAACAGGTGAAGCAAAATATCTAAATTGTTCTAATGTAATAGAGGTTTGAAGGAAGACAGAATATTAAACATGCCTTGAAGAAGCCAGACCCTAGAACCACCACCATGGACCTCTGATGAGGTCTCTGAGCCCTGTCCCTACATGGACAGCCTTGTCTCTGCTCCTCACCTCCTGGCAGGCACATTCCCGGGAAAGGGGGATTTAACTGGGTGATGCTCTTGGCCTTGACCAGAGAATGCCAGTGTCAGCTGGGAATGAGTTGGAAAGGGAGTATGACTTTTCTTCCATAACAACTTTATGGAGCTTTTTGGAATACGTCCTACAATTCACTCATGTAAATCATACAATTCAATAGTGTTTAGTGTACTCACAGATTATATGTGAATTGATTTGAGAGAATTTTCATCACCTCCAGAAGACTACCCATTTACATTCACTTCCCATTCCCCTCTCCCTCCAGCAGTAGGCAGCTTCTAATCTACTTTCTGTCTCTATGGATTTGCCTCTTCTGGACTTTTCATACAGATGGGATCATACACCTTGTGGTCTTTTGGTTTGGCTTCTTTCACTTAGTGTAATGTTTTCAAACTTCATTCATGTTGTAGCAAGTAACATAACTTCATTCCTTTTTATAGTGGAATAATATTCCATTGAATGGATGTTCCACTTCTGTTTGCTCATTTATCAGTTGGCAGATGTTTGAATTCTTTCCAGCAATAATTTGTAGTAATTATTTTTGGATGACAGATGAGCAAAGGAAATGATGAGTTCCAATCTGCTCCTTGGTTTGGGTACCTGTGAACCCACTCTCGGAGAAGGCAATGGCACCCCACTCCAGTACTCTTGCCTGGAAAATCCATGGATGGAGGAGCCTGGTAGGCTGCAGTCCATGGGGTTGCTAAGAGTCGGACACGACTGAGCGACTTCACTTTCACTTTTCACTTTCATGCATTGGAGAAGGAAATGGCAGCCCACTCCAGTGTTCTTGCCTGGAGAATCCCAGGGACGGGGGAGCCTGGTGGGCTGCCGTCTATGGGGTCACACAGAGTCAGACACGACTGAAGCGACTTAGCAGCAGCAGCAGCAGAACCCACTCTGGCTATGGAGTTATGAAGAAAACTCTTACATACCCGGTGACCCAGGGCCTGTTAGTGTATTCCAGTCCCAGCAGTTTCCCGTTCTCTCCATCCATGGATATCTGGGTTTGGTTATGCCAGTCACTCAGCCTTTTCCACAATTCCATCCATTCCTGTTTTTTCTGTTCCTCCAACTCAGTGGATTTATCATTGCCGGTGGTTTTGGTCCCACCAGTCTCTGCCAGTCCTTCTTCAAGTGCTGTTTAACCTCTCCAGCAGTTCAGTATCATTTTGTATAATAACCTCCTACTAAGTTGCCCCATTTTGTACTTGAATCCCCCTTTGACATTCAGCAACGTCATTCAGTGGTTGTGGTTCCGATAGGCATCATGCCTTTTGACTGTGGGAAGGTGGATGTCACTGTCCTCACTTGGCAGAGATACTGAGACTCAGAAGCCAGAGGCAGTAGCATTGGCTCCGGGATCGGGTTTGCTGACCAGCTCTCTGTCCTCCCTCCTAAGGGCGCACGCTGATGTCCACAGTGCACTGCCAACCACAGCAAGATGTGGCTGAATTGGCCTCCAAATGACAGCCCGTCCTCCTGTGTCAGAGTCCTGAATGATCTCCCTGCTACCTTCAGTTAGTTCAGTTCAGTTCAGTCGCTCAGTCGTGTCTGACTCTTTGTGACCCCATGGACTGCAGCACACCAGGCCTCCCTGTCCATCACCAACTCCCGGAGTTTACTCAAATTCATGCCATTGAGTCAGTGATGCCATCCAACCATCTCATCTTCTGTTGTCCCCTTCTCCTCCTAACTTCAATCTTTCCCAGCATCAGGGTCTTTTCCAATAAGTCAGTTCTTCGCACCAGGGGGCCAAAGTATTGGATTTTCAGCTTCAACATCAGTCCTTCCAATGAATATTCAGGACTGATTTCCTTTAGGATGGACTGGTTGGATCTCCTTGCAGTCCAAGGGACTCTTAAGAGTCTTTTCCAACACCACAGTTCAAAAGCGTCAATTCTTCTGTGCTCAGCTTTCTTTATAGTCCAATTCTTACATCCCTACATGATTACTGGAAAAACCATAGCCTTAACTAGACAGACTTTTGTTGGCAAAGTAAAGTCTCTGCTTGTTAATATGCTGTCTAGGTTGGTCGTAACATTCCATCCAAGGAGTAAGAGTCTTTTAATTTCATGGCTGCAGTCATCATCTGCAGTGATTTTGGAGCCCCCCCCAAAATAAAGTCTGTCACTGTTTCTTCATCTATTTGCCATGAAGTGATGGGACTGGATGCCATGATCTTAGTTTTCTGAATGTTGAGCTTTAAGCCACCTTATTCACTCTCCTCTTTCTCTTTCATCAAGAGGCTTGCTACCTTGGTAAGACACTAAGAATCGCCCTTCTTATCTGGAGGTGGCAGAGGCATCTGTGATTCTGCTTGCCTTTTCTCTGGTACCACAGATGCTGCTCTAATGTCACTTAGTTTAAACGGGGGAGGTGAATGGATCTGCACTGTCTCAGTGACTAGCTAATTGCAGTTGCTGAGTACACGCTCTCATTTCTGTTGACGCACTGTGGGAGTGTGAGGACTAGAAAATGGTTTGTCTGTGGGAGAGAGGCAAGAAGGAGACAACAAGTGGGCTAAAGGTAGAGGAGGCGGCTTTGTTCTTAGAGGCTGCTGTTTTTTTTAATATCCCTGTTGAGTGGTAAAATTGTTTCTGCTCTCAGTTTCTTTCCATAAAGTCCCTGTTGGGACTCTAGGAGAACATAGGTAGCAATAAATACATGTGTTGGCCTTTAGTTTTAGCCTATTTTTCTCTCGAAGCCCAAGCTACTGCCAAGTTTGTTCTAGGATTTTTTTCTCAATGTCGTCTTGTGAATAGTTGCACATTGTTCTTCTGAGAGAAAGCTGAGTTGGTAATGACCAATACTACCATCTTGGTGATGTCACTCTCCTAAATCCATAAACTAATTAATCTCTTTCATTTATCCTTCTCAACTTCCCAAAATAACAGGTGGTAAAATTATACTCATTTCCCCCCATCCCCCTCACAAAAGACGTAAAATCACAAAGATTGATACCACCACCACCTTCCCGGGGGAACTCCAGAGCTATAGGATGATGCCTTGCTGTTTGTTGCTGCAGCCCTGATGATGCCTATCAGAGAGCACTCCAGAAATATCTGTGGAATGAGCAAACAAATGTACGTACTAGGCTCAACAAATATTTGATTGATTCCATTTTATTGCATGCTTAAAGTAGCTTCATCTTCTTTTTGAATAGAAAAAAGAACACATCCTTGGCTACAAAAAATGTCAAAAACCATGATACAGTTGGAGCAAGTATAAACAGTGTGTGGGATATGATCAACTGGGACCTTGTTTTTGTTTGCATTACCTTACATCACTTTAGACTTTAATTCAATGGAGGGCCCTGGATAAAAACTCTGCAAGGCCCCATTACTTTTCTTCTCACCCTTAAGTAATAGTGAGCCAATTAGAAGAGAGGAAACCAACAGAAACAGAGGAATGTTTAAAAGTTTTCCACAGAAAATATTTGCAGAATTATTTCAGAATAAAGCCAAAGTAATGTACTTTAGCTTAATATGTTTTGGACTATTTGCTGAGATTACATTGCCCAAGAGGAAGATGAAGCCAGGTGGGCTGGAGTAACTCTCAGTTGGCCAAATTCTTTTTTTTCCCATATGGTGGAAGAGTACATTTGATTTAGGATACAGTGGAAGCCATAAAGGCAAAAATCCAAGAATGGCCCTGATCCATTTTAGGTCAGTCCAAACCAGGCCCCAATTCATTCCTGGCAAATGCAAACCAGGTTTTCCATGATGCATGCTGGGCCATAGGAATGGGCCAGTGGGAGAGAGAGATATCAGGTGCTTGGGCCCAACCTAGTAATTTAGGGTTTCCCAAATGATAGTGTCTTAAGGAGTGGAGTGAAAGTATTGGAAGTCCCCAGTATCTATTCTAGTGAGTTATTTATGAATCAAGAGTCTTCAGAAATTGACCATACTTGCAGTCAGGTAGGTAACAGTATCATGCTTCCGGATAATCCATTATATTTGGAGGAAAAGATCCAACCTACACTGCGTGGTATAAATTAGAGCAAGATACATCTCAGGGTCCCAGAAAATAAGCTTGTAAAGGGCTTAAGTCTAAGTACTGGAAAATAGGGAGATAGTTAGAAAGTCTTGGGAAATTGGGGGTTAAGACATGGGAGTACATGGGAGTAGTTTTGGGGTCGGAGAGGGGGCTGTCGTTCTGAAAACTTTTGAATTCACTATGTGTACAGTGTATGTAGTTGTATATAGGATGGCAAGACTGATTCCAGCCCCATCATCTGATGGGAAATGATCCCACTGAACCTCCAGGGACTTCCAAGGCTCCAGGATTGTAGGTTGGATGTGTCAGAAGTAGTTGGAAGACACCAAGACTGGTGAACCATTCTCACCCTGTGTTTCAGGAACAGAGCTCTCAGAACCATTGCTAACCCAAACATTTGCCAAAAGAGGGAGAGAGAGAGATTCTGGATTCTTCTGAAAAAGCTAGAGAATTAGAACAGGACTTGCAGGGTATCTACCACTAAAATACACAACACAGTAGAAATCTTCATACTGTTGTGATAAGGCATAGTTAAACTGAAAAAAAATATTTGTTTAATAAATGAACAGGTGACATTTTAAGTGGCTAATGCAAGGCCACAGAGCCAGTTATTTGTAGAGCTGGGATTATACAGTGTCACACTACTCAAGGAACAGTAACCTTCTATCAGTTGCCCTAAACATCACTCCAATACTTTGGTAAATACAGTGAACCAAACAAATTTCTTCTCCATGTCCCTGGAATAAATAAAAGCTGGAGTTTAGACTCTTTTTTTTTTCTTTGTGCTATGTAGCTTATAGGCAAGCAAACAGAATGATAGGGGTGTATTTATTGTCATTTCAATGATAAACAATTTTCTGTAACTTTTTAATTAAGCAAATGTTATATATTGGTGAAAGATGGAGGCTCTAAGGAAAAAAAGGTGAGTTGGAGACATAAGAGGAAGAACTTGATTGTCACAGAGATGTCTGGTGTGCGACAGCCCTTGGTACCATTTTGTGTGTGAGGAGCTATAAGCCCCTCCACTCATGAAAAGAACCAGACTTTAGAATCTTATCCAATATCCTGACTGCCATTTAAGGTGTTACCGAGGTAGTATTCTCTCCCAGTAGGTAAAGAACACGCTCAGCTTTGTCTTATCAGCAGGTTGTTTTGGTGATACGTTGCTGCTGCTGCTGCTAAGTCCCGTCAGTCATGTCCAACTCTGTGTGACCCCATAGACGGCAGACCACCAGGCTCCTCCATCCTGGGATTCTCCAGGCAAGAACACTGGAGTGGGTTGCCATTCCCTTCTCCATTGGTTGATACGTTGGGGAGCCAGTATTTAGCAGTGGCCCTTGTACCCTGTATTCTCTGGGTCTTTCTGCTTCAGCTTCCTTTCAGTTCAGTTCAGTTCAATTCAGTCGTGTCCGACTCTTTCGCAGCACGCCAGGCCTCCCTGTCCATCACCAATTCCCGTAGTTCACTCAGACTCACGTCCATCGAGTCAGTGCCTCCATTCCAAATTCTGTATTGTAAACCTCAAATTCCAGAAGTCTAAGAATTTGTTGTCTGCTTAACTTCTGTCATCCTTGTTGGACAAAACTGAACTGTCAGGCCTCTTACGGGATGATTGTCAGTTCAGGGATCTATTGTCTGTGAGTCAGGTCCCTCTTCTGGTCCAAAACATAGAGTCAGGTGGTGGAGGTACATGGCACCAGACATAGCCATAGAAGTTTAATGAGTTAGCTACACCCGCTTTTTTTTCTTTTTATCTTTTCCAGGCAGAGAATCTCTTCTGCTGGTGTTTTTTTTTTTTTTTTTTAATTAATTAATTATTTTTATTGAAGGATAATTGCTTAACAGAATAGCTTTCTGTCAAACCTCAACATGAATCAGCCATAGGTATACATATATCCCCTCCCTTTTGAACCTCCTTCCCACCTCCCTCCCCATCCACCCCTCTAGGTTGATACAGAGCCCCTGTGTGAGTTTCCTGAGACATACAGCAAATTCCCATTGGCTATCTATTTTACATATGGTAATGTAAGTTTCCATTGTACTCTCTCCATACACCTCACCCTCTCTTCCCCTCTCCCCAGGTCCATAAGTCTATTCTCTATGTCTGTTTCTCTATTGCTGCTGTGTAAATAGATTCTTCAGTACCATTTTTCTAGATACCACATATATGCATTAGAATATGATATTTATCTTTCTCTTTCTGACTCACTTCACTCTTTATAATAGGTTCTAGGTTCATCCACTTCATTAGAGCTGACTCAAATGTGTTCCTTTTTATGGCTGAGTAATATTCCTTTGTGTACATGTACTACAACTTCTTTATCCATTCATCTGTCGATGGACATCTAGGTTGCTTCCATGTTCTAGCTATTGTAAATAGTGCTGCAATGAGCAATGGGATTCATGTGTCATCTTCAATTCTGATTTCCTGAGAGTATATGCCTAGGAGTGGGATAGCTGGGTCATATGGTGGTTTTATTCCTAGATTTTTAAGGAATCTCCATACCATCTTCCATAGTGGCTGTATCAATTTACATTCCCACCAACAGTGCAAAAGGATTCCCTTTTCTTCACACCCTCTCCATCATTTATTGTTTTTAGACTTTTTGATGATGACCATTCTGATTGGTGTGAGGTGCTCTCTGATTGTAGTTTTGATTTGCATTTCTCTACCAATTAGTGATGTTGAGCATCTTTTCATGTGTTTGTTAGCCATCTGTATGTCTTCTTTGCAGAAATGTCTGTTTAGGTCTGCCCATTTCTCATTGGATCATTTGTTTTTCTGCAATTGAGCTATTTGTATATTTTGGAAATTAATCCTTTGTCAATTCTTTCATTTGCTATTATTTTCTCCTATTCTGAGGGTTGTCTTTCCACTTTGATTATAGTTCCTTTGCTGTGCAAAAGCTTTTAAGCTTAATCAGGTCCCACTTGTTTACTTTTACTTTTATTTCCATTATTCTAGGAGGTGGATCATAGAAGATCTTGCTTTGATTTATGTCACTGAGTGTTCTACCTATGTTTACCTCTGAGAGTTTTATAGTTTCTGGTCTTACATTTAGGTCTTTAATCCATTTTGAGTTTATCTTTGTGTGTGGTGTTAGAAAGTGTTCTAATTTCATTCTTTTACATGTAGCTGTCCAGTTTGCCCAGCACCACTTATTGAACAGGCTGTCTTTGCCCCATTGGATATTCTCGCCTCCTTCATCAAAAATAAGGTACCCAGAGGTGCATGGGTTTATTTCTGGGCTTTCTATCTTGTTCCATTGGTCTATATTTCTGTTTTTGTGCCAGTACCCTACTGTCTGGATGACTGTAGCTTTGTAGTATAATCTGAAGTCAAGAAGGTTGATTCCTCCAGATCCATTCTTCTTTCTCAAGACTGCTTTGGCTATTCAGGGTCTTTTGCATTTCCATATGAATTGTGAAATATTTTGTTCTAGTTCTGTGAAAAATGTCATTGGTAATTTGATAGGGATTGCATTGAATCTGTAGTTTTTGTTTGGTAGTATAATCATTTTCACAATATTAATTCTTCTTATCCAGGAACATGGAATATCTCTCCATCTGTTTATGTCATCTTTGATTTCTTTCATTAGTGTCTTATAATTTTCTGTGTTCAGTTCTTTTGTCTCCTTAGGTATGCTTATTTCTAGATATTTAATTTTTTTGTTGTTGTAATGGTGAGTAGGATTGATTCCTTAATTTCTGTTTCTGATTTTTCATTGTTAGTATATAGAAATGCAAGTGATTTCTGTGTATTGATTTTGTATCCTATAACTTTGCTAAATTCACTGATTAGCTCCAGTCATTTTCTGATACTGTCTTTAGGGTTTTCTACGTATAGTGTCACATCATCTGCAAACAGTGAGAGCTTTACTTCTTCTTTTCTGATCTGGATTCCTTTTATTTCTTTTTCTTCTCTGATTGCTGTTGCTGAGACTTCCAGAATTATGTTGAATAATAGTGGTGAAAGTGGACACCCTTGTCTTGTTCCTGATCTTAGGGGGAATGCTTTCAGTTTTTCACCATTGAGAATAATGTTTGCTGTAGGCTTATCATATGTGGCCTTTACTGTGTGAGGTAGGTTCCTTCTATGCCCATTTTTTGAAGAGTTTTAATCATAAATGGGTGCTGAATTTTGTCAAAGGCTATTTCTGCATCTCTTGAGATTATCATATGGTTTTTATCTTTCAATTTGTTAGTATGGTGTATCCCATTTATTGATTTGTGTATATTGAAGAATCCTTGCATCCTGGAATAAACCCAACTTGATCATGGTATATGAGCTTTTTGATGTGTTGCTGAATTCTGTTTGCTAAAATTTTGTTGAGAATTTTTGCATCTGTGTTAATGAGTGATATTGGCCTGTAGTTTTCTTTTTTTGTGTTGTCTTTGTCTGATTTTGTTGTCAGGGTGATGGTGGCCTCATAGAATGAGTTTGGACATGTTCCTTCCTCTGCAGTTTTTTGAAAGAGTTTTAGAAAGATAGGCATTAGCTCTTCTCTAAATGTTTCATAGAGTTCTCCTGTGAAGCCATCTGGTCCTGGGCTTTTGTTTTTTTGGGGAGCTTTCTGATTACAGCTTCAATTTCAGTGTTTGTAATTGGGTTGTTCATAATTTCTATTTCTTCCTGGTTCAGTCTTGTCAGATTGAACTTTTCTAAGAAACTTTCCATTTCTTCCAGGTTATCCATTTTATTGCCATATAGTTGTTCATAATAGTCTCTTATAATCCTTTGTATTTCTGCACTGTCTGTTGTAACCTCTCCTTTTTTATTTCTAATTTTGTTGATTTGATTCTTTTCTCTTTTTTCCTTGATGAGTCTGGCTAAAGGTTTATCAATTTTGTTTATCTTCTCAAAGAAACAGCTGTTAGTTTTATTAATCTTTACTATTGTTTCTTTAATTTCTTTTTCATTTATTTCTGCTCAGATCTTTATAATTTCTTTCCTTCTACTAATTTTTGGGCTTTTTTGTTCTTTATTCTCCAGCTGCTTTAGGTGTAAAGTTAGGTTGTCTATTAGATGTTTTTCTTGTTTCTTGAGGTAGGATTGTATTATATTCCCTCTTAGAACTGCTTTTGCTGTATCCCATAGGTTTTGGGTTGTCGTGTTTTCATTGTCATTTGTTTCTAGAAATTTTTTTCTTTCCCTTTTGATTTCTTCAGTCACCTGTTGGTTATTTAGAAATGTGTTGTTTAATCTCCATGTGTTTGTGTTTCTTACAGTTTTTTTCTTGTAATTGATACTAGTCTCATAGCATTGTGGTTGGAGAAAATGCTTGATATGATTTCAGTTTTCTTAAATTTACTGAGGTTTGACTTGTGATCCAAGATGTAGTCTATCCTGGAGAATGTTCCATGTGCACTTGAGAAGAAGGTGTATTCTTCTGCATTTGGATGGAATGTCCTGAAGATATCAATGAGATCCATCTCATCTAATGTATCATTTAATACTTGAGTTTCCTTATTAATTTTCTGTTCTGATAATCTTTCCATTGGTGTGAGTGGGGTGTTAAAGTCTCCTACTATTATTGTGTTACTGTCAATTTCTCCTTTTTTGTCTGTTAGTATTTGTCTTATGTATTGAGGTGCTCCTGTGTTGGGTGTATGCTGCTGCTAAGTTGCTTCAGTTGTGTCCGACTCTGTGCGACCCCATAGACTGCAGCCCACTGGGCTACTCTGTCCATGGATTCTCCAGGCAAGAACACTGGAGTGGGTTGCCATTTCCTTCTCCAATGCATGAAAGTGGAAAGTGAAAGTGAAGTCACTAAGTCATGTCCGACTCTAAGCGACCCCATGGACTGCAGCCTACCATGCTCCTCCATCCATGGGATTTTCCGGGCAACAGTACTGGAGTGGGGTGCCAGTGCATAGATATTTACAATTGATGTCTTTCTCTTGCATTGATCCCTTGGTCATTATGTAGAGTCCTTCCTTATCTCTTGCAATATTCTTTAAGGTCTGTTTTGTCTGATATGAGGATTGCTACTCCAGCTTTCTTTTGCTTCCCATTTGCATGGAATATATTTTTTCATCCTCTCACTTTCAGTCTAAATGTGTCTTTAGGTCTGAAGTGGGTTTCTTGTGGACAGCATATATATGGGTCTTGTTTTTGTATCCATTCAGTCAGTCTGTGTCTTTTGGTAGCAGCATTTAATCCATTTACATTTAAAGTAATTATCAAGATTGCTTTGGCTATTCGAGGTTTTTTTTGTATTTCCATACAAAATGTGAAATTACTTGTTCTAGCTCTGTGAAGAATAGCCAAAGCAATCTTGAGAAAGAAGAATGGAACTAGAGGAATCAACCTGCCTGACTTCAGGCTCTACTACAAAGCCACAGTCATCAAGACAATATGGTACTGGCACAAAGACAGAAATATAGATCAATGGAACAAAATAGAAAGCCCAGAGATAAATCCATGCACCTATGGACACCTTATCATTGACAAAGGAGGCAAGAATATACAATGGATTAAAGACAATCTCTTTAACAAGTGGTGCTGGGAAAACTGGTCAACCACTTGTAAAAGAATGAAACTAGAACACTTTCTACACCATACACAAAAATAAACTCAAAATGGATTAAAGATCTAAATATAAGACCAGAAACTATAAAACTCCTAGAGGAGAACATAGGCAAAACACTCTCTGACATACATCACAGCAGAATCCTCTATGACCCACCTCCCAGAATATTGGAAATAAAAGCAAAAATAAACAATGGGATCTAATTAAACTTAAAAGCTTCTGCACAACAAAGGAAACTATAAGCAAGGTGAAAAGACAGCCTTCAGAATGGGAGAAAATAATAGCAAATGAAGCAACTGACAAACAACTAATCTCAAAAATATACAAGCAACTCCTATAGCTCAATTCTAGAAAAATAAATGACCCGATCAAAAAATGGGCCAAAGAACTAAATAGACATTTCTCCAAAGAAGACATACAGATGGCTAACAAACACATGAAAAGATGCTCAACATCACTCATTATCAGAGAAATGCAAATCAAAACCACTATAAGGTACCATTTCACGCCAGTCGGAATGGCTGTGATCCAAAAGTCTACAAGCAATAAATGCTGGAGAGGGTGTGGAGAAAAGGGAACCCTCTTCCACTGTTGGTGGGAATGCAAACTAGTACAGCCACTATGGAGAACAGTGTGGAGATTCCTTAAAAAGCTGGAAATAGAACTGCCTTATGACCCAGCAATCCCACTGCTGGGCATACACACTGAGGAAACCAGAAGGGAAAGAGACACGAGTACCCCAATGTTCATCGCAGCACTGTTTATAATAGCCAGGACATGGAAGCAACCTAGATGCCCATCAGCAGATGAATGAATAAGAAAGCTGTGATACACATACACAATGGAGTATTACTCAGCCATTAAAAAGAATACATTTGAATCAGTTCTAATGAGGTGGATGAAACTGGAGCCTATTATACAGAGTGAAGTAAGCCAGAAAGAAAAACACCAATACAGTATACTAGCACATATATACGGAATTTAGAAAGATGGTAACAATCACCCTGTGTACGAGACAGCAAAAGAGACACTGATGTATAGAACAGTCTTTTGGACTCTGTGGGAGAGGGAGAGGGTGGGATGATTTGGGAGAATGGCATTGAAACATGTATAATATCATATATGAAACGAGCCGCCAGTCCAAGTTCGATGCACAATACTGGATGCTTGGGGCTGGTGCACTGGGATGACCCAGAGGGATGGTATGGGGAGGGAGGAGGGAGGAGGGTTCAGGATGGGGAACACATGTATACCTGTGGCGGATTCATGCTGATATATGGCAAAACCAATACAATATTGTAAAGTTAAAAATAAAAACAAAAAAACAAAAACTTAACCCCAGAAAAAAATTTAAAAAATAAAGTAATTATCAATATATATGTTCCTATTGACATTTTCTTAATTGTGTGGGGTTGATTTTGTAGATCTTTTTTCTTCTCTTCTGTTTCTTGACTATATGCTGCTGCTGCTGCTGCTAAGTCGCTTCAGTCATGTCCGACTCTGTGCGACCCCATAGACGGCAGCCAACCAGGCTCCCCCGTCCCTGGGATTCTCCAGGCAAGAACACTGGAGTGGGTTGCCATTTCCTTCTCCAATGCATAGAAGTGAAAAGTGAAAGTGAAGTCGCTCAGTTGTGTCTAACTCTTTGCGACCCCATGGACTGCAGCCTACCAGGCTCCTCCATCCATGGGATTTCCCAGGCAAGAGTACTGGAGTGGGGTGCCATTGCCTTCTCCGTTCTTGACTATATAAGTCCCTTTAAAATTTGTTGTAATGGTGGTTTGGTGGTACTGAATTCTCTTCACTTTTGTTTGTCTGATAAGTGTTTTTTATTTCTCCATCAATTTTGAATGAGATCCTTGCCAGGTACAGTAATCTTGGTTGTAGATTTTTCCCTTTCAGTACTTTAAATATATCCTGCCACTCCCTTCTGGCCTGCGGAGTTTCTGCTGAAAGATCAGCTGTTGAGTGTAAGGGGTTTCCCTTGAATGTTACTTGTGGCTTTTCCCTTGCCGCTTTTGTGTTCCTTTGTGTTTAGTCTTTGTTAGTTTGATTAGTATGTGTCTTGTCGTGTTTCTCCTTGGGTTTATCCTGTATGGGATTCTTTGTGCCTCTTGGACTTGATTGACTATTTCCTTTTCCATGCTGGGGAAATTTTCAATTATAATCTCTTCAAAAATTTTCTCATACCCTTTCTTTTTCTCTTCTTCTTCTGGGACCCCTATAATTCGAATGTTGGTGCATTTGATATTGTCCCAGAGGTCTCTGAGACTATCCTCAGTTCTTTTCATCCTTTTTACTTTATTCTGCTCTTCAGAAGTTATTTCCACCATTTTATCTTCCAGCTCACTGATTCGCTTTTCTGCTTCAGATATTATGCTATTGATTTCTTCTAGAGTATTTTTAATTTCAGTAATTGTGTTATCTTTCTCTGTATGTTCATTTCTTAATTCTTCTAGGTCTTTGTTAATTGATTCTTGCAATTTCTCCATTCTGTTTTCGAGAGTTTTGATTATCTTTATTATCATTATTCTGAATTCTTTTTCAGGTAGTTTGCCTATTTCCTTTTCATTTCTTTGGACTTCTGTGTTTCTAGTTTGTTCTTTCATTTGTGTAGTATTTCTCTGCCTTTACATTATTATTATTTTTTTAACTTATTTTGTGTGAGGTCTGCTTTTCCCAGACTTCAAGGCTGAATTCTTTCTTCCTTTGGTTTCTGCCCTCCTAACCTAGATAGCATATTAAAAAGCCTCCGCTGCAGGAGTTATGGCCCTATCGGAGTCTTTTTTCAAGCCTCTTGTAGTTGGCAATCAGAAGGCCTCTTTGGCCAGTCTTTCTCTGTAGCTCCACCCATTCAGGCACTTAAGGGCTCCATTGCCTGGGGTCTGTCTCTGTTGTTTGGCACATCAGGCACATAGAGGGGCCCCCCTGGCTGGGGTCCTACTCTGTAGTTCAGTGAGTCAGGCATTTGATGGGCCAGCCTCTCTATTCTTCAGCTGCCGATGCTGGTGCGTGGGGGGAGAGAGAGGCTATGGTGATGGCTCCATCCCCTATACGTGACTCAGCAGTATCGCCTTGCTTCCATGGCTGCCTGGCTTTCCTCCACAGGTATTTCCCACCACAGTCTCCTCCCTCATTTCCCCACAGTCAACAGCAGCCCTCGCCTTGGGATTGCTCCAAAATCCCTAAACTCCAGCTCCCAGCCGCTGCACCTTCCAGGGGACCTGCTTCCCTGTCCAGGGTATGTATGACTGTGGCAAGGACTGTCTGATTCTCATTCCATTTAGGCTGCCACAGATCAGCTGTTTCACTCTCAGCCTTAAATGCTTCTCCTCTGACTCAGACAATTGCCCGGATGTGGGGATTGGACCCCTGCCTCAGTTCTCCCACCCACCGAGGGCAGGTCCAGGCCTACTAACACTCCTGTTTTTCCCCCCAGTTCCTTCCTTCTACCACGTTTTGCGTGGTTCTATATATTCTTTTCTGCTGGTCAGGCTCTCCTGTCCACTCTCCGCTGGTGTTCTGCATGCACTTCTGTGTCTGAAGGTGTATTCCCAATGTATCCTTGGAGAGAGATGTACTCCACATCCACCTCCTCCTCTGCCATCCTGTTCTCTTCTACACCCACTTTCTTAAGAAAAAAATCTGTGGATATCACTTCTTTACAAGGGGGCTGAGGGTATAGGAGGTATCTGGAGAGTAGACTCTGGTAATGCTATAAAGGAGAGTGTTGTCTAGGAGATGAGAACAAGAATGTGATAATAGCATTATAGCTTAAATATTGAGTCCACTTTTATCTGTTGACAGCAAAGGACACAATCAGCAAAGAACAGAGGGTGACAGATGTTTGGGGCTCCCCCAGCATTTTGTTTCAGAGGTTCATGTATCTAACAAGCCTATGCCAAAGATTGCTGTTAGCATTCAATAAAATAATACCCAGGAAGCTATTTTTTAAGCCTGTAAAAAAACAGAATCAGGGACCATTGTACATGTAAGAGAATTTCATACATGCTCACCACAGTGAGGCCGTTCCCAGACCTCTGTTCCACCAGGCTCATCATACATGCACTCACGCCGTCTTAGGGCCCCAAGAAAGGATGCCTCCATCTCCTTTGCCATAGTCTGTAAATGGATCTCAAGGCTGTGTTGGCTGGGCCCCTGTATGGCAGTGTGCAGAGGAACTGTTTTCACAATTTTTATTTACAAATCCCCCCATTCCCTCACAGGGCTGAAATGGCAAGTCCAGTACTCTGTATACAACACACAGAACCACTCTTTCTCTCCAAACAAAGGGCTTGACCAGCAGATTGGTCTCATCATGGGCACTTCTCCAGGAGAGTTCTCTCCCAAAGTTTTCTCAAACTTCAACCAAAAGGGTGCTGGAGGGCAGCCCCTGAAGTTGAGCAGATAAACCCCAGGTACACCTGAGTCGCTTATGGACTCAAGGGCTCAAACTCTGCTTGTGTTTCAGTGATTAGCACTGGGTGTCTGTATCATGAGGATGGAGGCATTATATAATGAGGACATTATTTGCACTATTATGTACAGTTTAAAAAATATATTAATTTTATAACAGGGAAGATTTTTCAAAAAGCACAAGAACATAGACTTCAGAATAATCTATTTGAGGAGGTTATAGTTTTTAAAAATAGGATGATTTATCATCCCCTAGGGTGGTGAAATGTAATCCTTCAAATGAACGGGATGACCTCCTAATCATAGATCTCTGTGAACCACTTGGGTTTCTTTTACTCTTCTTTCTTTGGCTCATTTCTAAGCCAGAGATAGCAAGACTCTGTATAAGTTACTGAATATTGAAATTATTGAAACACTGACATCGGAGTGTCTTTGAGTTTCAGGTTGAAACTTCATATAGGTCCCATTTAACAGTGGTTGATAGAAAATAGCAGTCTTCACTTTAATCAAAGTTTTATGTAATTTAGGAAAAGAGTTACAAGTTAGGGTAGCTTGACATAGATATAAATTATCCTCATTGAGCTTATCCAAATTTATATCTGCTCCAAGGCTTGAAGCTGTATAATAGAAGTTTCTTTCAGAGTTATTTTAGTTCATTTCAATAAAAAAATGAACCACATATAACAAAACATTTTTGGAAAGACAGAAGGGATTCTTGGCATTTCAGTTGACATTGAAAGAACTAATGAGCTTTGCTACTGATAATTTTTGCAATCATATTTGCTTCAAAGAGTGATAATTAATGATTCTTAGACACGTATATCTTTCTTGTTTTTGTTTTTTTCTGTTGAGCACCAGAGTTTTCCTGGCTCGTACTGCAATATGCTAAATAGGCTGTCTCTACTTTTTATCTGCATATTCTGTGGATCTGATGGTTCTGAATCCAAGTCACTTGAATAATTTTGGAGACCAAAATTTCCTGTTGAACATATATTGTATATAGCCAGATATTGCCAACAAGTAAGGGGGAAAAGGCTGATGTGGGAGAGCAGTAGGTATAAGCTGCAGTCCTGCCAGGCTGAGTGTTCACTGGCTACCAAGAGCCAAAGTTCTCTGGTATGTAGTCCTCACAGCTGAGGATCAGGGCAATCTTAGTATGTTAACCATTAACCATTTTGCATCCTGCAACTTTACTGAATTTATTTATTCTGAAAGTTTTTTGATGTAGTCTTCAGAGTTTTCTATATACTATATGATATTGTTTACAATCAGAGACAATTTTATTTCTTCCTTTCTGATTTGGATGCCTTTTCTTGCCTAATTGATCTGGCTAAGACATCTAGTATTATGTTGAACATTGGCCATCCACCACCAAGGAGGCCTACTCTTGCCACTCTCGTTGTCTTTTCATTTTGAGATGGTTTCCTTTGCTGTTGAAGTACATACCATCTTATACCCAATTTACTTGAGAGTTTTTATCATGAAAAGATGTTGAACTTTGTCAAATGCTGTTTCTGCATCTATTGAAATGATCATATGTTTTTATCCTTTATTCTATTAATGTAGTGTATCACATTGATTGACTTGTGTATGTTAAGCCATCCTAGCATCCCAGGAATAACTCCCACTTGCTCATGATATATGTTCCTTTTGAATGTGTTTTTGAATTCAGTTTGCTAATATTTTGCTGAGGATTTTTACATCTATGTTCATCAGTAATTTTCTTTTGTCTCAAGATATTTTTGATTTCACCTTTGATTGAGTTGGTTTTTCAGGAGCATTTGTTTAATCTCCATAGATTTGTGAATTTTCCAGTTTTCCTTCTGTTATTTATAGTTTTATAACATTGCTATTATGGTTTCAGTCTTCTGCAATTTGTTGAAACTTGTTTTGTGGTCTAATGTGTGAGCCATCCTGGAGAATGTTCCATGAATGCTTGAAAAGAACGTATTCTGTTGCTGTTGGATGAAATGTTCTGTATATATTTGTTAGGTTATCTGTTCTAACGTGTATTTAAAGTCCAATATTTTGTTACTAATTTTTTGTCTGGATGATGCATCCATTTTGAGAGTGGGATATTGAAGTCCCCTACTATTACTAAACTGTGGTCTGATTCTCTCTTCAAATTGAATATATTTAGGTGCTCCAATGTTGGATGCATAAATATTTGCAGTTATTAAATCCTATTAAAGAATTGAACCCTTTATCTTTATATAATTATCTTCTTTGTCTTTTATTATGCTTTTTGATGTAAATTCTATTTTATCTGAGATAAGTATAGCTACTCGTATTCTCTTTTGGTTTCCATTTGCATGAAATATATTTTTTCTATTCCTTAACTTTCACCCTGTATGTTTACTTAAAGCTGAAATGAGTGTCTTGTAGATAGCATATACTTTTTTTACCCATCCAGTCACTCTGTATCTTTTAATTGGTGAACTTAATTTATTTACATTTAAAGTAAGTATTGATAGCAAAAAAGTTTATTAATGATGTCTTATTAATTGTTTTCTGGCTGTCTTGTAATTCCTTTGTTCTTTTCTTACAGTCTTCCTTTGTGAATTAATGATTCTCTGTAACAGGATGCTTTAACTTCCTTATCTTTATTTTTTGTGTCTACTATAGGTTTTTTCTTTATGGTTACCATGAGGCAGCCTTCCATAAGAGAGCCAATAGTTTTTTTTTTTTTTTTTTTCAATACCTTTATTATTTATTTATTGGCTGTGTTGCGTGGTTTGCTAGATCTTAGTTCCCTGACCAAAGTTTGAGCCTGGGCCCTGGTAGTAAAAGCACTGAGTCCAACTACTGGACCACCAGGGTATTCCCAAACATCCTATGGTTATAGCAGTCTGTTTTAATCTGATGACAACCTAACTTCGATTTCATATAAAAATTCTATCCATTTACTCCCCTCCATTTCATGTTTTGATGTCATAATTTACATCTTTTTATATTGTGTCCATCAACAACTTGGGGCTTCCCTGATGGCTCAGCAGTGAAGTATCTGCCTGCAATGCAGGAGACTTGAGTTCAATTCCTGGGTTGGGAAGATCCCCTGGAAAAGTAAATGGCAACCCACTCCAGTTTTCTTGCTGGAAAATCCCATGGACAGAGGAACCTGGTAGGCTACAGTATATAGGATCACAAAGAGTCAGACATGACTTAGCAACTAAACCACCACCACATTAACAAATTATTGTAGCTGTAGCTATTTTTAATGTTTTTGTTCATTAATCTTTATAATAGAGTTAAGTGATTAACATACCACCAGTATGTATATTATGCCAGTATATAATATTACTTTATTAGAATATTCTCAATTTAACTATATACTTACCTTAACCAGCGTGCTTTGTATTTTCATGTGTTTTCATACTACTAGTTTGTATTATTTCATTTCACCTTGAAGAACTCCTTTCGGCATTTCTTGTGAGACAGGCCTGGTGACGGTGAACTCCCTCAGTTTTTGTTTGTCTGGGAAATCTTGATCTCACGTTCATTTCTGAGGGACAGCCTTGCTGGTTAAAGTATTCTTGGCTTGAGTTTTCTTTGAGAACTTTGACCATGTCATCCCACTCTCTCCTAGCCTCTAAGATTTCTGCAGAGAAATGAAATGGTTCACTGACATCCTTTGTCTTGCCTGAGCATTCCTGCCCCGAGACACCCGTCCTTTCTCAGGGGGATGGTGCTGTCATGCTCTGTGCGGCCCATGCTCCACACTCTACAGTCAGCAAGCCTGCTCCATAGAACCAGGGAATTTTTGCATAAGACCAAGTGTGGGGAATCAGGGGCACCTTCTTATACTGTTTGGCCTCTATGACTTTCAGGAACATGATTATCAGGAATGGAGAAAGAGGATTAATTTGCAGTTAGGGAAAAATATAAATCATGGTATAACACCTTAAAGCTCTCAAACAGAAGGGAGAAAAACTATATCTGGTTCTGTAAAGGTAATATTTATTAATTATAAAATTATATGAGAACTTATTTGTGGCTAATTACCACATGCACTAATGTTTATGTATGCAGGTAATTGTGTCCAATTAATTTCGTTGTAAGTTTTACTGGATTGTACTGTTACACAATAGTAATAATAACGTGATTTTTACTGAGCTCCTTCTCAGTGCATGTATCAAGCTAATCACTTTATGTAAAGCACTTTATTTAGCCTCATACTCTGCTGTCAGTCTTCGGTTGCTTATTGAGCATGGTCCATCTTTTATATTTTAAGAGAAGCAAACTACCTTTTTAAAGAAAAGAAACTTATTTTATTTTTTGTTTGTTTACATTTTATAAAATAATTGGCTGTATCCTAAAACTCTGAAAGTCCTGAGTACAGACTTGTTGTATATGTTTCATATTTATCAGAACTTTTACTGTCAAAATTCTGTCATACCAACAAAAATAGATTTTTATGGGATTGTCCCCAAATTGTTCTTGGCCTCCAACGTAAGCAATTAAAGAAAATGTTTGATGAGAGCTGGTTCATAAGCATTCCCTCTTCCTTTCTTTCTCCCTCCCTCCTTCCCCTCTTGTCTTCTCCCCTCCCCTCTCTTCCACACCCTTCTGTTCTCCTCCCCTTCCACTCTCCTCCCTTCTCCTCTCCTTCCACTCCTTTATCCTCTCCTCCTCTCCACTCTCTCTCCTCTCTCCCTGCTAACTCTGGCAACACCCGTTAAATTGTCTCAGGTGCAATGTGGAGACATTTGGGAAGGGAAACATTTGTAAGTGAAAGCAGAAAGTTTCATGCTTCCTCACATTATTCTGGAAAAGAACAAAAGTTACCAACTTTAAGTTTTACAATATCCTGGAAAGACGCATATTCCTCTGTGGAGAGGATGTCCAGCTGTGGTGTATTGGAAATTTAAGACTGAATTTAGTTGAGGCTCACTGATTCTGTTAACAAAAGGAATTGTACAAAAAGGTCTCTATGACATGCTGTTTCCTTCATGGGTCAGCAATTGGTTCCACAGTGTGTGTGATGACTTGGACACAAAACAGAATTCTCTGGAAGGTTTGTAACCCAGGAGATTGCATTTCAGAATGCAATTTCTGTTCTCTGAACTTTATGAAAAAGAAAGACACTGTTTTGATGGTATGAAGTTGGAAATTCATCAGTGTGAGCTTTCTTTTAATGACACATTTAAAGCTTGAGAGAGTTTTCAGGAAACTTTTTTGTGAGTAGAATCTACATTTGAAAGAAAGACACATTTGAGAATGTTGTTATGAGAATATGTTAAATATTTTATGGACCGTTTATATTGATTTGACAATCAGTTTCTTTTGGTTAAGAGTCACAGTAAGCAAATGCTCTTTGTCATGTCCTAAGAGACAGAATCCTCATTTTAGGAATAACTGGCTAAGAGGGCTCCACCCTGCAGCATTTCCTTCATCTCTAATCATTTGAAGGGCCATGGCACAGTGGGAAACGCACAGGTAAGAAAGCTGGATGTTAATTTATGTCTGTCTCAAATCTCCTGCTGCTGCTGCTGCTGCTAAGTCGTGTCAGTCATGTTCAACTCTGTGCGACCCCATAGACAGAAGCCCACCAGGCTCCTCTGTCCCTGGGAATCTCCAGGCAAGAACACTGGAGTGGGTTCAGATCTCCTATGTGGTCATAAATCCATCAGCTGCTCTGAGTCTCAACCTTCCAGTCTGTAAAATGGAATAGTTGAATCATATGTTCTTTAACAGTCCCTTCTACCTATAACATGTGGTGGTTCAAAATGGTGATGACTGGAAGTGCCCTGATAATACTGTGTGATGTTGGTCTCTTTGTAAACTGTAGTGCACGAACAAATCTTTGTTCCAAAAGCAATGCTGCCTTTTTCACAGATACTGCTTTGCTCTCTTGTTTGAGCAGTAGCTCATTGTGCATTATATTAATGTCAAATGGAGGCTGAGGCCACATTCAACTTAATTTGCTATTGAAAGGAAGCAAGCTTAAAGCGATTTCCCCCAAACAATCAAATTCTCTTTGAAATACCCTGCAAAAACTGCCTAAATAAATCAAATTCATGTTTTGAAGAATATTATTTTTTTGCATAACCTTTGATTTTGCATATCTACTCCCATAATGTGTCAGTGGAGTTCATATTGAATAGAAGAATTTAATTCTATCATCTTTATCATCTTTTCTAAGTTTGAACTGAACATGGCTTTCCAGTTTTTTGTTTTTGTTTTTGTTTTTTTTACTTTTTCCAAGGCAAATTGAAGCAAATCTTTAAGTGCTAACTTTTCTTTTTCATTTAACACATCATTACCACTGATCACCTCCTTTCTGCGGGGCAGTGCTTATATCAGTCCCTCACCAGATGACCTCTTGAAAGAACCCCCAGCTCCAGGGCTACTGAGATAGTTCCCAGACCTCTGAGGAATCAGGCTCCACTCAGGCATTCTTGGTACTTGCCTTCTCCACTTCTCTTACCTTATTCCCAGCCTTCATCATCTCTCGCCTGGACAACAGCCTCCTGGCTAGTCTCTCTGCTTCCAAACTTACCACCAATCCATTCTCTACATAGCAGTCATACTGGTCGTGTGTTGAGTCATGTCATTCACTTCTCTCCCCTCCTCCAGTGGCTTCCCATTGCATAAACATAAAATCCCAACTTCTAAGACTATGGCTATGGGAAACCTCATACCATCTTGCCCAGATCCCTCTAGAAAAGGACCCATTGTTCTGGCTACTGGGAATGCTGTTGATGGATACCTTCAGCTGTCAATCCCTTCTGTGGCAGGGAGCTGCCTTGCCCTAAATCCCACTCTTCTCAGGGTGGCTCACATCCAATCACAGGTCAATGCAGTAGGTAAAGACTTGGCCATCTTGGCCTGAAGGACTATTCTAGCTCCAGATGGGATTGGCTCCGCCTGTCATTTGAGCTTGAACCTCAACTCACTTCTTGCTCTGCCCATCTTGCTTACTTCCTTCCTCCTTTCCACATGTGTTGATCCAGAGGGAGCCCTTTAATACACATCCTGCAAACTAAACTCCATCTCAGAACTCAGCGTGTATCAGTGGCCTGCAAAGCCCTATATTATCTGGTTCTTGCCTATTTCTCCAACTTCATCCTGTGCCTTTGGTGCCCTGAGACACTGCACTCCAGTCTACTTGCAGTTCTTGGCTTGTTCCTTCCTACCTTAGGATCTTTGTACCTGATGTTTCCTCTTCATGAAAGCTCTTCTTTCTATTCTCATTCTTGCTTATCTGTTCTCAACCTAAATGTTACTTTCTCAGAGAAGCATACCCTAGGCCTGCCCTCACCATCATCTTTAACCTAACAATACAAATTAGATTTTTCCTCATATTCTTTTTTATATTCTGCCCTTTTCTTCCATTAAACTGTTCACAATTTATGATTATATATTTATCATAAATATATAATCTGTTCAACAGTTTATAGCCACTGTATCTTTGACATTTTTCTCAGTGCTTGGCCCCTAGTCGATGTTCAGCAAATATAATGGCTGAATGAATGAATGGCCTGGAGAATGCTTAAGGGAAGGCCTCAGTATGGCTAGCCCGTGGCCACTTTTATCCTTAGATCGCTGTTCAGGAAGCTAGACTGGGGCAGGCTGCCCTGGGGCGGGACCAGCACCACCACAGCCAGCGGTCAGCTGGAGGTTTTGATGTGGGGAAGTACCTTCTTCCTCTAGTGGGGAACCATCTGGGATCCGGGCCCACTGCTACCATGCCTGCCTTCTCTCCCTCTCCTGCCTCACTCACCTCCTTTCCCCTACAGATGTCATCTCTAGTTTTCTATGCTCCCTTATGCTATCTGTTCTCACCTTGCCTACCTGGCTTTGTACATACCGCTGTATCCACTTCAGTAAAGTCACCTCGTTCCCCTGTGTGTTCATAGCCTTTGAGGAGGTCCTCTCATCTTAGGCTATGCATAGCCTTCCTAACACTATTCAACTCCACTGAAACTTAGACTATTACTTAGTATTTAGGTGTTGTACCCAACAGAGGCTGAGAAGGTTATAAGGTTGATTGCTTTCAATTCTCACTCAATCCCAACCATTCTGTTGAGTCCTTACTGTTATTATCTCCATTTTATGAAGCTTAGATGATGAAAGTGATTTTCCTCAGGATAAGAGAGGACATTGGGATTCAAACTCAACTGATCTGATTGAAGGACCAACCTATAGTCTTAATACTCCATCTCATTAGACTATGATTATATAATTCACTCCATCGAGACAAAGGACATTGCTTTATTTCCTAGGAAACAGATTTTGTTTTAAAACCTGCTTTGGTTTCTTTCTTTCTTTGTTTTAAAACATAAAGATTTTGAAAAGAAAATCAGAATGACTCAGACCTTAGAGAAATCCATCTCATTGTGTCATTGTCTTATTAATTTTGCTTTTGAGTTGTAATCTGCTTATGGGGCAGGGGAAGTGTCCATGATCACAATAAAGCCATTCCCACTTAAGTCCTCTCCTCCTCAAGGGTGGAGAGGATCAGGGAAGAAGCAGTGAGCACCCGTTGGTGCTGGTTTGATGGACAAGAGCAGACTGAGGAAAATGATTTTTTTTTTTTTTCATTTTCAGCCATCTCATGCTCTCCATCTTGTGTAGTAGCTTTGGTTACCTTGTGGAAAAATGCCATCTGCTTAAAAAAGCATATAACACTGACATATAGGAGTGTTACTGATATATTTAAACATGTACCAAGTTTTCTTATAAAAAATGCTCAGGGTTCCTTGTTTTTTTTTTTTTTTTTTTTTTAAATATATCTTATCTATAATTTAATAGTTTATATACTAAGTTTTCTCAGACATGGTTGAAATTTGATATCTGATTTTCTAATATAAAACTGTGTATTCTAAATAAGATATTCCAATGTGAATTAGATAAAATTTTAAAACTTCATTTTGTCCTTGATCTTTGAATTATAAGAATTGAAACAACAAAAAACGAAGTTTTTCACCTACCATACTGGTAAAACTTTACCCAGCTTTTTCGTCAAAAATTGATAATGTTTAGTGTCTGGTACTGATAAGAATGTAAGAGAAGCATGTTCTTTTATGTGGTGGGATAGGAGGGAAGTATCTCTGAAAGTTGACTGGACAATTCCATTTCTTGGAATCTACCCTCTGGAAATACTCATGTGCAGAGCAACTGATGTATAAATCATTACAGCATAATTTTAAATACTGCAAAACTAGAAACAACCATCAATAAAGGAAAAGGTAATAATTATGGGTTAATTAAGGATATAATTATCAATACTGTAGATAGCATCAGTTCAGTTCAGTCGCTAAGTCGTGTCCAACTCTTTGCGACCCCATGAGCTGCAGCACGCCAGGCCTCCCTGTCCATCACCAACTCCCGGAGTTCACTCAGACTCACGGCCGTCAAGTCAGTGATGCCATCCAGCCATCTCATCCTCTCTCGTCCCCTTCTCCTCCTGCCCCCAATCCCTCCCAGCATCAGAGTCTTTTCCAATGAGTCAACTCTTCGCATGAAGTGGCCAAAGTACTGGAGTTTCAGCTTTAGCATCAGTCCTTCCAATGAACACCCAGGACTGATCTCCTTTAGGATGGACTGGTTGGATCTCCTTGCAGTCCAAGGGACTCTCAAGAGTCTTCTCCAACACCACAGTTCAAAAGCATCAATTCTTCGGCCCTCAGTTTTCTTCATAGTCCAACTCTCACATCCATACATGACCACTGAAAAACCATAGCCTTGACTAGAGAGACCTTTGTTGGCAAAGTAATGTCTTTGCTTTTAAATATGCTATCTAGATTGGTCATAAATTTCCTTCCAAGGAGTAAGCATCTTTTAATTTCATGGCTGCAATCACCATCTGCAGTGATTCTGGAGCTCCCCAAAATAAAGTCTGACACTGTTTGCACCGTTTCCCCATCTATTTGCCATGAAGTGATGGGACCAGATGCCATGATCTTCGTTTTCTGAATGTTGAGCTTTAAGCCGACTTTTTCACTCTCCTCTTTCACTTTCATCAAGAGGCTTTTGAGTTCCTCTTCACTTTCTGCCATAAGGGTGGTGTCATCTGCATATCTAAGGTTATTGATATTTCTCCCGGCAATCTTGATTCCAGCTTGTGCTTCTTCCAGCCCAGCGTTTCTCATGATGTACTCTGCATATAAGTTAAATAAACAGGGTGACAATATACAGCCTTGACATACTCCTTTTCCTATTTGGAACCAGTCTGTTGTTCCATGTCCAGTTCTAACTGTTGCTTCCTGACCTGCATACAGATTTCTCAAGAGGCAGGTGAGGTGGTCTGGTATTCCCATCTCTTTCAGAATTTTCCACAGTTTATTGTGATCCATGCAGTCAAAGGCTTTGGCATAGTCAATAAAGCAGAAATAGATGTTTTTCTGGAACTCTTGCTTTTTCGATGATCCAGTGGATGTTGGCAATTTGATCTCTGGTTCCTCTGCCTTTTCTAAAACCAGCTTGAACATCAGGAAGTTCACAGTTCACGTATTGCTGAAGCCTGGCTCGGAGAATTTTGAGCATTACTTTACTAGCAGTGAGATGAGTGCAATTGTGCTGTAGTTAGAGCATTCTTTGGCATTGCTTTTCTTTGGGACTGGAATGAAAACTGACCTTTTCCAGTCCTGTGGCCACTGCTGAGTTTTCCAAATTTGCTGGCATATTGAGTGCAGCACTTTCACAGCATCATCTTTCAGGATTTGAAATAGCTCAACTGGAATTCCATCACCTCCACTCGATTTGTTCATAGTGATGCTTTCTGAGGCCCACTTGACTTCACATTCCAGGATGTCTGGCTCTAGGTGAGTGGTCACACCATCGTGATTATCTGGGTCGTGAAGATCTTTTTTGTACAGTTCTTCTGTGTATTCTTGCCACCTCTTCTTAATATCTTCTGCTTCTGTTAGGTCCATACCATTTCTGTCCTTTATTTCTGTCCAACCATCTTTGCATGAAATGTTCCCTTGGTATCTCTAATGTTCTTGAAGAGATCTCTAGTCTTTCCCATTCTGTTGTTTTCCTCTATTTCTTTGCATTGATCGCTGAGGAAGGCTTTCTTATCTCTCCTCGCTATTCTTTGGAACTCTGCATTCAGATACTTATATCTTTCCCTTTCTCCTTTGCTTTTCTCTTCTCTTCTTTTCACAGCTATTTGTAAGGCATCCCAGACAGCCATTTTGCTTTTTTTCATTTCTTTTCCATGGTGATGGTCTTGCTTCCTGTCTCCTGTACAATGTCATGAACCTCCATCCATAGTTCATCAGGCACTCTATCTATCAGATCTAGGCCCTTAAATCTATTTCTCACTTCCACTTATAATCATAAGGGATTTGATTTAGCTCATACTTGAATGGTCTAGTGGTTTTTCCCTACTTTCTTCAATTTAAGTCTGAATTTGGCAATAAGGAGTTCATGATCTGAGCCACAGTCAGCTCCTGGTCTTGTTTTTGCTGACTGTAGTTTTTTGGGCTCAAAAGTCACTGCAGATGGTGACTGCAGCCATGAAATTAAAAGATGCTTACTCCTTGGAAGAAAAGTTATGACCAACCTAGATAGCATATTCAAAAGCAGAGACATTACTTTGCCAACAAAGGTCCATCTAGTCAAGGCTATGGTTTTTCCAGTGGTCATTTACGGATGTGAGAGTTGGACTGTGAAGAAAGTTTAGCACTGAAGAATTGATGCTTTTGAACTGTGGTGTTTGAGAAGACTCTTGAGAGTCCCTTGGACTGTGAGGAGATCCAACCAGTCCATTCTGAAGGAAATCAGCCCTGGGATTTCTTTGGAAGGAATGATGCTAAAGCTGAAACTTCAGTACTTTGGCCACCTCATATGAAGAGTTGAATCATTGGAAAAGACCCTGATGCTTGGAGGGATTGGGGGCAGGAG
This sequence comes from Bubalus kerabau, assembly GCF_029407905.1. Taxonomy (NCBI): domain Eukaryota; kingdom Metazoa; phylum Chordata; class Mammalia; order Artiodactyla; family Bovidae; genus Bubalus; species Bubalus kerabau. The sequence goes on from NC_073633.1 coordinate 11,569,605, forward strand.
GAGAAGGGGACGACAGAGGATGAGATGGCTGGATGGCATCACTGACTCGATGGACGTGAGTCTGAGTGAACTCTGGGAGTTGGTGATGGACAGGGAGGCCTGGCGTGCTGCGATTCATGGGGTTGCAAAGAGTTGGACACGACTGAGTGACCAAACTGAACTGAACTAAACTGATAGAGCTTCTCCATCTTTGGCTGCAAAGACTATAATCAGTCTGATTTCCATGTTGACCATCTGGTGATGTCCATGTGTAGAGTCTTCTCTTGTGTTGTTGGTAGAGGGTGTTTGCTGTGACCAGTGCGTTCTCTTGGCAAAACTCTATTAGCCTTTGCCCTGCTTCATTCCGTATTCCAAGGCCAAATTTTCCTGTTACCCCAGGTGTTTCTTGACTTCCTACTTTTGCATTCCAGTCCCCTATAATGAAAAGGACATCTTTTTTGTGTGTTAGTTCTAAAAGATCTTGTAGGTCTTCATAGAATCGTTCAACTTCAGCTTTTTCAGCGTTACTGGTTGGGGCATAGACTTGGATTACTGTGATATTGAATGGCTTGCCTTGGAAACGGACAAAGATCATTCTGTCTTTTTTGAGATTGCATCCAAGTACTGCATTTCAGACTCTTTTTTTTTTTCCATGATGGCTATTCCATCTCTTCTAAGGGATTCCTGCCCACAGTAGTAGATATAATGGGCATCTGAGTTAAATTCACCCATTCCAGTCCATTTTAGAACTGTTAAAAACCATCAGGAAGATATTAATTGACTGACAAATGCATCTAAGTTATATTGCATGCATGCCTGCTAAGTTGCTTCATTTGTGTCTGAATCTTTGTGACCCCATGGACTGTAGCCTGCCAGGCTCCTCTGTCCATGGGATTTTCCAGGCAAGAACACTGGAGTGTGTTGCCACTTCCTTCTCCACGAATCTTCTTAACCCAAGGATCGAACCTGCATCTCCTGTGTCTCTTGCATTGCAGGTGGATTCTTTATCCCTGAGTCATCAAGGAAGCCTGCAAAAGCAAGTTATAAAAGAGTAACTGTAGTATTATCTTGCTTATGTTAAGGGATAGGTGACATTTATATACATAAATCTGCCTGCAATGCAAGAGACCTGGGTTTGATCCCTGAGTTGGGGAGATACTCTGGAGAAGGAAATGGCAACCCACTCCAGTACTCTTGCCTGGAGAATCCCATGGACACAGTAGCCTGGTAGGCTATAGTCCATGGGGTCGCAGAGTCAGACACGACTGCGCACATACACACACACACACACAGAAAGGATCAGAAAGGTTGTTATTAGTTTTTATCTGGAGAACACATGGGGAGGGAGTCTTTGGGAGGAAGTATAGCACTTTTCCAACTCACAGTTTATGTGTACATTTCTGTATCATTTAGTTCTTTTACACTGACTATCCAAACACAAAATACCTTTGTAATTTTATAAGAGAAATGAAGTTATTAGTGCGAATCTACAAATTTGTAGTTAGATTAAAATGATAGATTTCTATTAAAAACTGAGCTCTCTGCATGCTACACATAGTATTTGAATTATGCTACCTTAATGGGATATTATTCCTGTCACATTACTATAGGGAAATAAAAAGATAGTAAAGGTAATCTGTATCTAGTATACTATAAATGATTACATTAGACACATTGAGAAAGCATTCTGTTTCTTTGTAAAAAAATTTATCAAAGGTAGTTTGAAAATGATTGCCTTCTTGTCACGTTACATACATTATGAAGCAAGCGTCTTTCCTATGCCTTGTGTGCGTGCGTGCTAAGTCACTTCAGTCGCGTCCAACTCTGTGACCCCATGGATTGCAGCCCTCCAGGCTCCTCTGTCCATGAGATTCTCCATCCAAGAAGAGGAGGTTGTCATGCCCTCCTCCAGGGGATCTTCCCAACCCAGAGATTGAACCCATGTCCCTTACATCTATCTGCATTGGCAGTTGGGTTCTTTACCATCTGTGCCACCTACTTTTGGGTTGTTTCCCAACGTTTAATTCTTTGTTCTTTCAATGTTGTTAAGTACCCCTGAGAATTCATTTAATGTAAAATTTTTTGCTGATGTCACTTCCCCTGGGAAATCTTCATCCTAGTCACTGTAATTCTTTTTCTTCGTATATGTGGATGAGTTCATCTTTTCTGAGTCCCTCTGGTTGCATATCTAGTGTCTCAAATGATGGCAGTGTTAACATTGCCATGATCGACTAGTTCTTCTATAACTCTATGTTTGATTCAAATTTCACCTCCAGCATTACCATTTTTGTCACTTTTTTGCACCTTCTTTTTAATTGGCCAATTCCCTCTTTCAGGTATCCATTTTAATAAAATATCATGTGGGTTTTTCACTGGGAAACAGATAGGCAACATAGCGATAGGCTTTGCTGTAAGGGAGCTTCATCTCTGATCGTGATGTCCACCTTACTTTGTACATAGTGATTTGTGAACTGAGGGGCTGGTAATAAAGTCTATATATTCTGCAATTGCTTACAGTTAATGTAGAGTTTAACTGAAATTCGAATAGTGTACTTTGGGGGCTGGCATTATTTAATCAAACTGTGACATCTAAAATGTGTGCATATGAGTACTGTGCAAATTGAGAGCTACCTGTATGTGCTCAACAAGAATGCATACATGTGTTCATCAAAGGACATGCATACGAATGTTTATTGAGGAGAAAAGTGGTCAAGATGGAGGAGGAATGAAACTCTGAGCTCACTTCCTGCCATGGGCATATCAAAATTACTGCCATTTACAGAGAAACTCTTAAGGAGAAAGACTGGATGACTAGCCAAAAAGATCTTCTACAGATAAAGGTATAAGGAAGGAACCACAATGAGAAGGGTAGGAGGGGTGGAGATAGAGTCAAGATCCGTACCCTAGGTAGGTGACCCCCAAAAGGAGGATAATTACAATGGAAGAAGTTTTCACCAAGGACCAAGGGCTCTGAGGCCCGCCTTGGGTTCCCTAGCCTGGGAGTCCTGGAGCAGGAAGTTGATGCCCTTGGATATTTGGCTTTGAAGGCAGTTGACTCCCAAATCTATCCCTCCCAAACCTGACCTCTGTCCTGCTCTGGCAATTGCGCACAGTTTGTATGTACCATGTCTGTTCAGGTCTCCATGTCTTCACTCAACTGTCCCTCCTACCTAGAAGGTCTTTCCTCCTCTCCTTCACCTGTCTTCCTTTGTCTTTTAGTTCAAGTCTGAATTCAGGTTCGTCTCTTCCAACAAACCTTCTCTTGCTCCTGCCTTATTTCCACCTAAGGTCAATTCTCTGGGAACTGAAGTTTAGTCCTATAATTATCATCCCATGTTGAAATTACATGTGCAAAAATGTCTCGACCTCAAGTCTGTAAGCTCCCCAAAGAGCAAAACCTTGCTTGTTCACCTGTATGATTCCAAATACCAGTACTAGCATATAATAAATAGGTATTAGCATATAAAAGGTATTAGCATATGATAGGCATTCTATATATGTTTATTTAACAAGCATATTGAAATAATGTTTGGCACTTTCATTCACTTGTGTCTTCATGTTTTGCTTTTGTTAGTATCTGATAACCTTTGCTTTGACGGGATTAAAATTGTTTCCTACCAGTTAATGGTCTTCTTGGTTCACAATGAAATTTGCAGGCCAAGCACGGTCCACAGAGACTCTAATATCTCATAGACAAGAGCTTCTGCCACACTTGATTTACTGCTTAATGGGTGTGTTTCTTATTTCAAAGTGTGACTGCCCTTCTGCCTATTAGAGTTGCCTTGTACCAAACTATTAAAAGAGAGTTAGAGGAAAGGGCAAATAATCCTATAGTAGTTACAGCACTCCTTCATGATGAGAAAACAAGATTGGAAGGTTTAATGACTAAATGGATTTAAATTGCAAGAGATTCTTAATCTTTTGTTACTTATAAATGAAGTGGGTAACCCTTAGGTCACCAGAGTATTTTTCAAATGTAATTTTGTGTTTGTTTTTTATTATTTTCCTAAGACCTGCAGCTGTTTTTTCTTTTCTTTTTGTTTTGTGGTTGATTGTACTCTTTCCCTTTCTTCCTCTTCTCCATCCCTCCTTTCTTTCCTTCCTTTCATTCCTCTCTCTCTGCTTCCCTTCCTTCTGTACTTCATTCACTGATAGACTTTTACTTTTTGGAGCAGTTTTAATTCACAGAAAAATTTAATTCACAGAAAAATTGAGGGAAAGATACAGGGATTTCCCATGTACATACCTCTTGCCCCCCACATACACAGCCTCCCCCACTATTAACATCCCCCACCAGAGTGTTATATTTGGTACAGCTTATGAGCCTACATGGGAGAAGGCAATGGCACCCCACTCCAGTACTGTTGCCCAGAAAATCCCATGGATGGAGGAGCCTGGTAGGCTGCAGTCCATGGGGTCGCTAAGAGTCGGACACGACTGAGCGATTTCACTTTCATTTTCCACTTTCATGCATTGGAGAAGGAAATGGCAACCCACTCCAATGTTCTTGCCTGGAGAATCCCATGGATGGAGAAGCCTGGTAGGCTGCAGTCCATGGGGTCGCACAGAGTCAGACACGACTGAAGCGACTTAGTAGTACGAACCTACATGCATTCTGGGGTTGTTCATTTAAAAGAGAGGCATGTGGTCTCCCCTTCTTCTTTCCTCTACCACAAGGTAGAATTTAGATGTGATGGGCAGAGCCGCAGCAGCCACGCTGGATCATGAGATAGAAGCTGTGTGCTGAGAATGGCCAAGCCATGAGACAGAAAGGGCTGGAATCTCCAGCACCATGGAGCAACTCTAATGGCTTCAGTTGCCTACCTCAGTCAGTTCTGTGACTGAGAAAAAAAAGTCTAACTTGTTTAAGCTCTTGTTTCTTTGCCCTTTTCTACAACTGGACCTACAACTGTATCCTAACTGATGCATAAATTCCCATTATTCATAATTTGTTTCCAGCAACTAAAGCATAATATCGGCACAGGCCTAGGATTTTTGTGGAGACAGGGAGCGTGTTGTTGTCACTCAGTTGGGTCCAGCGACCCCATAGACTGTAGCCCACCAGGTTCCTCTGTCCATGGAGATTCTCCAGGCAAGAATATTGGAGTGGGTTGCCATGCCCTTATCTAGGGGACCTTCCCAACACAGGGATCAAACCCAGGTCTCCTGCTTTGCAGACAGATTCTTTACCAGCTGAGCCACCAGGGAAGCCCGAATGATTCCTCTATCCCTCTCTTTATCCTCCTCACCCTTCTCTATCTGCTTTAGCAAGAGAACTTTTTATTGCTACCAAAGAGGTCTGTGAAGATGGAAGAATTAACTTATTTGAGCAGAAGTGTATCAGTGTTTTTATTTCTTGAAAACAAGGTACATAACATGAATTGTTGCAACAAAACAAAACCCAAAACCAGAGAACTAATTCATATGGTTGACTAAAGACTTGGAAACTGCTTGCCTACTTACTTTAATGGTTTGTCCACATCCACTTTTATGGCTTTATGAGTGTAGTATAGCTTAATTCATGTATCCTGGGATGTTAGTATTCAATAATCAAGTTGTTACTAATGTTTTCATCGATAATATGTGTGTCAGCAGGCCAACCAAATTGTTCCCTGTTGATTGGATAAACAGATGTTTGTTACTGAAATTCTCACGCTGGTCAAGATGGGGTATGTAGACTATTGTGGCCCCTCTCACTGGCCACAACTAAAACTTAGGACAGCATAGAAAAGGTAATTACTGGAGGACTCTGAAAAGTAAACAATAATACAAAAATAGAGACTGAAGTCAAAATTGATTAATAACCTGTAGCAAGAATTTCATGGTTTGGGGTTTTATTTGTTGTTGTTGTTTTTCTTTCTCTTTCTTTTGACTGTTGGCTTTGAACTGAGGGCAGGATGACATGAGCAACTATGCAGCAAGCGTTGAAAGAAAAACTGGAAGAAGTCATCTCTTTCTATCCAGAGGACCAGGAAAAGGGACCTCTGTGTTCCGCAAAGTAGGAGGAAAATTCTCGTTTCCCATTTCTTGTAGTTTTTCTTTTCTAGTTCTGACTCAGGACCTGCCTCATTCATGGCATCGCACTGCCACCTCTGTGATAAAGTCACCTTTACCCCAAGAGAATACTGAGTTCTGGGCAAGAGGAACTAGGAAAAGGGGGCCCCTGTTGTCCAAAGAGTGTGAGGAAATCCCCTTATTTTCTCTCTGTTTCCCTATTTCCTTTATTCTGAGGGCAGCATTGGTTTCACGGAACTGTAGAAAAAGCACAAGAGGCAAGCACTCCATCCTGACAGAGGAACTGGGAAAAAACAGGCCACTGTGAACCAAAGTGTGACTGAGACACCAGAGAGAAAAGACTGGAAGTGAGGATCCCTTGGGGCTTATCTGCATGAACCAACATTAGGTCCAGGCTTACCTCCAAGGTGGGCACATGGAGACAAGACCCAAAGAAACAGAGCAAGGGCTCCCAGAAATAAACTGCCCTGTGAAATATTGACCAGGTCTAACTTCTGGGTCCTTGCCAGCCAGACCCAAACAGCATACTGAAGGCTTCAAAAATGAACTGATGTTGGAACCCGCAGAAGACAAGATAGACTTTGCAGTTTAAAACAAACCAGGCTGCTTGTCTGCTAAACAAATTACTTTCTCCAGAGGATTTTTTTCTTCCAGTTTCATCGAAATATAATTGACGTGGCGTGGTGAGTGTGTGCATGTGCTCAGTTGTGTCCCACTCTTGGCAGCTCCATGGACTGTAGGCAGCCAGGCTCCTCTGTCCATGGCATTTTTCAGGCAAGAATACTGGAGTGGGTTGCCATTTCATACTCCAGCAGATCTTCCTGACCCAGGGACCGAACCTGTGTCTCTGGCATCTCCTGGCATTGGCAGGCAGATGCTTTACCACTGCACCACCTGGGAAACCCAGAACTGACAGACAGCATGGTATAGGTTGGCTTCCCAGATGGCTCTAATGGTAAAGAACCTGCCTGCTAACGCACGAGATGTAAGAGACACAGGTTCAATCCCTGGGTCGGGAAGATCCTCTGGAGGAGGGCAGGGCAATCCACTCCAGTATTCTTGCCTGGGTAATCCCATGGACAGAGGTGCCTGGCAGACTATAGTCTATAGGGTCTCAAAGAGTTGGACATAAATGAAGTGACTTGAGCATGCACTGTTTATGTTTAAGGTGCAAGCATAATGATTTGACTTACATCACGAAATGATTAACACTATAAGTTTAGTGAATATCCATCATCTCATATAGATACAATATTAAAGAAATTTTATATTTGTGATTTACATTGTATCCCTGGTACTTACCTATCCTATAACTAGGAATTTGTACCTTTTGACTGTCTTTATCCAATTCCCCCTGCTCAAACCCCACACTCCACCTTTGGTAACCACAAACCCGATCTCTTTTTCTATGGATTTGTTTGTTTGTCGAAGTATAATTGACCTACAATACTATGTTAGTTTCTGGAGTATGGTGTCATGAGTCAATATATCTGTATATTTCAAAATAATCACCATGATAAGTCCAGTTACCATCTGTCACCATACAAAGATATTACATAATTATTGACTATGTTCCCCACACTGTACATTTCATACCCATGACTCATTTATTTTGGAGCTGAAAGTTTGTATTTTCCTCATCTATTTCTCTCATCCCTTTATTTTTCTCCCCTCTGATAACCACTTCTTTGTTCTCTGTATTTGTAGGTCTTTCTGTTTTATTGTTTTGTTCATTAATTTGACTTTTAGATTCCAAATATAAGTTAAATCATATAGTATCTGTCTTTCTCTGAGTGACTTATTTCATTTAGCGTAATTCCCTCTAAGTTCACTTGTGCTATCACAAGTGGAAAGATTTCATTCTTTTTTTATGGCTGAGTAATATTCTTTGTGTGTGTGTGTGTGTATTGTTGTTTTGTCACTAAGCTGTGTCTGACTCTTTATGACCCTGTGGGCTGCAGCACACTAGGCTCCCCTGTATGGACATATGTATGTGTGTGTGTATATACATATATATACACATATACATATATATACAGCTATATATACACGCATGCACACACACAACATTTTCTCCATCCATTTATCTACTGATGGGTACTTAGGCTGCTCCCATATATTGCCTATTGTAGATAATTCTGCAGCGAACATAGGGGTGCATGTATCTTTTCTAACTAGCGTTTTCATTTTCTTTGGATAAATATCCAGGAGTGAAATTGCAGGTCATACGGTAGCTCTAGTTTCAGTTTTTTTGAAGAACTGCCATACTGTTTTCCACCATCAGTTCAGTTCAGTCGCTCAGTCATGTCCAACTCTTTGTGACCCCATGGACTGCAGCACGCCAGGCCTCCCTGTCCATCACCAACTCTTGGAGTTTGCTCACACTCATGTCCATCGAGTCGGTGATGCCATCCAATCATCTCATCCTCTGTCGTCCCATTCTCCTCCTGCCTTCAATCTTTCCCAGCATCAGGGTCTTTTTCAATGAGTCAGTTCTTCACATCAGGTGGCCAAAGTATTGGAACTTCAGCTTCAGCATAAGTCCTTCCAGTGAATATTCAGGACTGATTTCCTTTAGAATGAACTGGTTGGATCTCCTTGCAGCCCAAGAGACTCTCAGGAGTCTTCAACACCAAAGTTCAAAAGCATCAATTCTTCGGTGCTCAGCTTTCTTTATAATCTAACTCTCACATCCATACCAGAGAAGGCAATGGCACTCCACTCCAGTACTCTTGCCTGGAAAAGCCCATGGTCAGAGGAGCCTGGTAGGCTGCGGTCCATGGGGTCGCAAAGAGTCAGACATGACTGAGCGACTTCACTTTCACTTTTCACTTTCATGCATTGGAGAAGGAAAGGGCAACCCACTCCAGTGTTCTTGCCTGGAGAATCCCAGGGACGGGGGCGCCTGGTGGGCTGCCGTCTATGGGGTCACAAAGAGTTGGACAGGACTCAAGTGACTTAGCAGCAGCAGCACATCCATACATGATTACTGGAAAAACCTTTGCTTTGACTATATGGACCTTGTTGGCAAAGTACTATCTCTGCTTTTTAATATGCAGTCTAGGTTGGTCATAGCTTTTCTTCCAAGGAGGAAGTGTCTTTTAATTTCATGGCTGTGGTCAGCATCAGTTTTTTTTTATTTTATTTTTTCATATCTCACTCAAGGTGTCTTGAAAGATCCAAGTATGAGATTTGTTAAGTCTGGTTGGGGACCATGCCTTCATTTCCATGGGTGGGGAGAAGTGGCCTTGGGTTTCTCTTGGTTCCTTTTGGACACCCACAAAGTTTCATACAATTGGGAACTTCCCCAAATAGGAAGAATTTGGAAGTGTCAGTGGGAATAAATGTCCTTTGGGACATCTTAATCAGTGCAAAACATGAGAGTCAGGAGTTGTGTCTTGATCCAACTTAGTCCCTCTGGGAGTGATGTGGGAGTGATGAAAGTCCTCTGGGAGGAGAGAAGGCCCCAAGTTTTGTCTTTGGCCTGATCACTCACTCCATATTCCTCTTTATCTCTCCTTGGCTTTCTCTCTCTGCAGTCTCAATTCAGAACCCACAACCTATAATCTATTTTCTCCATCCTCACCCTTGGAAAGTCCCAACACCCCGCCCCGCCCCCCCCCCACTACCCCTTTCCACACTAGGGAGACCATCATAGTCCTAGGACTCTGCTCATATCTTAAAAAGCCTGGTGCCTCAAACTCTGGATGCTGAGAGATTTCTTCTCCGTAGGCTTTGCTGGATACAAGGGTGGGAGGGCCAGATGAGGACATGTGCTTCAGTCTGTAGAGTAAAAGGAAGATAATGAGTGTCCTGATCTTACCAGTGGCAGCTAGAGCTCATTTTTCCCTGAGTCACCCAAAGGCACAGTGTACCTGACTATATAGCACATAGAAACATTGTATCTCAAATGAGAAAGGTACAACCTCTTACTAACATTTCTTTTAAACTTTTTCTTAAAAAATAATCACCCTGAGCATGACTGGGCTAAGAAACATTTGTCTCCTCCTTGATCTTACTTTTACTAAAAGGGGCCACAAATTATGTTCGTTATGTTTTCCAAGTTCTTATCAAGAGTGGAAGGTCTTTTCCCACACCATTAAATATTAGCTATAACTGAGCTTTGAGGCACCTTCAGTGTGTTTACATGATTGAGAATATCTAAGAGGGAATACCTCAAGTTACATCTCTTACATTTATTCCATTATAGAACTTGTGCTTTATCTTATGAGTCTAGTGTTTCGTGATACCTACTTAAGAACTAAACACAGTTGAACTGAAATGAGAAATAGGCCTTTACCAATGAGTTTAATAATTTGCCACACTCACAGATGTTATGGTTTTCAAAAAGACTGCACATGGAGGGAGAATTGGAAAGTTATTTCCTATTTTGATAAATTATAAAATAAGTATTAATTTTATCTAGTTTTACTAACATTACTAATATTATAAATATTATTGAACATTAAATTACTATTAGTAAAGTAATATGACTCTTTTTTAAGCAAACATGAGAATTTTCTACATTCAAAAGAATACTCCCTCTTTTGAAGTAGTCTGTTTAAATAGCTAAATTCTTAGTTTAATGATACTACAGTTGGTCAAGATGTATTTGGAATTGATCCTTGGGCTATCCTTCATATGCATATTGCTTTGAGAATACTTAGAGATGGCAGGATGTCTTTTGAGGGTGAATTTTAATTTCTAAAACTGCCAAACATCACTCAGAGTCAAGCCAGATATAAATGGATGAATAAACTGGGAAACATTTTACTCTTAAATGTGACTTGGGTCTATCAGATTGAATTTTCTCATGGCCTTGAGAGACAGTCCAAAGAAGGAACTCAAAACTATTTTTGAACAATGACAAAGGTTATTACCCTTTGATAATAATGTTTCTTCCATGGCGTCTGCCTTCATTTAGATATTTAAGCTTTGCTGTTGAAGACTCTGTGTTATACCCACATGCTCAAAGTCAAATTAATAATTCTAATTATCTTAAAGATTAGGTAAAATGTAAAAATGTGAAATTAAATTCCCCGAAGTTAACTCTCAGCACCTATCTTCTCTGTCCATTTTTATTCTTGGTCTATAGATTTATACACAAAAATGCTATAGGATATTAAAACTATCTTTACTGCAGGCTTGGCTGGAGCTAGTTCTGTTCAGATAGTCTAGATGGTAGAAAGAAAGGGATAAGTATTCCTTTGTATGAGAGTAGAAAAACGTTTGCCTTGAAGATCTATTTTAGACTAAGAAATTAATACACCAAATGGACCTGGCCCAGTGCCTGCTGTTTACTGTTTTCTGATTGGGTGCAAACACGTCTGTGAATTTTTGGAGGAGAGCCAGCTGCTCTGTACTCATTCTCGTTGATTAAAATGCTCTCAGTAGAGATTCTATTCAGAATTGATCACTCTGTTTTTGCCTGCTGGGAAATGGGAACTGCGAGGGCTTCTTAAGCTGAATGAAAAAGTTATTCCATTTCAGCAAGCCTCTCTCAGGTCCAAGGCTAACAAATTTCTAAAGGTTGGGAATCTTTCTAAATTGTATCCCAGGCCAAGGAACGCTTGTGCTTCATGGGGGATGGTTTGGCCAAACAAGTAAGTAACAAAGGAGATTCCAATTTAATATAACTGTCTCAGGGACAGGGATTTACCTGATCATATAGAGATGCTCCACACAGAGGGAATATATATATATATATATTTTTTTTTTATATATATATACTATGCTGAGTATGCTAAATCGCTTCAGTCGTGTCCAACTCTGTGTGACCCCATAGACGGCAGCCCACCAGGCTCCTCCATCCTGGGATTCTCCAGGCAAGAACACTGGAGTGGGTTGCCATTTCCTTCTCCAATGCATGAAAGTAAAAAGTGGAAGTGAAGCCGCTCAGCCGTGTCTGACTCTGAGCGACCCCATGGACTACAGCCCACCAGGCTCCTCCGTCCATGGGATTTTCCAGGCAAGAGTACTGGAGTGGGATGCCATTGCCTTCTCCATATATATATATATATATATATATACATACACACACACACACACACACACACACACACAGACATACACACATCCATCAAGGAGAGGGCAGTGATTTGTTTTCACTGAAAAAGACACACTCATTATGGGTATAGATATGGATATACCTTCCCCATCACCATATTTCTTCCAACAGCACTATCTGTAGAATTACAGAAAGCTTTGTACACTGTTATGGTATCTGACATAAAACTTCTTTTCACCAAGGAGCTCATTTTACAGCAAAGGAAGTAAGGTAATATAAAAAAAACTTAATTGTTATCTCTCCTGCTTACCCCATAAGCAAGGAAATCTTTTGAAGTAATTGGTGAGCAGCAGTAAAAATAATAAGGAATCATACTCACGTGACCCAAAGAACTCACAAGTCTTTATTATAACCTAAATGGTTCAGTAAGTATACCAGTGAAAGTGAAATAAAGATTGATATTCCTCTCAGTAAGTATACCAGTGAAAGTGGTATAAAGATTGATATTCCAACTTGCTTTTAGTGAAACTGAAGGACAGAAAGTTGATATAACCCTGGTTAAGATAAGTCATCTGCATTGTTGAATTTGAAGCTCTTCAGTTTCTCTGATTTCCAATACACTCTTCTTCCACATTTGTTTTCCTTTTCCATCAGCTCTCATATCAATAACAACCGGAGGCCATCCACCACAGAAGAGACACCAATGAGACAGAGTGGACAGCTTGTCCAGTGAAAGTCAGCTGGCTACGCAGTCTAGTCAGCCCACTCCAGTGTCTGTACTACGGGCCAATGAATTAGAAGCCATGGTAACAGTGGTGGTGGTGGTTTAGTCGCTGAGTCGTGTCCGACTCTTGTGACCCCGTGGACTGGAGCCCACCAGGCTCCCCTGCCCATGGCATTCTCCAGGCAAGAAGACTGCAGTGGGTTGCCATTTCCTTCTCCAGGGGATCTTCCCTACCCAGGAATCGAACCTGGGTCTCCTGCAATGCAGGCGGATTCTTTACCAACTGAGCTATAGGGAAGCTCTGTAGCAGGGATGAAGGCTACTCGTGAGCCCACATCATAGGATCACCAAAGATGCTCTGGCAGTTGCCTTTGCTGAATGTCTGACATGTAAACAACAGAGACTGATGCTGAATCCTTGATGCGGGACCACACTGAGGAGAATGTGGTGGCAGGTTTATTACATCTGATCCCCTGGATAGGACAGCGATTTATTCTTCCTAGGATCCGGACAAGTTCTGAGGGTGTGCTTGCCTTCCTTGCTCCACAGCTTCTCAGCCAGTCCAGGCACATGGAATGTGATTTCTTATGGAAGCCTGTTAACCATGTTGTGAACTAGGGGGCCAGGTAAGGATAAAAGGTGTCCAACAATGGACTTACAGGCACAGTGACCTCTGATCCTACCTTATACTACCCAGAAGGCTTCTGCATAAGTGTATGGTGCTGTGTTTTTAGTAGGTAGAACACAAGAGGTTAAAGTAGGAGTGGACCCACTCGCCATTATTCTCAGTGGTCCACCTGGGAAATTGGTGCTTTCCATACCTGCAACTCTAGGCTCTATGCGATCAGAAGTCCTGACTCTCAGGAGAGGGACACGTCTCCTAAGAGACACAAAGTGTTTCACGAAAGCTTAAGTTACAGGAGACTCACAGGGCACCTCTTGGTGCTTGTGTGTCTGTAGATGGGCAGTTACAGCAACTGTAGCCTGAGTTGGGCACCAGGGCTGGGACCTTTCATGGGTGAAGGTGTGTGTCATCCCCACGAGCAAGAAACCTAGACCAGCAGAAGGGCTGCTCAGGAACAAGGTGAGTCTAGAGGGAGGGAGGGAAGAAGATGATGGATGTCCCTTGCTGCCTTAGGACTGCAGCAGTATGGATTGTATCTTGTCTTCCTGCCCCTCTGGTCATTATTAAGTCTTTCTTTCAAGAACCTGTGACCAGCTAGCACCTTGAAGAATCAGTGATATGACGGAGGGAACCAGGGAACTGAGTGATGAGAGAGACAAGCTATACCAGATGCTGGCCAGTGCCTCAGATTCACTACCCCCGGGGTTGCAGCAGTGGCCACTGCCAGTCCGCATCTCTGTGCCTGGAGACTTTCTCTAAAACACCCAAACCGGTCTGCCCTCATGCACATCAGGTCTTAAATGCAGGGGAGTTCACACCCCCAGGAGCAACCCTCACTAGACACTGACAGTAATTGGTGCAAAGAACCCCAGCTCTCTCACCCCTCAAGGGTATCATTTGGCATGGGTGTTTTATACCATTTCCCAGCTGCCTACTGTGGTAACACACTCTCTTTGGCTGCCTTCCCTGCCTCACTTCCCTACTCCCCTACGAAACTAAGGTGCCGCCTAATGAATCACCCATGGGAAAACAAGAGAGTGGTCGCTGAGCCAGTGGGGAAGCATTGTCTCACACCCTAGACTCTGAGTCCAGAACCAGCGTTCTCAGACATGGCATTGCCTGCCTATTCACTCTCAACCATTAATGAAAAGACATCAAAGTATAGTCTGCATGACTTGGAAACCACTCATGGATACCCTTGGAAATGGTTTGAGAAGCACAGAGAATATCTAGATAGCATACATACTTAAAATTTAGAAAACCTTCTCTTTCTTTTAAACCTCCAGTGACTTTCTGAGTTCAGACTGTAACCAGTGTAGCTATTACACAGAACAGAAGTCATTTGATAGAGCGTAATCGTAAAGCAATTTTATTTGCTGATCAGACTCACTTGGTGGGCTAATTCCTTCTCTCCCTTGGACACAATCTCTGGTAGACCTAGAGTTTTTTCCACTTGTTCATAGATAATAAGAGTTTTCCAGTTACCCTTGGTCACACACATATGCATACATACACAAAAACCAATTTCACTGCAGAAATTAAAAAATCCATTCTTGTGTAATAATGAGAACTCTAAAGTTGAAGTTAAAGTCTCTTTTCTCTCATAGCTTGGACCTGCAATTAGAAACGCAAATCCACCCCCAGTTCCCACACGGGAGGCTTTTTAAGGGAAGGTGGGGGCCAGGAAAGGACTTTTTCAGCAGAACTGTCGTGACCTGAGATGGCACCCTCTGGGTTTGAGGGGTGTTGAAACTGACTCTCAATGGGCCTGGGAGATCTTCAAAACTCTCAGTGGGCCTGGGGGTTCTTCAAAACTCTCAATGGGCTTGGGAGACCTTCAAAACTCTCTCACAATGCATTTGTGGATTCTTTGGAGACACCGTGTAGCTGGTAAGTTTTCATCTGAAGTTCTGTAAATGTGAGGAAACAGATTTCTCTCCAAACTGGCAAGCTCCTACCCCTCACCCCTAGACACCTATATCTGTTGGTATCTTCCTGTTTCCTTCTATTTAGGCAAACTTGCTCCTGGCAGGAAGTCCTCTTGGGCATGTACTCTTGGGAAGTCCTCTTTTTTTTTTTATTACATTTTTTTTTAATTTTATTTTTTAACTTTACAATATTGTATTGGTTTTGCCATATATCAAAATGAATCCGCCACAGGTATACATGTGTTCCCCATCCTGAACCCTCCTCCCTCCTCCCTCCCCATACCATCCCTCTGGGTCGTCCCAGTGCACCAGCCCCAAGCATCCAGTATCGTGCATTGAACCTGGACTGGCGACTCATTTCATATATGATATTATACATGTTTCAATGCCACTCTCCCAAATCATCCCACCCTCACCCTCTCCCACAGAGTCCAAAAGACTGTTCTATACATCAGTGTCTCTTTTGTTGTCTCGTATACAGGGTTATTGTTACCATCTTTCTAAATTCCATATATATGCATTAGCATACTGTATTGGTGTTTTTCTTTCTGGCTTACTTCACTCTGTATAGTAGGCTCCAGTTTCATTCACCTCATTAGATCTGATTCAAATGTATTCTTTTTAGTGGCTGAGTAATACTCCATTGTGTATATGTACCTCCGCTTTCTTATCCATACATCTGCTGATGGACATCTAGGTTGCTTCCACGTCCTGGCTATTATAAACAGTGCTGTGATGAACATTGGGGTACATGTGTCTCTTTCAATTCTGGTTTCCTCCGTGTGTATGCCCAGCAGTGGGATTGCTGGATCATAAGGCAGTTCTATTTCCAGTTTTTTAAGGAATCTCCACACTGTTCTCCATAGTGGCTGTACTAGTTTGCATTCCCACCAACAGTGGAAGAGGGTTCCCTTTTCTCCACACCCACTCCAGCATTTATTTATTGCTTGTAGACTTTTGGATCACAACCATTCTGACTGGCGTGAAATGGTACCTCATAGTGGTTTTGATTTGCATTTCTCTGATAATGAGTGATGTTGAGTGTCTTTTCATGTGTTTGTTAGCCATCTGGATGTCTTCTTTGGAGAAATGTCTATTTAGTTCTTTGGCCCATTTTTTGATTGGGTCATTTATTTTTCTGGAATTGAGCTGTAGGAGTTGCTTGTATATTTTTGAGATTAGTTATTTGTCAGTTGCTTCATTTGCTATTATTTTCTCCCATTCTGAAGGCTGTCTTTTCACCTTGCTTATAGTTTCCTTTGTTGTGCAGAAGCTTTTAAGTTTAATTAGGTCCCATTTGTTTATTTTTGCTTTTATTTCCAATATTCTGGGAGGTGGGTCATAGAGGATCCTGCTGTGATGTATGTCAGAGAGTGTTTTGCCTATGTTCTCCTCTAGGAGTTTTATAGTTTCTGGTCTTACATTTAGATCTTTAATCCATTTTGAGTTTGTTTTTGTGTATGGTGTTAGAAAGTGTTCTAGTTTCATTCTTTTGCAAGTGGTTGACCAGTTTTCCCAGCACCAGTTGTTAAAGAGATTGTCTTTAATCCATTGTATATTCTTGGCCTCCTTTGTCAAAGATAAGGTGTCCATATGTGCGTGGATTTATCTCTGGGCTTTCTATTTTGTTCCATTGATCTATATTTCTGTCTTTGTGCCAGTACCATACTGTCTTGATGACTGTGGCTTTGTAGTAGAGCCTGAAGTCAGGCAGGTTGATTCCTCCAGTTCCATCCTTCTTTCTTAAGATTGCTTTGGCTGTTCGAGGTTTTTTGTATTTCCATACAAATTGTGAAATTATTTGTTCTAGCTCTGTGAAGAATACCGTTGGTAGCTTGATAGGGATTGCATTGAATCTATAAATTGCTTTGGGTAGTATACTAATTTTCACTATATTGATTCTTCCAATCCATGAACATGGTATATTTCTCCATCTATTAGTGTCCTCCTTGATTTCTTTCACCAGTGTTTTATAGTTTTCTATATATAGGTCTTTAGTTTTTTTAGGTAGATATATTCCTAAGTATTTTATTCTTTCCGTTGCAATGGTGAATGGAATTGTTTCCTTAATTTCTCTTTCTATTTTCTCATTATTAGTGTATAGGAATGCAAGGGATTTCTGTGTGTTGATTTTATATCCTGCAACTTTACTATAGTCATTGATTAGTTCTAGTAATTTTCTGGTGGAGTCTTTAGGGTTTTCTATGTAGAGGATCATGTCATCTGCAAACAGTGAGAGTTTTACTTCTTCCTTTCCAGTCTGGATTCCTTTTATTTCTTTTTCTGCTCTGATTGCTGTGGCCAAAACTTCCAAAACTATGTTGAATAGTAATGGTGAAAGTGGGCACCCTTGTCTTGTTCCTGACTTTAGGGGAAATGCTTTCAATTTTTCACCATTGAGGATAATGTTTGCTGTGGGTTTGTCATATATAGCTTTGATTATGTTGAGGTATGTTCCTTCTATTCCTGCTTTCTGGAGAGTTTTTATCATAAATGGATGTTGAATTTTGTCAAAGGCTTTCTCTGCATCTATTGAGATAATCATATGGTTTTTATTTTTCAATTTGTTAATGTGGTGTATTACATTGATTGATTTGTGGATATTGAAGAATCCTTGCATCCCTGGGATAAAGCCCACTTGGTCATGGTGTGTGATCTTTTTAATGTGTTGTTGGATTCTGATTGCTAGAATTTTGTTAAGGATTTTTGCATCTATGTTCATCAGTGATATTGGCCTGTAGTTTTCTTTTTTTGTGGGATCTTTGTCAGGTTTTGGTATTAGGGTGATGGTGGCCTCATAGAATGAGTTTGGAAGTTTACCATCCTCCGAAATTTTCTGGACGAGTTTGAGCAGGATAGGTGTTAGCTCTTCTCTAAATTTTTGGTAGAATTCAGCTGTGAAGCCGTCTGGACCTGGGCTTTTGTTTGCTGGAAGATTTCTGATTACAGTTTCAATTTCTGTGCTTGTGATGGGTCTGTTAAGATTTTCTATTTCTTCCTGGTCGAGTTTTGGAAAGTTGTACTTTTCTAAGAATTTGTCCATTTCTTCCACGTTGTCCATTTTATTGGCATATAATTGTTGATAGTAGTCTCTTATGATCCTTTGTATTTCTGTGTTGTCTGTTGTGATCTCTCCATTTTCATTTCTAATTTTATTGATTTGATTTTTCTCCCTTTGTTTCTTGATGAGCCTGGCTAATGGTTTGTCAATTTTATTTATCCTTTCAAAGAACCAGATTTTGGCTTTGTTGATTTTTGCTATGGTCTCTTTTGTTTCTTTTGCATTTATTTCTGCCCTAATTTTTAAGATTCCTTTCCTTCTACTAACCCTGGGGTTCTTCATTTCTTCCTTTTATAGTTGCTTTAGGTGTAGAGTTAGGTTATTTATTTGACTTCTTCTTGTTTCTTGAGGTATGCCTGTATTGCTATGAACCTTCCCCTTAGCACTTCTTTTACCGTGTCCCACAGGTTTTGGGTTGTTGTGTTTTCATTTTCATTCATTTTTATGCAAATTTTGATTTCTTTTTTGATTTCTTCTGTGATTTGTTGGTTATTCAGCAGCGTGTTGTTCAGCCTCCGTATGTTGGAATTTTTAATAGTTTTTCTCCTGTAATTGAGATCCAATCTTACTGCATTGTGGTCAGAAAAGATGCTTGGAATGATTTCAGTTTTTTTTAATTTACCAAGGCTAGATTTATGGCCCAGGATGTGATCTATCCTGGAGAAGGTTCCGTGTGCACTTGAGAAAAAGGTGAAATTCATTGTTTTGGGATGAAATGTCCTATAGATATCAATTAGGTCTAACTGGTCTATTGTATCATTTAAAGTTTGTGTTTCCTTGTTAATTTTCTGTTTAGTTGATCTATCTATAGGTGTGAGTGGGGTATTAAAGTCTCCCACTATTATTGTGTTATTGTTAATTTCTCCTTTCATACTTGTTAGCATTTGTCTTACATATTGCGGTGCTCCTATGTTGGGTGCATATATATTTATAATTGTTATATCTTCTTCTTGGATTGATCCTTTGATCATTATGTAGTGACCTTCTTTGTCTCTTTTCACAGCCTTTGTTTTAAAGTCTATTTTATCTGATATGAGTATTGCTACTCCTGCTTTCTTTTGGTCTCTATTTGCATGGAAAATCTTTTTCCAGCTCTTCACTCTCAGTCTGTATGTGTCCCCTGTTTTGAGGTGGGTCTCTGGTAGATAACATATGTAGGGGTCTTGTTTTTGTATCCATTCAGCCAGTCTTTATCTTTTGGTTGGGGCATTCAACCCATTTATGTTTAAGGTAATTACTGATAAGTATGGTCCCGTTGCCATTTACCTTATTGTTTTGGGTTTGAATTTATACACCCTTTTTGTGTTTCCTGTCTAGAGAATATCCTTTAGTATTTGTTGGAGAGCTGGTTTGGTGGTGCTGAATTCTCTCAGCTTTTGCTTGTCTGTAAAGCTTTTGATTTCTCCTTCATATTTGAATGAGATCCTTGCTGGGTACAATAATCTGGGCTGTAGGTTATTTTCTTTCATCACTTTAAGTATTTCTTGCCATTCCCTCCTGGCTTGAAGAGTTTCTATTGAAAGATCAGCTGTTATCCTTATGGGAATTCCCTTGTGTGATATTTGTTGTTTTTCCCTTGCTGCTTTTAATATTTGTTCTTTGTGTTTGATCTTTGTTAATTTGATTAATATGTGTCTTGGGGTGTTTCACCTTGGGTTTATCCTGTTTGGGACTCTCTGGGTTTCTTGGACTTGAGTGATTATTTCCTTCCCCATTTTAGGGAAGTTTTCAACTATTATCTCCTCAAGTATTTTCTCATGGTCTTTCTTTTTGTCTCCTTCTTCTGGGACTCCTATGATTCGCATGTTGTAGTGTTTAATATTGTCCTGGAGGTCTCTGAGATTGTCCTCATTTCTTTTAATTAGTTTTTCTTTTTTCCTCTCTGATTCATTTATTTCTACCAGTCTATCTTCTAATTCACTAATCCTATCTTCTGCCTCTGTTATTCTACTATTTGTTGCCTCCAGAGTGTTTTTAATTTCATTTATTGCATTATTCATTATATATTGACTCTCTTTTATTTCTTCTAGGTCCTTGTTAAACCTTTCTTGCATCTTCTCAATCCTTGTCTCCAGGCTATTTATCTGTGATTCCATTTTGATTTCAAGATTTTTGGATCAATTTCACTATCATTATTTGGAATTCTTTAACAGGTAGATTCCCTATCTCTTCCTCTTTTGTTTGGTTTGGTGGGCATTTATACTGTTCCTTTACCTGCTGGGTATTCCTCTGTCTCTTTATCTTATTTATATTGCTGAGTTTGGGGTATCCTTTCTGTATTCTGGCAGTTTGTGGAGTTCTCTTTATTGTGGAGTTTCCTTGCTGTGTGTGGGTTTGTACATGTGGCTTGTCAAGGTTTATTGTTTAGGGAAGCTTGTGTCGGTGTTCTGGTGGGTGGAGCTGGATTTCTTCTCTCTGGAGTGCAATGAAGTGTCCAGTAATGAGTTATGAGATGTCTATGGTTTTGTAGTAACTTTGGGTAGCCTGTATATTGGAGCTCAGGGCTGTGTTCCTGTGTTGCTGGAGAATTTGCTTGGTATGTCTTGCTCTGGAACTTGTTGGCCCTTGTGTGGTGCTTGGTTTCAGTGTAGGTATGGAGGCATTTGATGAGCTCCTGTCAATTAATGTTCCCTGGAGTCAGGGTTTGGACTTAAGCCTCCTGCTTCCAGTTATCGGTCTTATTTTTACAGTAGTCTCAAAACTTTTCCTTCTATACAGCACCATTGATAAAACATTTAGGTTAAAGATGAAAAGTTTCTCCACCATGAGGGTCACCCAGAGAGGTTCATAGCGTTCCATGGAGAAGAGAAGAGGGAGGAGGGAGTTAGAGGTGACCCGAATGAGATGAGGTGGAATCAATAGAGGAGACATCAGGCTAGCCAGTAATCACTTCCTTATGTGCACTCCACTACTGGACCGCTCAGAGATGTTCACGGAGTTATACATAGAAGAGAAGAGGGAGGAAGGAAACAGAGGTGGCCAGGAGGATAAAAGGGGGGAATGAAAAGGAGAGATACAGACCCAGTCAATAATTAGTTCCCTAAGTGTTCTCCACCGTCTGGAACACACAGAAATTCACAGAGTTGGGTAGAGTAGAGAGGGTTTAGGGAGGAGACACAGGCGACCTGGCGGAGAAAAAGGAGAGTCCAAAGCAGGAGAGAGCGGTCAAGCCAGTAATCTCGCTCCCAAGTAAAAAATGGGTACTGAAGATTGGGTTCTTAAAGGTACAAAATTGGTAACAAATACTTAAAAGCAAAAATTAAAAATCTAGAGTAGAGTTTGGAATTTCAAAAATACAATGTTAAAGAAAAGAAGAAGGAAAAGAAAGAGAAAAAGAAAAAAAAAAGTCAAAAAAATTTTAAAGAAAATATAGGTACAAAATTGATAACAAATACCAAAAAGCAAAAGTTAAAAATCTAGAGTAGAGTTTGGAATTTCAAAAATACAATATTAAAGAAAAAAAGAAGAAAAAGAAAGAGAAAAAAAAGCAAACAGAAACAAAGTCACAAACATTATAAAGAAAATATTGGTACAAAATTGATAAATACCAAAAAGCATAAATTAAAAATCTAGAGTAGAGTTTGGATTTTCAGAAATACAGTGTTAAAGAAAAGAAGAGAAAGAAAGAAAAAAGTCACAAAAATTATAAAAAAAAATATAGGTACAAAATTGATAACAAATACCAAAAAGCAAAAGTTAAAAATCTAGAGTAGAGTTTGGAATTTCAAAAATACAATGTTAAAGAAAAGAAGAAGAAAAAGACAGAGGAAAAAACAAACAAATAAAAACAAACAAAGTCACAAAGATTATAAAGAAAATATAGGTACAAAATTGATAAATACCAAAAAGCATAAATTAAAAATCTAGAGTAGCATTTGGATTTTCAGAAATACAGTGTTAAAGAAAAAAGAAGAGAAAGAAAGAGAGAAAAAAAAAAGTCACAAAAATTATTAAAAAAAATAGGTACAAAATTGATAACAAATACCAAAAAGCTAAAATTAAAAATCTAGAGTAGAGTTTGGAATTTCAAAAATACAATGTTAAAGAAAAGAAGGAAAAAAGAAAAGAAAGAAAGAGAAAAAGAAAAAAACAAGGTCACAAAAATTATATATATGAAGTTTGCTTTTAATAAAAATAGTGTTTTTTTTTTTTTTTGCAAAGTAATAGTAGGTTATAAAAGTGAAAATTAAAGGAGTAATGAGGACTTAAAATTTTTTTTTAAATTAAAAAAAAAAGTGATCATAAAAATAGTAAAAATATATCTGGGACTTTCTCTGGTGTTGTTGTGGGTATTGTGGGGTCAGTTCATTTTCTGCTAGTTCCTTAGTCCAGCTTATATTTCTCAAGATCTATAGGCCCCTTCCTATGTAGTCGATACTAACGACAGGGTTTTAATCTATTGCCTGTCGCTTCCAAGGTGGTTCCCTCTGTTATAGCTTCTTCTGTTTGCTGGTCTCTTCAGTGTCTGATTTCCGCCCTGACACAAAGTGGGCAGTGGTGGACACTTTTTTTTTTTTTTTAGGCTCACTTGTTCAGTCGCGCTGTGGGGAGAGAGGGACGCTGCAAACAAATAACACTGGCGTGTGCTCGCAGTGCCTCAGCCACACTAGGCCTGCCCCTGCTCACAGTGCGTGTACCCTCCCTGCCCACACTGCTCAGGCTCTAGGTTGCTCCGCCGGGAACCATCTGAGGCCGGCCCTGGGCTGCTTGCATCTCCCAGGTCTGAGCCGCTCAGGTTCAGGCACTCGGGTATTCCTCAGAGGCGCAGACTCAGTTGGGCCTGCATTTTGTGCCCTTCCCAGGTCTGAGCAGCTCAGGTGATGAGGTGTTTGGTGAGCGCGGTTGCTGCGACTTATTGCCTCCCCACTGCTCAGTTTTCTGGGTGTACAACTGGTGCACCTTCTCAGGCAGATGTTGACCGTCCAGAACCCCAAGAAGTCTTAGTTAGCAAAGAAGCCTGCTTACAGTTTTGTAGATAATGTCTCTCTGGGGCTGCAATTGCCCCCTTCCGGCTCTGGCTGCCTGTCACCGGAGGGGGATGGTCTGCAGCCGGCTATCTCTGTTCAGTCCTTTGTTCCCTGCGCGGGCCTGGTGGTGTCTTAGGTTAGGGCTGGCTTTTCTCGTGGTAGATATCCCACAGTCTGGTTTGTTAGCTCAAGTTAGTTCACTCAGATAGCGCTCAGGGCATTCAGGCCAGATCCTTACTCTAAGCGATGCAGCCCTTGCCTCCCTGCCCAGCCCCCGCTTGCTAGTGGCAGGTGCAGGAGTCTGCACTGCTTCTCCGCTGAGGGAGTTACGGTTGGGCTCGTAATCTGTGGGTTTTAATTGTTTATTTATTTTTCCTCCCTGTTATGTTGCCCTCTGTGCTTCTAAGGCTCGGCACAGACTCGGCAGTGAGAGTGTTTCCTGGTGTTTGGAAACTTCTCTTTTTAAGACTCCCTTCCCAGGATGGAGCTCTGTCCCTCCCTCTTTTGTCTCTTTTTTTGTCTTTTATATTTTTTCCTACCTGCTTTCGAAGACAATGGGTTGCTTTTCTGGGTGCCTGATGTCCTCTGCCTGCATTCAGAAGTTGTTTTGTGGAATTTACTCGGCGTTTAAATGTTCTTTTGATGAATTTGTGGGGGAGAAAGCGGTTTCCCTGTCCTATTCCTCCGCCATCTTAGCTCCTCCCTGGGAAGTCCTCTTAAGGCAGCTTTCAGCTGGGCCACATTTGGTTCCCAGAAGACATTCTTGTATCCATCGCCCTGACAAACTCTTGAGTGCAGACCCATTCCAACTTGGCCATTCGTCCTCACTCTTCAGATGAGCAGGTTCCAGTCACTGCCTCCAGTCACTGGCCTTGGAGATTTCTCAGGTATAGATTTCCACTGGCTTCCTAGGCTCGGGAGGTGTATATCGGGCTCCCATGGTTCTCTCTGAAGCATCTCTCATTACTCTTGAAGTGGGAGGGAGTGTTTCCATAGTAAGGTGGGGTGTTCACAGCATATCCACACTTTTCTCCAAGGAAATCCTTTCCCTGGTCTCTTCACCCTTAACCCTTTGATACCTTCACCCTTAACCCTTTGATACTCTTGAAGTATATATCAGGATAAGAGTTTCAAAACACTTCTTTTATAGGTCATTTGGCAGTTCCCTTTGGCAGACATGGGCCAGTTTCTATCTACTTCTTTGATACCCTCCCTTTTCAGATCTCACACCAAAACTGTGAGTCTTTTATTAACATCAGTTTTTATTTATTCATGTGTATATTCTTTTACCATTTATTAAATACCTGCTCTTTGCACCATGGTGGCTGCTAGTGATACAAGGGTAGAGACAGGGTTTCTGACTTAAGAAGCCTAGATTTTAACAAATTATACCTTGAAGGCAGGCAGATAAAGGGCCTCTTTCCTAATTTTCTGCTATTTGGCTGAGTGGAGGCTCCCCTTAGAGGACAACTGCTCTCCTTGCCTGTCACCTAAATAGAACAGCCCTTTTTTGGAACTTCTGTCCTTTGTTTGAAGCTCCTTCAAAGGAAATTCCAGTTACAATCTGGAGGCAATCGATTGCCTCCACACTTACCCTGTTTAACATTTCATGGTGGGTTAAGTAGTTAGAACTGATCAGTCCTGTCTACTTAATGCAGTGGTTTTTGACTCTCTTCATGTTTGGTGGTGGGGACTGTGATAATGGTAATTTTAAAATGCTCCCCAAGTGATTCTAAAATGCAGCTAGGGTTGAAGCTTATCAATAAAACATACACACACACAACATCCTTAAAATCATACTGCTGCTCAAAGTGGAGAAGGCAATGGCACCCCACTCCAGTACTCTTGCCTGGAAAATTCCATGGACAGAGGAGCCTGGTAGGCTGCAGTCCATGGGGTCGCGAAGAGTCGGACACGACTGAGCGACTTCACTTTCACTTTTCACTTCCATGCATTGGAGGAGGAAATGGCAACCCACTCCAGTGTTCTTGGCCTGGAGAATCCCAGGGACAGAGGAGCCTGCTGGGCTGCCGTCTATGGGGTCTCACAGAGTCGGACACGACTGAAGCGACTTAGCAGCAGCAGCAGCTGCTCAAAGATTTAGTCTAGCTTCTATCCTCATTGGGAGAAATATCAATTATATAAAATCACAGAGATGACATAATATACACTTCAGACAACACTATTTCATTGTTACTTTGTGGGGTCCATTGCTCACATCCTCACTCTTTGTCTTCTGTCAGTCCAAAGACAGAAATACCTGATTTTGTAAATGTCGTTCTTTTTTGTAGAGGGAAAAAGAAATGTAAGACCAGTTCTCTTCACAGAGAAATGAGAAATTGCACTAAAAATCAATACTCGTTTAAAATCTCAGCGCATCATTACTGCTTCCTCAGACAAAATTAGCGGTAATGCTCCTACATCACATTTTTATTGCAGAGTGAATTTGCAAAAAAAGATGTTATAGTGAAAAATGATATCCAAGCTTAAGAGTGGCTTCATGGGATTATAAAATCTTGCTAGCATGACCCCTCACCCCAATTCTAATTCTTCCTGATGCTATTTTTATATGATCTTTAAGGTCAATCATATATCAACGAACTCAGACTCATGAGTGTCTTATATAATAACCATGTTAAGTCAAGCGCCAAACACTGTCTATTGTTCTGCTGTTTTTCTGACTTTTTACAACCTGTTTCTAATATTTATAGCTCTGTTATTTATTGTATTTATGAGTTCCTCATGCATGCCTGCACGCACTCATTTATCCATCCCCAGACATTCCCTGAGTGTTGGTTTCAGACGTCGCGCTGTGGCACTTGTCTGTGCTCACAGCCACAGGCGCCCCCGCTGGCTGCTCAGCCGATGCGTCTCACTCCTAGGGGCTCTGTCTTGTGCCTCTTTGAAGGCCCTCTCTCAATATTTGTAGGAATGGGCAAGAATGCAAGTGGAATCCCATGTACCATGCACCCTGTATCACATATAAATAGTTTAAAGTCAACTATTAAATAGTTGAAAACTTCCCTAAAATGGGGAAGGAAATAATCACCCAAGTCCAAGAAACCCAGAGAGTCCCAAATAGGATAAACCCAAGGCGAAACACCCCAAGACACATAGTAATCAAATTAACAAAGATCAAACACAAAGAACAAATATTAAAAGCAGCAAGGGAAAAACAACAAATAACACACAAGGGAATTCCCATAAGGATAACAGCTGATCTTTCAATAGAAACTCTTCAAGCCAGGAGGGAATGGCAAGACATACTTAAAATGATGAAAGAAAATAATCTACAGCCCAGATTATTGTACCCAGCAAGGATCTCATTCAAGTATGAAGGAGAAATCAAAAGCTTTTCAGACAAGCAAAAGCTGAGAGAATTCTGCACCACCAAACCAGCTCTCCAACAAATACTAAAGGATATTCTCTAGACAGGAAACACAAAAATTGTGTATAAATTCGAACCCAAAACAATAAAGTAAATGGCAACGGGGTCATACTTATCAGTAATTACCTTAAACGTAAATGGGTTGAATGCCCCAACCAAAAGACAAAGACTGGCTGAATGGATACAAAAACAAGACCCCTGCATATGTTGTCTACAAGAGACCCACCTCAAAACAGGGGACACATACAGACTGAAAGTGAAGGGCTGGAAAAAGATTTTCCATGCGAATAGGGACCAAAAGAAAGCAGGAGTAGCAATACTCATATCAGATAAAATAGACTTTAAAACAAAGACTGTGAAAAGAGACAAAGATGGTCACTACATAATGATCAAAGGATCAATCCAAGAAGAAGATATAACAATTATAAATATATATGCACCCAACACGGGAGCACCGCAGTATGTAAGACAAATGCTAACAAGTATGAAAGAAGAAATTAACAATAACACAATAATAGTGGGAGACTTTAATACCCCACTCACACCTATGGATAGATCAACTAAACAGAAAATTAACAAGGAAACACAAACTTTAAACGATACAATAGACCAGTTAGACCTAATTGATATCTATAGGACATTTCATCCCAAAACAATGAATTTCACCTTCTTCTCAAGTGCACATGGAACCTTCTCCAGGATAGATCACATCCTGGGCCATAAAGCTAGCCTTGGTAAATTCAAAAAAATAGAAATCATTCCAAGCATCTTTTCTGACCACAATGCAGTAAGATTAGATCTCAATTACAGGAGAAAAACTATTAAAAAATCCAACATATGGAGGCTGAACAACACGCTGCTGAATAACCAACAAATCACAGAAGAAATCAAAAAAGAAATCAAAATTTGCATAGAAACGAATGAAAATGAAAACACAACAACCCAAAACCTGTGGGACACGGTAAAAGCAGTCCTAAGGGGAAAGTTCATAGCAATACAGGCACACCTCAAGAAACAAGAAAAAAGTCAAATAAACAACCTAACTCTACACCTAAAGCAACTAGAAAAGGAAGAAATGAAGAACCCCAGGGTTAGTAGAAGGAAAGAAATCTTAAAAATTAGAGCAGAAATAAATGCAAAAGAAACAAAAGAGACCATAGCAAAAATCAACAAAACCAAAAGCTGGTTCTTTGAAAGGATAAATAAAATTGACAAACCATTAGCCAGACTCATCAAGAAACAAAGGGAGAAAAATCAAATCAATAAAATTAGAAATGAAAATGGAGAGATCACAACAGACAACACAGAAATACAAAGGATCATAAGAGACTACTATCAACAATTATATGCCAATAAAATGGACAACGTGGAAGAAATGGACAAATTCTTAGAAAAGTACAACTTTCCAAAACTCGATCAGGAAGAAATAGAAAATCTTAACAGACCCATCACAAGCACGGAAATTGAAACTGTAATCAAAAATCTTCCAGCAAACAAAAGCCCAGGTCCAGACGGCTTCACAGCTGAATTCTACCAAAAATTTAGAGAAGAGCTAACACCTATCCTGCTCAAACTCTTCCAGAAAATTGCAGAGGATGGTAAACTTCCAAACTCATTCTATGAGGCCACCATCACCCTAATACCAAAACCTGACAAAGATCCCACAAAAAAAGAAAACTACAGGCCAATATCACTGATGAACATAGATGCAAAAATCCTTAACAAAATTCTAGCAATCAGAATCCAACAACACATTAAAAAGATCATACACCATGACCAAGTGGGCTTTATCCCAGGGATGCAAGGATTCTTCAATATCCGCAAATCAATCAATGTAATACACCACATTAACAAATTGAAAAATAAAAACCATATGATTATCTCAATAGATGCAGAGAAAGCCTTTGACAAAATTCAACATCCATTTATGATCAAAACTCTCCAGAAAGCAGGAATAGAAGGAACCTACCTCAACATAATCAAAGCTATATATGACAAACCCACAGCAAACATTATCCTCAATGGTGAAAAATTGAAAGCATTTCCTCTAAAGTCAGGAACAAGACAAGGGTGCCCACTTTCACCATTACTATTCAACATAGTTTTGGAAGTTTTGGCCACAGCAATCAGAGCAGAAAAAGAAATAAAAGGAATCCAAATTGGAAAAGAAGAAGTAAAGCTCTCACTGTTTGCAGATGACATGATCCTCTACATAGAAAACCCTAAAGACTCCACCAGAAAATTACTAGAACTAATCAATGACTATAGTAAAGTAGCAGGATATAAAATCAACACACAGAAATCCCTTGCATTCCTATACACTAATAATGAGAAAACAGAAAGAGAAATTAAGGAAACAATTCCATTCACCATTGCAACGGAAAGAATAAAATACTTAGGAATATATCTACCTAAAGAATCTAAAGACCTATATATAGAAAACTATAAAACACTGGTGAAAGAAATCAAAGAGGACACTAACAGATGGAGAAATATACCATGTTCATGGATTGGAAGAATCAATGTAGTGAAAATGAGTATACTACCCAAAGCAATCTATAGATTCAATGCAATCCCTATCAAGCTACCAACAGCATTCTTCACAGAGCTAGAACAAATAATTTCACAATTTGTATGGAAAAACAAAAAACCTCGAATAGCCAAAGCGATCTTGAGAAAGAAGAATGGAACTGGAGGAATCAACCTACCTGACTTCAGGCTCTACTACAAAGCCACAGTTATCAAGACAGTATGGTACTGGCACAAAGACAGAAATATAGATCAATGGAACAAAATAGAAAGCCCAGAGATAAATCCACGCACATATGGACACCTTATCTTCGACAAAGGAGGCAAGAATATACAATGGATTAAAGACAATCTCTTTAACAAGTGGTGCTGGGAACTCTGGTCAACCACTTGTAAAAGAATGAAACTAGAACACTTTCTAACACCATACACAAAAATAAACTCAAAATGGATTAAAGATCTAAACGTAAGACCAGAAACTATAAAACTCCTAGAGGAGAACATAGGCAAAACACTCTCTGACATACATCACAGCAGGATCCTCTATGACCCACCTCCCAGAATATTGGAAATAAAAGCAAAAATAAACAAATGGGACCTAATTAACCTTAAAAGCTTCTGCACATCAAAGGAAACTATTAGCAAGGTGAAAAGACAGCCTTCAGAATGGGAGAAGACAATAGCAAATGAAGCAACTGACAAACAACTAATCTCGAGAATATACAAGCAACTCCTACAGCTCAACTCCAGAAAAATAAATGACCCAATCAAAAAATGGGCCAAAGAACTAAATAGACATTTCTCCAAAGAAGACATAAAGATGGCTAACAAACACATGAAAAGATGCTCAACATCACTCATTATCAGAGAAATGCAAATCAAAACCACTATGAGGTACCATTTCACGCCAGTCAGAATGGCTGCAATCCAAAAGTCTACAAGTAATAAATGCTGGAGAGGGTGTGGAGAAAAGGGAACCCTCTTACACTGTTGGTGGGAATGCAAACTAGTGCAGCCACTATGGAGAACAGTGTGGAGATTCCTTAAAAAACTGGAAATAGACATGCCTTATGATCCAGCAATCCCACTGCTGGGCATACACACTGAGAAAACCAGAAGGGAAAGAGACACGAGTACCCCAATGTTCATCGCAGCACTGTTTATAATAGCCAGGACATGGAAGCAACCTAGATGTCCATCAGCAGATGAATGGATAAGAAAGCTGTGGTACATATACACAATGGAGTATTATTCAGCCATTAAAAAGAATACATTTGAATCAGTTCTAATGAGGTGGATGAAACTGGAGCCTATTATACAGAGTGAAGTAAGCCAGAAAGAAAAACACCAATACAGTATACTAACGCATATATATGGAATTTAGAAAGATGGTAACAATAACCCTGTGTACGAGACAGCAAAAGAGACAGTGATGTATAGAACAGTCTTATGGACTCTGTGGGAGAGGGAGAGGGTGGGAAGATTTGGGAGAATGGCATTGAAACATGTAAATATCATGTATGGAATGAGTTGCCAGTCCAGGTTCGATGCACGATACTGGATGCTTGGGGCTGGTGCACTGGGACAACCCAGAGGGATGGAATGGGGAGGGAGGAGGGAGGAGGGTTCAGGATGGGGAACACATGTATACCTGTGGTGGATTCATTTTGATATTTGGCAAATCTAATACAGTTATGTAAAGTTTAAAAATAAAATAAAATTTAAAAAAAAAAAAAAAAAAAAAAAAAAAAAAAAATAAAGTCAACTATTAAGCTATCACACTTCTAAATAAAATACAGTCTGTCATCTTACCTTGTAAATATACTTGCATAACTGTAAAACTGAAAAAATACATATAAAGTATTTTCTACATGACTAAAAGACAGCAGATATCAAGATGACTTGATTAGTTATTTTTAGTATATGCCTTTAGGTGGTTTAATTATCTTTAAATTGTTTTGATTATATTTTAATTACTGGCACTATTTGAGTGAATAATAAAGATGTATATATAATTCATAAATTATTATGTATTTTCCATTAAATTGATTTTTTCTTGCCTTCATTTTAGCAAATTCACTGATGGCCTTGCTATAATCAAGATTTTTAGATTATTTATATTCTCTTGAAAGAAATGATGTAAAGGGATAAAAATCAAAAGTATGTGTATATAAATGAAAACATAATTAGAATGTTTTTAGAATGTAAATCAAAGGAAATATAAGAATGAAACAAGTTACAAATGTGTTTCTAAAATGTCATTTCACTTAAAATTACAAAGTAAAATTAACAAATATCAAATTATTATATAAAATTATTTTTAAAACCTGAAATTTAATCTCTGTTTTGATATTTTAGTTACATAACATTAGATTTCTTTAAATAAACTATTTTCATTTTTAGTTTTCAACAGCCATCTTGTTGCCAATGTCAAGAATTAGTATAGATTTGCAAACGTATTACATTTAGTTCTATATAAGTGCAAATTTGAAAGCAATATAAATTATATAATATTATGAGATGCTTCTTGACTATTATATGCACCTGTTGTAAATGTTGTGCGAGATAAGAGAGTGAAGCCATTGGCATTGTGGCTTTGTCATCAGCCTCTCAGTAAAGTTCTCCCATCCTGTTTTCAGCCCCCTTCTCATTCTTAACCTTTATAAGAGCTTCTCTGGTCATCTCTTCCATCAAAACTCTTTCCAGAATGTTCTTAGGTAAGACTCTCTCCACCACGTTCTACCAATCAACACATTTCCTCTACTTTCTTTCAGAAATTTGTTGAATCTCTAATCCATTCATGGCTCCACTCTTCGTCTCTTTACTGCTATGCATTTATTCTTCTTTTATCCTTTTGCTCACATTTTAATGGGGTTCTGAAGAGGGGGAAGAAGGTTAGTAAATATGTGTATTCAGTAGTCATCATGAAGTTTATGTTTCTTTTGCATCAATAAAAGCAATTTTTATAACTAGTTAAAAGAGAAAAGATGATAAGAGGATTTAAAAATCTTCAGCTTCCCAGTGAAACCCATAATTACAATAGTATATTCACTAGTGCAGCCCTATATGAAATATAAATACAAACTCTTCCTTTTAATATTTAAGATGCCAGTATTTGAGGGACAGGTGCACAGGGTTGTCTTTATGTAGAGATTGTGAGTCTGTAGATACATTCACTTATTCTTGCTTGTGATCAAGGGCACACTCATTGTGAGAGCAGGAGGTAAGAAGAAGGGCACCATTGGTGACCATGAGAGATGGGGGCTCACCATCCACCTGGAGATCAAACCAGCCACCTCGGCCTCAGAGACACGAGATCTCACAAAGTGAACTTGTTATTTGTTGTGCTTGTAGAGCATTATGGGGTAAGAGAGTAGAGCAGGTTGGTTTCTCTCCTCCTGGGAGAATTTTTTTTATATACTTCAGTGGTATTAAGTACATTCATATTGTTTTGCATCCATCACCACCATCCATATCTGGAATTCTTTT
The DNA here is from genome assembly GCF_029407905.1 of Bubalus kerabau. Taxonomy (NCBI): domain Eukaryota; kingdom Metazoa; phylum Chordata; class Mammalia; order Artiodactyla; family Bovidae; genus Bubalus; species Bubalus kerabau. Next base: position 11,602,317 of record NC_073633.1, read on the forward strand.
CATGTTGCGAAAACTGAAATTCTATACCAAATAAACAATAACTCCATTTCTCTGCTCCTCAGGCCCTGGCAAGCACCATTCAACTTTTTGTCTTTATGATGTTTAATCTAAGTACCTCATATAAATGGAATCATATAGTATTTGTCCTTTTGGGATTGGCTTATTTTACTTATTTAATGTAATGTCCTCAACTTTCACCCATGCTGTACTATATGTCAGAATTTCCTTCCCTTTTAAGGCTAAATAATATTCCATTGTATGAATATACCACACTGTTTATCCACTCATCCATTGATGGGCACTTGTGTTGGGTCAGTGTTTTAGCTATTGTGAATGATGCTGCTTTGAACATGGTATAGACATATAAAATTGAGGTCTTGCTTTCAATTCTTTTGAGTACATACCTAGAAGTATAATTGCTGGACCGTAGGGTGAACCTGTTTTTAATTTTTCAAGGAACCACTGTACTGTTTTAACAGCAGGTGTACCAGTTTACATTCCCAGCAACAGCGCACAGCGTTCTGATTTCTCCACATCCTTACCGACACATAGCTTTCCATGTTTGAGGTTTTTTTGATAGTAGCTATCCTAATATGGATGAGAGTTGGTCTTCATCATGTAATTTTACACATTTATTCTAGACTGAGTCTTTGAATTGTATCTACTACTCTATTGTTAGAGATACAGAAAGAGAAAATACTAGAGCTTCTTCAGATGCTGGAAGATTATCTTCAATTTTCCAAAGAAATAATAAAAATCAATTACCTGTATTTGACTGTCAAAAATGTTCACACATAAAGGCAAGAGATTAAAGCCCATATTAAGTCTTTCCAGATCATCAGCTTCATGGAGCAGTTTTTTTTTTTTAATTTTATTTTATTTAACTTTACAATATTGTATTGGTTTTGCCATATATCAAAATGAATCCGCCACAGGTATACATGTGTTCCCCATCCTGAACCCTCCTCCCTCCTCCCTCCCCATACCATCCCTCTGGGTCATCCCAGTGCACCAGCCCCAAGCATCCAGTATCGTGCATCAAACCTGGAATGGCGACTCGTTTCATATATGATATTATACATGTTTCAATGCCACTCTCCCAAATCATCGCACCCTCTCCCTCTCCCACAGAGTCCAAAAGACTGTTCTATACATCTTTTGCTGTCTCGTATACAGGGTTATTGTTACCATCTTTCTAAATTCCATATATATGCGTTAGTATACTGTATTGGTGTTTTTCTTTTCTGGCTTACTTTGTATAATAGGCTGTATAATAGGCTCGCCAAAGAAGACATACAGATGGCTAACAAACACATGAAAAGATGCTCAACATCACTCATTATCAGAGAAATGCAAATCAAAACCACTATGAGGTACCATTTCACACCAGTCAGAATGGCTGCAATCCAAAAGTCTACAAGCAATAAATGCTGGAGAGGGTGTGGAGAAAAGGGAACCCTCTTCCACTGTTGGTGGGAATGCAAACTAGTACAGCCACTATGGAGAACAGTGTGGAGATTCCTTAAAAAACTGGAAATAGAACTGCCTTATGATCCAGCAATCCCACTGCTGGGCATACACACTGAGGAAACCAGAATTGAAAGAGACACGTGTACCCCAATGTTCATCGCAGCACTGTTTATAATAGCCAGGACATGGAAGCAACCTAGATGTCCATCAGCAGATGAATGGATAAGAAAGCGGAGGTACATATACACAATGGAGTATTACTCAGCCATTAAAAAGAACACATCTGAATCAGTTCTAATGAGGTGGATGAAACTGGAGCAGTTTTTTAAAAAAAGCTACAGTTGTCAGTGTGTTGAGCTTCTGAACACAATGTGCAGCAGCTACGGAAGCAAAGACCCTGTTATAATTGCACTCTATATGGCTTCTGGAAGCCAAGTATTTTCCACTTTGTTAATTACCTGCCTTCAATACAAATTGGGAAGGAAAAGTATAGCAAAGCAAGAAAAACTCAGATTGAGATTTGAACCCGTGGTCTTTTAAGTGAGATCACACACTCGGTGTCAGGATGGAAGCTCAGATTTTTGATGTCTCTTCGCAGAAAGACTTCAGGGAGAGACAAAGTGATAGATAAGAAATAGACTAACTTAGAGACAAACACACTCCACACACACACACACACACACACAGACACGTGTGGGCCATCTCAGATGGTGAGAGGCCCTGAAATACGGCCATGGTTAGTTTTTATGGTCTGAGTAATTTCATAGGCTAATGAGAGGGAGGATTATTTCAACTATTTTGGGGAAGGAGTAGAGATTTACAGGAATTGGGCCACCGCCCACTTTTTGGTCTTTGACGATTGGCCTCAAAACTGTCATGGCACTGATGTGTGCATCACTTAGCATATGCTAATGTATTACAATGAGCATATAATGAGGCTCAAGGGTCCACTGGAAGTCGGATCTTCCACCATCTGGGACCAAGTTAGTTCTAACCAGTTTTCATCATGTCCTATGGCTATGTCATTCTTTTAAAGGTTGTGCCCTTCCACCTTCCCTCCTGTTTCACTCCTACAGCACTACAGGTTGGTGATTTTCAAATACAAATCAGGGGGCTTGCTAGAACATAAATTCAGAAAACATCACAGGAGTACACCTGATGAAACAGTATTTGTGTGCACCTTGATGGTTTGGAATTTTGTTAAATGATAGCATCTGTCTCTCTTCAAGTCAGTTTGATGTCTGTCTAAAATTAAAGGAAAAGGTGGACTTATAATTTCATCCACTGAAGTTGGATATAAATGATCACATCTAATAGTACATCATGAGAAACACTGGGCTGGATGAAGCACAAGCTGGAATCAAGATTGCTGGGAGAAATATCAGTAACCTCAGATATGCAGAGGACATCACCCTTATGGCAGATAGTGAAGAAGAACTAAAGAACCTCTTGATGAAAGTGAAAGAGGAGAGTGAAAAAGTTGGCTTAAAACTCAACATTCAGAAAACTAAGATCATGGCTTCCGGCCCCATCACCTCATAGCAAATAGATGGGGAAACCATGAAACAATGGAAGACTTTATTTTTTTAGGCTCCCAAATCACTGCAGATGGTGACTGCAGCCATGAAATTAAAAGATGCTTACTCTCTGGTAGGAAAGTTATGACCAACCTAGACAGCATATTAAAAAGCAGAGACATTACTGTGCCAACAAAGGTCCATCTAGTCAAGGCTATGGTTTTTCAAGTAGTCATGTATGGATGTGAGAGTTGGACTATAAAGAAAGCTGAGAGCTGAAAAATTGATGTTTTTGAACTGTGGTGTTTGAAAAGACTCTTGACAGTCCCTTGGACTGCAAGGAGATCCAACCAGTCCATCCTAAAGGAAATCAGTCCTGAGTGTTCATTGGAAGGACTGATGTTGAAGCTGAAACTCCAATACTTTGGCCACGTGATGCAAAGAACTGACTCATTTGAAAAGACCCTGATGCTGGAAAAGATAGAAGGCAGGAGAAGAAGGGGATGACAGAGGATGAGATGGCTGGATGGCATCACCGACTCGATGGACATGGGTTTGGGTGAACTCTGGGAGTTGGTGATGGACAGGGAGGCCTGGAGTGCTGCAGTTCATGAGGTGTCAAAGAGTCGGGTATGACTGAGTGACTGAACTGAACTGAACTGAACTGAATATGTCAAAATCCTGGCTACATGTCTAAAGGCACATTTTATTTCCAATTAATGTGGGAATTTATTTAAAACTTACAGGATGCCTGAAACCTATTTTCAGTGTCTTGTATTGAAGATGGTAATGATGTGCACTGGAGGTGATCTCTTAAGCATTCTCAGGCTTCATTATAGCAAGATGGACCCTTCACAAGGGGATTAGCATCCTGAGACCTCACCCTCTGGTCTTAAGGACTGGCAATAGAAAGGACATTCTGGCTTCCAGGAGGAAAGTCTGTTTTAATTATGCTGTATATGCAGAGTCTTGGTATGCATGCATCACAAGCTCTGTAAAAGAGAGAGAGGGGTGGATTGGTGTGGCTCTAGGAAAAGCATCAGAGCACAGATGTCTTTTCATGGTGACACAGTAAACTCAGGAGAGCAGTGAGGCTCAGGGAGCGTCAGTGTCTCTATCCCTTAAAACTCTGCATTAAACTGTCCTGTGAAATAGACAAAGAGGGGAGATGCTTATACTGTGCTTTTCTGTCCCCACAGAGAAGGGTTTTATGTCAGTAACTGTAATCTCAAGTCATTAACTTTAAACCAACACTGCAGAAGAGCTAGGATGCAAATGTATTTACTGAAACAGTGCAGAAATTATAGTGAAATGGCTCATTTGAAGAACACATTGGAAAGGCAGGTATGGTTTAATTGAGAATAGTATACAAAGAGAAAAATAGAGTAAAAATTGATATGTTTGTTTAATATTGACTTGTTTAAAAACAGTAGATTCGTTGCCAAGTTGCTCTTCACTTCCTCTCTCTCATACCCATTTTTTCCTTTAAATAGACACTTTCAGACTTTTTCTCCTTCTCTTGAATGAGTGGGGATAATCACAAAATAAGAAATGTAAAGACCATTTATTGAGTACAGAAAAAGACCTCTCCAGTCACCTTTCGTATCTGTGGGTTCTGCATCCATGGATTCAACCAACAGTGAATGGAAGATATTCTGAAAAAAAATTTTTTTTCCAGAAAATTCCAAAAAGCAAAGCTTGAATTGCCACTTGCTGGCAGCTATTCACATAGCATTTATTGGGTATTTTTAAGTAATCTAGAGATGATTTAAAGTAAATGGGAGGATGTGTGTAGGTCATATGCAAATTCTTTGCCGTTTTATGTAAGGGACTTGAACGTCCATGGATTTTGGTATCCCTGGGAGGTCCTGGAACCAATCCCTGTGGATACAGAGGGACAGCTGTAGTTGTTTCTTGCCTGCGAGCCTGCAAGAGAAGAAAATGGAATTTAAACTCTTCATTAACTGCTGTTAATTCATCATTTTCTCTACAATTAGCTTGAAATGAACTGTGCAGAGAGGATGTAGCCTGTGTAACAGTAACAGGATTTCTGCCAGATTTCAATCTTGGTGGTTGCATTTCTTCTTCCTCATGTCTGTCTGAGAGGTTACAACAAAAGCATCATGACCAATTGGACAACACCATGCTTTTTTTTTTTCTTTTTTCTAACTTACATTCCATTCCCAGATTCCGTTCCATGGGCATTTCTTAATATTTGAGATCAAGTCCAGAAACTTACCTAAGGAAAAAAAAAATCTGTTAGTAGAGTATAGCAGGAACTTAAGAAAAAAATTATATGATCAATAGATACCCAGAAAGTATTTAATAAGAATCCCTTGTCTCCAATTAATTTGAAATGGTAGCTGTCTTCTAAAACAGCAGCTATCTTGCAGTCCATGGGGGAAACACTAGAAACATTTCTGTTAATTTCTAAGCAATTCTTGGATGCTTGCTAGAAGTCATCATTGCTTAAACCTTATCACAGGAGTTCTGGGCAAAGCAATAAAAATGAAACAGCAATGATAGAAATGGGCATTGGTGTGGACAAGAAAATTATTATTTGTAGTCTAATGATATTCCACATAAATAACAAATATAGATTATTTACCAAACCCAAGAAAATCTACCAAAAATTATTGGAGGCTTGGTGTTCTGTTTCTATCACAGAACAGCCCCCGATATTACCCTTGGCAGACTGAAGGAGAGCTTGCCTCAGAAAACAGAGCCATTGGAAGTGACACTCTCAAGCACATCTACCAACCCGCACACATCACCTCCATGCCTATTATGATGGATGTGGGGTCCTGGCTTTTACCCATGACCAACCCCTTCACTTAGGGACTTCCCTGTAGCTCAGACGGTGAAGAATCTGCCTGCTATGCAGGAGACATAGGAGACCTGGGTTCAGTCCCTGGGTTGGGAAGATCCCCTGGAGAAGGGAATGGCAACCCACTCCAGTATTCTTGCCTGGAGAATTCTGTGGACTGAGGAGCCTGACAGGCTACAGTCTGTGGGCTTGCAAAGAGCCTGACACGACTAGCGACTAACACTACTACTACCACTAACCCCTTCACTTATGCTCTGGCTCTTATCCTTCTTCCTTAGTTAAGGACATCACTCTTGCACTTACCCCCCTCTCTCAAATATCAGATTCACCCTCTACACTGGATCATTCCCACTAGCATCCAAACATTCTTAAGAATCTTCCATCTGAAAAGGCTATACCTTGGCCTGGCTTCACCTTCCTGCTGCGCACTGCTTAGCTCCCTTTCCCCTGCAAAACTACTTTTAAAAGTTCTCCTTACTCACCTTACTCCTTTACCTCCCATTCTTTCTTAACTCATGCCTACCGAGCTTTCGCCTCTGCCACTTCACTGAAACAGCTCTTGCTGAGGTCATCGCTAATGACCCCTGTGTTGCTGTAAGCCAAGAGTCAGCTCTCAGTTCTAGTCTTACTGTCTATAGCATCAGACTCAGCCGAGTCAGCACCTGATTCCCTCCTCTTGAAATTATTTCTCCACTTCGCTGTGTGACATTATTTCTCTTGGTTCTTCTCCTACTCCATTACTTGTACTTTGTAGCTCTTCTTAGCTGAATATTCCTTGCCTTCCTACTGTTTAATTATGGGCATGTCTCAGGGCTCAATTCTACAACCTCTTTTCTATGTACACTCACTACCTGATGCTGCTGCTGCTAAGTCGCTTCAGTCGTGTCTGACTCTGTGCGACCCCATAGACGGCAGCCCACCAGGCTCCCCCGTCCCTGGGATTCTCCAGGCAAGAACACTGGAGTGGGTTGCCATTTCCTTCTCCAATGCATGAAAGTGAAAAGTGGAAGTGAAGTCGCTCAGCTGTGTCCGACTCTTCGCGACCCCATGGACTGCAGCCTACCAGGCTCCTCCATCCATGGGATTTTCCAGGCAAGAGTACTGGAGTGGGGTGCCATTGCCTTCTCCACACTCACTACCTAGGCAATGTCAAATAGTCCCATGGCTTCAACATGCTGTTTGCAGTTCTACAAGGCTGATTGCTCTCAAACTTACCATATTCTATCAATTCTAAGACACTCTTTCCCCTCACATTTTACTTTATCTGAAATTGGGCTGTGTCTTACAGTTCATGCTATCTTATAATTTTTGTCATCCAGGCAAGGGTTGTGAAGTAATTGCTCTTGCCAGAGAGCTTGGCCACATTTATTTATAATATCAATAATCCAGTTGCTCATAAGTCTCAAGATAAAGAAGAGACATATCTAATCTGATGCAGATCACAAAATCATGGGCTTTGAGCCAGATGCCATGCTTGGATAAGATTTTGAGAGGCCTTTACAGGTGATGGATGTATTTAGCATGTAGGAGGGATTGTGAACAATGTTGGCTAAAGAGCAGACGGTGGTAGCTTAGTTGTATTAATGGCCTCATTAAATGACTTCCCCATATCCATGCCCGGTGTTTATAACTGTATAGTCCCCCACCCGCCTCTGAGCTTGGCCTCACATTTTGCTTTGGTCAATAGAATGTTAGCAAATGTGATCCAAGAGGAAGGTTGAAAAGCACTTGTGCTTCCTGCTTCCCTTCTTGCATGATTGACCTGTTTACTCTGATTCTCTCCCCAGGCCATAAGAACATTCCTGAGTTAGTCTGAAGGAGCCATATAGAAGACAGCAGAGGAGAGCTCAAATGCCTAGTTGTCCCAGCCAGCTCGGCCAGCACTGCTACACCAGCTGAGGTTGTTTTCAGTCAGCCAACAGTCAAGTGAGAGAAGCCCAGAGAAGCATACCTGGCTGAGCCCCTCCTAAATTGCCCACCCACCTAGAGCTAAATAAATGTGAAATAGGTGGGTTCAGATATTTGAAGGGGAACTGTGTGAGCAAAGGAAGAGACACACTGCTTTCGGTTGCAGAGGCAGAATTAGAATTTGTGGATTAGGAAAGCAGAGGGGATCTATGGGATCACCATTTCTTAAGGGCCTGCTGTATGCCAGTCATGTTAGGTGCTTTACCTCACTTACCAAGTTATCAAATAAAAATCTTGCAGCAAACCCGTGAGGTTATTACTGTGCCCATTTTACAGATGAAGAAATTAAAAATCAGAGAGGTGGTAATTTACTCAGTAAATTAGCCAGGATTCCATCAGAAGTAGAGAGAAAGTGATAAGGGACAGAGGGGAAGAGAGAGAGAGAAATCTAGGGAAAAATCCGTTTATGTGATTGTGAGGGCTGGCAGACTACGGGAGCTATCAGAAAGGGGAGATTGGAACTCTTGGGCTTTAAGTTGCAATACACAGATGGAATTTTTTCTTCAGGAGAGCTTTAGTTCCACTTCAGGCTTTTCAAATGACTGAAGTAGGTCCACCCAAATTACCTAGGATACTCTTCCCTTCTTAAAGTAAACATATTGTAGATTTTAATCACGTGTACAAAATACCTTCACAGTAACACCTACCATTCCCGTGTTGATGAGCAGTTAGATTTTTTTTTTTTTAAAGCTTCCCCCTATTCTAAATACAGCTGTGTTGAACATCTTCACACAGCACTTTGCACATTTGTTTTAGTATTTCTTCGGGATGTAAGTTCCCAGGAGCTTAGCTGATTTGGAGAGACAGTTGAGCTGTCTGTTAAGTGTTAGAGTCAATTAAAACAACGAGTCAAAATCTAAGTTACAGTTAAGGCTTTACTCATTTTCTACAATAATTGAAGTAAAAGACTGCTGCTGCTAAGTCACTTCAGTCGTGTCTGACTCTGTGCGACCCCAGAGACGACAGCCCACCAGGCTCCCCCGTCCCTAGAGCTGGAGAAAGCATTGACTCTGCCTCTTTAATTTTCTCTGTGGAGCTATGCCCTGGTGAAGGAGCAGCTCAGTCAGTGCAAACCTGGGGATCATCTCACTGTGCAGGGGTCCCTGAACAAAAGACTCTGGCAGTTTTATAGACTCTGAGATTGTGGGGGGCACGAGAGGGAAGGGAGTGGAAGAGTACTGGGTACCAAGCCAGAGTAGGGAAAGTGTCCTCCTGGCTTCCGCTTCTCCCTTCATAAGGGGGCCTCTGCAGGGGCATCTGAGGACCTCACCCCAAGCCTCAGGACCCGGGAGTGAAGGTGTTAGGCTTGGGATGGAAATATGTGAAGAATGTGAGCAGCAAAGAGGACCCGGGTCCTTGAGTGCATCCTCCTTCAGACTGCGATGCACAGCTGTGACCCCAGTCTGGCGTCAGGAGGGCAGCGTTCTGGTGAGGCCTGCCAGGTAAAGCCTTTGTAATTGCCTGTGGCCAGGCCTGAAAAACCACACAAAGGGTTTTATCCAGGAGCCGCCAACTTCTCATAAATGCTGGGTCAGAGGGATATGCACTTTTAAAGGCTTTTGCACATAATACTGTTCAGAAGGGTGACAGTTTGCCCATTACCACAGCTCATCAATGTTGGGAATTGTTGTTCTCTTCAAATATTTGACAATCTGGCAGCTAATCATGGTTTCTCATTGCTTCAGTTTCTCTTTACTGGTTACCGGGGAAATGGACCAGCTTTCCATGATTTGTTTAAATGAGGCAATTGTTGCATGGTCTGCCTCTCTTGTTTTGATTGGAAATGCCAACTCTATCAGATAATTTACTTATTTTGGTGCTGGTTCCTCATAATTTTAATTATTATAGCTTTACACTTTATTTTAATATCTGATAGGACTGGACCTTTTCCCATTATCCTTTTTTTTGCAATTTTTTTCTTGCCTTTTATGCATTTACCTTTAGCTATATGTCCAATTAGTTTGGGCTGGTTTTCAATGAGACAGGGGTGTAAATACTTGCTTAATTGAGGAAGAGCAAGAAGATTGTTGACATCATTTTTCCATTTTGCCCAAGCAAGACAAGCCCTTATTATTTACCAGGACTGTGAAAACTGTATAAAATATGACATGTACATACACTTAATTTACATACGTAGTCTTCAGCCCACATCATGATTTACATACTACATGTTTAGTTAATAGCATGTCTCTAACAGTACAGTTCAAATTTTAGTTTCTGTCGTATACTATGATGATTGCGTAAAGTACATATCTTACTGCTAGCTCTTCAGTCTACAGATCACTGCACGCATAACAGATCAACACATTGATCAGTGACCTGCCGCATCTCTTCCTTTAATGTCGGGCAGTACTCGGTCATCGCATATTATTCAGTTCAACCACAGGTAGCAAAGGGTAGTTGTGTTAAACACATCTCCCAGTGATACACCTGTGTGATGTTTTATAAAAATGGATAATCAAAAGAAGGAATTAGGTAATGAGGATAAAGCTGCAGCAAAAAATATTAAACAATAAGTGATAATGCTGAAATTTGAATTGAATGTACATAGAATTATAGAAGAAGTAGTGACTGGGAACCTTGACCCTGCTGCTCTTCAAAAGCCTACATCTGTAGTCAGAGGAACAGATAACAACTGACATACATTTTACAAGTGGTGGCGACGAAAAGGATTTGTGTGTCTCTGGAAGGGACGGGGGCAAAAAACTTCAAGTTAAAGGAAACCTTGGAGACATCTCACAGCATTGAAAATGCAAAGGATAAAACATTGGAAGCTGATCTGAACTTTAAAAGGAGTATGACGGTTTGCCAAAGCAATGGAAAGATGCTTGCTCCTATCATAAATTATACAAGAAGAAGGAGATTACTGTTCAAATTACTATTGAGAAAGTATTTTTGAGGTATAAAGAGAAATTAAAGCATTTTCATTCTCAGTGTTTCTAATGTTCCAAATTACAGTGTACTAAATTCTATTTCTTTATACATTTATTACCAACAGCAAGAGTTTTTAATGCTTGGACAATGGTAAATTTAAAAACTCCAACTTTTCCCTTCTGTGTAGAGTGCCTACACAGAAGGGAAAATGGGTTTTTCCCTACTGTGAGTTTCCTTCCTTAGTCTCTTTAACTATTCACACAAACATTACACCGCTGACATTTCTGATCACCATTATGTGTGGAGGCTTTTGCCCCACACCAGGCAATTCTCTAGGGCTTCCCCAGTGGCTCAGCAGTAAAGAATCCACCTGCAATGTAAGGGCCTCAGGAGACCTGGGTTCTATCCCTGGGTTGGGAAGATCCCCTGAAGGAGGGCATGGCGACCCACTCCAGTATTCTTGCTTGGAGAATCCATGGACAGAGGAACCCTGCAGGCTACAGTCCATGGGGCCGCAAAGAGTTGGCACAACTGAGTGACTTAACATGTATGTACGTGGGTAATTCTCTGGGACACCAGCTGGGTGTCCTGCCATTCAATGGAATTCTGACACCATCTGCTTGGAGATAGTGTCAGACCCCATAGGTCAAGGGCTCAGCCCCACAAGACTTCCCCCACCTCCCCAACTCCACACATACACACACACACACACACACACACACACACACACACACATGCACGCACACACATGCACACACACACGCTTTAGTGGCCAATCACAATCCCATGTTATCGCCTGTCCTTCTGACCAACTGGGTATAAATTCCAATGATCTCCTCCTTGGGTTCAGTTACTTTGCTAAAACAGCTCACAGAACTGAGGGAAACACTTGTTTGCCAGTTTATTGAAGAATAAAGATGAACAGTTTGATTAAGAGATACATAGGGTGAGGCCTGGAAGGGTCCCCAGCACAGGAGCTTCTGTCCCTGTGGAGTTGGGGTGTGTCCTCCTCCCAGTGTGGATGTGTTCATTAACCTAGAAGCCGTCCAAACCATGTATTGTATTGTGGCTTCATCAGGCAGGCGCAATCAATTATTAACTCCTTGTCTAACTTCTCTCTCCTTTCTGGAGGATAGAGACAGGGCTGAAAATTCCAACCTTCTAATTATGGCTTGGTCTTTCTGGTGACCAGTCCCCATGCAGAGTCACTGCAGTAGAAAAGAAAATGTTCCCAGTGCTCTTATCACTTAGGAAATTACAAAGGTTTCAGGAGTTCTGTATCAGGAACCGGGAACAGAGACCAATATATATGTTTTATTATCTGTCAGACAACAATTTTTAAAGCTCACAAAACAGATGTAATTTATTTCCATTGATAAGGTCATTTTGCATGATTTCTGCTTGTACAGTCACTTTCTACATTGATGCACTATCACACAAAGTGAGCACAGTTTGTACTACGGAAAACAAGAAGGCAGGGTGAGAAAGAATGATAAGCAAGTGGAAATCCCATAGCTCAGAGCAGATGGCAGGAAAAGAAAAAGCTTCATCTTGGTAAGAAAAGGCCCATGAGACCACCACTGGCCTAGAGGATAAATGTGCTACAACTGAGTTATGTGGGCATATTGACACTCCAAAAGGTTCTTCCCAAAACAAAATCACTATGTCAGATAGATAGTTGAATACCTATAGTTAATGCAGAATTATTTACAATAGCCAAGAGACAGAAACAACCGAAGTACTCATCAGTAAATGAATGGGTGAAGAAAATGTGGTGCGTGTGCGTGCTTAGTCACTCAGTCGTGTCTGACTCTTTGCAACCTCATGGACTGTAGCCTACCAGGCTCCTCTGTCCATGGAATTCTCCAGGCAAGAATACTGGAGTGGGCAGCCATTCCCTTCTTCAGGGAATCTTCCTGACCCAGGGACTGAACCTATGCCTCCTGCATTGCAGGCGGATTCTTTACCATCTGAGCTACCAGGGAAACCTTAAGAAAATGTGATGCGTGCATGTATATGTTGGAGAAGGCAATGGCACCCCACTCCAGTACTCTTGCCTGGAAAATCCCATGGATGGAGGAGCCTGGTGGGCCGCAGTCCATGGGGTTGCTAAGAGTCGGACATGACTGAGCAATTTCACTTTTACTTTTCACTTTCACACATTGGAGAAGGAAACGGCAACCCACTCCAGTGTTCTTGCCTGGAGAATCCCAGGGACAGGGGAGCCTGGTGGCCGCCGTCTATGGGGTCACACAGAGTTGGACACGACTGAAGCGACTTAGCAGCAGCAGCAGCATGTATATGTATGTGTATATACAATGTAATATGATTCAGCCATAAAAAAGAAGGCAATCTTGCCATTTGTGACAACATGGTGGACTTTGAGGGCATTATGCTGAATGAAATGAGTCAGACACAGAAAGACAAATACTGTATGATCTCACTTATAAGTGAAACCAAAAAAACAACCCTGAACTCCTAAATACAGAAAACAGAATGTACTAACTAGAGCAGGGGTTAGTGAGTAGGAGAATTGGATGGAGGTGGTCAAAAGCTACACACTTCCAGTTAGAAGATAAGTAAGTACTGAGGACAGAATATAGAACATGAAGACCATACTTAATATTACTGGATGGTATGTCTGAAAGTTGCTAAGAGAGTAAATCCTAAAAGTTCTCATCACAAGGAAAACATTTTTTCCTTCTGTAACCGTAGGAGATGATGTTAACTAAACTTATCCTGGTAATCATTTCACAATATCTACAAGTCAAGTCATGCTGCACACCTCAGAGTTACACTCTATGTCAATTAGATCTCAACAAAACTGCAAGATAATAAGGTTCTTCCCGATAATCAGTTTATTTCAACATCATGAGTATCTCCGAAGCTTCTGCTTATGTTCTGGTCCTGGTTGCCTGAGTGCTCCTTGCTCCTTTCCTTCAGGAGACGAGATTGTTGAGGTCAAGGATGTCTGCTCTCTTCGTGCTGTGTCAGGGAGAGGGGAGAGTTCTCACTCCAGTTCTTTGTGTGACGTCATCCTGGCCACTTAATCTTCCAGGACAGTGACACAGTGAAGCCCTTTCAGCCTAATGGATTCAGGCACATCTTTCCTGGGCCGATAGCCAGAAATGGATTGATGTCCTGGTTTGCAAGGAGAAGGAAAGCACAAAGACTTTTTCCAGTCAAGGAAGAAACAAGAGAAAAAAAGAAATACAGTTTCTGTCAATGGCTCTAAGTGAGGATTTTTCCTTAAAATCTCAATGATGCTGTACAATGTTGTGAAAGTGTTTTATAAAGCCAGGAAGGGCTAGCTGTGCTTAACAAGGTCATTCGATTCTAATGCCTCACTTGGGACCGTTGCTATTTTGGGCCCAATAAAGGAGTCTGCGGTGGTATACATGAGAAAATTTAAAAAGGTAAATCATGTCTATAATGTGATCAGTTTGGAGAGCGAGTTTTAAGAAGAAAGCCAGCCAGCCAGTGAGATGTAATCTTGATAGAATGGTTAACATTTTCCAGGGGAGAAAGGTACAGGAAAGACAGAGCCAGCCGTATTTATAGATGTTCTGCCTATAGCTCTGAGGTGTAATTTGAGAAACCCAAAGATCTGTCTCATTGGATATATGTCTTTGGCAAGTTCATGTACTTCCTGCCTTTATCTGGACTTCTTAAGAGTCTTTCTCAGTCTGCCTTGGAGGAGCAGTATGACCTTGCACTAGTTCCTTATCTTTTTCCAGCCTTTGCTTCTTCACCTGCAAAATGAGAAGATTGAAGGATATTTCTAAGACGTGCAACTGCTTTGTGACTCTCTACAGTTCATGAGCAATGCTTCTAATTGAATGGACATCTGGTGTCAATAATTAATTTCAAAAATGAAATGAAAAACCCAGACTTGTTCCAGAAAGGATTTAAGGTGTCTTGCCATCTCTTTATTTCTTGGACTTGCATACATGAGGACATTTTTGACCCAGCCCTGCACCATGGCTGCCACCTTCAACTAAACTGAGACACAGTCTGGGATTTCAGAGGTTCTCAAGAGTATTTTAGATTGCTTCACAGATTGATTGGCAGCACAGATTAGTGCATGAATATTCCCTGATAGCTCAGTTGGTAAAGAATCTGCCTGCAATGAAGGAGACCCCAGTTTGATTCCTGGATTGGGAAGACCTCCTGGAGAAGGGATAGGCTACCCACTCTAGTATTCTAGCCTAGAGAATTCCATGGACTGTATAGTCCATGGGGTTTCAAAGAGTTGGACATGACTGAGCGGCTTTCACTTTCACAGGTGATTAAGATTTTTCTACAGAAATAGACTATATTAAATATAAAACATCATTCGCATAATAGAAATAGCTATTACATAATTTAAAAGAAAACATGAAAAAATAAAAACACAAATAACTACCTTCATACTCATTTTAAGAACTATCAATCACTGCCTATCTACCCCTTATTTTCATCTCAACTGTAGGTAAAAAACAAACTTTGACTCACTATAAATATTTTCACAGAAGCAAAGTCAATTGGTTATAGCTTATGTTTGGCTCAAACTCTTAGAGGTTTTAAGAAAATTTGACCCTAAAAGCTCATTCAGGACTTCCAATTTCTTACAGAAAAATGACAGGACCTCTAATTTTCCACACTCTTTCATAAAGCATGTATATCAGGTCACTCAGATGGGAAAGAATCTGCCTGCAATGCAGGAGACCTGGGTTCAATACCTAGGTTGGAAATGTCCACTGAAGAAGAGAATGGCTACCCACTCCAGTATTCTTGCTTGAAGAATCCCATGGACAGAGGAACCTGGTGGGTTACAGTCCATAGGGTCGCAAAGAGTCAGACACGACTGAGTGACTAACACGATAAGGAAAATAAATAAAATCTATAGTTCAAGCCTGCAGTATAACTGGGAGACAGGAAATAGCGCTATTCAAATGTAGTAGAGGATTGAAAGCAGCAGGGCCACCCTGTGAGCTCTGTCACAGTGGAGAGTTAGGCAGATACTAATGGTGGAGGAATGATGGTAAAGTCTCCCCCCATGAAAAGATGGTCCCCTGCCGCCCTCCCCATGAGTGGAGAAATACTGAGAACGCTACACCCATGCCGTCACCTTTCATATGATGACTTTTCATCACATGTGCCCTCAAGTCATGAAATGGAAGCTACTTAGCCTCAGCTGGGCGGCATCCTTGCCATAAATGTCTGACTGCGGTTTAATTTCAGGAAAAAGAAGAATCCAGAATATGGATATTCGGTAGGACAGCTGACCTGGACTCTAAAGAGGATTCAACATCATAAAGAACCAAGGGAACTGCAGATCTGGTTTCAGGTTGGAGGCAATAATGAGACATAGTAATCAAATATTAATATGATATATGAGTTTTGACAGAAGCCTGGATGAGTGCAAAGCTACACTGACCACTTGGAACAAGGGGAGGGAAATTTTAGTACAACAGCAATGTTATTGAATTAATGTTGGTCTTTTTTAGACGGTGACGTGGTTGTATATGAGAGCACTCATGTTCCTGAGAGATGCATGGAATGAATAGAAAAGTTAGAGGTGAACTGACATGAAGTCTGGAGTGTGTTTTCAGGTGATTTGACCACCTGAGAGAGACTTAGGGAAGTGTCTCTAAACAGGGAGAGATGGCGTGGACATGATAAGATTAACAGCTGTTGAGTCTAGTATGGGGTATACACTTATATCAACCATTTTGCAGGCTTAAATTTTTTCCAAAGGGAATTTCGGGCATCTTTCCTTACGCCTTTGAGACATTTAGCGGCCTCCTGCAAACTCTCTGGTAACATTTGCCAGGTACCCAGCCCTCCATAGACATTTACTCTCTCCGTGGCAAGCACAGAGGAGAAAGATAACAGGGAAGCTTGTATCACCTGCAAATCCCTAGTTTGCATCATGCAACTGTTATGCCAGTCTGGAGCTTCTTTGGCATGGTGTTTCTTAAAGTGTGACCTAGGAGCCCCTTGTGAGCCTGATTAATACTGGGTCTGCTCCATACCTGCTGGAACTCTGGAGGTGGGACCCAAGAATTGGGATCTTAGCAAGCTATCTGGGATTCTTTTGCACCCTCAGCCTTGCTCTAGCACTTACTCCATGGTTACCACCACCAAATTCATCCCTAACAAGCATTTATTATGAACATTACTTAGCACTTAGCAGGCTACGTTAGAATTTACACAACACATCCAGGGAGAAAATGCTCCCTGGCGAGGAAGCTGTTTCATCCACTGCTATTCCACCAAACTTGTAGTTTGGCCTCTGACACAGACCTCTGACTCAGATGCATTTAATTCCTAAAAGAATCACAGCTTCCTTCTCTCCCTTTCTCTACCCACTCTCGTTCTCCCACACGATTATTCAGAACGTTGGTTGTCATATTTAAATAGAACAGCAGCTTTCAGAGTGACTTCTTCACACGGGGTTAAGATTTTACATTAACTAGAATGAAGGCGTATTAACCTAACACTATCCACTGCAATGAAAAAAACTAGTGCCTAGCGGAAATAAGGAGGAATTCAGCTCTGATGAGTGTTGAGGAATGGACAGACAGAAAGCATATATAAGAAGTGTGGAACTACGTCTGAGCCTGGTGGGGACCTTGTCAGCTGGGGTCATGAGAGGGCCCAGAGTTTTGAGAGTGCTAAGAGAGGAAGGAGTGCCAAGGGTGGGCTAGAGGGCCATAGGAAAATAACTTTGCATGCAGACTTTTGGCAGGTAGTTTTAAAAACTTTTCCAGTTCAGGAATTGTTCCTGGAAAAAAAAAAAAAAAAGGAAAAAAAAATGTAATACTCTATTTGTAAATAACTGAGTCCATATGGACGAACGCTTGATTATGGCTACGAGAATATCACCCTTAGTCATTTGCACTGGAGTTTCTCATAATGCAATGTCCCGTGAGCCTCTGGGAAAATAATACCACTCCCCTAGCTCAATCAGGGACACTTGGGGTTGAGATCTCAGTGAAGAGATCATCAATAATGTAATACCATTTCTGTAATCTTTGCTGCTCATCTGTGACAAGTGAAGAACCCCTGGGGGAAGGAGAGGATGGAGTGACAGCTAGTGGACATGGAGTTATTTTGGGGTTTAATGGAAATGTTCAACTAATTGTGGTGATGGCTGTATAACTCTGTGAATATACTAAACACCATCCAGCTGCACCTGTAAATGGGCGAATTGTATGGTCTGTGAACTGTATCTCCATAAAGCTTGTAATACTGCATATATTTTTTAAATCACTGGAAACTTCTAGAGGAACAAATATCAGAGGAGAGTGAGGCCTGTTTGTGAATTATAATCTGACTCTCACCAGGGATCAAAGGCTAAGCATCTGAAAGGCTAAGGACAAATTGCAAGAAACGTTGTTATCCAAGTTGGGAGGAGAGTAATCATGAAACTTTTCAAGAAGCATAGATAAAAATGATAAAAAAAAAATAGAAGACCTATTTCTTTGGCATCACCTACTCATTACTTCTGTATTTTTTAAACTGGTAAAGTAACCAGAGGGAACATAAAGAGGAGGTGAGAGTGTGAGCTGCATTTCCATAAAAATTTCATATATTATTATTTTTTAAATATGCCACATTTCATAGGAGCTGGCACTGAGATGATGTGGGTGGATTGAGATGAGTGAGATTGTTCATGTACTGTTATTATAATAATTGAATTTTCAGAAACAGCAATTCATAGATAGGCAGCTGTGACTGCCAGCTTGTATCCCTGATGCCTCTTAATATTTCAGGGACTTCAAAGCCCCCTGCTTCAGTTTGTTTGTGCTTATAGGGCTTGGAGACAGTACTGCCTTTAAACAGTGTCACCCCAAACCCCTGAGAGCTTGGGGATGGGAGAAGGGGTGGAAAAACAACAAGAGGTGACTATTAAATAGAGAACCTTGGGAGCCTCAAAAAATAGAACCAAACTGTCTGACTCCTCGGGACAAAGCAGGGGCCAGCTGGGATATGAAGTCTGGGCATCTGGGTTGAGACATCGCATTTCCTGGGGCTGTGGGGGTGGAGCTGAGAGAACTCTGGGGTGCCTCGGGGAGACCCAAAGCAGAAGTTGGGCAAATTGTTCAAGTCAGTGGCTGATGAGAAGAGGCTGGGCCGTGAGAGAGAACGGAATGCACAGGCTCAGGGAAAAACCCTGAGACAGGAGGTTTGAAGCAGAGGGCAGAGTTGGGGTTAAGCAGAGGCGGCTTCGGGGGACTTCAGAGAGCTGTGGGTGCTTTCAAGCTGGATGAAGAGAGGCTAGGATGGGGAAGGAAGTGTTCGTGGCTCAAACTCCCTATTCCTTGTTCCTTCTTAACTCTTGCTTGGACCAAATCAGAGAATCATGGAATCTAGTGGCTTCACCAGCCAGGCAGTCAGCGAAACCTCCAAGGAGAATGATGTTTCATAACCCCTGGGATGGTAGCCAGAGCACTGCTAAACCACCCTCACCACCAAAAAATTCTTCCATCAAAGTGCATGGTTGCTGCCTGTGAAACCTGTTTCTGACCTTGGCCATGGACTGGCTGGGTTATATCAGCACAGCAGGTGAATGTGCAGGAAGACAAGCTAAGTGTTAGCCTGCTCCTTTTGTTGTTTTTTGTAAAGTGAGAACTGCCTCATCGGGCTACTGTGAGGACTGAGATGAGATGCCCAAAGCATGCAAGTGAGTCCTTGGCACAAGATGTGTGTTGCTTTCAGCATCAGAAATGGTATTTGCATTAGTATTTGTGTTGCTCTTAGTTATACTGAGGCCTGTGTCCCAAGGTTTGTGCTAATCACAAGAGGCTTCTATCTGGCAGTTAATGGTGTCCTTAGATTTCTTGATACGCTTCCCTGGTGGCTTCGTAGTAAAGAATTTGCCTGCAATGCAGGAGACTCAGGTTCCATTCTTGGGTTGAGAAGATCCCCTGGAGAAGGAAATGGCAACCCACTCCAATATTCCTGCCTGGGAAATCCCATGGACAGAGGAGGCTGGTGGGCTAGAGTCCATGAGGTTACAAAAGAGTCAGACATGACTCTTAGCGACTAAACAACAACAGATTTCTTGGTAACACTGGTGACCAAGAAGATGTGGTTATTGGCCTGTCGAGTACTTTTTGTGTGATCAACCGTCTGGTGTGGTGTCCTGAAGGCGAGGTCCTGGAAGCTGAACAGGCCTTTTTCTATCCAAAGTTATCCTTCTAAAATTTAATTCAGATCATGTCACTCCTCTAATCAAGTCTTTGCAATGACTCCCTATCTCAGTCAGGGTGAAGGCCAATGTGGTTAGGAAGGTCTGCCATCCCCAGAGGATCTGGCTCCCATGACCTGCCTGGTCTCACCTTCACAAGCCCCTCGTGCAGCCCTTTGGCCACACTGGACTATGCATCATGCTCCAAAGAGGCCTTTCCATGTCAGCTACCCTCTGCTTGGAGCGTTCTCCCCTCAGAGATCTCTCTGAGGCACTACCTCAGCTCCTTCCAGTCTTTATACATCTCACCCACACAGTGTCCACCCTCCTCAAACTGCCTCCCTTTCCCTTCCACTCCCAACACCCTTTCCTGCTTTTTCTATTAGGATTTCAGTTCAGTTCACTTCAGTTCAGTCGCTCAGTCGTGTCCGACTCTTTGCGACACCATGAATCGCAGCACGCCAGGCCTCCCTATCCATCACCAACTCCCGGAGTTCACTCAGACTCACGTCCATCGAGTCAGTGATGCCATCCAGCCATCTCATCCTCTGTCGTCCCCTTCTCCTCCTGCCCCCAATCCCTCCCAGCATCAGGGTCTTTTCCAATGAGTTGACCCTTCGCATGAGGTGGCCAAAGTATTGGAGTTTCAGTTTTAGCATCAGTCCTTCCAAAGAAATCCCAGGGCTGATCTCCTTCAGAATGGACCTTGCAGTCCAAGGGACTCTCAAGAGTCTTCTCCAACACCACAGTTCAAAAGCATCAATTCTTCTGTGCTCAGCCTTCTTCACAATCCAACTCTCACGTCCATACATGACCACAGGAAAAACCATAGCCTTGACTAGATGGACCTTTGTTGGCAAAGTAATGTCTCTGCTTTTGAATATGCTATCTAGGTTGGTCTATTAGGATTTATCACCTTCTAATACAATATACAATACCATACAATACAATCTAATACAATATAAAATTTATATAGTTGGCTTATTGTTTGTCTTCTCTCTCTAGACTATAAACTCTACCCAGGCAAAGATTTTAGTTTGGTTTGGGTTTCACTGCTGTATGCTGAGTACCTAGAATGGCACCTGTTATGGAATAGGAGGAGCTCAGGACATAAGTGCCGAATGAATAGTTGTTTCTTCAGAAGGGATTCAGTTCCAGTATGCAAAGCAAGCCAGCCTGAGACCTGCTCTTTCCAAGTTCCTTTCAGGGTGCCTGTGTGCTAAGTCGCTTCAGTCATGTCCGACTCTTTGCGACACTACGGACTATAGCCTGCCAGGCTCCTCTGTCCATGGGATTCTCGAGGCAAGAATACTGGAGTGGGTTGCCATACCCTTCTCTAGGAGATCTTCCTGACCCAGGGATCGAACCCGCGTCTCGTATGTTTCTTGCACTGGCAGAAGTGTTCTCTACCACTAGGGCCGCCTGGGAAGCCAGAGAAGTTCATAACAGCTGGGAGCCCAGCTGTGGGCTCAACCAGGGCATCATACTTGCTTCTCGGAGTGGGTGATCACTCACTGTAACTATTCAGGGAAAAGATGGTTGAACTATGATATTGCTTGTAAAACACAGCAGTTTTCTCAGAACTAGTTAATGTGAGTGTCCAACAAAATGAGTCTTACATAATTTCAGACTTCAGTCTTATGGGAGCTTATAGAACAGCTTTCAAGTAGAAAGAAAAATGACCTTCAAAATTCTCTTGTAAGAAATCCTCCTACTCCTCCCACTTTTGACTTTTTAACCCTATAATGTCCAGTTAACTTCTGAGAAAAAAGTAAAAATTTAAGAGATTGCTTTTAGCTATTTTGGTGACATTAAAACTCTTTTAGAGTCTAATACTAAAATTGGGTAAAAACTGAAAAACTTCATCTTCAGCGTATTTTCTATGACTTCATATAGTTTTTTTAGGTGACCAGAGCAGAAAAAAGGGTCCAGGTATGTCTCAAGTCTCAAGTCAGACAGAACTTGAAAATGTCTCTTTTTTGTGCAATTAGTAGCCACACTATGAAACTAAATTTAGGAAGAAGAGGGAGATTCTAAAGAGAATTTCCCAATTTAGTCTAGACTGCTAATCTCATGAAGCATATTTTACTGGCACTATCATTAAAACCGTGTATTATGTATGAGCTTAAAGCAAAGTAGGAATGCATTTCCCACCTGAAGAGAAGAGTTGCCTAGTTTCAAAGAATCAGCTCTTAAAGGCGGGCAACAATAGAACCATCCTTTCACACCCACCAAAACGACAGCCTGTGTGGGCGGACAGAGCATTGTACTGTTAGATGGTAGCTTCTGCTTAGATAAAATAACTGTTTCTTAAGAGGAAAAAAAGAAAGCAGAAAAATACTGACAGAGAAACCCAGGGATTCTATCTCAGTTCAGTCACTCAGTTGTGTCCAACTCTTTGTGACCCTATGAACTGCAGCACACCAGGCCTCCCTGTCTATCACCAACTCCCGGAGTCTACCCAAACCCATGTCCATTGAGTCGGTGATGCTATCCAACCATCTCATCCTCTGTCGTTCCCTTCTCCTCCTGCCTTCAATCTTTCCCAGCATCAGGGTCTTTTCCAATGAGTCAGCTCTTCGCATCAGGTGGCCAAAGTATTGGAGTTTCAGCTTCAGCATCAGTCCTTTTAACGAATATTCAGGGTTGATTTCCTTTAGGATTGACTGGTTTGATCTCCTTGCAGTCCAAGGGACTGTCAAGAATCTTCTCCAACACCACAGTTCAAAAGCATCAATTCTTCGGTGTTTAGCCTTCTTTATTGTCCAACTCTCACATCCATACATGACTACTGGAAAAACCATAGCTTTGATTAGAGGGATCTTTGTTGGCAAAGTAATGTCTCTGCTTTTTAATATGCTGTCTAGGTTGCTCAAAGCTTTTCTTCCAAGGAGTAAGCGTCTTTTAATTTCATGTCTGCAGTCACCATCTGCAGTGATTTTGGAGCCCAAGAAAATAAAGTTTCTCACTGATTCCATTGTTTCCCCATCTACTTGCCATGAAGTGATGGGACCGGATGCCATGATCTTCATTTTTTGAATGTTGAGATTTAAGCCAGGTTTTTCACTCTCCTCTTTCACCTTCATAAGGAAGCTCTTTAATTCCTCTCTGCTTTCTGCCATAAGGGTGGTGTCATCTGCATACCTGAGGTTAGTTAATATATCTGAGGTTAGTATAAATGTTAGTAATAATAACTAGAAATAATAGCCATAATCTACCTTTTGTTTTCTAAGAGCTAGGCACCAAGATAGGCATCTAACTCTTTGATTTAGCTCTCAAAATAACTAATGTAACATATAGTGCTCCCATTCTGGAGATGAGAGAACTAAGGTTTAGTCAAGTTAGAACTTTTGCCTGAGGTTATATAGAACTAGGCTTAAGCTCAGATCTATTTAACTCTAACACCGGGCTTTTGAACATCATACTATACTGCTTGCCACATTGCTTCTCAACCTTTCCAGATTCATCCCCTTCATAGAACACATTTCACATGTTCCTTTATTATTCTAAAATGAAATTCATAGATATTACTGTGGACTAATGCTATAATTTTGAGAAACACCCAATATTCCAAATATAATAAAAAGGAGAGGGAAGTATTTTATAATAATATATATTCAAATATCTAAATAAGGAGGTGTGAGTGCATAAGTATGAAAAGACAAAAAGATAGGACACTGAAAGATGAACTCCGCAGGTTGGTAGGCACCCAATATGCTACTGGAGATCAGTGGAGAAATAACTCCAGAAAGAATGAAGGGATGGAGCCAAAGCAAAAACAATACACAGCTGTGGATGTAACTGGTGATAGAAGCAAGGTCCGATGCTGTAAAGAGCAATATTGCATAGGAACCTGGAACATCAGGTCCATGAATCAAGGCAAATTGGAAGTGGTCAAACAAGAGATGGCAAGAGTGAACAACATTCTAGGAATCAGCGAACTGAAATGGACTGGAATGGGTGAATTTAACTCAGATGACCATTATATCTACTACTGCGGGCAGGAATCCCTTAGAAGAAATGGAGTAGCCATCATGGTCAACAAAAGAGTCCAAAATGCAGTACTTGGATGCAATCTCAAAAATGACGGAATGATCTCTGTTCGTTTCCAGGGCAAACCATTCAATATCACAGTAATCCAAGTCTATGCCCTGACCAGTAATGCTGAAGAAGATGAAGTTGAACGGTTTTATGAAGACCTACAAGACATTCTAGAACTAACACATAAAAAAGATGTCCTTTTCATTATAGGGGACTGGAATGCAAAAGTAGGAAGTCAAGAAACACCTGGAGTAACAAGCAAATTTGGCCTTGGAATACTGAATGAAGCAGGGCAAAGGCTAATAGAGTTTTGCCAAGAGAATGCACTGGTCATAGCAAACACCCTCTTCCAACAACACAAGAGAACACTCTACACATGCACATCACCAGATAGTCAACACCTAAATCAGATTGATTATATTCTTTGCAGCCAAAGATGGAGAAGCTCTCTACAGTCAGCAAAAACAAGACTGGGTGCTGACTGTGGCTCAGACCATGAACTCCTTATTGCCAAATTCAGACTTAAATTGAAGAAAGTAGGGAAAACCACTAGACCATTCAGGTATGACCTAAATCAAATCCCTTATGATTATACAGTGGAATTATGTGGAAGTAAGAAATAGATTTAAGGGACTAGATCTGATAGACAGAGTGCCTGATGAACTATGGACGGAGGTTCGTGACATTGTACGGGAGACAGGGATCAAGACCATCCCCATGGAAAAGCAATGCAAAAAAGCAAAATGGCTGTCTGAGGAGGCCTTACAAATAGCTGTGAGAAGAAGAGAAGCAAAAAGCAAAGGAGAAAAGGAAAGATATACCCATTTGAATGCAGAGTTCCAAAGAATAGCAAGGAGAGATAAGAAAGCCTTCCTCAGTGATCAATACAAAGAAATAGAGGAAAACAATAGAATGGAAAAGACTAGAGATCTCTTCAAGAAAATTAGAGATACCAAGGGGACATTTCATGCAAAGATGGGCTTGATAAAGGACAGAAATGGTGTGGACCTAACAGAAGCAGAAGATATTAAGAAGAGATGGCAAGAATACACACAAGAACTGTACAAAAAAGATTTTCACCACCCAGATATTCATGATGGTGTGGTCACTCACCTAGAGCCAGACATCCTGGAATGTGAAGTCAAGTGGGCCTTAGAAAGCATTACTATGAACAAAGCTAGTGGAGGTGATGGCATTTCAGTTGAACTATTTCAAATCCTGAAAGATGATGCTGTGAAAGTGCTGCACTCAAAATGCCAGCAAATTTGGAAAACTCAGCAGTGGCCACAGGACTGGAAAAGATCAGTTTTCATTCCAATCCCAAAGAAAGGCAATGCCAAAGAATCCTCAAACTACCTCACAATTGCACTCATCTAACATCCTAGAAAAGTAATGCTCAAAATTCTCCAAGCCAGGCTTCAACAGTATGTGAACCATGAACTTCCTGATGTTCAAGCTGGTTTTAGAAAAGGCAGAGGAACCAGAGATCAAATTGCCAACATCCGCTGGATCATTGAAAAAGCAAGAGAGTTCCAGAAAAACATCTATTTCTGCTTTATTGACTATGCCAAAGGCTTTGACTGTGTGGATCACAATAAACTGGAAAATTCTTAAAGAATGGGAATACCAGATCACCTGACCTGCCTCTTGAGAAACCTGTATGCAGGTAAGGAAACAACAGTTAGAATTGGACATGGAACAACAGACTGGTTCCAAATAGGAAAAGCAGTACATCAAGGCTGTATATTGTCACCCTGCTTATTTAACTTATATGCAGAGTATATCATGAGAAATGCTTGGCTGGAGGAAGCCTAAGCTAGAATCAAGATTGCCAGGAGAAATATCAATAACCTCAGATATGCAGATGACACCACCCTTATGGCAGAAAGTGAAGAGGAACTAAAGAGTCTCTTGATGAAAGCGAAAGAGGAGACTGAAAAAATTGGCTTAAAACTCAACATTCAGAAAACTAAGATCATGGCATCTGGTCCCATCACTTTATGGCAAATAGATGCGAAAACAGTGGAAACAGTGGCTGACTTTGTTTTCTTGGGCTCCAAAATCACTACAGATGGTGACTGCAGCCATGAAATTAAAAGACGCTTACTCCTTGGAAGAAAAGCTTTGAGCAACCTAGACAGCATATTAAAAAGCAGAGACATTACTTTGTCAACAAAGGTCCATCTAGTCAAGGCTATGGTTTTTCCAGTAGTCTTGTCTGGTTGTGAGAGTTGAACTATAAAGAAAGCTGAGTGCCGAAGAATTGATGCTTTTGAACTGTGGTGTTGGAGAAGACTCTTGAGAGTCCCTTGGACTGCAAGGAGATCCAACCAGTCCATCCTAAAGGAGATTAGTTCTGGGTGTTCATTGGAAGAACTGATATTGAAGCTGAAACTCCAATACTTTGGCAACCTAATGCGAAGAACTGACTCATTTGAAAAGACCCTGATGCTGGGAAAGATTGAGGGTGGAAGGAAAAGGGGACGACACAGAATGAGATGCTTGGATGGCATCACTGACTCAATGGACATGAGTCTGGGTAAACTCCGGGAGCTGGTGATGGACAGGGAGGCCTGGTGTGCTGTGATTCATAGGGTCACAAAGAGTTGGACACAACTGAGCGACTGAACTGAACTGAATTGACTGAATAAGAAAATATAATAATGCTCTCAGGTGTCTGCATGTGTGTGAAGAATCATTATGAATGCAAATATTATTAGCAGTGTTGCCAAGGGAGACATGAATTTCTGAGAGACACGTGTACCCCAATGTTCATCGCAGCACTGTTTATAATAGCAAGGACATGGAAGCAACCTAGATGTCCATCAGCAGATGAATGGATAAGAAAGCTATGGTACATATACACACTGGAGTATTACTCAGCCATTAAAAAGAATACATTTGAATCAGTTCTAATGAGGTGGATGAAACTGGAGCCTATTATACAGAGTGAAGTAAGCCAGAAAGAAAAACACCAATACAGTATACTAATGCATATATATGGAATTTAGAAAGATGGTAACAATAACCCTGTGTACGAGACAGCAAAAGAGACACTGATGTGTATAGAACAGTCTTTTGGACTCCGGGAGAGGGAGAGGGTGGGATGATTTGGGAGAATGGCATTGAAACATGTATAATATCATGTATGAAACGAGTCGCCAGTCCAGGTTCGATGCACAATACTGGATGCTTGGGGCTGGTGCACTGGGTCGACCCAGAGGGATGGTATGGGGAGGGAGGAGGGAGAAGGGTTCAGGACGGGGAACACATGTATACCTGTGGCAGATTCATTCTGATATATGGCAAAACCAATACAATATTGTAAAGGTAAAAAATAAAATAAAAAATTAAAAAAAAATTAAAAGAAAAAGTGCTTTGCTTAAAAAAAAAACAATTTTTGATAAGACTCAGCATAACAAAGTGCAACTGCCCCTCCATTTATACAATAATTGCATTCTTGTTAAATTTAATAAAAATGAAAGTCTACATCCCAGGTATTTTCTTCTGTTTATAGATAAAGTATATTTTAACTATCTGGGCCTGGATGATGATAAACATGAATGCTAGTGAGACTTCTGAATATCTAGAGATGCAGAACTTCTGTTTACTATAACGCCAGCCAGTGGGACCTTCCAAATATTTTAGTAGACAAAAGTAAAACTAAAACCAAAGGAAAAAACTTCACAAAGCATACGACCACAAATTTTAAAAACACTCCGTAAATGGTGGCAGCATCTTCTTTATGACCTATTGACAAAATTCAATCCAGTTTGAAGAGTTCAGACTATGTAACAAAGGTTTCTGTCTCCCAGAGCTCTGTAAAATATATCATAGGGTTTCCTGAATCACTCTTCAGGTCTAAATGTTCCATCTTTCCTCCCATCCGTGAAGATGAGGCAGACCCGGTAGGCGTACCCACATTCTCCTAAGACTGAGGTGGACACCCACTGAACACTGGCTGCCTCCCCCAGCACACATATGTAATTGCCCTTTATGAGCTTCGATGGTTCTAGCTACTTGATTACCTAACTAAGGGTATATTCACCCCAATGCAAGCTATCAGATGTAACTGCATAGACTCCAGAGTTGTTGATTCTCTTCATGTTTATGCTTACTGCAGACCGCCTGATTGGTGTGGAAATTCACCAGTGTTTTCCACTCCATCCTTCACTCTTGGACTCCATAGAAGACAGTGCTGCTCTCCAAGCCTTCCATGTGTTTATCTGTCATTTTTCAGCTTTCCTTTTTGTTGAAGTTTGGGGCAACGTGACTAATTTTGCCTAAGATTGGAAGAAATGATGTGTGTTTCTTCCAGCAGAGTACTTAATGAATATGAGTTCCTCATCCTCTCTTGCTCTGCCACAGCAGACAAAGAAGGTAAATTTTCTAGGTGGTTCAGCTACAAGTTGGGGGAGCCTCCATCCCCGAGTGACTCTATGGAGCAGAGTCTTGAGCCATGTTGCACATATAACAGGAGCAAAATATGAAGCTGAGCCAAAAAAAAAAAAAAAAAAAAAAAAAGCCCTAGAAATTTGAGACCTTTTATTTAACTTACTGACCTAATCTGGCCTAGATTACCTGATGCATGTACTTTGTTAATAATTAGAATGAGAAAGAAGGAGACCTTCTCTTCCCTAATGCACCTGGGGCCACTGTGCCTTGCCTATCCTTAATCTACGCTTTTGAGACACATTCTATGGAGAAATACTACAATTGCCAGTAAGTCTGATTCTTAGAAATAATCCTAAAGATGTGTGGTTTCTATTTGTGGACTAATTCTTTTCTTAGTTTTATAAAGACCTTTCATTTATATCATTTATTGTTGGCTTGTGATGAAGAAGGCATGTAGAAAACAATTTTTAAGAGGTAAGCTATTATTAGCGTATAATAGACTCTCTCAGGAAATTCCCCAATAAGATTTTATGACACGTTAAAGTAATTTGAAAGTGAAAGTAAAGTCACTCAGTCATGTCCGACTCTTTGCCACCCCATGGACTGTAGCCCAGGCTCCTCCGTCCATGGGATTTTCCAGGCAAAAATTCTGGAGTGGGTTGCCATTTCCTTCTTTAGAGGATCTTCCTGACCCAGGGATCAAACCCAGGTCTCCTGCATTGCAGGCAGACTCTGTACCACCTGAGCCACCAGGGAACCGTAATTTACCTTGTGGCAAAATTATTCAAATCTTTTTTACTCAAAATCTTTTCAGTGGTTTTAATAATTACTTTTACAGATAAACTAGAGAATATATCCTAAAATTATGTGTATAATTAGTGAAAAAGTGAAAGTGTTAGTTGCTCAGTAATGTCTGACTCTTTGCAACCCCATCAACTGTAGCCCACCAGGCTTCTCTGTCCATGGGAATTCTCCAGGCAAGAATACTGGAGTGGGTAGCCATTGCCTTCTCCAGGGGATCTTCCTGACTCAGGGATCGAATCTGCATCTCCTGCATTGCTGGCAGATTCTTTACTGTCTGATAGTATATTAAATCTTATTTTTATTTCCTTTAGGATGTTGTTTCTTCTCTGATATTTAAAATAGTGTGACCCAATGGAAAGAATATGAGCTTCAGAGTCGGGGTTACATAGATTTTAGAAAGTAAAATAATTGATTGCCTTAGATACCTGAGAAGTCCATGGTTTCTCTGAGTTCAGGGATGTCTGGATTTAGACACTGAAAAATATTATCATTAAGGCTAGTCTCTCTGTGTCTCTCTTCTCTTCTTTCCCCTGTGTAGGCCCATTCTTGGCAGGCTTTCTGCTTCCGGTAGTAAGAGGTTGCCGGCTATTATAGTTGCATGCCTTCAAAATCCTAGCGCAGCAAGAAAGGGAGAAAGGCCTTCTCTTTTGCTTTCTCCAGAAAAAGCTATGCATTCTCTCTGATAGGCTTTGGTCATGTCACATGACACGTCTGTCCACTGTGCCCTGAAGGACACAATGCCCTGATGAACCATGCCTGGGTCCCATACCAATTGCACATTGGCAGAGTTAATCCAACCAAACCACAAGAATGGGGAAGAACGCTGGGTAAACAAAACCAACACATTTCTGCTATGGATTCAGACATGTTTGGGTTTGAAATCTCCTCAGTATCTTATGCTTTCCCTGTATATGGAGAAGGCAATGGCACCCCACTCCAGTACTCTTGCCTGGAAAATCCCATGGACAGAGGAGCCTGGTAGGCTGCAGTCCATGGGGTCGTGAAGAGTTGGACACAACTGAGCGACTTCACTTTCACTTTTCACTTTCATGCATTGGAGAAGGAAATGGCAACCCACTCCAGTGTTCTTGCCTGGAGAATCCCAGGGACGGGGGAGCCTGGTGGGCTGCCATCTATGGGGTCACACAGAGTCGGACACAACTGAAGTGACTTAGCAGCAGCAGACCTTGTATAAATTATTTATCCTTTCTGAACCTGAGGTTTTTCATCTGTGAAATAGTGTACATGGTAAATAATGCCATCCAGCCATGATTCTTGTGATGATGTAATGAGTAAAACAACATTGAGTAAGACACCTTATTCAATGCGGACTGAAGAAGGTACTCAATATATGGCATCCTGAATCCCGTTCCCTCGGTATTGAATAACTATATGAAACAGCTCCAATGGCCATTATCGTAGGAAACCTTAAGGGTATGGCTTGCTTTCTTTGCCACGCTATTCGCAGAGGGAATCTCCTTGCCTGGTTCAGTAAGCCAAGTCGGTGAGTGTCATTAGAGTTACTAAGACACACACCTGCGTTAGCTGCATCAAAGCAGCTGTGTTTATTATCGTAACTTACCAACACTTCCACAGTAATTTCTCACTCATTATTGAGAGGTGGAGAGTTATAGTTCATTTTATTGTAAATATATCCCCTATAATTTCATCAGGAAAAAATGAACTTGACATTCGCCGTGTGCAGCACTCATTACTGTTATTTCCTTGACTTTCTATTGGCCTCTGACTTTACCTTCAGTATTTCTTTGTTTAAAATAAAATAAAATTTTTGTTTTTAGTATTGTTTTGTTTTTCTATTGAATATGTCATCTGAGACCTAATCACAACTTGCCATTCTACTGGGCCTGATACTTTGCTAACTGGTTAATGTTTGTAAAGTACTTTATATCACTGAGATTTTAGAAACAGGACTTCAGCATTTCCTCATTAATCTTCATAATGTATTTTAGTGTTTCAAAACTTCATATTTAGCCAGTACAAAAATCATTTAACATCCAACTACAGCTCCTCACTTTACAAATTTATTTCCATCTTATCCTGCCAGAGTGGATAAGAGGATAAGGGGAAGGCTAATATCTACCTCCCTCACATTTCCTTGCATCTAAGCTTCTGAATGTGATTTAGCTGCCAGTCAGATGCACTCATGCAAGATTACCCTGCTTATTTAACTTCTATGCAGAGTACATCATGCGAAATGCCAGGCTGGATGAAGTACAAGCTGGAATCAAGATTGCCTGGAGAAATATCAGTAACCTCAGATATGCAGATGACACCACCCTTATGGCAGAAAGGGAAGAAGAACTAAAGAGCCTCTTGATGAAAGTGAAAGAGGAGAGTGGAAAAAGTTGGCTTAAAACTCAACATTCAGAAAAATAAGATCATGGCATGTAGTCCCATGACTTCATGTCAAATAGATGGGGAAACAATGGAAACAGTGAGAGACTTTATTTTGGGGGGCTCCAAAGTCACTGCTGATGGTGACTGCAGTCATCAAATTAAAAGACGCTTCCTCCTTGGAAGAAAAGCTTTGAGCAACCTAGACAGCATATTAAAAAGCAGAGACATTACTTTGACAACAAATGTCTGTCTTGTCAAAGCAATGGTTTTCCAGTAGTCATGTATGGATGTGAGAGTTGGACTATAAAGAAAGCTGAGCGCCAAAGAATTGATGTTTTTGAACTGTGGTGTTGGAGAAGACTCTTGAGAGTCCCTTGGACTGCAAGGAGATCCAACCAGTCCATCCTAAAGGAAATCAGTCCTGAATATTCATCAGAAGGACTGATGCTGAAGCTGAAACTCCAATGCTTTGGCCACCTGATACGAAGAACTGACTGATTGGAAAACACCCTGATGGTGGGAAAGATTGAAGGCAGAAGGAGAGGGAAACAACAGAGGATGAGAAGGTTGGATGGCATCACCAACTCAATGGGCATCAGTTTGAGTAAGCTCCAGGAGTTGGTGATGGACAGGGAAGCCTGGTGTGCTGCAGTCCATGGGGTTGCAAAGAGTTGGACACAACTGAATGACTGAACTGAACTGCCTCATATTCCTACCACTGTAATGTATATGGGCTTCATTATGTATGTTGGGCTGATTGAGTAAGAAAATCCAAGAACCTGGGATGAGGGATTTATGGTTTTTTACATGAGTGAGAGAAAAAGAGGGAGAAGAGAAGAAAAGAATGCCATACAAATGAGGAAAATGAAGAAACTGTTGGTAAAGAGGGCTTCCCTGGTGGCTTATATGGTAAAGATTCCACCTGCAATGCAAGAGACCTGGGCTTGATCCCTGGGTTGGGAAGATCCCCTGGAAGAGGGCATGGCAATCCACTCCAGTATTCTTGCCTGGAGAATCCCCATGGACAGAGGAGCTTGGCAGGCTACAGTCCTTGGGGTTGCAAAGAGTCAGACACAATTGAGCGACTAAGCACACACAGCACACTGGTAAAGAGGAGAGGGTAAGGAAGAAAATTTAAAACAGTATAGTATGAAGGAAAGGGGAAGAGATTTGAAGAAGTGTTGCCATTGATAATGAACTGGATGTCCTTGCAAACTCTTTGCATACTGTGGAATGATACTAAATTTTCAGTGATAGAATATAAGGTTGTATGAGCCATGTAATTGAACTAACCTAGTCATTGAGCTAAGTGTCTGATCAGTTCAGTTCAGTTGCTCAGTCGTGTCCAACTCTTTGCAACCCCATGGACTGCAGCACACCAGGCTTCCCTGTCCATCACCAACTCCCGGAGCTTACTCAAAGTAATGCCCATTGAGTTGGTGATGCCATCCAACCATCTCATCCTCTGTCATCCCCTCTCCTCCTGCCTTCAGTCTTTCCCACCTTCAGGGTCTTTTCCCATCAGTCAATTCTTTGCATCAGGTGGGCAAAGTATTGGAGTTTCAGCTTAAGCATCAGTCCTGCCAATGAATACTCAGGACTGATTTCCTTTAGGATGGACTGGTTGGATCTCCTTGCAGTCCAAGGGACTCTCAAGAGTCTTCTCCAACACCACAGTTCAAAAGCATCAATTCTTTGGCACTCAGCTTTCTTTATAGTCCAACTCACATCTGCACAAGACTAGTGGCAAAACCATAGCTTTGACGAGATGGACATTTGTTGGCAAAGTAATGTCTCTGCTTTTTAATATGCTGTCTAGGTTGGTCAAAGCTTTTCTTCCAAGGTGGAGGCATCTTTTAATTTCATGGCTGCAGTCACCATCTGCAGTGACTTTGAAACACCCCCAAATAAAGTCTGCCACTATTTCCACTGTTTTCCCATCTATTTGCCATGAAGTGTTGGGACCACATGCCATGATCTTAGTTTTCTGAATGTTGAGTTTTAAGCCAACTTTTTCACTCTCCTCTTTCACTTTCATCAAGAGGCTCTTTAGTTCTTCTTCACTTTCTGCCATAAGGGTGGTGTCATCTGTATATCTGAGGTTATTGATATTTCTCCTGGCAATCTTGATTCCAGCTTGTGCTTCATCCAGCCTGGCATTTCACATGATGTACTCTGCATAGAAGTTAAATAAGCAGGGTGACAATATATAGCCTTGACTTACTCCTTTCTCTATTTGGAACCCGTCTGTTGTTCCATGACCAGTTCTAACTGTTGCTTCTTGACCTGCATACAGATATCTCAGGAGGCAGGTAAGATGGTCCGGTATTCCCATCTCTTTCAGAATTTTACACAGTTTGTTGTGATCCACACAGTCAAAGGCTTTGGCATAGTCAGTAAAGCAGAAATAAATGTTTTTATGAAACTCTTATTTTTTCAATGATCCAGTGGATGTTGGCAAATTGATCTCTGGTTCCTCTGCCTTTTCTAAATCCAACTTGAACATCTGGAAATTCTCAGTTCATGTACTGTTAAAGCCTGGCTTGGAGAATTTTGAGCATTACTTTGCTAGAGTGTGATATGAGTACAATTGTGCAGTAGTTTGAACATTCTTTGTCATTGCCTTTCTTTGGGATTGGAATGATAACTGACCTTTTCCAGTCCTATGGCCACTGCTGAGTTTTCCAAATTTGCTGGCATATTGAGTGCAGCACTTTCACAGCATCATCTTTTAGGATTTGAAATAGCTCAACTGGAATGCCATCACCTCCACTAGCTTTGTTCATAGTGGTGCTTCCTAAGGCCCATTTGACTTCACACTCCAGGATGTCTGACTTTAGGTGAGTGATCATACCATCGTGGTTATCTGGGTCATGAAGATCTTTTTTGTACAGTTCTTCTGTGTATTCTTTCCACCTCTTCTTAATATCTTCTGCCTCTGTTAGGTCCATACCATTTCTATCCTTTATTGTGCCCATCTTTAGTAAGTCTCTGATAGTGTTCCAGTTAACCAGGCAATGTAACAACCCAGAACTTAGTGGTGTAAAGCAAATAATCAAATGCTTACTAAGGTTTTGTGGAAATTGTATTGCCAAAAAAACCTCTGAGCTCAGAATAGAAACTTTTGGCTATTACAATTTTAAAGCAAGCTTTGGCTCTCTAAGCTTGCCCTGGCTTCAATTGGTCTGGATGGATTTCTAGGGGGCATAGTCCTCAGTGCCTGTTTCAGGTGTGGCTATGGAGGATGACAGAAAAAGAAGAACTTCCTAGAGGGAAGGTTCAGGGGCCAGGAAGAATAGTGGGAAGGGAGTTCCTTCCAGAATGTAGAATCTGCATCAAATCAAGGGAATCCTCCCTACACAAGTCACAGGAAACCTCACAAATGTCTGAAGAATGTCATCATTGCTGTGGACAAGAGACCACTGTGTGTTTTCCACTCCGTTTTTCTGTGTAGGAGTTTTTCCTCCTGTCCCTGCTCAGTCATTGTATATTGGGAGTGGGAGCGTGGAGTGGCAGACGATCTATCTTTTTAGTCAAAAAGATCACGGGGTGGCACATACAGAACTGATGGTGAGGGTACTTTGTCACTTGAAGACTCTGAACTTAGCCCTGGGATGAGTGACTGTGAATGTGACTTTGTCTCCCTTGTGGAGGGACTGAAGGTGTTCTTTTTGTAGGAGAACCCAAAGAATGGGGTGTGCGTAACTGTGAACCAAGCCCATTCTTTCCTCCCGCTCCTGGGGTCTGGGTTAGACTGTATTTCCCAGCGTGCTTTGCAGTCAGGTATGGCCATCTGAGAGCTTTCCAGTGGAATGTGAGAAGTCGCTTCTCAGCCTAAACGGGCTAACAAAGCACATGTGCCTTTTCCAGCCTCTCTCTTTTCACATTGCCTGCTAAATGCGGGAGAGTCCAAGATGACAGAGAAGGGCAAGCCACAGAATGAAAAGAACCTGGTTCCCTGAATGACCATACTGAAGGCAACCGCTAGCCAGGAACACTAACGTTGGACTGGAAAGTGAGTGAGATATAAAATTGTACTGTGTCAGGATACTAAAATTTTAGAATTTATTTCTTCAGCAGCTAAATGTTAATCTAATTAATACAATGAGTATGGGTGGATACATGAAGAAATCATTAGTCTACTCCAATGATTGGCTTGGTTTTTTACCTAATGGCCTGAGGCCATTGGTTAGGTATCTGGCCAAAAAGGGAATAAGGTAGCAGTATTTCTTAATAAGATTAATATAAATATTAATTATATTTCTTTGTTTGCAAGCTTTATTTACCCCAATAAACAGCAATACAACTTATGTTGAATTGTTAAATTTTGAATTCTTACATTTACCATGAATACTCAATGACTTGATTTGTTCTATTTTATGAAACATGAATATTGAAGTATATGAGTTTGAAGCAACATTTTTAAGCACAGAAAAAAGGAAATATTTGGTATGACAAACAAATGTTCATTTTAGAAACAAATTGCATTTTATTGTTAGTACATCATATTTCTATTCAGTTACCATGATGCAGATTGATTTTTATCAATCCTGTTAGCTGCCTTCATAGCAGCTCTCATGTTCCATCTTTGTCCATTTCACATTTATCTCACTATCTCTAGCTTGATTTTTATCAATCCTGTTAGCTGCCTTCATAGCAGCTCTCATGTTCCATCTTTGTCCATTTCACATTTATCTCACTATCTCTAGCACCTAGCAAGATCCCTTATACATAGTAAGAGCCTAATTAATATTCAGGAAATTGAACTTAATTGAAAAATATGAAATTACAAGTGATGCAGGACAAGTCTAAAGATCTTTTATTTATTTGTCCTAGTAATAAAAATTTTGTTGTGTTCCTGGAAAAGTCATTTTATAACAGAAAGGACATTTTTGCCGATGAATCATTTGAAACGTCTCTGTCTTTCATTTCATTCCATTAATGCCTTGGAAGTTTTTCATTTCATAATTTAATATTCAAAAGTGCATGGGTATTGAATCACAGTGAAAGCTTTTAACTGGCCTTTTATTGCATTGAGATCTTGTAGGTGAATATACATTATTTGGCCTTGCTCTCAAAAATAAGCATCATTAAAATCACTGAAATTATTAAAGCCACGTTATGTCTTCTTAAACCTTTCTTGGATCATTTCTTGTCTTCATTCTTTACAACAGGTATTAACGATCCCACTGAACAGAACCCAGACCCAAGGTTACAGGGATTCACCCCAGACCATTTTGTAGCTGTTTGTAGCTGCTCACTAAGACAGCTCTCGTCTGCGTCCTGCTCTCTCCCTGGTACCGAATGCCTAACAGCTGCATTAGCTCACCCATGGTACTGAGTGCGCTGAAAGATGACGCGCTTTTCTCAGTATGCCTGGTGCATTGACAGATGCCCTCATGGCCTTAAAATATCAAAGTACCTTCCCAAGAGTGTGACCTTTCCTGAGTGGCAGGTGCTAGATGAGAACAGTACATACTCTGGCATCACAAGGCCCAGCCTCTGATCCACACTACTCGATATATTTTGTTTCACCCATGCAGTCTCACATAGTACAACAAATTGAGTCAGCCTTGCAGAGTGCTTTCACCGTATCACCTGCTAGAACTATCACTTGTCAGTTCCTCTCTCTCTCCTTTACACCTGCTAAAATATAATCCTCTGCTGAGAAACTTCATCTTCTCTCTGAAGGCAAAGGCATGAAGTAATTCATCATTGCAGGGCCATTGTTGGGGCTTCCCAGGTGGCGCCAGGATTAAAGAACCTGCCTGCCAATGCGGAAGACCTGAGAGATGCAGGTTGGATCCGTGGGTCGGGAAGATCCCCTGGAAGAGGGCGTGGTGACCCACTCCAGTGTTCTTGCCTGGAGAATCCCATGGACACAGGAGCCTGGTGGGCTACCGTCCATAGTGTCGAAGAGAGTCGGACACAGCTGAAGTGACTTAGCACGCACACACAGGGCCATTGTTATGGACTGAACATTTGTGTCCCTCCCCAGTTCATATGCTGAAGCCCTGGTCCCTGATTTGATGGGATTTGGGTGTGGGACCCTTGAGTGTTGATTGGGTTTGGAGCAAGTCATGGGAGTGGGGGCCCTATGATGGGTTGGGTGCTCTCCTGAGGGTATGCTCTGTCTGCCAGGTGAAGAGATAACAAGATTCTGTCAGATGATCCCCATAAACACTCTTCTTGGTTTTCAGACTACTATATTTTGTACCAAACGTTACTTTGCTGCCAAAATAGAGTAATTGAGAGAGCCCCCATGACAAGAGGTACTTTGTAAGAACTTAAATAAGAGTCAGCCCCCTCTTTTCTGAAGGAAAAATTTGGGGTGGGGTGTAAATTCAAAAGCTTTTAAATGTTCAGATCCATGGTGCTGGATCCAAGAAATCTGGACTATGGTCAAGAAATAAAAATTTAAAAAAATTTTAATTATATCAATGTTGAAGCTATTAATTTATACATAATATAATATATAGTGTGACAAAATTGTTGTTAACCATAACTGCATCTCTTTTTTATCAGAGTATAGTTGCTTTACAATGTTGTGTTAATTTCTGTTGTGTAGCCAAGTGAATCAGTTATACGTATACATAGTGAAAGTGAAAGTGGCTCAGTCTTGTCCGACTCTTTGTGACCCCATGGACTATATAGTCCATAGAATTCTCCAGGCCAGAATACTGGAGTGGGTAGCTTTTTGCTTCTCCAAGAGATCTTCCCAATGCAGGGATCAAACCCAGGCCTCCCACACTGCAGGCAAATTCTTTACCAGCTGAGCCACCAGGGAAGCCCAAGAAGACTGGAGTGGGAGCCTATCCCTTCTCCAGCAGATCTTCCCAACCCAGGAATTGAACTGGGTTCTCCTGATACATATACATATATCCCCTCTTTCTTAGATTTCCTTCCCATTTGGGTCACTGCAGATCATTGAGTAGAGTTCCCTGCGCTACACAGTAGGTTCTTGCTGCTGCTACTGCTGTTAAGTCGCTTCAGTCGTGTCCGACTCTGTGCGACCCCACAGATGGCAGCCCACCAGGCTCCCCTGTCCCTGGGATTCTCCAGGCAAGAACACTGGAGTGGGTTGCCATTTCCTTCTCCAATGCGTGAAAGTGAAAAGTGAAAGTGAAGTCGCTCAGTCGTGTCCGACTCTTAGCAAGCCCATGGACTGCAGCCACCCAGGTTCTTCTGTCCATGGGATTTTCCAGGCAAGAGTACTGGAGTGGGGTGCATTGTTCTTACTAGTTATCTATTTTATACATAGTAATGTGTATATTAATAATGTAATGTATATATCACAGCAAACTGTGGAAAATTCTTAAAGAGATGGGAATACCAGACCACCTGATCTGCCTCTTGAGAAACCTGTATGCAGGTCAGGAAGAAACAGTTAGAACTGGACATGGAACAACAGACTGGTTCCAAATATAGAAAAGAGTACATCAAGGCTGTATATTGTCACCCTGCTTATTTAACTTCTATGCAGAGTACATCATGCAAAATGCCAGGCTGGATGAAGCACAAGCTGGAATCAAGATTGCTGGGAAAAATATCAACAACCTCAGATATGCAGATGACACCACCCTTATGGCAGAAAGTGAAGAAGAACTAAAGAGCTTTTTGATGAAAGTGAAAGAGGAGAGTGAAAAAGTTGGCTTAAAACTCAACATTCAGAAAACTAAGATCATGGCATGTGGTCCCAACACTTCATGGCAAATAGATGGGAAAACAGTGGAAATAGTGGCAGACTTTATTTGGGGGTGTTTCAAAGTCACTGCAGATGGTGACTGCAGCCATGAAATTAAAAGATGCCTCCACCTTGGAAGAAAAGCTTTGACCAACCTAGACAGCATATTAAAAAGCAGAGACATTACTTTGCCAACAAATGTCCGTCTCGTCAAAGCTATGGTTTTTCCACTAGTCTTATATGGATGTGAGTTGGACTATAAACAGAGCTGAGTGCCAAAGAATTGATGCTTT
This sequence comes from Bubalus kerabau, assembly GCF_029407905.1. Lineage (NCBI taxonomy): Eukaryota > Metazoa > Chordata > Mammalia > Artiodactyla > Bovidae > Bubalus > Bubalus kerabau. The sequence goes on from NC_073633.1 coordinate 11,641,726, forward strand.
TGAATGGTGGTGTTGGAGAAGACTCTTGAGAGTCCCTTGGACTGCAAGGAGATCCAGCCAGTCCATTCTGAAGGAGATCAGCCCTGGGATTTCTTTGGAAGGACTGATGCTAAAGCTGAAACTCCAATACTTTGGCCACCTCATGTGAAGAGTTGACTCATTGGAAAAGACTCTGATGCTGGGAGGGATTGGGGGCAAGAGGAGAAGGGGACGACAGAGGATGAGATGGCTGGATGGCATCACTGACTCGATGGACATGAGTTTGAGTACGATCTGGGAGTTGGTGATAGACAGGGAGGCCTGGAGTGCTGCAGTCCATGGGGTTGCAACGAGTCGGACACAACTGAGCAACTGAACTGAATGTATATATGTTAGTTCCAATCTCCTAATTTGTCTCCCTCCCCCACCTCTTGGCAACCATAAATTTGTTCTGTACATCTGAGACTGTATTAAATATTGCCATGTAGAAGTAAGTCAGAAAGAGAACAACAAATATTGAATAATATTGCTTATATGTGGGCTCTAAAAAAGTGGTACAAATGAATTTATTTGCAAAGGAAATATATACATTTTAAAGCAATCCCACATGATAGCCATTCAGCTGTCTCAGAACTGGAATACAGGAGCCATGTGTGTTTGGGTGTGTGTGTGTGTTGTTGTTGCTCAGTTGCTAAGTCACGTGGGGGTATATTTCTTCCCATGCAACTCCTCCTGGTCCTTCCCAAGGTAAGCCATGTTACCAGTATGGTAAAAATACTTTCATATTTTATACCATGCTCATGCAAATAAATGTGTGTTTGTGTGTGTGTGTGTGTGGCATTATTTTCTAATATTTAAAAAAATAAAATATTATAAGTTACTCTGTAAATTTTTAACAAGGACTCACTTTCAGCTTTTATATATACACACAATAAAAATGTCTTAATCTTGGAATTATTGACATTTTGGAAGAGGTAGTTCTTTGTTTGGGGTCACTGTCCCATGCACTGAAAGATGTTGCGTGATGCCTGCGGCCTCTACTCCGTAAATGTCAGTAGCACTTAGCCCTGAGCTGTGGCAATCAAATGTCCCCTGAGCAGCAAAACCCCTCCCAGTTGAGAACCCCTGACATAGAGTAATTTATTCACTCATTTCTCCACTGATGAAGAGTCAGGTTATCTTCTGTTCCCCCTCCCCACCACCTGCAATGAAAGTGTCCATACACGTGACTTTATACAACATTGCTTCTGTTTCCGTAGGGTAGACTGCCGCAAACGCGACTGCTGGGGAAGTTGGTAAGCTCTATTGAATCCCTTTCCTAAGAGTTTGTATGAATATACACCCCACTGCAGCGTGGGAAAGTGTCCCTCCATGCGCACCAGCACCAGGCATTAAGTATTCTTTTTTTTTTTAATTTTTATTTATTCATTTATTTTTACTTTACAATATTGTCATGGTTTTGCCATACATTGACATGAATCAGCCACGGGTGTGCATGTGTTCCCCATCCTGAACCCTCCTCCCTCCTCTCTCCCCATACCATCCCTCTGGGTCATCCCAGTGCACCAGCCCCGAGCACCCTGTATCATGCATTGAACCTGGACTGGCGATTCATTTCACATATAATAATTGACATGTTTCAATGCCATTCTCCCAAATCATCCCACCCTCACCCTCTCCCACAGAGTCCAAAAGACTGTTCTATACATCTATGTCTCTTTTGCTGTCTCTCATACAGGGTTATCGTTGCTATCTTTCTAAATTCCATATATATGCGTTAGTATACTATATTGGTGTTTTTCTTTTTTCTTTCTTTCCTATTTGCTAGTCAGATGCATAAAAACATGGTGTCCCAATGTTGCTTTTATTTTTAATTTTTTTGACCATCTGAGAGCAGGTTGTCATTTATTGGTCGTTCACTTTTCATGTTCTCTGAAACTTATCATGTCCTTTGACTATTTTTATGGATTATCTGTGTTTTTTCTTTTTTTTTTTTAAATTTTATTTTTAAACTTTATATAATTGTATTAGTTTTGCCAAATATCAAAATGAATCTGCCACAGGTATACATATGTTCCCCATCCTGAACCCTCCTCCCTCCTCCCTCCCCATACCATCCCTCTGGGTCGTCCCAGTGCACCAGCCCCAAGCATCCAGTATCGTGCATCGAACCTGGACTGGCAACTCGTTTCATACATGATATTTTACATGTTTCAATGCCACTCTCCCAAATCTTCCCACCCTCTCCCTCTCCCACAGAGTCCATAAGACTGTTCTATACATCAGTGTCTCTTTTGCTGTCTCGTACACAGGGTTATTGTTACCATCTTTCTAAATTCCATATATATGCGTTAGTATACTGTATTGGTGTTTTTCTTTCTGGCTTACTTCACTCTGTATAATAGGCTCCAGTTTCATCCACCTCATTAGAACTTATTCAAATGTATTCTTTTTAATGGCTGAGTAATACTCCATTGTGTATATGTACCACAGTTTTCTCATCCATTCATCTGCTGGTGGACATCTAGGTTGCTTCCATGTCCTGGCTATTATAAACAGTGCTGCGATGAACATGGGGGGTACACGTGTCTCTTTCAATTCTGGTTTCTTCAGTGTGTATGCCCAGCAGTGGGATTGCTGGATCATAAGGCAGTTCTATTCCCAGTTTTTTAAGGAATCTCCACACTGTTCTCCATAGTGGCTGTACTAGTTTGTATTCCCACCAACAGTGTAAGAGGGTTCCGTTTTCTTCACACCCTCTCCAGCATTTATTACCTGTAGACTTTTGGATCGCAGCCATTCTGACTGGTGTGAAATGGTACCTCATAGTGGTTTTGATTTGCATTTCTCTGATAATGAGTGATGTTGAGCATCTTTTCATGTGTTTGTTAGCCATCTGCATGTCTTCTTTGGAGAAATGTCTATTTAGTTCTTTGGCCCATTTTTTGATTGGGTCATTTATTTTTCTGGAGTTGAGCTGTAGGAGTTGCTTGTATATTCTCGAGATTAGTTGTTTGTCAGTTGCTTCATTTGCTATTATCTTCTCCCATTCTGAAGGCTGTCTTTTCACCTTGCTAATAGTTTCCTTTGATGTGCAGAAGCTTTTAAGGTTAATTAGGTCTCATTTGTTTATTTTTGCTTTTATTTCCAATATTCTAGGAGGTGGGTCATAGAGGATACTGCTGTGATGTATGTCAGAGAGTGTTTATTTTATTTTATTTTTAAACTTTACATAATTGTATTAGTTTGCCAAATATCAAAATGAATCCGCCGCAGGTATACATGTGTTCCCCATCCTGAACCCTCCTCCCTCCTCCCTCCCCATACCATCCCTCTGGGTCGTCCCAGTGCACCAGCCCCAAGCATCCAGTATCGTGCATTGAACCTGGACTGGCAACTCGCGTCAGAGAGTGTTTTGCCTATGTTCTCCTCTAGGAGTTTTATAGTTTCTGGTCTTACATTGAGATCTTTAATCCATTTTGAGTTTATTTTTGTATATGGTGTTAGAAAGTGTTCTAGTTTCATTCTTTGTTTTTTCTTTTCATCATTCTGTAGGAGTTCTTTGTTGGGGATGTTAGCCCTTTTCTGTAACTATTGCAAATGGTTTGGTAGGTGAGGGTTTTGACTCATTTGAATCATGAGTCAATCATGTATCATTTGGATTGTTTTTAAAGATTTGTTTATTTATTTTGATTTTTTAGCTGAAGTGGGTCTTCGGTGCTGCACACAGGCTTTCCCTAGGTTGTGGCGAGTGGGTGCTCCTCTTGGGGTCCAAGGGCGTCTCGTTGAGGTGGCTTCTCTTGTTGCAGAGCATTGGTTCTAGGGCTTCAGTAGTTGTGGTGCATGGGCTTAGTTGCTCTGCGGCATATGGGATCTTCCTGGACCGGGAATTGATCTGGTGTCCCCTGCATTGCAAGGCAGATTCTCAGCCACTGGACCACCAGGGAAGCCATGGATTTGTTTTTCATGCTCTGATTTTTTTTGTTTGTTTGTTTTACCAGTGTTATAAGTTCAAGCTTGTGGGAAGCCTTCCCTTTTTAATATGAAAAGTAGAAGTGACTTGCTCAAGGTTGCACCTTCAGTTAAAGGTAGAACAGAGACAAGACACAGCCATCTCCTTACCCAGGGCTTTCCCTTACCCACCATTGCCTTCAGGCACCTCTTCTTCCTTCATCCCTCCACCCTTCATCTGTGCATGTTTATAGCTAGTAGAATTAATTTGAAAACGCAGGAAAGCAAAGAGTAATAAAATATCATAACACAGAAACAGCCCACATGTGTTGAGCACATAATTTTTCTACATTCCTTTTTTTTTAACAGTAGTCCAAACACCTAAGTAGTACTTAGGGGAAGATTTCTATCCCCCTGGCACATAGGCAGGGTACCAGAGATAGAGCAGATGGCTGTGAGGCTTTCCTGGCTGGGAATTATGCCAGTGAATATTCAGCAAGGAAGTGCATACATAGTCTGATAAAGACAGCCAGGAGACTAATATGTTCAGATGGCATAAGGCCTTTTTACAAACTGCTGGGCTGTTTATTCATGGCAGAAGGAAGCAGGGCTTTTAGAAGCTCTGCCTAACACTTTAAGCATCATAGCACATTGGAAATGCCTTCCCTGTAAGAGAATGGTTGTATTAGGAAAACACTCCCTGAAGTATCATGTCTGGTAAAATTCTGTGTTTTGGGGGAAAAAAAATCCAAGCCTTTATTCTCTGTATCAAGACCCTGGCCCTATTAATTTCTACATGCATGATTTGCAACACAGTTTAGTACATACTTGCAGCGGGATACCCAGATAAACGCAGTATGGTAACCAAAAGTTTGCATGCTTAATAGCACATTGAGAAAAATGGAAGTCAAGTGGCCCACATGCACCATATCACTCCATTAGGCTTCTGAATGGCTTTGGGGAAGCCAGTTAAAGCATTAATGGTTTTCATGCCTGACCATTCCAAACATGTGTTGATGCAAAATGAATAATGAACTTTGGGAAATTTTAGTTTAGTTGAGAAGTGCTTTTCAGAAGTTTGTCTGGATGACTAAGGCAGTGATTTGCAACCAGGATGGTGGGAGGTGGGTGGAGAAGGAATTTTAAAACCATACACCTGGCCCAGGATTCCGATATAAGGCATCTTATCTACCCCCACCCAAAGTGACAGTTAGGTAAGCTGAATACAATTGGAAATAATAATGTACCTCAGGTGAGTTGGGATGAAAAAAATTGAAAACTGTTGATTTAGGATTCAGTTCAGTTCAGTTCAGTCGCTCAGTCGTGTCTGACTCTTTGCCACCCCATGAATCGCAGCACTCCAGGCCTCCTTGTCCATCACCAACTCCTGGAGTTTACCCAAACTCATGTCCATTGAGTCGGTGATGCCATCCAGCCATCTCATCCTCTGTTGTCCCCTTGTCCTCCTGCCCCCAATCTCTCCCAGCATCAGGGTCTTTTCCAATGAGTCAACTCTTCACGTGAGGTGGCCAAAGTATTGGAGTTTCAGCTTCAGCATCAGTCCTTCCAATGAACACCCAGGACTGACCTCCTTCAGAATGGACTGGTTGGATCTCCTTGCAGTCCAAGGGACTCTCAAGAGTCCTCTCCAACACCACAGTTCAAAGGCATCAATTCTTCGGTGCTTAGCTTTCTTCACAGTCCAACTCTCACATCCATACATGACCACTGGAAAAACCATAGCCTTGACTAGACGGACCTTTGTTGGCAAAGTAATATCTCTGCTTTTGAATATGCTATCTAGGTTGGTTATAACTTTCCTTCCAAGGAGTAAGCATCTTTTAATTTCACGGCTGCAATCACCATCTGCAGTGATTTTGGATCCCAAAAAATAAAGTCTGACACTGTTTCCACTGTTTCCCCATCTATTTGCCATGAAGTGATGGGACCAGATGCCATGATCTTAGTTTTCTGAATGTTGAGCTTTAAGCCGACTTTTTCACTCTCCTCTTTCACTTTCATCAAGAAGCATTTTAGTCTCTCTTCACTTTAAAATATTTTAAGTGCTATGAAAAGGAGGCTGTAGGTGGTACTGTGCTAGGTGCAGTGAAGTGTACAAAATAAGATTTTTTTCCATTTACTTTCATTCAACCTTCAGCCAATGAACATTTGTGAGCCTAACACAGTACTATTCACCATAAAATAATTATTGAAGATATGTTAGGTGGGAGATTGAATGGTAAAAGTTCTAAGACATGATCCCTACCCTCTGACGGCCTTATAATCTCGTTGAGGAACTTGGACAAATACACAGAGTAACGAGACAAAAGAAACCCCCTGCCACTGTTAACCTTCCCACTGGGAACACATAGAAATACTGGCTCAAATATAACAAAGGAAATATTTTAAAGCCAGATAATGCAAAAGAGACAGAAATCTCTGGTTGAAAAGTAAAGAAAGACCTTAAATCTATAGCTGTGACCAGTTGCTTTGGGGACCTGGAGTTGGATGTGGACAGCTGCCCTGACCGCTGGGGCTGTGGTTGAGGATAGGATGTTTACAAGTACATGGGTAGCTAAGAATTGACTTGGAGCTGCTCAGGATAGGAAGCTGGACCCAAGATCATCTGAGGAAAGCTGGGCATCTGGGCAGTGTTCCCTCAGCAACAGGAGAAATTCATATTCCCATCAATGCAGATAAAAGATAAAGAAATACACCTTTTGTAGGGCTTTTAGTGGGAAAAAAGTGTCCTGTGAGAAATCGAAACATCAGTTCTGTACCCCTAACAAACAAATGAAACCTAGTTTTACCCAGGCAGAATGCTGTAGCCCTTAGCAGAATCAAATCTAAGCAAAAATTAAGTGGAAATACTTTCACAACTGGGAGTTAAATTAGGCTTATGAAGGAGACGTGGCTCAGAGGTAAAGAATCTTCCTGCAGTGAGGAGACTACCTGCAAAGCCAAAGATGTGGGTTCAGTCCCTGGATTGGGAAGATCCCCTGAGAAGGAAATGGCTACCCATTCCAGTATTCTTGGCTGGAAAACTCCATGGACAGAGGAGCCTGGCGGGCTATAGGCCATGGGGTCACTAAGAGCCAGACACGACTGAGTGACTAAGCACAGAGTAACCTAACTTGTAAAGGAAACAAAAGCAAACCCAGAAAGTGAACTCACAAAGCAAAATCAATGAATCATACTTTTGATGTTATTGATCTATTTAAGAAATCTTGTCTGACCCAAGGTTAGAAAGGATTTCTCTTGTTTTCTTCAAGAATATTTACATTTTTAGGTTTTACATTTAGGTGTATGATCCATTTTGTGTTAATTGTTCCATATGATATTAAGTATGCTTTCAAGTTTATTTTTTGCTATAGATATCTGATTTTTCCAGTACCAGACTGTCATATTGTTCCAGGCTATCTTTTCTCCACTGATTTGCCTCTATTGTCAAAATATTTTCCACATTTGGATAAGTCTGTTTCTAGACTATTCCATTTATATATTTGTCTAACTTGACACCAATACCACACTCTCTTGAACAGAGTAGCTTTAAAGTAAGTCTTATAACTGGATAATGTTTAGTTCTCAAACTTTGGAGAGTCTCCATAGTTTATTACGTCAATAGTCTACATTATCATGTCCTCAGTGAGAAGGACAATTGTACTTGTTTTCTAATCTGGGTGCATCTTATTACTTTCTCCTTCCTTTCCCCACTGGCTAGAACTTTCAGTACAATGCTGAACAGAAGTGGTGAGAATGACTTGTTTCTGACCTTGGGAAGAAGACATTTATTATTAGATATGATGTGAGCTGTAGGATTTTGTAGATGTCATTTACATGGAGTTTAGGAAGTTCCCTTCTAATCCTAATTTGCTGAAGGTTATTAACCTGAATGAATGTTGGACTTTGTTGAATGCCTTTGTTTGCATGAACTGGGATGCAAACCAGTATCCTTGCCTGAAAAAATCCCATGGACAGAGGAGCCTGGCAGAGAGTCGGGCACGACTGAGCACTGAGCGCACACACACGGGGAATTACACTGACTGGTTTTAAATGATAAACCTACCTTGTATTCCCAAGATAAATTCCACTTTAATGTACTGAAAGTGAAAGTGGCTCAGTCGTGTCCGACTCTTTGCGACCCCATGGATGATACAGTCCATGGGATTCTCCAGGCCAGAATACTGGAGCCTTTCCCTTCTCCAGGGTATCTTCCCAACCGAGGGATCGCACCAGGGTCTCCTACATTGCAGGTGGATTTTTTACCAGCTGATCTACCAGGGAAGCCCTTTAATGTATTATTGTATAATTTTATTTATATCATTCATAGCTCTATTTAACTTCTTGAACATACAGAATACAGTTTTAGTAAGTCTCTTAGCTTTCTTGTCTACTAATTACCATATCTGTTAGTAAGTATTCTTGACCTTTGTTTAGGGATGCAGTTAAGTTACTTAGGAACAGTTTGATCCTTTTGGATTTTGTTTTAAAAACGTGTTAACTGGGAATGGTCCAGTGCTCATCTAGGGTTAATTATTCTTTGCTGTTGAGACAAGCACCTCTGTATGCTCTCCCCAGTGTCCCATGAATCATGGGGGTTTCCACTCTGGCCTGTCGGAACCAGCATTGTTCTACATGCTGTGTGAGCTTCAGGTACTGTTGCCTCTAATCTTCTCAGGTGGCTCCTTTCCCAGCCTCCAGTGCATGTCATGACCAGTACTCAGCTGAGTCCTTGAGGGGACTCCTGAGTAGATTTCTACAGTTCTCTCTCTGAGCAGCATTCTCCTCTCTGGGACTCTATCCTGCAAAGTGTAGCCTCTTGGGTCTTCTTGAACTCTAAGCAATGTCTCCTCAATTCAAGACATCTGCTAGGTATCACCTGCATTTTCTCTCCCTACATCACAGCTTAGAAACTCTCCAGGCAGCAAGGTAGAAGCAGTCATAGGACTCATCACATTTGATTTTTTTTTACCACCAGGATCTCTGTCCTTTGTTGCCTAGTTTTCAGTGTCTTCAAAACAGCCTTTTCATATATTTGGTCTGGGTTTTTTGTTGTTGTTGTTCTCATTATTTCAGATAGGAAGATAAATCCAAATCCCTGTTGTAAATGCCATCTTGGCTGGAAGGTCACAGTATTTTTTTAAGGATGGTAAGTTGTCTATTAAACAATATATCTGGACTGTTGGTTAAGTGGGAATGTAGAGATAAACCAAATCAGTTTGACAGCATGTCTTTATTTATAAAATCATGTTGGTAGAGTAACTATATCATATTAATGGGGCATTTATATGGCACAGATGAAAGTTCATTCTGTTGTCCACATAGTCAAGCAAGGTTTGTTTAACTCTAGCATCTAATGATCACAGCCCACAGATTCATGTTCCAGCTCCACTTTTACATACAGATGTACATTTGTTAGACAATAATTGGAGGATGTGGGTATTTGCAAATCTTCTAGGTAACTCTGATGCTTGGCTTGGGAGAATGAAACAGGACAGTGAAAATCGTGGTTTCTCAGCCTCAGCACTACTCACACTTTGAGATGGAACATTCCTGCTTCAACCAGGGAGGGGACTGTGCACTCTAGGATTTATGGGAGCTTCCTGGCCTCTGCTCATGGAATGCCACCCCTTACCCCGACTCATGACAAGGAAAAATGTTTCCAGAAATTGCCAAATGTCGCCTGAGGGATAATATTGCTTTCAGCTGAGAAACACGGCTGCTGCTGCTGCTGCTAAGTTGCTTCAGTCGTGTCCAACTCTGTGCGACCCCATGACGGCAGCCCATCAGGCTCCCCCGTCCCTGGAATTCTCCAGGCAAGAACACTGGAGCGGGTTGCCATTTCCTTCTCCAACACATGAAAATGAAAAGTGAAAGTGAAGTCGCTCAGTCGTGTCCGACTCTTAGCGACCCCATGGACTGCAGCCTACCAGGCTCCTCCGTCCATGGGATTTTCCAAGCAAGAGTACTGGAGTGGGGTGCAAATTAAATCTGGACCTTAAGCTACTAAAAAACATAAAATGTATTCTATTTTTTCTATATGCTCAATACTCAGGAGAATGTATTCAATAAATGGTTGAACAAGTGAATAAATGAATAGATGAATGAATGAATGTCATCAGTCCCTGTCTCAAGAACAGATGTTCTCAAATCTCACTATTCTTAATAATTAGTCTGTTCTTGTCAATATGCATATTCTCCAAACTCTATTCTCAGAGCATCATTCAGTATATGGGAGGTGGGGCACAGGAGTTTTCATTTTAACAGGCATCACAGTGATTCCTCAACCAGAATCTGAGAAAGTTCAAAGTCTGACCAGAGTGTTAAAAAGCCTTATTAGAGGGGGAAAAAAACCCACTATTCCCCTTACACCGATTACAAAGTCTCTAGCCATTTTTCTGTGCTATACTCAGTTCAGTTCAGTTCTATTACTCAGTCAGTCTGACTCTGCGACCCCATGAATTGCAGCATGCCAGGCCTCCCTGTCCATCACCAACTCCCGGAGTTTACCCAAACTCATGTCCATCGAGTCAGTGATGCCATCCAGTCATCTCATCCTCTGTCGTCCCCTGTCCTCCTGCCCCCAATCTCTCCCAGCATCAGGGTCTTTTCCAATGAGTCAACTCTTCGCATGAGGTGGCCAAAGTATTGGAGTTTCAGCTTCAGCATCAGTCCTTCCAATGAACACCCAGGACTGATCTCCTTTAGGATAGACTGGTTGGCTCTCCTTGCAGCCCAAGGGACTCTCAAGAGTCTTCTCCAACACCACAGTTCAAAAGCATCAATTCTTCAGTGCTCAGCTTCCTTTGCAGTCCAACTCTCACATCCATACATGACCACTGGAAAAACCATAGCCTTGACTAGACGGACCTTTGTTGGCAAAATAATAGCTCTGCTTTTGAATATGCTATCTATATTAAATATAGATAGATTAGTCATAACTTTCCTTCCAAGGAGTAAGCGTCTTTTAATTTCATGGCTGCAATCACCATCTGCAGTGATTTTGGAGCCCCAAAAAATAAAGTCTGACACTGTTTCCACCGTTTCCCCATCTATTTCCCATGAAGTGATGGGACCAGATGCCATGATCTTCGTTTTCTGAATGTTGAGCTTTAAGCCAACTTTTTCACTCTCCTCTTTCACTTTCCTCAAGAGGCTTTTTAGTTCCTCTTCACTTTCTGCCATAAGTGTGGTGTCATCTGCATATCTGAGGTTATTGATATTTCTCCCGGCAATCTTGATTCCAGCTTGTGCTTCTTCCAGCCCAGCGTTTCTCATCATGTACTCTGCATATAAGTTAAATAAGCAGAGTGACAATATACAGCCTTGACATACTCCTTTTCCTATTTAGAACCAGTCTGTTGTTCCATGTCCAATTCAAACTGTTGCTTCCTGACCTGCATATAGGTTTCTCAAGAGGCAGGTCAGGTGGTCTGGTATTCCCATTTCTTTCAGAGTTTTCCACAGTTTATTGTGATCCACACAGTCAAAGGCTTTGGCATAGTCAATAAAGCAGAAATAGATGTTTTTCTGGAACTCTCTTGCTTTTTGATGATCCAGCAGATGTTGGCAATTTGATCTCTGGTTCCTCTGCCTTTTCTAAAATGAGCTTGAACATCTGGAAATTCACGGATCACGTATTGCTAAAGCCTGGCCTGGAGAATTTTGAGTATTCCTTTGCTAGCATGTGAGATGAATGCAATTGTGTGATAGTCTGAACATTCTTTGGCATTGCCTTTCTTTGGGATTGGAATGAAAACTGACCTTTTCCAGTCCTGTGGCCACTGCTGAGTTTTCCAAATTTGCTGGCATATTGAGTGCAGCACTTTCACAGCATCATCTTTCAGGATTTGAAATAGCTCAACTGGAATTCCATCATTCCATTCGTAGTGATGCTTCCTAAGGCCCACTTGACTTCACATTCCAGGATGTCTGGCTTAGGTGAGTGATCACACCATCATGATTATCTGGGTCATGAAGATCTTTTTTGTACAGTTCTTCTGTGTATTCTTTCCACCTCTTCTTAGCATCTTCTGCTTCTATTAGGAAGTCAAGAAACACCTGGAGTAACAAGCAAATTTGGCCTTGGAGTACAGAATGAAGCAGGGCAAAGGCTAATAGAGTTTTGCTAAGAGAACACACTGGTCATAGCAAACACCCTCTTCCAATAATGCAAGAGAAGACTCTACACATGGACATCACCAGATGGTCAACACCTAAATCAAATTGATTATATTCTGTGCAGCTAAAGATGGAGAAGCTCTATACAGTCAGCAAAAACAAGACCGGGAGCTGACTGTGGCTCAGATCATGAACTCCTTATTGCCAAATTCAGACTTAAATTGAAGAAAATAGGGAAAACCACTAGACTATTCAGGTATGACCTAAATCAAATCCCTTATGATTATACAGTGGAAGTGAGAAATAGATTTAAGGGAGTAGATCTGATAGACAGAGTGCCTGATGAACTATGGATGGAGGTTCGTGATATTGTACAGGAGACAGGGATCAAGACCATCCCCATGGGAAAACAATGCAAAAAAGCAAAATGACTGTCTGAGGAGGCCTTATAAAAAGCTGTGAAAAGAGTGAAGCAAAAAACAAAGGAGGAAAGGAAAGAAATAAGCATCTGAATGCAGAGTTCCAAAGAATAGCAAGAAGAGATAAGAAAGGCTTCCTCAGCAATCAGTGCAAAGAAATAGAGAAAAACAACAGAATGGGAAAGACTAGAGATCTCTTCAAGAAAATTAGAGATACCAAGGGAACATTTCATGCAAAGATGGGCTCGATAAAGGACAGAAATAAAGAGGCTGAACTCAGTAAGTATATGTAATTTTAAGGGCAGGTAATCAAATATTTGACTCCTCTATGGGTCCAAGAAGAATTTGCTTTAAAAATATTCAGCTTAACCTGCAACTGTCCATTATAATGCCTTTTACCATGTGATGTTTGCTCTGGGATAAAAATTAGAATTTTAGCTTAGAATTCAATTCTGCATCTTTTAACAAGAGCTATGGATAGAACCATCAGCCAGAGTCTGTAATCAGAGCAAGTCCTTGAAGTGGTTCAGTCTCTGCATCAGTCACTTCTTTCAGAACTTGACTGAAGAGAGCCTTTCAGTTCCAGAGTCAGATTTCCATTCAGGCGACCTCAATTCCCATCTCTAAGGTGATTACTTCATAGGGTCAACAAAAATCACTTTAAGGGTAAAGATTTTTATGATTACCTATTTCTTTTTAAAATTCCAGTAAATTCTATGTAACCAAAAAATATTATTTCCTAACTGTCAAGGGACCCTATATAGGAAAGAATGTCTATATATTTTGGTTTGGTTTAATAATTTTTCAGCAAGACAGATTGCTTTGCTCAGAGATTTGGTTTTCTTTATTCTTGTAGAATTCTTTTTAAAAAACTTTCTATCTTATGTCTTTTTTTTTCTTCTTCTTCTTCTTTTTAAATTTTATTTTATTTTTAAACTTTACAATATTGTATTAGCTCTGCCAAACATCGAAATGAATCCGCCACAGGTACACCCGTGCCCCTCATCCTGAACCCCCCTCCCTCCCCCCTCCCCACACCCTCCCCCTGGGTCGTCCCAGTGCACCAGCCCCATGCATCCAGTATCGTGCATCAAACCTGGACTGGCGACTTGTTTCATACATGATATTATACATGTTTCAATGCCATTCTCCCAAATCTCCCCACCCTCTCCCTCTCCCGCAGAGTCCATAAGACTGATCTATAGGGCTTTCCTGGTGGCTCAGATGGTAAAGAATCTGACTGCAATGTGGGAGACTGAGGTTCGATCCCTGGGTTGGGAAGATCCCCTGGAGAAGCAAATGGCTATCCACTCCAGTATTTTTGCCTGGAGAATTCCACGGACTGAGGGGCCTGGCGGGCTACAGTCCATATGGTCACAAAGAGTCGGACACGACTGAGCAACGAACACACACACACACAGGAATCACTTGCTCACACACCCAAGAGCTTTTGGAGAAGAAAAGAGCCTTGGAGCAGGTCATAGACTCGCTGGCCACAGAGCAGTCTAAAAGTAATGGCTCAAGGATTCAAAGAGCTAGTTGCCATCTGCGAATTACTACCTTAGCAATGAAAGGAACGCATTTGCTCTAACAATGATGTAATAAGCATTAGGAAAGGATGCAATCTTGATACATACATGGCTCAGAGCCATGACTTTGCATAATTCTGGGAAGCATGTCTGGCTGGCAGTCCTCTTCTGACTGGCTCTCTCAGGGCAGTCTTGCTTAGTAAGGTGCCCCCTTCTGGAGTGCAGACAGCCACTGGGCCTTTTGCTGGTCCCACTGTGGGGCCTTCCCATGAGTGATATTCAAATATAAAGGAGTATATAAATCCAACATTTATAAAATTGTTTTCTATTCTCTAAATCAATTGAATGATGTAGTATACAACTCTTCACCAAGCCAAATAAATGGTGTAAGTGAAAGTAAAAGTTTTAGTTGCTCAGTTGTGTCTGACTCTTTATGATCCCATGGGCTATAGACTGCCAGGCTCCTTTGCCCATGGAATTTATCAGGCAAGAATACTGGAGTGGGTGGCTATTCCCTTCTCCAGGGGAATCTTCCTGACCCAGGGATTGAACAAGGAATCCTGGTATGCTACAGTCCATGGGGTCACAAAGAGTTGGACACGACTGAGCGACTGAACTGAACTCCCGCATTGTAGGCAGATTCTTTGCTATCTGAGCCACCAGGGAATGCTCACCAAGCCAAATAAATTGTGCAAATGATTCATCAAATTGTTCTAATATTTTTGAAATGACTTGCTGAATTTTAAAAATTGCAGATGCGGCCTTTTGATCTGACTGTTACTGGCTAAATGGTGGCCTGTCTGAAGCACCGTTTGGTGATGGGATTGCATTAAGCTCTTCCAGTAACTTCCCCATTAAATTGGCCATCTCATAGTCCTGCCTTCCGAGGCTCTGTTGCCATCCCTGGGCACCCTGCCTGCACATCTCATCTAGGTACACACTTGATGCCAGTGCTTTCCACACAGGCTGGGCTCAGAGAAACGCCATCTCTGACTCTGCCAATAATGGCACCCACTTCTCATGTCCCCAAACCCTGTGTCTGGGCTGCCACCCCAGCAATGCTGGCTAGCTCTGAAACAGCAGGCCAGCCCTGCCTTCTCCCTGACTGACTGTTACCTTGATCTCTCCCCTGCCTGCTGAGGAATACGCCCAGGCCCAGTTGTTGTTCGGTTGCTCAGTTGTGTCTGGCTCATTACACACCATGGACTGCAGCACGCCAGGCTTCCCTGTCCATCACCAACTCCCAGAGTTTGCTCAAACTCATGTCCATTGAGCCAGTGATACCATCCAACCGTCTCATCCTCTGTTGCCCCCTTCTCCACCTACCCTCAACCTTTCCCAGCATCAGGGTCTTTTCCAATGAGTTGGCTCTTCACATCAGGTAGTCAAAGTATTGGAGCTTCAACTTCAGCATCAGTCCCTCCAATGAATATTCAGGGTTGATTTGCTTTACCTGACTGCAATTGGACAGTATCATCAGGTGAATTGCAGTTTCAGTAGGTGTGAAATTGCACTTCTCTTTCAAGGTACTGAATCCTATCCAGGCATCTACTAGTCAAACAGCAATTAGGCTTCAAAATTGCCTCACTCATAAAAGACTACCTGAGGTATTAATATATTCAATATCTCTATTATTACCTAGGTCACACTGCAACATGAGACACATTTGTTAATGGTTCAAGTAACATTCTATAACAATCAGCTTGAATTAATGAGTTGACATTTGAAAATTATATTATTAATTACATCTACTGCTTGATTCAGCTACTCTAATGTTCTTTACAGTAGGGGTAGAAATACTTCTCTTACCTTGGGCGTGGGGTATCTCTTCACGGCTGCTCCAGCAAAACATAGCTGCTGCTCCTTACCTTGGACTAGGGTATCTCCTCACAGCCGCCCCTCCTGACCTTGAACGGTGAGTAGCTCCACTCGGCCTTTCTGCACCCGTGCAGCCGCTGCTCCTTGGACATGGGGTAGGCCCCTAACCCTAACCCTAACCCTTCCAGCCGCCGCCCCTGACCTCAGACGTGGAGTAGCTCCTCTCAGCCTACCGTCTTACTTGGGTTTCTCTTGCCTTAGACGTCCAAGGTAAGAGAAACCCAAGTAAGCCGGTAGGTGCTGAGGGCGTCAGAGGGCAGACACACTGAAACCATAATCACAGAAAACTACCCAATCTGATCACACTACCATAGCCTTGTCTAACTCAATGAAACTAAGCCATGCCGTGTGGGGCCAACCCAAGACAGGCAGGTCATGGTGGAGAGGTCTGACAGAACGTGGTCCACTGGAGAAGGGAATGGCAAACCACTTCAGTATTCTTGCCTTGAGAACCCCATGAACAGTATGAAAAGGCAAAATGATAGGATACTGAAAGAGGAACTCCCCTGGTCGGTAGGTGCCCAATATGCTACTGGAGATCAGTGGAGAAATAACTCCAGAAAGAATGAAGGGATGGAGCCAAAGCAAAAACAATACCCAGCTGTGGATGTGACTGGTGATAGAAGCAAGGTCCAGTGTAAAGAGCAATATTGCATAGGAACCTGGAATGTCAGGTCCATGAATCAAGGCAAACCGGAAGTGGTCAAACAGGAGATGGCAAGAGTGAACATGGACATTCTAGGAATCAGCAAACTAAAATGGACTGGTAAAATGGACTGGAATGGGTGAATTTAACTCAGATGACCATTATATCTACTACTGCGGGCAGGAATCCCTCAGAAGAAATGGAGTAGCCATCTGGTCAACAAAAGAGTCCAAATGCAGTACTTGGATGCAATCTCAAAAACGACAGAATGATCTCTGTTTGTTTCCAAGGCAAACCATTCAATATCAGGGTAATCCAAGCCTATGCCCCAACCAGTAATGCTGAAGATGCTGAAGTTGAACGATTCTATGAAGACCTACAAGACCTTCTAGAACAAACACCCAAAAAAGATGTCCTTTTCATTATAGAGGACTGGAATGCAAAAGTAGGAAGTCAAGAAACACCTGGAGTAACAAGCAAATTTGGCCTTGGAGTACAGAATGAAGCAGGGCAAAGGCTAATAGAGTTTTGCCAAGAGAACGCACTGGTCATAGCAAACACCCTCTTCCAACAACACAAGAGAACACTCTACACATGGACATCACCAGATGGTCAACACTGAAATCAGATTGATTATATTCTTTGCAGCCAAAGATGGAGAAGCTCTCTACAGTCAGCAAAAACAAGACCGGGAGCTGACTGTGGCTCAGATCATGAACTCCTTATTGCCAAATTCAGACTTAAATTGAAGAGAGTAGGGAAAACCACTAGACCATTCAGGTATGACCTAATCAAATCCCTTATGATTATACAGTGCAATTATGTGGAAGTGAGAAATAGATTTAAGGGCCTAGATCTGATAGACAGAGTTCCTGATGAACTATGTACAGAGGTTCATGACATTGTACGGGAGACAGGGATCAAGACCATCCCCATGGAAAAGCAATGCAAAAAAGCAAAATGGCTGTCTGAGGAGGCCTTACAAAAAGCTGTGAAAAGAAGAGAAGCGAAAAGCAAAGGAGGAAAGGAAAGATATAAGCATCTGAATGCAAAGTTCCAAAGAATAGCAAGGAGAGATAAGAAAGCCTTCCTCAGCGATCAATGCAAAGAAATAGAGGAAAACAACAGAATGGGAAAGACTAGAGATCTCTTCAAGAAAATTAGAGATACCAAGGGAATATTTCATGCAAACATGGGCTCAATAAAGGACAGAAATGGTATGGACCTAACAGAAGCAGAAGATATTAAGAAGAGGTAGCAAGAATACACAGAAGAACTATACAAAAAAGATCCTCATGGATCTCATGGATCTCCTCTCGGATAACCACGACGGTGTGATCACTGACCTGGAGCCGGACATCCTGGAATGTGAAGTCAAGTGGGCCTTAGGAAGCATCACTACGAATGGAATGATGGAATTCCAGTTGAGCTATTTCAAATCCTGAAAGATGATGCTGTAAAAGTGCTGCACTCAATATGCCAGCAAATTTGGAACTCAGCAGTGGCCACAGGACTGGAAAAGGCCAGTTTTCATTCCAATCCCAAAGAAAGGCAATGCCAAAGAATCCTCAAACTACTGCACAATTGCACTCATTATTTTACATGCTAGTAAAGTAATGCTCAAAATTCTCCAAGCCAGGCTTCAGCAATACGTGAATCGTGAACTTACAGATGTTCAAACTGGTTTTAGAAAAGGCAGAGGAACCAGAGATCAAATTGCCAACATCTGCTGGATCATCAAAAAGCAAGAGAGTTCCAGAAAAACATCTATTTCTGCTTTATTGACTATGCCAAAGCCTTTGACTGTGTGGATCACAATAAACTGTGGAAAACTCTGAAAGAAATGGGAATACCAGACCACCTGACCTGCCTCTTGAGAAATCTGTATGCAGGTCAGGAAGCAACAGTTAGAACTTGACATGGAACAACAGACTGGTTCCAAATAGGAAAAGGAGTATGTCAAGGCTGTATATTGTCACTCTGCTTATTTAACTTATATGCAGAGTACATGATGAGAAACACTGGGCTGGAAGAAGCACAAGCTGGAATCAAGATTGCCGGGAGAAATATCAATAACCTCAGATATGCAGATGACACCACGCTTATGACAGAAAGTGAAGAGGAACTCAAAAGCCTCTTGAGGAAAGTGAAAGAGGAGAGTGAAAAAGTTGGCTTAAAGCTCAACATTCAGAAAACGAAGATCATGGCATCTGGTCCCATCACTTCATGGGAAATAGATGGGGAAACGGTGGAAACAGTGTCAGACTTTATTTTTTGGGGCTCCAAAATCACTGCAGATGGTGATTGCAGCCATGAAATTAAAAGATGCTTACTCCTTGGTGGAAAGTTATGACCAACCTAGATAGCATATTCAAAAGCAGAGACATTACTTTGCCAACAAAGGCCCATCTAGTCAAGGCTATGGTTTTTCCAGGGTTATGTATGGATGTGAGAGTTGGACTGTGAAGAAAGCTGAGTGCCGAAGAATTGATGCTTTTGAACTGTGGTGTTGGAGAAGACTCTTGAGAGTCCCTTGGACTGCAAGGAGATCCAACCAGATCTCCTTTAGGATCTCCATCCTAAAGGAGATCAGTCCTGGGTGTTCATTGGAAGGACTGATGCTGAAGCTGAAACTCCAGTACTTTGGCCACCTCATGTGAAGAGTTGACTCATTGGAAATGAACCTGATTCTGGGAGAGATTGGGGGCAGGAAGAGAAGGGGACAACAGAGGATGAGATGGCTGGATGGCATCACTGACTTGATGGACGTGAGTCTGAGTGAACTCTGGGAGTTGGTGATGGACAGGGAGGCCTGGCGTGCGGAGATTCATGGGGTTGCAAAGAGTCAGACACGACTGAGCGACTGAACTGAACTGAGAAATACTTCATTAGTTAAGAAACTTACCCATAACCTTTTCCAAGTATTTAGTTTTTAGCCTCCCAAAAGCTGACTTGTTGCCCTGAATTTCCTGAGATGTTATGTGGACTGTACCCTTCTAGCCCAGTCTGAGCAAGACAAAAGTTAGCTTATTCATCAGTTCATAAGACCCAAAGCAAATCTAGTGAAATGGGAAGTCTTTCCCTATATATCTAAATGTTTGCTTCTGTTTTTGAAATGAGCCTCCTAAAATCTTTCTTTAGGGATGAGATGGAATATAAAAACATATTAAGTGATATAATTAATTTTAAATATTCAAAGAGCACAGTTATTTCATTATTAATGATTAACTGTTGCATGAAAGAAAATAGAGTGGTTTCTCTAGGGGCAGGGACTGTATCTTCTTCTTGCATTGTATAGAAGACTTGGTACACTGGTTGTGCAAAGCAGATATTTGAATGAATGAGTGAATGAGTGAAAGGTTCTTTCTTAGTCTGGAAATAGCAGGATTGAGAGTTGGGAGAAAGTGCTCCATAGTGGAAATAGCATGCATTTTGGAGCTAGGCAGATCTTGGCCAGAATCCCAGATGTAGCACTTACCTGTCATGTGGCTTTCAGCTTGCCACTTAACTTTTATAGGCCCCAGTTTCAAAATTTGTGCAATGAGGGTTATGTGATGGTAATAATGTTTATATTGCAGAGTTGTCATATAAATGATAAATAAGGCACATAAAGCTCCAGGCACATAGTAAGTGATAACAGTGTGGAAACTGGATCACATTACTGGTCAGTCACATCCTTCACTGAAAATATGAGTCCTAAAGAGCAGCCCAACCCCTCTCAGGATACAAGGGAAAATATTTTCAATATACCCTGAAATGATGGCATCAAAGTAAGATGGGAATAAAAGCCTTTCATGTTTTGAGTAATTCTAAAATAGCTTGTGAAATATCACTGAGAAGATTAAAGTTTTCTGGAAGGCAACCTAGGCTATATCTATCACCTCCCTTTTGTGTTGATGAAGAACTCTAACAGCTCAGAAGAATCACATGATTGAGTCCATATGCAGCTTGCTTTGTAAATGCTCAGATAACACATGGGAAACTTCAATTAGGTTGCCTCTTTTCCAAGCAGCATGAGATACTATACACAGATTCATTTCTCAAAGGCTCTCATTTTAGTGTTTCTATAGTGATGTTGGCTATTTTTTTTAAGCGGTTGCTTTAGACAGGGGTAGGCATTCAGGTCAGCAGAAGATATGGGCACACCCTGGAGAAGGCAATGAGACTGATAAGGCCCTGAGTTTACCACCCCAGCTTGATCAGCACAGGCGCCTGTGCTAACCATAGCTTCTGGATTAGCCCTCAACAGTGATGACAGGTTGTTGCCTGTGACATGACCCAGCTGAACTCTTGCTGTCCCAATTCTGGAAACACTGCTCCCTGGGAAAGCTGACCATCCAGGAGCATGTCAAATGACCAAATAGGAAAGCCAGAGGTCATCTCATTCGTATGCAGTTCGCTACTTCTAGTCCGTTAAGTTTTAGGGCATGGAATGGAAGACATTGAATCTAGAAGGGATCTTAACTGGTCCAACACCCTCCCTATATTGACAAGAAACTAAAGGGTAACTGCTTCTGGGAGGGTCATGTCCATGGCGAGCACCACAGCCGATACGATACCTCTGCTAGGTCATGCAGATGTATGTCCGCTTTTCTACAGACTTTTATAACTTAAAGGAAACAGAAAGAGAAAATGGGTATCACTATTCAACTCATGGCTACCAAAATTCAAGCTGCATGTTCTCATTAGAGTTGGTTATAATAATAGCATTTTCATACAATGGATAACCTAATAAAGTAAGACTGCATAAACTTACGTTTTTTATTTATAATAAAATGTTTACATCTACCTGCTTCTAAAAAGGATTACTCAGGGAGTTTCAGGGAGAATGGATACATGTATTTGTATGGCTGAGTCCCTTTGCTGCCCATTTGAAACTATCTCAACATTGTTAATCCGCTATGTGTGTGTGGGTGCTAAGTCACTTCAGTTGTGTCCGACTCTTTGCAACCCTATGGATTGTAACCCACCAGGCTCCCCTGTCCGTGGGATTCTCCAGGCAAGAATACTGGAGTGGGTTGCCATGCCCTCCTCCAGGGGATCTTCCTGACCCAGGGATTGAACTCTCATCTCTTATGTCTCCTGCATTGGCAGGTGGGTTCTTTGCCACTGATGCCACCTGGGAAGCCCGTTAATTGAGAAAAAGTTTAATAAAAAAAACTTTTAACAGTAAAACACATAGAATGGTTAAAAACTGAAGGTGAAATAAGTGAGACCAGTATATCAACTAAGGAACAAGGGAGATAAGTGATTCAGGAGACTAGAATCAGATAGTTAAAATGAGTATTAAATTTAACTTTGAGATTCTTAGCAGCCAATGAAAAAAAGGAAAAATAATGGTTTAAAAGTCAATTGTTATCTCTCTAAATGAATCACTTCAGCTCTTCCAGTAAAATTTCAATTCTTCCTGGCACTGAATTGTAAGAGGAATTTATTGCATGGGTTTTTCTTCAAAGGGTACTGAATAACGTAACAGAAAACGCCTTTGATGTCATCAGGTAGAAGCTGCAGAAGTGGTACCAAATTGAAACATTCACATGAATATTTTACAAAATTTAATTTTAATTAATGTAGTTACTTAATTGTAAATTTTTTGGTAAATATTTTTTAAATATAACTGTAAATATTTACAGTATGGAATCCCATGAAGACTTTTTGGAATTACATTTGTAAGCTGGCATAAGGAAGTTGGCACAAAGAAAGCAAGTCTGGGGAGGAAGAATGATGTGATGGAGAAGTAACATTTTAAATCCCGGATGTGTCTTTCAAAGCACGTGGGCTAACTCGGAACATTTGCACGCACGGAGTGTGGGAGCCAGGTTTCCCTCGGCCTCTGGAAAGTGGCTGCGGTAGGAGTGCTGAGGTGGCAACGGCAGAGCCCTCGTCCACAGCTCGGTGATCTCACAATGCCGCCTACCTGGAAAGGCTGCAGAGTTCTGAATGCTGCTCTTTTGGTCGGATTTTCAAACTGAGAATGAGGGAGGTAGCGCAGTGAAAAATCATCTGCTTCAGGAAGTGGGGAAATTGTGACAGTATAACTTTCAAAAATAGGCAACTTTCTACTTGTCTTGAAGCTTATGGTCAAGAATTGCCATCATCACGCCTGGGGAACTGGAGGGGGGCTGTCAGGCAGAGTGACCAGCGAGAGGAGCTGGCTGGGAGAGGGAGACGGGAGACAGCAGGTCTCATAAACAGCTCCTTCAAGCTTGGGCCAGGATTCCCAGGCCCATTCCACTGGGGCTTGGGCGCGAAGACAGAGTCCTATGCTCTGTACATCCCAAAAGTTAAAGTTATAGATAAGCTAACCAAAGATAGGTAAAATATACCTCATCCTTCTACCTTCATAAATAGACCTGCAGAATATCAGAGCAGGTTCTAGAAGATCAGGTTCAAATTTAGAACCTCAAGTTCTGGGAGCTTTGCCCCAGTCCCTAGTCAGAGCCCCTTGCCTTCCTACCTCTGGCTTTATGCTTCCTTGAAAAGGGTTCAGGCACATGTGTGTGGACATCCTAGTCTGCATGTTCAAGATCCTGTCACACCTCCTTAGCCAGCTAAACCAGAGCCTCTTGGGTCACCCTTCAGTCGGAAGGGTACACAGACCACTGGTAGAATTCACCACAGGAAAAGAAGGACCTAGATACGAGGATTATGGAGACCCTAAAGGCCAGCTAAAGGCATCTGCACAGCTGATCTGGCTCTCTGGTGGGGATCTTGTCCTTTCTCATTGCTCTGTATAAGGTCTTCCTAAAGCTGTGTATGTGCCAAGTCACTTCAGTCATGTCCTACTCTTTGCGACCCTATGGGCTGTAGCCTTGCAGTGCCCCTCTGTCCATGGGATTCTCCAGGTAGGAACACTGGAGTGGCTATTGCCAAGACCTCCTGCAGGGGATCTTCCTGACAGGGAATGAACCCTTGTCTCCTGTGTCTCCTGCTTTGGCAGTTGGGTTCTGTACTGCTAGAGCCCCTGGGAAGCCCTCCTAAAGCTGCACCATTAAACAAATGAGACCACACAGATAGAGGAGGCTCTAGGCTCCTCCCCTATAGGAACTCCTCCCAAATCTAGAAGAATTCCCCTGCTCTGCCTTTGCACCCAGGGCAGCTCCTCTGGTTACTTCTACTGGCTCCCTCAGCCCATTACACATACACAGGCACCTGTGTCCCACCTTGTGACCATGGAGAGCTGAGCCGTGCCCTGGGTGATACACCAGGTCGTCTGTCCATATTGCATATCTATAAGGGCTTCCCTGATAGCTCAGTTGGTAAAGAATCTGCCTGCAATGTGGGAGACCCCAGTTCAATTCCTGGATCAGGAAGATCCCCTGGAGAAGGGATAGGTTACCCACTCCAGTATTCTGGCCTGGAGAATTCCATGGACCGTATAGTCTATGGGGTCACAGAGTCGGACATGGCTGAGCGACTTTCAGTTCACTTCACTTCACTTACCCATAGCTACACCCAGTTCTGTCCATGGTGCTGAGTGGTTGTTGGTTACTCTGGATGTCATGGCCATCTTAACTGCAAGTTAGTCCCTTGGGTCTGCCTCATTCAGGTGCCTCTCCTTAATGACACCTGAAAGCTTTCTTTCTCTTGGGACTTTCTAATGACAACAAATAAGTCAATCGAGGGGATGAGGTTTCAAACAGACTTGGGTTGGAAGGCCAGATCTGCCACTCACTAGCTTTGTGAACTTTGGCAGGTTACTCAAATTCCCTAAATTTCAGTTTCCTCATCTGAAAAATGAGGGAGATATACTCACCACGTAAGCTCAGTGTAAGAATTAGACGAGCTAACATATATAAAAGTGCATGGCTCCTGGCAAATGTTTGTCAAATGTCTAAGTTCTTATTTCAAAAGTATTTCTCATGGCATAATTTCGTCCAAAATCTATAGAGTTTCCTTCTAAGTCTGGGTTCTCAATGCCTTTGGAAATTGTCTTTGTTCCTCTCTTGTCTGTCCCTGATGTGACTTTCCTGTTCCTGCCAAGTAAATTTCCATGCATACTCACAAGTGACTCACACTTTCCAGCCTCCATAGCTCTGCTCCCGTTATTACAGCTACAGTATGTTCAGTCCCCGAGCAGCTTTTGGCATTGGACCTCCTTTCTCCAATTCCAGGTTTCAATTTGTGTCCAAACTTAGTTTGGTATTAACCTCTTCCAAAGAACCAATGCCACTCTCCTCTTCCAATGTGGAAGATTGTTTCCAACAATAACTGCAATTGACCTCTCTGATCCAATATCCTTTCTTGCAAAAGGATTTTCCTACCCTTGAAACTGGGAAGACTCTGTGAGTGCTTTGAGCAGTAAGATGAAGTCAGATATAATTTCCAATATTTCTGAGCCCATGCCTTAGGAAGGCAGGAAGCTTCCATGTTTTGCCATAGAATGCTCACTCTGAGTGAGGCAAACTCCCCTGTTAGAAGCCTGATCATCTCGAGATTGCCATTCCATAAGGAAGCCCAAGTCAGTTACACAGAAATCCCATTTGGAGAGACAAAGATTCCTGCCAACCCGCAGCTGTTTCAGCCATCTGTGTGCCAGCCTCCGGGGTGGTCCCCTGCGATCCCCAGCTGGGGTATTTGCACTCCTGTGTAGTCTTCTTGAACTAGGATTTGTCTGTGTGACCAATGACTTTTTGGTATGTCACTTCTGAGAATCAGATATCAAAGACTGTGGCTTTCATCTTTCTCTCCCATCACTTTCTCTAGAGAAATTCATGGAGCTTAAGTAAGTGGACAAAAGTCATTCACCGGGAGGAAGCAGTGAAACCTAAATTCAAATTCAGGCTACAGAATTTCAAAGCCCAAGTGATTAACCACTACTACACCTTCCTCACCTAGAATTTACGAGAGCCCAAAGAATTGATGCTTTTGAACTGTGGTGTTGGAGAAGACTCTTGAGAGTCACTTGGACTGCAAGGAGATCCAACCAGTCCATTCTGAAGGAGATCAGCCCTGGGATTTCTTTGGAAGGAATGATGCTAAAGCTGAAACTCCAGTACTTTGGCCACCTCATTCGAAGAGTTGACTCATTGGAAAAGACTCTAATGCTGGGAAGGATTGGGGGCAAGAGGAGAAGGGGACGACAGAGAATGAGATGGCTGGATGGTATCACTGACTCGATGGACGTGAGTCTGAGTGAACTCTGGGAGTTGGTGATGGACAGGGAGGCCTGGCGTGCTGCGATTCATGGGGTCTCAAAGAGTCGGACAACTGATCTGATCTGAAAATACATGTCTTATTGCTTAGTGAAAGTGAAAGCGAAGTTGCAGTGAAGTTGCTCAGTCGTATCTGACTCTTTGCGACCCCATGGACTGTAGCCTACCAGGTTCCACCATCCATGGGATTTTCCAGGCAAGAATACTGGAGTGGGTTGCCATTTCCTTCTCCCGGAGATCTTCCTGACCCAGGGATTGAACCCGTGTCTCCCACATTGTAGGCAGACGCTTTACCATCTGAGCCACCAGGGAAGTCAACTCCCAAACCCCCACCCTACTCCTATGAATGAGCCAATGCATATTTCATTTTCTAAGTGAAACTGCATGAGATTTATTATACCACAAATGTTCATTTGGTGTAAGCCCAAAAAAAAAAAAACAAAAAAACAGTATGGTCACTTTAATTATTTATTTTTATTGTTTCCTGTGCTTTGCCCAAATATTTTGTTTCATTTCTTTATGCATACATGCAGGCTACTCCTTCTTCTGTAGTATAAAACAAAGTAGAAAAAAGTTTTATTTAATAACGCCAGGCAATTCTCTCCTTTGTCTCTGACTTCCTTCCTCTCCTCTCATATTTCTTTACTGATATGCATCGAGAGGCTTAGCTGCAATCTTAAACCAACTAACACACCCGTTCATCCACTGTGCCCCAGGATGCTGCCTTCGGGCTAAGATATTAATTCTCTTTTATGCTGCTAATGCCAAGGTTTTGTTCTCTAAATTTCATCTATTAAATCTATTTTATGTTGCTTTTACAATTGAGTATTAAGATAACTTGCTGCTGACTTCTCAGTAGCCTCCTATGTGCAAGGCTAGGTCATGATCTATGAGGGCTAAAAGAAGCTGCATTGAGGAGGCTTCCTGCCCTCAAAAAGCTTAAAACTAGCATATACATTGGAAGGACTGATGCTGAAGCTGAAGTTCCAATACTTTGGCCACCTGATGCAAAGAGCTGACTCACTGGAAAAGACCCTGATACTGGGAAAGATTAAAGGCAAACGATGAAAGAAGGGGGCAGCAGAGGATGAAATGGTTAGATAGCATCACCGACTAGATGGACATGAATTTGAGCAAACTCCAGGAGATAGTGGAGGACAGAGGAGCCTAATGCCAAGAGCCTGGAAATACCCTGATGCTGGGAAAGATTGAAGGCAGGAGGAGAAGTGGATGACAGTTGGATGGCATAACCGCTCAATGGACATGAGTTTGAGCAAACTCTGGGAGATGGTGAAGGACAGGAAAGCCTGGTGTGCTGTCCTCCATGAGGTCGCAAAGAGTTGAACACGACTGAGCGACTGAACAACAAGTGATGTTAATCTATCAGGTTCTCTTGGTGGGACAGCAGGATGGGTGAGAAGGAATTCATTCATTCACTCCCCAAATATTTTTGGAGCATCTGCATCATTGTAGGCATTGTTTTATGCATTTGGAACTCATCTGTGAAGGAAACACTTGGGACTTATAGAGCTTATGTAGGGACAGATACTAAAGAATAAGCTTAATATATGAAAGCTAAAGATGATGCCTGTTAGCTGAAAATAATAGAACAGAGTAAGGGAGAATATATATATATATATATATATATTTTTTTTTTTTATCAGTTCTGTATTTCAGGTGTGTTATAGATGCTCCTAATCATCAAAATAATCCAGTCCTGTAACTTGAAAAATAAGAAAATCTGGGCTCAGAGGAATTAAGTAACTTTGATCTTTACAATTTGAAGGCCTCCATACCACTGTACCATGTTATCTTGCTCTAGAAAAACTAAAAAAAAAAGATTCAAACAAAGCTCAGTGGAAGGAAATGAGAAAGCAATGAATCCTGAAGGGGCTTTGTGGAAGGCTTCATGGAGGAGGGGGCACCTGATTTGGGTCTTAAAAAGTAAGCAGTGTGTCCTTAAAAAAAAAGTCAGCTTACCCTCTGTAGCACTACAACCTTTAAATGAAATGCAAAGAATATAAAGCAGTTCTCTCATAATAAGGAATGGCGCTGCCTCGTCAGCGTTTTTAAAATAAAAAAGCCCATGGCTCTGAGCCAGAGAGACCTCTCCTGAAGAGGGGATGGCCTGGACCCAAGCCTCAGGCCCCAAGCCTTCCCAAGGTGCTTGCAGATGGCCTCTGGGAGCATAACTCCTCAGAGCTCATGGAAGGTCTGAATGTGACTGCCCTTGTTCATTCTTTATATGTGGCAGAGCTATGCCGGTGACTTTTCCCATTACGGAAATTGGGGCTATATTTTTCCTAAGACTGTATTTATTAATGGTAATGCCTTGGCTCTCTTCCAATCCATCTTCTGAATGGAGAGCTTATACGCATACCACTGAAAAATGTAAATTGAATTTTTTCCATTTTCTGACCTATGTTCTTCTTACGCTTGATGGACTGTTATCTAATGTTTCTAGTAATGGTTTTCCTTTTGTGTACTTTTGATTAAAGTGTAATGTACATACAGAGAACTATAAAAGTCTTGAGTGTTCAGCTTGTCATATTTTCACAAAATGAACATATGCGAGTAACCAGTACCCAGATTAAGAAACAGAACCTCAGGGGACTTCCCTGGTGGTCCAGTGGTTAAGACTCCATGCTCCCAAAACAGAGGGCCTGGGTTTGATCCCTGGTGAGGGAACCAGATCCCACATGCCACAACTAAGAATTCGCATGCTGCAACTAAGACCCAGCATGGCCAAATAAATAAAATAAATATTAAAAAAAAAAACCAGAACCTTCCCAAACCCTCCAAGCCCACTCATGTCTCTCTCGGTTACTGTCCCCAAAGGGACAGTGGTTACCCCAAGGATAACTACAGTCTGACTGCTAATAATTATGGCATGTTTTACCTGACTTGAACATTGTATAATGAGAAATGGAATCACATAGAATATACTCTTTCTCCTTGGGCTTTTTCTGCTCAACGTTACGTCTGTGTGATAAACCCACGTGGTGTCCGTGGCAGTAACAGCTTGTGCATTCTTGGGTTGTGCACTATTCCATAGAGTATCCACACAGTGGTTAGACCACCTTGTTCCTATTCATTCTGCTGTTGATGGCATTTGGGTTATTCCAATATGGGGTGAAAGCACTTAGCTGATTGCTTTAAACACAGTTGATGAAACTTACGTTTATGAAACTTCTCTGTGCTTGATAAGAACAATTATTATGCTGTTAATGGGTATCATTGCAAGCAAAAGTATAAGCTTAAAGGATATTGTACTAGAGAGTAGGCGCCTTGAAAACAATGTGTATATTTTAGTCCCCAGTAGATTCCCAGAGCCTGTTTTTTGCTGAGGGCTGACATACAGAGGGATTCAACAGACATTTGATGAAAGTATAAATGAACATTACAAATAGTCACATTTTATCTTTAATTAAGAAAACTACCCACCAAAGAGGCCATCTTACTATTGATGAACTTATGTCAATGTGGGTGTGTCATTAAGGCTGAACGTTTGTTGGGCAGGGCTACTGCCAAAGGAATATCTGCAGTGGGTTGGGAGCAAGTAATGCTGCTGCTGCTGCTGTTGCTGCTAAGTTGCTTCAGTCGTATCTGACTCTCAGCGACCGCATGGACTGCAGCCCACCAGGCTCCTCCGTCCATGGGATTGTCCAGGCAAGAGTACTGGAGTGGGGTGCCATTGCCTTCTCCGCAAGTAACACTAGATGACCCAATTCTAAGATGCTAGGATTCTATTTAATGTGTTGTAATTGTTGTTGTTGTTCAACCACTAAGTCGTGTCCAACTCTTTGTGACCCCATGGACTGCAGCATGCCAGGCTGTTCTGTCCTCTGCTATCTCCCAGCATTTGCTCAAACTCATGTCCATTGAGTCGGTGATGCCATCCAACCATCTCATCCTCTATCATCACCTTTTCCTCCTGCCCTCAATCTTTAGTATCATCAGGGTCTTTTCCAATGAGTCAGTTCTTCGCATCAGGTGCCCAAAGTATTGGGCATCAGCATCAGTCCTTTCAATGAATATTTAGAGTTGATCTCCTTTAGGATTGACTGGTTTGGTCCCCTTGCTGTCCAAGGGACTCTCAAGAGTCTTCTCTAGCACCAGAGTTCAAAAGTGTCAATTCTTTGACGCTCAGCCTTCTTTATGGTCCAACTCTCACATCCATACAAGACTTTTGGAAAAAATATAGCTTTGACTATATGGACTTTTATTGGCAAAGTGATGTCTCTGCTTTTTAATACACTAAGTTTGTCATAGCTTTTCTTCCAAGGAACAAGCATCTTTTCATTTCATGGCTGCAGTCACCATCTGCAGTGATTTTGGAGACCAAGAAAATAAAATCTGCTACTGTTTAGTTACATAAATAATTTTGTTTTGGGTTGAAATTCAATAAGAAGAGGAGGAAACATTTTTTTGTTTTATTTTTTGCTTTGGGGTTACTGGTTTTTATGGAGTTTTGTTTTCTGTTTTGGATATTTTTGCTGCATTAAATAATTTCCCAGGAGCAGCAGAGGAAGCTGGTGTTTCAGTAAGTAGCAACTTTCACTATGCATTTATTTTCTTAATTTTCATGTTTATTTTGTAACAAAGGCTTCGATCCTTATGTCAAATGGCTTTAATGATATTATTGTTTCTACTCAAGGTAGAACAGAATTCTCCAACAAACAGTACAGCATAACCCTACAGAACAGAAATTCAGGAGCCAGATAACCCAGGGTGAATCCTGCGTGGTTCTCTCAGTTATTACTGCATGATTTGGGGCCATTTATCCAGCCTCTCTGTGCTTTGGGTTCCTCATCAGTAAAATGTGGCCAGAAACAGTACCTACCTCACCGAGTCATCGTAGGAGTTGGTATATATACAGCGCTTGAAATGATGCTTGACGTATAGCGAGCACTTGATCAGTATTCGCGCTTGTTACAGGTACCATTACTCACATTGTAGATGTTGGCTAAATGCTGCACATCTTATTCAATTAGTATTTATTAAAATGTTTAGGTTAGGAGAGATGCTGTAAGTAGTAGTATCTATTTAGTCTCAGGGCAGGGCAAGGACCATGATGTTTCTTTTCTTCCACGATAAAACATGTGGCCCTTTGGAGGTAGGAAGGTTGGAGAGGAACAGTCCACAGAATCAGCAGAAAGATACCACAGGCAAGCACTGAGAAAGAAGGTGAAAAAGTCCTGGGGATTGTCTCCAGGGGATCCCCATTGTCAGAGCCTTGGGGATCCTGAACCAGAGGAGATGAGTCCCAGGTGAAAATGCAGTTCACCCAGGTCTGAAGAATGATAAAATCTGCTTAGATAAGGCAGTGTTCCTCTCCTCATTTGTTCACTAACCAGGCCCCCATTCCTTTATTCCTTTTTTTTTTTTCCTATTAAGGACTTACCTCTTAGTATTCCTCCCCCGGTATTCTTGATCAAAATCCTCCAGAGCATTTAAAACTTTGGCATTTAAATCTGTTTATGCTGCGATTCATGGGGTCGAAAAGAGTTGGACAGGACTGAGCGACTGATCTGATCTGATCTGATAAGTCCCTATTTTCACTGATGACTTTTTGTCTGTATGCACTGGAATTAAAGGATCAAAAGAAAGTGATCTGTAACAATTCATAACCGTACCAAGTCATAGATTAAACTCAGATAAACCTTAAACTTGGAAATATGTGATTTTCCTCCCCATTCATCAAACTTAGATAATTTACTTCTTTAAGGGAAAGCAATAGGGAGTAAAGGATCTATACTTCCTTACTACTTGTCTGGATTAAAAAATAACAATATGAAAGCTGTGTCTCAAAATATAAACACATATGACTACATGCAAATTTAAAATGTTTTTACTTTTTAAAATAAAAAGCACAATCAACACAAAGATAAATTAAACAATAGAAATTTATAATAAATGTAACAAAAAGTTATCATTATAATTTCTCATTAAGAAATTAATACTTAAGAAATTCACAGAAAATGCTATATAACCACTTAGTTAATATACCAAAAATGTTCAGCTGCACTACTAATGGAAATACCAATAAAAACAACAAATAAATCTCTCTTTATCAAAACAGCAAGTGTTTAAATAATAATACCCAGAACTGTAATGGCACCCCACTCCAGTACTCTTGCCTGGAAAAATCCCATGAACGGAGGAGCCTGGTGGGTTGCAGTCCATGGGGTCGCTAAGAGTTGGGCATGACTGAGCGACTTCACTTTCACTTTTCACTTTCATGCATTGGAGAAGGAAATGGCAAGCCACTCCAGTGTTCTTGCCTGGAGAATCCCAGGAATGGGGGAGCTTGGTGGG
Organism: Bubalus kerabau; assembly: GCF_029407905.1. Lineage (NCBI taxonomy): Eukaryota > Metazoa > Chordata > Mammalia > Artiodactyla > Bovidae > Bubalus > Bubalus kerabau. Next base: position 11,673,722 of record NC_073633.1, read on the forward strand.
CTGCCGTCCATGGGGTTGCACAGAGTCAGACACGACTGAAGTGACTTAGCAGCAGCAGCAGAGCTGTTGAAGATGGAAGGGTAGAAAGGTGTCACTCAGAAACTAAATTGGTAAAATCCATTAGGATTTAATTCAGCAATGAATGTCATATAGCTGATTATACCTTTGGATCCAATAAACCCACTGCTGGAAATTCATTTTAAGTGTTCAAAAATCTAGTAAAGTTTAGTCAACAAAGATATCCTTTATAACACTACTTGGATAGTGAAACATATGAAATCACCCAAAATTAGCAGGTTGATTTTGCATTTTGTTCAACACAGCAATGAAAAACAATGTTTACATAATTTGTAACATAATGGAAACGAATTCTATAGCAATGTTAAGTGAGGGAAACAGGTTATAAAGTACACCATGATTTCAGTTAGGTACATACGTTACAAGCAAAGTTCAAAAAAATCTAGGCATCACACAAAAAGACAAATGAAATATATCAAAAGAGAATCTAAACAGTTGTTTCTGGCTGGTAGGACTAGGTCTAAGGTTTTCCTACTTTCAGTTTATCCAAGTTTGTATACATTATCCAAATGAGCTATAGCTCATTTGTAAGAGGATGCTTACCTCTTACACTGAAAAAAATTTTTTGGTCATTGAGAAAGTAAATGTGTGAGGAAACGAAAATGTAGGAGCTTTCCTTTTTTTCCCCTTGTTTCTTCCCAGCCCAAGTTTCCCTCTGTGATCACATCATGGCCTGCAAGTTCAAGTAGTCAAGCCACTGGAGGCTATGTTAAAGACTAAGAGGAAACCCCAAATGTTTTAGTACTTGATTTTCATGGAAAATTTATTTTCCTCCAGTCAAGTCTGAGAAAATTTTAAAATTCATTTTTCCAAAACATTAAATCATATTAGTTATGTAACTGATTAAGTACCTTTTGGTTTTTGAAATCACTGTGCTTGAGAAAGGTTTAAGCATATTCATATTAGGGATTATGAGCAAGAGGTAAGATTCTCCTGTCTAATTTTTTTGTGAGTTGCCTTCACCAAGGGCAGGCTATTACTGGGAGGTGAATGAAGAAGGTACTGCAGTTTTAAAACTTATGAAAGGCTGGTGACTAGACTGTAAAAGGGTCTAGGCTGACTTCCATGGAATGCTGGGCTCTGTATGTCATCCAAATCTCCTAAGATTCTGAAGCCCCAGGGCCATGGCTACCGGCAGCCTGGGACCTGGGACCAAGAAGAGCGCGTGTCTATTGTGTTTCATCTTTGTCAGCTCATCTCAAGACCAGGGCACTGGTTCATCATGCTGCTGTCTTCTCAGACTCTCAAAATAAGGTCCCAACCAGAGGTTCTTATTAAAACTCAATTCCTACAATTTCTCCCTTGGAAATCCTCTTTCTTCCAACAGAGTCTAATTCTAGAGTAGCTACTACTTCAAAATAAAATACAGGAAATAAATTCTGATTTATTATTTATTCTCCTCTCTTGGAGAGTTTATATTATTATAAATTAAATCATATGTTATGCATAACATACTATACTATTATAAGTGAATATATTAATACCACACAGAACTACTATAATCATATGCATTAATAATATTCTAATTTTAAAATATTAGTCCTAGAAAATGAAACATTTGAATGGAGTTTCAGGCTCTGTTGTTACTCAATAGTGGAGAGATTTTAGGACTTCCTGTGTATTCTGTAGGGCTTCCGAGGTGATTCAGTAGTAAAGAATCCACCTGCCAATGGAGGAGATGTGGGTTCGATTCCTGGGTTGGAAAGATCCCTGGAGAAGGAAATGGCAACCTACTCGAGTATTCTTCCCTGGGAAATCCCATGGACAGGGGAACCTGGTGTGCTATACTCCATGGGGTCACAAAAGTCAAACATGACTTAGCAACTAAACAGCACTGTTCTCTCTCTCACACTCCATTGATGTATATGGCTGACTTAGGCTGTAGACCATATGAGATATTTTAATTCCTAATTTTTCAATATGGATCAAAAAAAGTGAAACACTCAAGAATTTCAGATGACTATTGTGGATTCTAAAATTTATGGCAAGCATCTGTGCCTGAAGAAACATGACCTTTTTTTTTGGTTTCAGATGTCATTTTTCTTTTCAGTTCAACACTTGAGGTCATGAATCTATGTCACATTGCTCAACGAAACTCCCTGATTGACACAAGCTCTGTGATACAATGCTACTCTCTGGAATTGAAATGAGAGAAATATATATTTTAGTCTGGAATACACCAGCCATTACGTCACATAGCAGACCTTTTGATTCTATGGTTCAGAGGTCACATATCATTCAGTCTTCAGTCATGGACCGGCAGAAGGTTGATTGATTGGTGTGTGATGCTGTGAGGTTGATCTGTTCACATCTATGCTAAACGAGTCAAAAATCAAGTGTGACATTTTCACTGTCCAAAATAATTTTGCAGGAAATAATTCTTGCCATGGATTTGTCTTTTATAATAAAACAATAGATTTCCATCACTAGTTCTGGTCTAGAACTATCATTTTATCAAATACCCAGAGTGTTTTTTATTTGGTTTCATTTTTTAGTTTTTAGGTAATTCAGTTTTGCCTCTTTAATACCAATTCTGTCTGTTCATGTTGAGATGTGCTTATGGGAGGCCATGTGTGTTATGAAAAGATAACTGGATTCTGAGTCTGTGCCAGCTTTGTGATCTAGCAAGTCCAGACTTCTGAACTTTTTTTCCTTGTCCATGGATAGAAGATCCTACTTTCTGCCCTACAAACCTCATAGGGTGTGGTGAGGATCAAATGCAGTATTACCAGTTAAGACACCATAGAGATGGAAACTATTAATCATTATTAATGAGAGAAAAGGCTGAAGGAATTTCTACATAAAATTAGCTTCACTGTATAAGCAGAACTGTAGTCCTTCACTTATGTGTTAACATAATAGGTTTTAATTTTGCTTCTGCAGCTAACTAGACACGTGACCTCGAACAAGTTATTTAATCTCTGAGACTCACCTGTACACATCAGTGCCTATCACTAGGGTTTTTGTGAGTGTCAAGGACTATAAATGAATGTAGAATTATAGATCTATGTGAAGGCTGAAATTACCTTTACCATTCTTTTGAGTTAAGTTAAAGTCTCACTAATTGGTCTAATCGCTTTGATCAAGGTTTATCATCATTCTGGAAAATTATGGCAAACAAAAAATATTTTTTCCCTGAAGCAAGGTTAATATTTAGGAGTGATTTAAATTATTTATTTTTTTTCTGTATCCTTTAGAGAAGTACTTTATAAAGACTAGTGATTACATCTTTAGAGAGAATATTTATTTTAGTTATGGTTAAAGTTTGTTCCACACAGAAGTACTGTTATGCATATTTGATTTCTCCTCTTCTTGGCATTTATTTATTGTATAAATCTGCCATGAGCCAGGCATTATGTCTAGATTAATGCCAGGAGTGCAAATGCAGACAGGAAATTGGGGGTGGTGAGGAGAAAGGTACTGAGGAGATCCTTGAGACCGTCCCTTCCCTTAAGCTGCTTCCACCAACGTGACCATGAATAAATCTGGTGCATTCTGGATCTCAGGTTCCAAGGGGAGCCCATTGCAGATCTTCAGTCTGTCCTGGGGTACACCAGATCCCCTCCATCAGCCCTGAGCTCATTGTAGCACTTGGGTGATCTACCTCTAGGACAACGCCACCCTAACCGTCTCCTGCCCAACCCCATTACACACCTGAAGCCAGCCTGGAACCTAGGCAGGTTTGCTTGTTCCAACTGTCATGGCCAATTAAATGCTCGTGTCTGTGGAGAAACAGCTTAGAGTGAAGAGAGATAAGTATTGGGAAAGACATACTTCTTAGTGCCTATTAGAATATAGATACAGACTAGAAACTTCCTAAGAGTTGAAGGAGAATAAATATTCCAACAAGTACTGAGCATTTTATTTTTTTCTATTACAAAAGCAAATTTAAACAGAATAAATTGGAAGGTGATTTATTTGCCTTATGAGTGTGACTAGAAGTTGAAATTTGATATTAGTATTACAAAGCAAATCTAATCACAGTTTATAAATAAAAATGCTTCAAGACACTTCAGAATACTAAGTTAAGTATATGTAGATTTTATAAAAGTTTTGTAAAACTGGAATATCCCTTTATAATGCTCTCTCATGATCTTGTGCATCTATTCAAGTTTGGAATGCCTTAGTATAAATGTATTAAATCATTCTCAAAATTCTGTAAGCAATCATAAATATTCTGACTTATGATAAAGAATGGAATGTTGGGTTAGTGAAGTGTTTTTTTTTTTATTATTTTTATTACCATAAACAGCTAAAATTATTTCCCATATTATTTTCTAATAATTTCTCAAAGACTAGATTTGTCATCTTTATTTCAACAAGGAACTTAGCTTGGTTCTAAGGATAACTGTGTCCGAAAGGGATGAAATACTACCCTCCCTCTACCCCGAACAGTACTCTGGGTAAGAGTTATATCTAAATGTGTGTAATAATTGACCATACCTTCTCCCTTTATACTCTTCTCTTTGAGACAGAGACACAATCATCATTATTTTCATTAGTTAGTATGTACAGAGGCCCTGCCACATGGGTGATTATACAGAGTGCAAAGAAGCATGGGAATCTGCCCTTAAATGGTATGCTACTGGGTTCATTCACTTGCAACTTTCTAAAATGGACACTGAAATAAACATACATCAGGAGAATTGCAAAACAGGGCTCTAGTAATCTACAGAATGCTCTCCATGTCAAATGCAAAACAAAAACAATGTTTTCTTTACTAAGGAGATGTATATATTTTGGTTCTTTTTTTTTTTTTTTTTTTTTTACTCTCTTAGTGAATGAATCCAGGAAGGAATGTTGAACTGAAACAGTTCAAATGTTCCTGAGTTTTCTTTGTCCCTGAGGCAAATACCTTAATGGCCTCTGAAATATTTATAAAATCTGCTGCCATCTTTGTCTAACAAGAACTGGGCAAGCTCTTTATTTGATGTAATTTTTAGAGTCTCAAAGAGGCAGTGGGAGGGAGGTCTGATTGGTGGTTATGTGAGCTTGGGTATCAGGGATTTTATGTATCTAAACAAACAAACCACACACACACAATTTTCCTATATTCAATTTCTATTACTACTTTGCTCTTTACTCTGGTGACTTGGCAAAAAATCCTGAGAAATATGAAAGTCTCTTTATTGAGGACTATGTCACATGCTTGTCAATTTGAAGACGGAAGTATCAAAAGTAATATTACATTTCCTACCACGGCAGCCAGCCAAGTTACTGGAGTTGCTTTTAATTGAGCCTAAACAAGTTGTTGCAGAGGTACAGAGAACAAAGCAGTTTTTCCTTTGAATTGCGTGGGCTTCTCTAACCAGGAAGCAGGCATTCAGATTTACACACCAGGGGAAAGACAAGAGTCATTCCACCTCTCCACCATGTTTCCTTGCCTTCCAACAAGGGGACTGATTCCTTCACACTCTGTAGTTCATATAGCTCTCTGAACACTTCTCCCAAACCATTAGACTGATCTGCTTTCTGCTGGACGATAAAATCAGTCCCTGCATCATCAAATGCGATTGCCTATATCTAATCAGAAAGTGACCATCCCTCCACAGGACTCCACCCCTTCCTGGAGCTGATGAACTGCTTACCCCTATTGAATTGTCTTGCTCTACTGTCCGTGTTTTTGTAAGAGTCCTTATATTCTGTGTTCCCCCACTGCACTCCCCAGGGAAATTCTTTCCCAGCTTCCCTTGCACCAAAGGCACAGATATGTGTCTCAAGTTCTGCCAATCCCAGGATGTCCTTATGGAAGGCTTTGATTGGGAAGAAAAGGAAGTGAGACAGCAGATGCTAGGATAGCCATTTCTGGGCAAAGCCAGTGGTGAAGGTTCTAACCCTCCATCCATGGTGGTATCATCCGTAGTATCAGTCCCCATGTTGGCTGCCATGAAGTCTCCACTGGAGCATCGTGTAGTGTGGTCAGGACATGAACTCGCACTGTAGACTCTCTATCTGATCCTAGACATACTGTGAACTACCTAATCTCCTTTCAGTTCAGTCGCTCAGTCATGTCTGACTGTTTGCAACCTCATAGACTGCAGCAGGCCAGGCTTCCCAGTCCATCACCAACTTCTGGAGCTTGCTTAAACTCATGTCCATTATGTTGGTGATGCCATCCAACCATCTCATCCTCTGTCATCCCCGTCTCCTCCTGCCTTCAATCTTTCCCAGCGTCAGGATCTTTTCCAGTGAATCAGTTCTTTGCATTAGGTGGCCAAAGTACTGAAGTTTCAGCTTCAGCATCAGTCCTTCCAATGAATATTCAGGACTGATTTCCTTTAGGATAGACTGGTTGAATCTCCCTGCAGTCCAAGGGACTCTCAAGACTCTCCTTTAAAAGATTCCTTTTCTGAGTGAATTGCCTCATGCTCTTTGTTTACAACTAAGAACTATTGGAGATTTGGAATGGACAATTTTCATTAGTAATGCTTTTATTCAATAGTATGATTTTTTAAGTAGTTTTAAAATTTTAATTGGAGGCTAATTACTTTACAATATTGTGGTGGTTTTTGCCATACATTCACATGATTCAGCCATGGGTGTACATAATTTACAATTAAAAGCAAATGCCAGAGATTTGCATTTAATTCTTAAAGGATGTATTTATTTTTTTACTCTGTTTCTAAAACACATTTGAAGAGATATAAACAATTTTTAAATGATTATCTGTGATATCCTGGGAGTGATTCAGAAAGGCAGATGTAACCCTGGATACTTCTGAGTGTTCTTTTTTTTAAGATTTATTTATTGTTTTGGTTATGGTGGGTCTCCGTTGCTGCACGAGGGCTTTCTCTGGTTGCAGAGAGCGGGGCTACTCTGGAGTTGTGGTGCATGGGCCTTTCATTGTGGTGGCTTCTCTTGTTGCAGAACATGGGCTCTGGCATGCAGGCTTCATTCGTCGAATCCCCGGGCTCTAGAGCACAGGCTCAGTAGTTGCGGTGCACAGGCTTAGTTGCTCCACAGCATGTGGGATCCTCCCAGACCAGGGCTCAAACCAGTGTCCCCGGCATGGCAAGGCAGACTCTTAACCATTGGGCCACCAGGGAAGCCCCTGAGTGTTCTTAATCAAAACATACATAGACAATTAAAAAAAAGAATAAGGTGAATAATGACAGTTAAGGAGTGAGATGATAAGGGAGGGTAGTACGAAACAGCATGAATAGTGTTTCAGCATAAACACAACCGCACGTGCTGTTACTCTACACTTCTATTTTGCATAGTGCGTGATAAGCCTTAACCACTGCTCAATGGGGAGGGGAGGTAAAAGGTAACACTAGACTTTGGGACAGGTGAGGAGAGCATGGAATAGAAATATGTAGACCATCAATCTCAAGGGAAGAGCCTTCTTCAGAGAAACCATGGAGCTCGGGTCTTGGATGGAAGAGGAGGAGGGGTCCTGCCTTCAATAGGGCCCCTCTAAGGCTGCAGGAGCCGTCCATTTGAAATGTGACTTTAGCAAAAACAAAACCATACAGAGTCAACAATATGTGCCTTACGCCTGTAATGTAAGTAGCTGGTTCTCCCAAAGGTGAGTCCTCTGGCTTGGAGCTCTGTTTTACTTTTGGATGTGGATGTCACTTTTTCCATCATCATTCCCCCAAAGCATTTATTACACGCTGCTCTTTTGGAGGTATTTCACTAGTTCCTACTCAGAGCAAATCAGGAAGAAATTGTTCCTGCCTACCAGGAGTTTACAGTACAGATCTCAAGGAGGGCCTCAGCCTTCCCTACCTTCTCTGAACCCCTCATAGTGGAAACCCATATTATTTCTTGGCAAGAACTAAGCCGAGATGGTTAGAAGATTGAGATCAACCTTCGCCAAACCTTTTATCCTTTAAATATGTCAGCTTTCTGAGAACATCAAAATGCTCCATTTACTGTTAGTGTTTTGTTAAAGTTATTTTTAAGATCAAACATAACAAACTTCTAAGAATAATGGACTTAATGAATGATCAAAGGAAAAATATGGAAAGCTATTTTCACCTCTACTTTGTCTCATAAGTATGATATCTAAAAGAAACTTTAAAAGGAAAACAAAACCTTGTAATTTATTACTGTCTTTGAAAGGTTGGTTTTGATGTTGTTCATAGATATTATTTAATATCAAATTTTAAATCTCACTAAAAAAATTCTCTGAATGTTTTGATCCCCCAGAATTATTGTTTATAATATAAAAACAAGATTTTAAGGAGAAACAAAATACTGTTCTGAAACTTCAGTATGTGTAGCCTCAGCAAATGGATACATTTATAGTTTTTGAAGTTTAATAGTCTATCTTCATGGTTGTTTAGTCACTCAGTCTTGTCTGACTCTTTGTGACCCCCATGGACTGTAGCCCACCAGGCTCCTCTATCCATGGGATTCTCCAGGCAAAAACACTGGAGTGGTTCAGTATAATGCCTACAACAGAAATACATTATATATTAACAACATAAAAAAAAAAGAATACTGGAGTGGGTAGCCATTTCCTTCTCCAGGGGATTTTCCTGACCCAGGAATTGAACCCAGGTCTCCTGCATTGCAGGCAGATTCTTTACTATGGCATTACCTTTATTTTCCACACCTGTAACTCTTATCTCTTTTGTTACCTATGAACTTTTGGACTTTTATCTATATTCTGCCATTTTGCTTAAATTTTTTTTGATGTTTATATACACACAGTCTTAGCAATTGCATATAATGATAGTTCTTTCTACTTTTTTCATGTGGTTATGTCTCAAATTTTTGGTCCGTATTTCCATTCCATGGCTAGTGTTTATAAAGGGCTTCCCTGGTGGCTCAGATGGTAAGAATCCACCTGCAATGCAGGAGACCTGGGTTCAGTCCCTGGGTTGGGAAGATCCTTTGGAGAACACTCCAGTATCCTGGCCTAGAGATTCCATGGACTGTATGGGGTCGCAAAGAGTCGGACACAACTGAGCAACTTTCACTTTCAGTGTTTATAAAACCAACATAAAAGATGATTATGATAATGGGCTTTTAAAATTTCATTCATGATTTTAATAGGATTGCCCCCAATATAATAATATGGTAATAATATGACTGTCAGTTTGATATAAATATATCTTCGAGAATGTATTTCTCTATACTTAGGTTTCTAATAAGTCAAAAATGAGTGTGACACTTTAAGGATTAACATTTCAATACATACTGGGATAAAATAATAGGATTTTCTTATGTGACCATATGATTATTATTAACATATTTCTTAATATTGGACCATAATTTCATTTTGGTAAAACCTATGAGTTCATGGTTTACCCTTTTTTTCCACTGAGCTAAATTGCCAAATTCCTCAATTTGCTTGCATTTTAGGAATTTTATATCTATATTTATGATTAAGATTGGTCTGTAGTTTTTTTTCCTTTTGATATTATTGCTGTGAAGTTTTTATGTCATGGTTTTCTAGTTTCATAATTGGATAGCTTCTGCTTTTTTTTTTTTTAACCCTTCAAAATAGTTAACATAATAACAATTATCTGGCCAAAAAGGTTGAAGAAATGATTATGTTTATATTCTTATTTATTTAAATCCTGAAACACTCTAAGAACTGTAGACTTTTCCCAAAATCTCTAGAAGAGGATAAAGTATAACTAGGAAAAAAATAAGCAGCTTGTAAAGAAGAATCATAAGTTTTATGGATACTTACAATTGAAACTTTCCTTGGGATGACTTACAGGCTATGCTGACTGACCTAGTGATCAAACCCTCACCATCACCCCTTTCCCCGCCAACACTAATGAGACTCTTTCCTATATATCCTGATATGTAGGCTGATTGCATATTATCAAAGTACAATTAGGAAAATTAGCAAAGTACAGCAAAAGGTAAAGTGCAAAAAAAAAAAAAAGAAACAATCTCAGGTATATATTAATAGCTTTCCCAGATGGTCTGACATAATACAAGTATACCATTCAAAATATCAAATGAATGATACATTCAAAGTATCAAATGGATGCATTGCTGGTCTTTAGGCCCTTCCTAAAATATCTATATTTTAGTTACAATTGAACTTTTGATAAGAAATGAGCAGTTATAATCACTCTCTGCCAAGAATCTGGGGTGCAGATTTTCTGTATCAACACCATATGACTTGAGGCTCAACCAACTGTCTTCTTCCAGGCCATCTGTCTGATTTGATAGCATTCATGTGTCGGGGCAGCACCCCCTCCTTGCACCTGGCTGGGCCTGCAGAACCAGCCTTGCCCCCGGCTCTCCACCTTGCACTCTACCTTCCAGTCGAGCCCCACACCCCTGAGTGCCACCTGGCTGCCCGGACATGGAGATGTCTTGTTTGTCATGCACAGAACCTCTTCCTCTCTTTTCCTCTGGGAGCTGCGCCCTACTTTCCTTTTTCCAAATGGCCCTGTGAATCTCAGAGAGTGTGTACCTCAGGCACCTATTCAGACTCTCCTGAGAATCCCAGGCTAGTCACAAAGAGCAAAGGACAGAGGCAGCTGAAACATTCCAAAGACAAAACTCTAAAGGATGCTTCTCAACGTCCAGCCATCTCTGGGCTCTGTCTTTTCCATACCCAGCTCTTCGGTTCTTCCTTGGAATCTCACTGATTCATTTTTCTCCCTATCTGGTACTTTCATTTATTTGTTTGTTTTTGGCCTAAGTTAGCTTCCTTTTCTGTGGTATGCGGACCCCACACTGTCCCAGGCCTCATAGCTGGATTCGACATCTGTGCACCCCCTTTGGAGCACAGTCTCAGTTGTACTGACTGCAGGGCCTCAGGGCCCCAGCCCAGACCTAGGGTCCTAGGCATCTCTCATCCTGGCAGAGAAGACCAGGCATAGAGCCCTGAGTTCCTAGGAGACGTCACCAACCTGAACTCCCAGCAGATCTCTGCTGCCCACCTGCCCATGTTCTGAGCAGAGTTCTGCCAAATTACTACCCTTGCCCTGAGGATCCTCAGCAAGTGCTCTATTTGTGCATAGGGGCTTCCCAGGTGGTGCTAGTGGTAAAGAACCTGCCTGCCAAGGCAGGAGATATAAGAGACGTGGGTTCGATTTCTGGGTTGGGAAGATACCCTGGAGCAGGGCAAGGCAACCCACTGCAGTATTCTTGCCCGAATACAGTATTCTTGCCAGAATCCCACGGAGAGAGGAACCTGGCAGGCTACAGTCCATAGAGTCACAAAGTCAGACATGACTGAAGTGACTTCGCACGCACACATGTTTCCAGGCAAGATGAAGAGGAGGCTCCCTCACTTCCCACCGTAGAGACAACTGTGTTGTGATCTCATGCCCAAGCCTAGCTCTACCAGGCCAGGATCTACCGTGCCCACGGCCAAGGCCGTCTGTACAGATAGCAGCTTGTGGCGGCGGCACTTCAGGCTCTTCTAATGAGGATGTCCTTTGCAAGTAAGAATACAAACACCAGCCTTCTCCAGGATCCTGCGGCCTCAACATAATCACCTCTAAGACCACTGACCGTTCCCACTGGTCACTAAGCTCTTTGTTCCAGAGTGTCTGGATCTTGTCTTCTTTTGGAAAGAAGGTGACTTGGAAAGGTGACTCATGGAAGGTGACATTGGAAATTGTATTTTACCAAGATGAGACCTGGCCTGTGTGTTAAGTTGCAGCCGTCTTCTGGTGCCCTATGAAAACTGTGTTTTATGACCTCTGGGTCTTAACCTGCCTGAATGACACGCCAAGTCAGCTTCTTTACTGAGCATTCTGAGAATCAGTGTTCTGGAATATCCTCTACCCACTGTACATGTCTGCTTTGCCTGTGATAACCTAAAGAAATGTATCCTTGACGTCTCTTCAGTGGAAATCCTGGGCCAACTTCTGTTCTTCCAAATGCCTGAGCCTACATCCCCAGAAAGCTTCAGTCATAAGCTTCCTCTTTTGGAGACAGGAATTTCACGGCATTAAGGTGACATCTCAGGTCAAAGGGACAAGATGGAGCCACCGTACTTTTAGGGCACGCACTAGTAACCTGACTCTGCCGCTCACAGACTGCAAGGGAGTGGAAAGAAGGAAAGGAGCTTCGTTCCCAGCACTTCAGGGAGCAAGTGCCTCATAGCTGCAAATGTTGAGTATTTGGTAAACTGTCACTTTGTCCTAATGCCAAAATGAGACTTCCTGCTCCTTCCCTTGAAATTGACAATAGCCTGGGATGAGTTTGATTTGACTTTGCATCAGTCAGAAGGTGGGAAGCTATGTTCTTGGGATTTGCAGACAACTTCTGGCAAGTGAGGGGAAACTTCACCTGCTCTCTCAGATCCCATTATTAAAGAACCTCTACTTCCAGGTTGCCATCGAATACAGAAATGCGCTCAAGTTGTATCATGGGAGAGCTACTGTTTACATAGGGTGCATTTTTATGCAGGAAATGGTTAATATGGTGCCCAGAAAACTTCTTGGTAGCGGGCATGGAGCAAAAGGATAGGTCATTTTTAAAATGGTTTTTATCAGCAGGAATGGATTCAGTCTAAGTGTAGAGAAAGCAAAAACATGAATTAGACCAACTATTAATACCAAAATTTTCCATCATTAACTTTCATGGTGTTGCTACCTCTTAAAATAAAAAGCCATCTGTGGCCCAGAGTTGGTCAGCGTCAATACCTATGGGTCATGCTAAAAATAGAAGTGACTCTAACTTCCTGAAAGCATACCACATGCATTTTTAATAGCTAGATCATATGGGGGGAAATCAGCATGTCTGTTATTAAAAAAGGAAAAGCTGAGCCTTAGAACACTAATCTGGAACATGAAGATTATGTGAGACAAATTCTGGACATGGAAATGATAATTCTCCCTGCAATGGGAAAATAGTTTAATAGAGTTCAATGTATTAACAAACCTGTGGTCAAATGTTAAAAAAGAAAATCTAGTCAGTGATAAACAGAAGACCCAAAGAGAATATTCATATTTGAGCTATAAAGCATTCAGATACAGATGATCTAGAGCACTTGCCATAGAGCTTACGGAAGTAACAGAAGTCACTGAAAGAAAGAGAAGGAAAATATTCAGAGAGATTCCTCTTGCCACAAAGTGGGCATCTGGGTTTGTTTTTTTATTCTAAATTAAAACACACATATTAAAATCGTAGGAATGCTAGAGGTTTCCCAGTCTTTGGTAGTGGTGCTACGCCTCTGCAGAAGGCACTGCAGGATTTGAGTCTGGCATTGTTGCATATGGAAAGACCCTTGACAAGTCTCATTTTGGAAAGAGATGCTCAAGAAAGGATATAGAAGGCTAACTAAATGTTTGAACAATTATTCGAAATAGCACCTCTCATACAGAAGACATTGTGTTGGGGGAATTGGTGGGCTTTCAAGAGGCTGTGGGGCTCCAGGAAATGAGGTGGATTTCCTGAGAACCAAGCTGGTGAGAACGTGGGCCTGATTACGGCCGGTTTTGCCCAGAGGTTTGTCTTATTGTGGGGTTAGTGTGGAGTGGGCCTCCCTGGTGGCTCAGATGGTAAAGAATGTGCCTGCAATGTAGGAGACCTGGGTTTGATCCCTGGCTTGGGAAGATCCCCTGGAGAAGGGAATGGCAACCCATTCCAGTATTCTTGCCTGGAATGTTCCATGGACAGAAGAGCCTGGCAGGCTACAGTCCATGGGGTTGCAAAGAGTCAGACATGGCTGAGCAACTAACACTTTGGCTTCACGTCAGGGTATGAGTACCTGTAGGTATTGAAGAGATGATCCTGTGAAGTACGCTGAGCAGGCAGGGAAGTCAGACAAGGAAGGGGGAAGTCAGCCATCTGTTGGTAAATAAGCTGCTCACCACTGCGGGCACCTGGGCGCTATCCCAGCGTATGCAACAGTCCTCAGAACTGTCCCTCCATGGGACAGAATATGCGCCACCCACTCCCTCTCCTCGGAGGTTGAGGATTCACAGGCCCGGTGTACGAGCACCAGGGTGCTAAGTCAGAGACGTGCTGAGTCACCCTGGCCACTTTGTCACTCAGCGCTTGCTCTGTGCCAAAGGCCCCCCAGTGGGGATGGACATGGGACACATGGCTAGGCTGCGGCATGCACTGTGCAGTCACTGAGAGCAGTTTGGATCAGGCGAGTTGCCTATTCACAGGAGTGATTCTCCCAGGTATCTGCTAACTATGACTGGGGGGGAGCCCATGATGTTGTGCGAGGTGGCTTCTGTTTTCTTGGCCTCTGTTCAGATATGGGGGCTCCTCTTCCTGGGACTGAGACCTCAGGAACGCAGACTGCACACTGTGTCTTATCAGTAGTCACGTCCACTGAAGCTGGACGTTTTCTGAGTGACAAAGATAGTTTATTCTAGCCACGTGGATACATATGGGAGCAAACCTACATAGAGGGGGACATTTCTGGACCCGTGGAGTATACCCAGGGATCAGCTCTGAATAGCTTACAGACTCCTTTAATTTAGCTCTTTGCTTCTTAACAAGCAGGGTTTCCAGACATCAAATTCTGCCTCTTTTTACCAAGGGATGTCTCCTGTGGGTATTTCCACTCCCTTCCACATCTCCACCCTCACACACTCTCCTGGGGGACACAGTGCTTTCCCCTTGGAGCCAAAAGAGGAGGCTGGCGATGTCTTAAACTTCCCTTTTTCTGACCCTGCCTGGAGCAACTCCTTCCCTGGCAATTTGAGCAGAAGATTCTTCCAGAACTTGAGTTTTCACTGAGCTAATTTTCTTTTTTTTATGTTCAGCCTTCCATCTGGACTTCCATTTTGCCTGTTAAGATCCTGAAGCCATTCTGGCTTTAAGCAAATGTTTACCAAACACAATCTATGATCTAGGGACCGACAGATGGAGACGTCCTTCTTGTTTTCTCAAGTAGAAATGAACTTGACACACAGCTCAATTTAAGTCGGCAGACGTTTGCGGAGAAGCTTCCGTGTGCCAGCTACTCTTCTAGAGCTGGGAATGGTGTCAGCATAAGAACGCTTTCAGCTGCGAGGAAAAGACTCTAAGTGGCTTTTTTTTAAATAAGGAAATTCATTACCAGACAGCAGATGTGGGGCTGGTCCGGGTGTGGCACAGGGCTCTGGCTCCACTTCTCTCAAATTCTCTTGGCTTTTACGTCCTCCATGCATTTTGTCACTAGACTGCCTCCCCTGCTTGATTACAGGACGTTTGGAAAAGTTCCATAGGTCACATTTAGGCATGATAATGTCTGCAAACAGCAATGAGACTTCTGTTCTTCATTCATAGTTTCAGAAGTGAAGAAGTCATTCCCAAAACCTCTCTAGAGGTGTGTTCCCTTCACATATCACTGGTCAGAATTGTGCAACAGGTCTGTGCCCAAAAACCAACCGCTGGAAAGGGGAATGGGATTTCATGACTGGTTTGGAGAGTCCCTTGGACTGCAAGGAGGTCTAACCAGTCCATTCTGAAGGAGATCAGTCCTGGGTGTTACTTGGAGGGAATGATGCTAAAGCTGAAACGCCAGTACTTTGGCCACCTGATGCGAAGAGTTGACTCATTGGAAAAGACTCTGATGCTGGGAGGGATTGGGGACAGGAGGAAAAGGGGACGACAGAGGATGAGATGGCTGGATGGCATCACTGACTCGATGGATGTGAGTCTGAGTGAACTCCGGGAGTTGGTGATGGACAGGGAGGCCTGGCGTGCTGCGATTCATGGGGTTGCAAAGAGTCGGAAACGACTGAGCAACTGAACTGAACTGAACTTGGACCAATCAAGATATACTGAGATCAACCCCAAAAGCATGTGTCCATGTGAAAAATGGTGGCTGCTGGCTGTTTGCAGGGATCAGAGGTCAGAGTGAGCATCTCTCTTGCCGGCAGCAGGAAGAAGAGAGCGGTGGATTCCCTGGGAGAAGACATGTGGGCTGCCACCACCATGGAACTTCAGTACCAATAACAGCAGAATGGCCTGGACTCATTCTCCCAAGGCCCACCCAGCTGCAGATTTACACTTGAACGGATGCAACCTTGACAGAACTGATCAGCAGAAGAAATCTACCCAGAACCTAGAAAGAGGGGCTTACACCTCAATTTTGAAATTGTTCTTACAGATCTTAAAAGAACTGGCCATCAAGTAAAAATAATTGGTAGCATAATGTCTAGCAGAAAGGAGACTTATGGCTCATGAAGCTGAAGTCACAGAAGTTCAAAATAGGAGATTACCGGACATAGGAGAAACTGCTTCAAATCAGGCACCACCTCCTTCAGGGCACGTAAGACCACGTAAAATTTTATTTGCTCTTTCTTGAATTTATTTTTCAATCAATAATTATTAATATAGTCATCATATTATTACCATTTTATATAATTATCATATTATTAATACAATTATTAATATAATAGTCATAATAATGACTATTGCCATTAAGGCTTTAAAACCTAATCAAATTGTAATTCATCTATTTAGGAGTTAGATTTGGTAGTGTGATGGTATGAATTTTAATAGAATTCCAAGCCCATATGTAAAATACAAAGAAAAGTGCTTAGTTAGTATTCTGTGTAAAACTGTGTTGTTCAACATATGAGTGCAGTTAAAAAAAAAAAAAAAAGATGGATACCTAAATCAAATCAGGATTCTAACAGGAGGACAAGTAAGATGTGTGTATACAGCAAAGTTGGATAGAAGGTTGATTGGTACCTTTTCAAATAGGACTGGTCATTCCTTGTAGTTTCTTATTGCTTACAAATATTTTTAAGCTTGCATTTTATTCAAGTAAAATAACAATTTTGGCCAATAACTGCAACATTTGGAGTCTTTTTTCAAAGGAAGCACTGAAGTTTCTTCTGTTAATTCCAGCTCTCCCTCATGGTGCCATCCTTCCTTGTGTGTTCATTATGTGCCTCTGATTTTCATTAGAAACTTACTAAAGAGAGGTTTTTTTTTTTTTTTTTTTAAGTCTAGAAGGAAGAAGAGCTCCTCCAAAAACTATGTTCATTTCCTTCTGCCAGTGCCCTGGGAAATTACCAGTCTAATACTAAATTGAATTCATAGTTTAATGGAAATTTGGAAGTTTTTTACTTTCAAGTAAAGCATTCTAAAGCACAGAGGCCCCTCACCAAAGCTTGCTCAGGACTAAGAGTACTACTGATTGGAATGAACATCTTTGTGTATATTAAACTGGCAAGGATAAGGCAGGTTCAGAGGGCTTCCCTGCTGGCTCAGTACGTAAAGAATCTGCCTGCAATGCCAGAGACCCGCGTTTGATCTTTGGGTTGGGAAGATCCCCTGGAGAAGAGAATGGCTATCCACTCCAGTGTTCTTGCCTGGAGAATTCCATGGACAGAGAAGCCTTGTGGGCTATTATCCATGGGGTCACAAAGGTTGCAAAGAGTTAGATGACAGAGCAACTAATACTTTCACTTTCAAGGTAGGATTAGCGTTTATGGAGTGGCATGAGTCTAGGAGCTAAAATTATCAGGAAAGGTGCAAAGTGACCTGGAGGTCTGAACATGAAAGTAACATTTAAAACTAATGGGTGATACAGCACAGGGAACTATATTCAATATTTTTAACAACCTATGATGGAGAAGAATATGAAAAAATATGTATATATACATATATGTAACTGAATCACTTTCTGTACACCTGAAACTTAGCACTACATTGTAAATTAACTGTACTTCAATTTTAAAAAGTAATGGGTGAAATAACCTGATAAGGTAAGATTCAAAGTTGCAGGTTTTAGAGAGAAGGGATGAAGAATGTTTTGGAAGCAGCAATAAAGAACAAGAAGGATATCACCTCCCTACTTCCTGACAGTGATACAAGAACTGGAGAAGGAAAAAAAAAACAACAAAAACCAGCCGTCACTTGAGAGGGCTGTGGAGGGGCAGCCTCCTTGAGGGGGATGCAGGCTTCCATGAGAGCAGGAAGTGAAGGGAACATTCAGAGAAGAGGGTGAGGATAAAGGACATCTGGCTAATGGTGGATTGTGCATTCCATAAGCCCTGAGGGAGGAAAGGAAAATATACAGGATGTGCTGAGCCTTATGAGCATTAGAGTGTAGGGGAGAGAAACACACTTGGAATTCTGGGACTGCTCGTGATAACTGATATAAGTAGGCATTAAAGGCTTAATCAAGCCTGAATGTTCATTGGAAGGACTGATGCTGAAGCTGAAACTCCAGTACTTTGGCCACCTGATATGAAGAACTGACTCATTGGAAAAGACCCTGATGCCAGAGGAGAAAGGGACAACAGAGGATGAGATGGTTGGATGGCATCACTGCCTCAATGGACATGAGTTTGAGTAAGCTCTGGGACTTGGTGACGGACAGGGAAGCCTGGTGTGCTGCAGTCC
This sequence comes from Bubalus kerabau, assembly GCF_029407905.1. Lineage (NCBI taxonomy): Eukaryota > Metazoa > Chordata > Mammalia > Artiodactyla > Bovidae > Bubalus > Bubalus kerabau. The sequence goes on from NC_073633.1 coordinate 11,692,037, forward strand.
ATGGGGTCGCAAAGAGTCAGACACGACTGAGCGACTGAACTGAAAGACTTAATGAGATTAATATTAGGTTCAAAACATACAGTGTTGGGAAAACTCTGAGTTTTGGAGGTATGAAGGGTGAGTGTCTATGCCTTGCTTTTGACCCCTGATGAGGAAAGTAAGGAGAACTGGAGAGGTGTGGCCTTGGACCGAGTGTGTGAGGCTCTCTCTAGACTCCAGTTCTGGAAGCTAGAGCTTGCAGGAGCACCATCATATAGAGCTAGTGCTCCAGGGCAGAGCCTGTGGAAAGCCTCACTCTGGTTGCTAAAAGGAGAAAGGGGACTATTCTGTGCCCACCATGTGCTAGGCACTGTGCTTCTTGAGTATGTTATCAATTTTAATCAATATGGCATCTGTGCTGAGTAAGAATTATTTTTATTGAGCCCATTTTGTAGACGTGAGGATGGATCTTTGATCTCCTTAGGTGTCTTTAACAGCTTGCTTTGTAGCATCACAAGCAGCCACTACACGAAGGAACACAATTCCTGATTTGTAAGTGTGTAGTAACTTTAGATGGAGAAGGCAATGGCACCCCACTCCAGTACTCTTGCCTGGAAAATCCCATGGACGGAGGAGCCTGGTCGGCTGCAGTCCATGGGGTCCCTCAGAGTCAGACACGACTGAACGACTTCACTTTCACTTTTCACTTTCATGCACTGGAGAAGGGAATGGCAACCCACTCCAGTGTTCTTGCCTGGAGAATCCCAGGGACGGGGGAGCCTGGTGGGCTGCCGTCTCTGAGGTCACACAGAGTCGGACACGACTGAAGCAACTTAGCAGTAACTTTAGAACACTGGGATATGCAGGGACAAGGAAGGTGTTCACTTTACCTTCCATCAGCTCCTACAGGACAAGTGCTTTAAGGAGAGAAACATGTCTTTGGTAATGAAGGTGTGAAGACGACAGTTCTGAGTGCCTGATCCAACAGGCCTGGGGCCAAGCGGTGCACTAGGTGAGATCCCAAAATGAGAGTGCCTGTGGAGGATAAGCCAAGGAGCCTCTGCAGACGATCATGTGAGTGCTCCAGACAGACAAGCTGTGCTCCAGAGAGACAACATGAAAAAATCCTCCTCCAGCACGACCTGGTCTTAAATTGGCTATTTCCTGCAAACATACATTCAGGAATTTTCCTGTAGGAGCTGTTATCTTCAAGTGCATCAAGACATGAAAATTCAGCAGCAAGAAAAATTTATACACTCCTTTAAATATCTTCCATAGACAGCACAGGGGAATGATTTAAGGGAGAGAGAATAACAGAGCACATTGATCATTTTAAAGGTTTGTTTCACAGTTTTCTGAACTTCTGTCACTGGGGACATAACCCATTATACCATAACATTTGGGGGGAAGTCCTCAACAGGGTATCCACTTGGAAACCCAATGAATTACCAGTACATTTTGCAAATGGGAGCTCAAAATTATACATGTGCGTGCACACACACATATGTAATACATAGGCAATCTGGGTAAGACATGATTTTTTTAATTTTTACAATTTTATTTCCAATACTGGATTTATAGGCACTCTCATGAGATATATTTTCCTTCTGAAGGTAACAACAATAATTTTAGCCTATATGTCATGCTAAGTCGCTTCAGTCATGTCTGACTCTGTGCAGCCCATGGACTGTAGCCCACCAGGCTCCTCTGTCCATGGGATTCTCCAGGCAAGAAGAATGGAGTAGATTGCCATTCCCTTCTCCAGGGATCTTACTGACCCAGGGATCCAACGGGCATCTCGTAACCTGCATTGGCAGGCAGGTTCTTTACCACTAGCGCCACCTGGAAAGCCCCTTAGCCTATATGAAGTGAAGTAAAGTGAAAGTCACTCAGTCCTGTCTGACTCTCTGCAACCCATGGACTATACAGTCTGTGTAATTCTCCAGGCTGAATACTGGAGTGGGTAGCCTTTCCCTTCTCCAGGGGATCTTCCCAACCCAAGGATCGAACCCAGGTCTCCCACATAGCGGGTTGGAGGACAGGATTCTTTACCAGCTGAGCCACAAGGGAAGCCCTTAGCCTACATAATTAACTTAAATAATTTGTTAATGCAGAAGGATCCATGAAATGAAATGAAATGAGTATGCTCCCCGACTTTCATGTTGCCTGACTAATTTTCAGGAGCACGTATGGTTGCAAATTGCAAAATCTTTAACGGAAACAAGACCCAGGGAGGTTTACAGGACCAGTGCAGCAGGTGAGGTTCTATGGTACACGGGAATCGTATCTTAAATTCTAGAGTACCCAAAATGAAGAGAAAGGCAAGTGACAGGCCAAGGATTGATTGTATTTTCTTCCCTCCACAGTTATCAGGCGTAGTGGCGCAGACCAGCAAAACGCTCACATTACCGTACTGCTAAGGGTGAACAGCCTCCTGTGCCCATCACCCTCTCTGGGCCACAGGCTGCCTCAGGTACCAGAGACCTTTTTCCCCCTCATGTAGTATTTATATTTATATCCACACATCCGTCCATTCAATCATCCAGGCACATTTACACGAATAGAACACACTGGCAGATAGACTCTGTGTGTGTGTGTGTGTGTGTGTGTGTGTGTGTGTGTGTGACTTCCACTCACAGAAGCCTACACAAGCTCTGTGCTTTGTCTCCTTTCGGGTCACCCTTCCCCCGACCAGTGATCACCGGGAAGGCACCTGCCTCTGCAGCCGATTCCCACCCTGCTTTAGTTCAGTATGAGCCCAGAGCTGGTTGGGTTGGGAATAGGGGAAGCCCCCCTTCCCGCAGCGTCTAGCGGGCAGCATCGGAGATGGGGGAGAAGAAGGGGCGGCGGCCGGAGGTCCAAGGGAAGCAACGCCCTCCTTTGCGCTGCATTGGTGGCCGCTCCAGCCCTGGGTGTGGCCTTGTCGGGGCAGGTTTCTCCGGAGCTGCTGAACCCCGCCACTTTGAAAAGGGGTGGGGGGGACTCTTGCTGGCGTCCCCAGCACTTCAAGGGGCGAAATGTTACTGAAAATACTAACAAAATTCCCTTGGCTGTTAAAACAATTAAAAAAAAAATTATTAGGTAACTTCCCCCCCCAAAGGCCATTTCAGATGTCTGCCTGTGAGTCCGGCTGTCTGGCCCTACCTGGCATTGGGGTGACCCTAGGCAACTGGCAAAGTTTCCCCCCCACCCCACCCCACCCCCGTCTGCTCCTGCTGCGCCCAAGATTCGCCTCCACTTGTATGTCAGCGTGGGGAAGGGGAAGGTGGGGGGACCTAGCCCGGCCTGGTGGCTCCCGGGGAAGCCGAGTCAAAGTTAAACAGGTCAGGCCCCGGAAACAGGAGGTGCGCCTTTCCCCACTAGGCACCCGCGGGCTCCCACACTCGGGATTCCCTGTGGTCCCACCGGACAGACTCCGGGCGCCGCCCCCAAGTGCGCGACGCACCGTCACACCCAGTGACTAATTAAAGAATGGGTCCCTTTTCACCCTCCTACTGCGAACTCGGAGCCCTGACTTCTCCAAAAGTACCTGCGACCTGGGGGTGACCCTACCCGCCCCATCCCGCGCCGCCGCCGCAGCGCCCAAGACGCCGACTTTCCGGAGCGCGCTGGCCCGCCCCGCAGCGAGTCGTGCGCGGCTGCCGCCTCCCCCGCGCGCCGTGACTCCCTCCTCGCGCGCTGCTCGTACTCTCGCCACGCCGCCGCCCGGCACTGCAGCACCGGGGGGCGGAGGCGAGGAGGCGGAGGCGGAGGAGGAGGACCGCAGCGTGCGAGCCCCGAGCCGCTCACCCGCCCCGCCTCTCGCGGCTGACCCGCTCCGAGGAGTCGCCACTCCGCGCGCTGCGGGAGAGCGCGGCAGACGGAGGCGCCCCGGAGGAGCGAGGCTGAAGGCTGAAGGCTTGACTCTGTCCTAGGAAGTGGATGTCCGGCGGCTGGCGCGGTGAGTAGGAGACCCTGGCAGCGGTGACGGATTTTCCCGCCGCTACTTCTTGTCCCTCCGGGACCAGCAGGCCGGGCGCTGCAGCCTGGGGAACTTTTCGTGGCCTTTTAGAAAAAGCAACTTTGCCCCACCCGCCCACGGGGAGGTGGTTGCAGGTGCGAGGTGCTGCTCAGCCGGCCGGATGCCTTTGCAGGAGCAGGACCGAGGAAGTAGGGGTAAAGAAGATAGAGTGACCCCCGGTTGCCTGGGCTTGGTCTGGGGGAAGCGGGCGCGCTTTATCCCGGATTCTCGACGGAGGTAGGTGGGCAGCTGCGGCGGTTGCGGGGGCCGCGCCCGCGTTCTGCAGGGACCTCTACTATCCTTCGCTTTTGTGATTCGATGGGCAGGAAGAGGCTGATTTAAAACGAGCAGCTCCGAAGCCCTGGCCGGGTGTCCGACTGCGCCTCGCCGGTACCCCTGTACCGCAACCCAGCCTTGGGCTCAACTTTTTAGCCGGGAATCCCTTTGCAGACGGGCGAGCGGCGGGAGATCAGAGGCAGCCGCAGTGGGCGCTGCGGAAGCCTAAAAGAAACACCTGAGATGTAAGGACTGTTCCCCGCTCCCCAGATCTTCGAAGCCCCGGTCTAGTCTAGTGTCCGCACGAGAACTAGCGAGGGCTGGAGAGCCCGGAACCCCGCGGGGCTGTGTGTGTCTGCGCTTAACCACACTGTGCCTTCATTTAGTAAAAACCTACTGAGCGCCTACTGTGTGCCAGGCGCGGCGAGAGAGCTCCACTGGTGTGAAGCTCCGCGGGGAGAGCGGCCGTCACCTTTAAATAAACTACCGAAATGATTTCAGGTGCTGAGAAGGGCGGTGGAGGCGATTCCTCCACCTCAGTGACCCTTTCTCTTGGCGGGCTCTTCCCCCCCCCCCCCCCCCCCCCCCCCGCTTCTGGGTTCTAGAACTGGGAAGACTTTCCTCCAGCGTGCCGAGGGGACAGCCTGGGGCTGGTCCCACCAGGACTACGAAATACGGTGATGAACTTGGCTGGGGGCAGCGGGCACCCTGCCGCAGATGCTCAACCCAGAGCCTTCGTGTGGGCGTGCGGGGACCCGCGGCGCCCTGCGCGCTGGGACGGAGAGGGAGGGGCTGAGTCACACGGGCTGGAGGTGCCGCCGGGACGGCCCGAGCCGGGGTGGGGGAGTCGGGGCGGCGGAGCGGGGGAGGTGGAGGGTGATGGAGGGCGCTCGCGTCACTGGCTGCGTGTGTTAGTGATGCAAATGCGGGCCCGCGAGCGGGGGCGAGGGCGGGGGATGCGGGAGGCGGCGGAGTCTCCGTCTGGGAGCGCGCGTGTGTGCGTCAAAGGCTCTTGGAGGATGGATGTCCTGCGGCGGCCTCGGCGCGGGGCGCGGCGACTAGGGGAGGCGCGGGCGGAGGCGGGGACAGGCGGACTGCGGCGGGGGCGGGCGGCGAGGGAAGCCCCGCAGGGCCCCGGCCGCGGGCCGGCCGGCGCCTCCGCAGTGCACCGCAGTGCCGCCGAGGCGCCGCAGCGGCCGGAAGCTCCCCGGGGACCGAGAAGATGGAGCGTCTTTTAAGGCGCTGCAACAGGGATTCCCTGACGGTCTCCTCCGACTCTGGGCCTCCTGCCTTCATTCTTAACCGACTGACAGGGCGAGAAGGAAAGTTGCTTCAGTTCCATTGCTATCCTTAATCGTGGGGGAGAATTGGGTATTAATCCGGCATCCGCTCATTTTCAGTGGTCAGTTCCGAAAGGCCTCGTGCTCACGGCCAGTTTTCCTGTGAAAGCTTTGATGTTGAGGTTCTTCGGATTCTGTAGCGCTGATCCATTTCTTCACCGTTCTTCAGGAGTTTTGTTAGGAGGCCTGGCCTCTAAGTGGAGCTTGAGAAAGGCTTGCAAAACAGTGTGCCCGCATTCTTCCTAAAAATGTGTTGAAAACCGTATTCCAAGTGCATTCTCTGGTAGAGAATAAAAAGGCCAATCCACATTTCATTCTATGTATTAACAACAGCAACAAAAAAAGGACCCCACTTTCTGGAAACCTAATGGCAAAGATTTTTCTACCGGCTTTCCTGGATGAGCCCACATCGGCAGGATGTGTGGCAAAATGAATGAAGGGAGTGATGGAGCTGAGGGGTTAATGGGAGAAAGGAGGGAACATAGTTACTAAAGAGAAGAGAGTTAAAGGTCCTAGTCTCATTTTCCCCAAGTATTGTGTTATGCCACCACCTTATGTTATGGGCAAGTGACTTACCCTTTTGGGTTCATACTCCGTGTTTGAGAAATGTGAAAAATAGCTGAGACTAGCTCTTATTAAAAAGTTGTTTTGAGGACAAAAGAGAGCGTCTCAGAGTTCTGGACGTACATATTCTGTATGAATGGAAAATATTATAAAACAAAATCCTTTTAAGGAAAGAGAAAACATATTTTTTAAAAAAGTCTGGCGACTTCCTCCGGCACTGTTCCTTTAATGAAATTTGGCCTTCAGTGTCAGCAAATGCAGACAATAGACTTTTCTAGCAGTCTAATATAAAATCAAATGCCATTAGCTGCTGGCTGTCTGGAGGAGGGGGGCAGGGGAGGGAAAGCTCTGGATTGCATCTGAGTGTTTTGATGATGTAGTGGAGAAATTAAATTTATTTTTCATGACCCAATGACATTTGAAAGTAGCATTGGGTCTGAGCAGCACACTAGCCTAGGAGCTTTTAGGTAAAAATCCTACTCATTATTGATACTGTCATATTCTGTAAGTGTGGAAGGTCCCTCAGAAAACAGAATGTAGTTTCCACAGGCAATTCCAGGCAATTACTGCAGAAGACATCAAAATGTGCAGTATATTACCTGACCACAAGTACCAGAAAATCCATTTCCTGTAATTAGGGATATTAGCTCTTATTCTGAGGTAGACTTTTTGATGACATGTTTCATGAATAAAAGTATCTGATGTGTCAGAATGCCTTCCGAATCAGGTCACTATGTTGTTATTCATGTTACTCATGCATGATGGTAGATTCCGGTGAAGAGTAAAAGTTAAAATGTCCTTTTAATTCTATGCAGCTGTATCAGGAGAAAATCTATGATTCATCACTGCTTCTCCGTTCCATGTTGCTGAGGTTTCTGTCTGAACCATGGTTTATGACATGGATACCATTATTCATTTAACACAAACTCATCATTTCGGTGAAGTCTGTTTGTAAACCTAGGAGAGGCAGCCCCCCTCCATCAACTTCATGCAGCTTTGGTACAACGTTGCAAAATTAATTTGAGTTTTACTTTTTAAATTCCATCTCTATTGAGTAGCCAGTGTAAAATGTTGCAGTGGATAAAATTGGAAGCTTCTTTTTTTTTTTTTTTGACATAGCTGAAATAACAAGGGAGGATGAAGTTACTGTTTTAATTCTTGCTGGAATGAGGGTATAAAGACACTATATAGTTTATCTGAAACACCCCTTATAATTAGGAAAGGTCCATAGTCATTGTATATCAAGTGGTTTCCCTGGAAAGAAGTGAACAAAATGAGATGAACTAAGAGGGCTGGATTGGATGGTTTGGTCCTTTCTGGTTCTAATGTTCTTTCCCTCTGTAAAATATAAGAAATATATAATACATAATATTTTATATTTGAACTTTTCTTATAAATAGAATATAAGAGATTTTTTTTTTAATTAACTCATTGCAATTTTACATGGGACCATGGGCTGTGTATTTGTAATTAGTCTGTTAGATTTTGTATTATGCCATGAGGGGTATGAGTTAAAGCATTTTAAAAAGACCAGAGTTGAAAAATAATAATCTCAGTTTAATGTAAAGTGAATATTGAGTTCGATTTAATATGGCAACACTTTAAATGATTTCTCTTGACCACCTAAAGCGCACCATGCCTGCTGTATCTTTTCCTGTGGACAGTAGGTGATACAAATGATTTAGACCAGACACTGTAAACTGTACTGATGGGTTTCAGTCTTCGCATAGCACTCAGATCCTCTTATAATTTAAGAGCACAATGAGATTTATGACGAGTTAGAGTGCTTTCTCCTGTCATTTACCATTCTTTGAAAACCCTGTGAACTAGAAATCCTAGAAGAGTCTAATAGATCAGAATTCTCGAATAGTCATGTGCTCCCCCAGGTCGCTTGTCCAAGTGGAGATCTCTGAGCCCCATCCCAGGCGTCCCAAATGCGTGGTTCCCTGTGTGGCCCAGAGTGTGCAGCTCCCAGGCTCTGCCCCGTGGGTTGGATGCTGTCGTCCGGGGACCACAGTTGCAGGAACACTTGAACTAGTACTTGGCCATGCAGCAGGGACCCAGAACGCGTGGCTCTCTAAGCTGTGTTGTTCTCTTTGGAACTGATGGAATGTCTGCTTGAAACTCTCAGAGGGATCGCATTCTGGCTTGGCAAGGCAGGTTTCAAGATGGCTGGCTTCTTTGGTAAGAGGCAGAGGCAGAGTGAAGTCTGTGTTTGGGAAGGACTCTGTGGAGACAGACGGGCGTAGGCAGAGGGAGCGTGACATAGACGGGTCTGTCTACTGGCATAAAGACTGAAAACCTTGGCCTTCAAAGTCTGCAAGGCTCTGGGTGGTCTGGCCCCAGCTCACTTCTGTAACCTCGGGTTACCTAACCCCCGAACCTCTCCCATCCTAGCAGCCTTCAAACATCAGTCTTCTCCTGCCATGGCAACCCTATCACTTGCTCCAGCCTGCCTTCCTCACATTAATGCCTGGTGTTATTTAGGTTTCAGTCCAGTCTTCCCTTTCTGGAGAAGCCTCCTAAACCTCTTTTGTGAGGTTAAAATGCCCTCCCCCATCACAATGTACTTTTCCTTCTCCATAAGATTGTCAGAGAAAAAGAGCATGCTCAGTTAAATTTCAATTAATTTTTAACATAAATGTCTCAAATATTGCATGAGACATATTAAAGCATTATTTATTATTTATATGAAATTTCAATTTATCTAGGCATTCTGTGTTTTTATTTGCTAAATCTGGCAACTCTGTTTATAAAGTTCATTAATTTTACATTTCCTTTTTTTAAAAAATGAGATTCTTTCATGAATAGCTCTCTCTCCTAAGTTGTTAAACTCCAAGAAGCCATGGACAGGACTGGGGAGAGGTGGTTGTTTTGTCTTCCTGTTTTCTCCCTAGAAGGAGCTCAGTAAACATTATCAGATGAATTAATGAGCTGTTTGAGAAAAATGGTGTAACCATAGACAAGTTTCTTAACCTCTCAGAGCCTTAATTTCTTGAGCTGTGAAAAGATGATTTTTATATCTACTTTTTAGGGTTGTGTGTGGAGGTTAAATAGGAAAAATATACATAAAGCTCCTACCTTGTAGGCAGTATACAGTAAAAGGTACCTTTTCTCTTCTCCCAATGTTTGTCTTATAAAATGAAAGGGTTCCTTTTTAATATATGAAATCCTACTTCCTTTTATTGCAATGCAATCCTGAATGTTTCTGGACTATTGACCAAATGCAGGGTGCTCTGGAGACTCACCTATGCGGTTATAGCAGGGCACCCATCTGGTGAGCAGTGACTCCTGAGGCTGGTTCATGGGCCTGTGGTGTATGTAGTCACAACAGGGTCTCACACTTGTGCGTGTGTGTGCGTGTGTGTGTGTGTGCGCGCGCTCAAGCATGTCCAACTCTTTTGTGACCCCATCTACTGTAGCCTGCCAGGCTCCTCCATCCATGGGATTTTCCAGGCAAGAATACTGGAGGGGGTTACCATTTCCTTCTCCAGGGGATCTTCCCAACCCAGGGATCGAACCCACGTCTCCTACGTCTCCTGCATCGGCAAGCGAATTCTTTACCGCTAGAGCCACCTGGTGGGCTGCCGTCTATGGGGTTGCACAGAGTCAGACACGACTGAAGTGACTTAGCAGTAGTAGCAGCAGAGCCACCTGGGAAGTCCTAGGAAGGGTCTTTTGTTTGATTTATGCTCTGCCCTCACCTTTTGAAATTCCTTGAACAAAGCATCCCCCGTTTTCCCTTCACATTGGACCTTGCCGTTATGTTGTGTGTCCTGGTAACCCACGCACGTTTGTATATAACATGGACATCGGGAGTATTATATTTTGTCTTCATAATGACCCTAGGACCTTGCATTACTCAGAGAACTTGTGATTTTCCTATAGCTTATAACTGACTGAACCAAATTCAGTGTTCTTCGCACTACTCCCTGACTGTCTTCACCTGGCCATGACCAGAAGGTGTAACCATATCTTTGACTAAGCACTGGGAGCTTTGGAAGAACTAGTCTTAGGCCTCCTATCCTTCAGTCACCTTCTCTTCCCCTAGCTGCTCTTGCAATTGCTGAACCAGGGTCTCAAAATTCCAGGTCTGCCTTTCAGGAAAACCAGGACTGCCAGCAGCTGTTTTAGGCGGGTATCTCCTCCACTATTCAGGTTTTAAAATCTGCAGGTTCACCCAAGATAAATAGTCATCTTGGAGGGTTGCAGTTTTTCTAAGAGAAGTATCTGAGATGTTGTTCTTTGCTCTCAATTACCCAGATGAGTCACACAGCACTGGGGCCTCTGCGGCAAGGAAGAGCCACGCATTTTGGCAGTAGGTAGAGAAGGTGACCCACTTTGTCACGTCAAGCTCTGACTAGTGGATCCGCCGGAGGAGGGATAGGCTACCCACTCCAGTATTCTTGGGCTTCCCTTGTGGCTCACCTGGTAAGGAATCTGCCTGCAAGGTGGGAGAGCCTGGTCTGATCCCTGGGTTGGGAAGGTACCCTGGAGAAGGGAAAGGCTACCCACTCCAGTATTCTGGCCTGGAGAATTCCATGGATTGTACAGTCCATGGGGTCACAAAGAGTCAGACACCAACTGAGTGACTTTCAGTTTCACAGCCTGATTTAAGATGTACTCATCTTAATATTACTTTTTTTTTTTAGTAGTTCTAAGCATACCATTTTTTTCTTTATGCCACTTTTTCTGCTCATGTGTGTTTGTGTTTAAGAAGTGACTGTCCAATGATTCCTTGGAGCCATTCTCAAATTTGCCCTCATATTCTTGTTTTCAACACGTGACAGCATTGCCCCAGTTTACACCCATTAAATACAGTCTGAGCTGCATTGAACACACAAGTATTTTAAGTATAAATATTATTATTTTTTGAAGTATCCAACTAAATCTGCGGCCTGGGTTTCCTGTTGGCCACGTCAGTGTGAGGGTAGAATTATAGACCCACAATAACATCTACAGCCATTTCTCCCGTCCTGTTCCTCCCCCAGCTGTGGATTCCCAGCCTTCTGTTTCTTTGCGTCCTCGGGGACACTCCTGCGGTCCTCATCCCTAGTGCCCTGCAGCAACATCACTGCAGCGTTGCCAGAGCCACCTCCCTGTGCCCAGGATGCCCTGGCTCCGGCATCCCAGCATCCGCTGGTTCCGCCAGGTACTCTCGCTGTCCCTGGGGAGTTTAGAGAGTGTGCGAAAGCACGTGGCTGGCGAGCGGACACTTCCAGTGACACCGTGTCCTGTGTTCACATTCTCTTGTCCCCTGCTGATGACAGCCCATTGTCCTAGATTATAAACAGTGGATCTGAAATTGCCTTTTGCTTGGGATGAGTCCTTTCCTGGGAGACATTTTAGTCCTTCCCTTTCAGACATACTTCATGGTATCAGAATGTTCAGATAAATCTCCTCATTTTTGTAAGGCTGTTTATGGCATCATTACTTGCAAGAGTGAAAAGCTGTAAACAACTTAAATGTGCATCAGAGGATGATCATGTCAATTATGGTGCATTTAAATAGTGAAATACTACACTGCTCGTGAAACAACTGAGGTGAACGGATGCTACTGGGACTATTTTTGAGATTATGTTTTAGTTAAAAATATAGCAGTTTATTAATATTAGCCAGAATATGCAGCACGTCACTATTAAAAAATTGCAGTATGTTAAAAAGTCTGGAAGGATAAAGAGATCAAACTGTTATCTTTGGGGAAAAAGATGGAGAGGATCTGACACTTTTACTTGATATATTTCTCAATCATTTTGAGTTTTCAGCAATAGGCACATATTACCTTTTGTAATTAAGGCATCAGTAAAGGTGGTAAAGGTTAATTTCAAGATGTCCCTGTGATGCTATTTCTCATCTAAATAAAGATAAATATGTCCCGATGTTTAAGTGGTAGGAAGCCATGCTGGTTTTTCCTGTGAATGTCTTTCCAGTTCACAATACCAGTAAGATAATCAAAGTTTTGAGAACATAAGTTAGTTTGGTACTGTATAAAGCAATTTTCATTTTGAGTGAACAAAGGCGCAAACCTATCAATGTTCGATACAGTAGCCTGTGAGAAGGACTCCGGGTTGCTGACCTAGGTAGTTAAAGCTGAGGCCCTCCCACCTCCCTCCACCCTTGTTATCAGTAACTCTTGTGTGTCTAGCAGCTGCCATAAGCTAGATTAACTGGCTGCACATTTTACTTTGAGGAACATTATTCTTTCTACTGTTGTTGTTCAGTCGCTCAGTCATGTCTGACTCTTTGCGACCCCACAGACAGCAGCACGCCAGGCTTCTCTGCCCTTCACCATCTCCCAGGGTTTGTTGAAACTCATTTCCATGGAGTTGGTGATGCCATCCAACCACCTTATCCTCTGTCATCCCCTTCTCCTTCTGCCCTCAGTCTTTCCCAGCATCAGGGTCTTTTCCAATGAGTCAGCTCTTCGCATCAGGTGGCCAAAGTATCAGAGCTTCAGCATCAGTCCTTCCAATGAATGTTCAGGGTTGATTTCCTTAAGGATGGACTGGCTTGATCTTCATTCTCTACTGTGACTGTGTATTTGATGGGCCTGAAGGTCAGCACTTTTTTTATCTTCTCTTCTCGTGGACCTGGCATGCCCTCCCTCCCACCATCTTGCCTCCCCCCACTCTGAACATCCACACATTGGTTCATGGCAAAGGCTCCTACCTGTCCTCCAAGCCTCAGCCTAAAAATCACGTGTCATGACCCTCCACAGCAGAATTAGGGCCCCTTTCTCTGCCTCTCCCAGTCCCCTTGCAGCCATACAACGTGAGTGCTTCTCATCCTGTGTCACTGTGGCCCCTCCACTGGAGCTGAGTCCCTTAACTCAGGAGTTCCTAGACTCTGAGTCCCTTGAACTTCAAGGCAAGAGCCCAGAACTTTGGGATCTTTGTAACTCCTGGCACTGGACATATAGGGGCTAAAAATATTTTTAATTATTAAAAAATCTTTTTAAAATTGAAGTATAATACACAGAAAAGTGTGCTTTTTAGAAGGGTATGGCTGAATTGATTTTTATAAACTGAGCACGTTTTTAAACAAAACCCAGATCATGGAGGAGATTGTGCCCCAGAAGCTCCTTGGATGTCCATTTTAGTCATAACCCACTTCTGCTGTTCTGATTTCAGTCCTTTGGAGGTGCTTAACATAGCTCTCCCTTAAGTGTTAGTTGCTCAGTCATATCCGACTCTTTGTGACCCCATGGACTATAGCCTACCAGGCTCCTCTGTCCATGGGATTCTTCAGGAAGAATACTGGAGTGGGTTGCCATTCCCTTCCCCAGGGATCAAACCCAGGTCTCCCTCATTGCAGGCAGATTCTTTACTGCCCGAGTCACCAGGGAAGCCCCAACTCTCCTTAACCTGCCCAGATGCCTTGTTTTTTCATGCCTACCATCAGAGAAACTACTTGACAGAGCCTTAAAACTGCCGAAGTACCTTAGAACGTCACGGCTGTGCCAGAATGCTGACTCTCGACTCCCGGACGTCCAGTCTGCAGTGTGCTGGAGTCAGAGAAGGCTTGCTCCACACTGCTGGCCGCAGGCAGCTCTGCCCGAGGTCTGCGTCCCCCACGTAGATGGTAGAGAGGTTCTGCCATTTGACAGCTACTCATACCGGCTTCTGTAAGCTTCCTTCTGTTTCTGACTTGCTGAAATTGAACGTGTATGGAACTTCATCTTCTGCTTTTAAGCCTCTGATTAATTACAAAATTATTTCTTTTTAATAGATAAAGGCTCTAGAATCTTAGAATTTCTATTTCTTCTTGTGTCAGTTTTGGTAAGCAGCCTTAAAAAAAAATTGTCAATTTTAGCCAGGTTGTCAAATTTATTGCATAGTTACGTACAATTTTACAATCATTGCTTTGTTTTTATTTTGTGAATCCTGTGATTCTTGTATCTAATTGTATTTTCTTCACTCCCTTGGCTAGTATAGGCTTAGTCAGTTTTTTTGTAAAGATTCTAGAAACTTTACAGAGTCATGCAGTGTTATCTGAAGATCTTAAAAAATATATATGAATTATTTAAAATGAGTCCTTAGCCCATTTGAACCTGTCATCATTGCCTGTGATTATATACAATTTTTAAAGCTCACTATTTCTTTTATTTATCATTGAATAACAGCCCTAAAAATTCAGAAAGTTAGTAAGTAGATAGAATCATAGATACATTTAATTAATTTTTAAAATGTGTAAATGATAGGTTTATAGAAGATATCAAGTTCTCTGAAGGCAAAAATGTTGACAAAAATGAAATACTTATGGGCTTTCTGTGGGCCTACTGATTATTTAATGATATTTGTGTTTGTAATCTGAAAGGATAAAGGAACCCCTTAACTTGAGTTTTGAGGACAGGGGTTTTATTTGCGACAGCCATGGGCCTTATTCGGTCCTCATCATGTCTCTGCCTGCTTTATGTGAATTTGTCAGATTGTGACAGACTTGCCTATTCTGTCCTTCAGGGTGGTTGCAGGGGAGAAAGCTCATGAGACTGGCATCGGTGTGGTTTATTGCAGGGCTCTCCCCATACCCAGTGGCTCCTACAGCCAGTGACCAGCATTGTGTTTACATAGCACCAGTTAGCTTCCGCCGGTTCCCTGGGTTCCACCCAGTCTTCCTCCCACATTCTGTCCAACATCACAAATTTCTTATTGACGTTTCTATTTCTGTTTTAACCCTCTTTGCCTCCCCTGTGCTAGGTGGGCAAGTATGTGCCAGACATTTATTACTAAGTCACGTTGCCTTACCAGCCACTCTAAAAGTTAGTAACTGAAAGTAATAATCATTTCTTTTCACCCATGCATCTGTAGATTGACTGAGTGCTGGCTGATCTAGGTTGACCTTTGTTGGGTTTTCTTGAAGTTGCAGGTTAGGTTCAGGCTTTTAATCCTCCTTAGAATAATTGGCTCTCAGTTTGTATTTCTGCATGGAGACGGCTGAAATACAAGAAAGGTAAGTGGGAACATGTGATGCCTCTTAAGGCTCGGCTCAGAACTGGTAGCTTGTCCCTTCAGTCCGCATTCTGCTGACCAAAGACAGGATGACAGGAGAGTTCCATGTAACAAAGCATTGCCTCACACGCTGTACAACTTTCTGGTACTGTCATCGATACCTACTTAGGTGAAAATTTTGTTTCTTGTAATTTAAGCCTGCTGTGTGGGCTTAGTTGCTTAGTCGTGTCTGACTCTTGCAACCCCATAGGTTGTAACCCACCAGGCTCCTCTGTCCATGGGATTACTCCAGGCAACAATACTGGAGTGGATTGCCATTTCCTTCTCCAGGGCATCTTCCCCACCCAGGAATCAAACCCAGGTCTTCTGCATTGCAGGTGGATTCTTTACCGACTGAGCTACAAGGGAAGCCCCAATTTAAGCCTAGACCTTTTTTGTTGTTGTTGTATATATAAACACAAGTATTTTATATGGTTTTTACATAGAGTATATTTTCCAGGAGTGAAATTACTTGTAAATCAAGGGAAGATTCTATGTTGTTTTATTTAAAATTTTACCAAGAGTTGTTCATCATTTCCAAAGGTCCCATCACCAGTACTAACAAAATACTAGTTGTGATATTTACGTTGCTAATGGATGGTGGTTTAGTCACTGAGTCGTGTCCAACTCTTGCGACCCCATGGACTGTAGCCCTCCAGGCTCCTCTGTCCATGGGATTTCCCAGGCAAAAATACGGGAGTGAGTTGCCATTTCCTTCTCCAGGGGATCTTCCCGACCCAGGGATCAAACCCGCAACTTCCTGTGTCTCCTGCATGGCAGGCAGGTTCTTTACCGCTGAGCCACCAGGGAAGCCCAGGTTGCTAATAAGCTCACCTCTATTTGTCTATGTTGGTATTGTTTGCATTCATGGTGACCACATTTAGAAGCAAGCATCCCTTGTCTTCATTTTGTATTCTAGAGCTGCTACACTGGGACATTTACATATTTTAAGGCATAATTTATTATTTCTTTGAATTTTACTTATTACTGTTAGGATATTATATAGATATTTAAATTTATGTGTGCAGACAGGTTATTTCATCTGTGAAAAATATTTAATAAGCATTGCAAAATATGTAATTAGTAGGCACGGTTGGACTGCTCTAGATCCTCTGTGTTTTAGCATGGTGTGTCCTAAGATTTATATTCGGGGGTGGGGAGGGGCAAGCTGCAACACGGGGTGGCCTCTTCCGTCGTAGCCTGTACCTGAGGGGAGTGTGCTCGCCCCCTGACAGCTGTCACATTTCTCTCTCTAACAGTGCTTGTGAAGGAGGTGGGGTGTGAGCTGGACCTGCCTAGAAAAATGGTGTGTTTGTAGAGCACATACAAGCCTGTATCATAGTTCCATTTCTGAGGCTTACCCTAAATTCAAGCAGGCCACGGCTTTGGCTGTGAAGGCACTGGGTTTCTACCATGCCACTCTAATCTTGATTAGTGATGGGTAAGACCAGGGGAGGCATGGAGGAGAGAAGGAGATGTGTTCTAAGATGGTTGTTCCAACAACCATGAGAGAGTCCCAGCAGGAATCTGGTGGTTTCTTTCTAAACCTGTTTTTAAAACGTATTATTTTCTGAGGCCACTGCCAGACACTGTGAGTGCCCTGCCAGAGTCTTCTGTGTATGAGAGGGGGAGCCCTCTGAATTGCTTCCAGAAGAGACTGACAAAAGAGGGAGTGAAAGCTTGGTGACCTATTTTGGTCCATATTTCAAAGATAAGACTATTTTCCTACCAACTGAAATTGGTGTAAGAGTAATTCAGAAGGAAGAAATCAGAGGACATTGAAAAAGTGACCTGGGACTGGATGATACATGCTTCTCTGTGTGCTTTTTAATCTAGAGTTTGCATATTGATAAGGGCATCACACTCTTTATCTGTGGTGAGCATGGGACTTGTTGGGGCAGAGCTCCCCTCATTTATTGATAAATACATTACAGCTAATTGTTGTCCCAAACATTCATTACCATGAACCTGAGTATGTAATGATCATGTCTGCCTTTTGGGATACAGATGTGTGTGCACAAGAAGGTTTGATTACTTTCAAAGGCAGTAAATAAATAAAAAAAAATCCAACTCTGTAAAGATTAACATCCACTTCCTAGCAAATCTAAGGAGAAAACCAATAATTAACATAATTGAATGTGAGACTCAGGAACACAGGTCATCTTATGCCTGAAGCTTTATTTAACATCAGGAGGGTGATGTGATTCTTCTTAAGGGCTGATAGTGATGAATCAGTCCTACTGGCCATGGAAAATTTGGAGGCATTTGAGCCCCACCCAGATTGCTCACTGATGGGGCCTGAGCCAAGACTAAAAGGTTTTGTGATGAATCAGTTTTGTGGTGAATAGCTGATTCACTTACTCCCACGTCTTGGCGTTATACATTCCCTTCTTATTGCTGTGTTACAGAGTGCTCTGTTGATGACTGCATCAGGCGTTTGGTGTAGCATCGTATTCCATTGAGTGAAGCTCCTAAATAAGATGGAAAAGAATGGTTCATGTTAGATAGCGTTGCTGCTGCTGCTGCTAAGTCACTTCAGTCATGTCCGACTCTGTGCGACCCCATAGATGGCAGCCCACCAGGCTCCCCCGTGCCTGGGATTCTCCAGGCAAGAACACTGGAGTGGGTTGCCATTTCCTTCTCCAGTGCATGAAAGTGAAACGTGAAAGTGAAGTTGCTCAGTTGTGTCCGACCCTCAGTGACCCCATGGACTGCAGCCCACCAGGCTCCTCCGTCCATGGGATTTTCCAGGCAAGAGTACTAGAGTGGGGTGCCATTTTTTTCCCACTTAGTAGATGGTTTTGAAATTGGGTACTGTGAAATTTTAAAAGTCAGATGATGACCTGTCTTTGTCTCAGATTAGAGTGTAATAAAGTGTGGGTCTGAGATCTTGGGGCTCCCAGAGGTACTTTTGAAGTTACTTCTGCACCTCCTGCTGGCCGCATTAGCTGGCATGTGTATGTCTCATGGAGGAGTGTGTGTGTGTGTGTGTGTGTGTCTCATTTCCTCTTGCCCATGGTAATGGTTGTGACATCTTCACTCAGACCATGACAGTGTTAATTACGTGCCTTCTCAGGGTCCTCTGATCACATTCTGCTTTTCTGCCTGGAGGGGTTTCCTCCTTCCCTTGAAGGCTAACTAGCCGCTGGTTTTCAGTCTGGCTGACATATGACAGCAAAATAAATGCTCTTTCATAATGGTTTTCACCATCTCCTGGTGACTGGCAGCACTGAGAATCAGGATGTCCAGCTTCTCAGCGTGACAGCTGTCTCACCAGCCACTGTGCTCGTCCATAGCCTGGAGGCCATTTGGGTGTATATTCAAGAGAGTTCAGCTTACCTTCCTAAGAGAGAGAAGGATTTATGATAATCTTTCTGATTGTATGAGATTTTCCCTCTTTTCAGTGAAAGCTGAGTCTTTCATTCAAAATTTCAAACTTAATTCTAAGAACCAGGGTATATTTGTATTTTCTCCTTAGCTCAATAGATTTCTCATATCTCAGAAGAGGTAAAATTTGGAGTTGGTGATCAGATATGAATCCTGCCTCAGTCAAACTTTTAAAATGTGCTGAAAGTCTCAAGATGTGTAGCTCTTTCAGCAGATTGACCATAATATTTTATTGGAAACTGCTTACTGGATATTTATAAGGTCAGTCAACTATAAAGTCAGCAAATGTTTTTAACTTTGTTAAATATTAAGATAATAAGAAAAAAAGATGCTTTAGATAAATCATGGCATTTATTATTTAGTCCTGATTGTAGAAAAGCTGCCTCAACTGGATGTCAAGCTTGGATATTTATTTATTTGTCCATTGGCTAAAAAACTATAGACGTGCTGAATGAAATAAATGCAGATTCACAGTATGTAATGAGACTAGCATCAAAACTAATTTAATCCAATTTAGACCCAGTTATTGCCCTTCATGTGTACTCTTCCTGATGAGATTATAGAAGGCCCTGGAGTTTTTTCTGGAGGTAAGAAAACAGATAAGTTATTTAATAACAGTCTTCATGTATTTCAAAGGTTAAATCACAAAACACGGTGCCTACATTTTCTTTTATTAACAGGAAACAGGAGAAAATAGACTTAAGTAGAAAACTGAATGAAATGGAAATTTCAGTTCAATTCCAGTCAACAAATCGATGTCTCCTTTGAGCAAGGGTTATGCTGTGCTCATTGGGAAAAATGAGATGTGCGTCAAACATACAGACCTGGGAGGGTGGCTCTGACAAGTTACACGGGCATCCTGCACAATGCAGAATGGGAGTGCAGTGAGAGCAGTTCCAAAGCCCACGATGCTTGAAAGGCAGCAGAAAGACGTTTGCTTAAGGCAGCGTTTCTCAGTCTCAGCACTAGTGATGTTTGGACTAGATGGTTCTTCTCTTTAGAGAGCTGCGCTGTGCACTGCAAGGTGGTAATAGCATCCTGGCTTCTACCCACCAGAAGCCAGTGTGTGTTTTCCCCTCCAGTTGTCACAAGCAGAAACACATCCACACTTTGTGAGACATTTCAGGGTAGGAGTGGTGGGCATTCAGAGTCATCCTAGCTGAGAACTGGGGACTTCAGGAATAAAGGAAAACTTCAGAAGCAACGGTTTTTGAGATGAAATTGAAGGGCAGGCGGGATTGTATCAGGCGGGGAGAGAGGGAGGCATGGTATTGGAGGCAGAGGTGACGCATGCTGGGGGCAGGTGGGGAGGGGCAGGTGGTTCTCTGGGTCTGGGAGAGAGGCTTGTGAGGACCAGAACCTCAGCAGTGGCAGGAGACCGAACTGCAAGGGTTGGTAGGACTCCTGAAGTCAGAGGCAGAAGTTTGGGCTCTGTTTGAGGGGGGAATTAGGTTTGTTAGAACTGTGCATTCAGCAAGGTAAATCTGAAATCAGGTGTGCAAGTGGCTTAGGGTAGGGAGAACCTTGAAGTAGAGATGCCACTTAGGAGTGGCCAGTTTCAGTTACTTCCTCTAGATGGGGCCCCGTTCTCCCCTCACTCTATGAAGGAGTTAGCCTGCAGATATTTATTGCACCTGGACCAAGGGCTGGGCCCTGCTCCGGCTGCTGAGGGTGGAACAGAGAACAAACACAGACGATAAAGTCCTGATCTTGTGGAACTTACATTCT
The DNA here is from genome assembly GCF_029407905.1 of Bubalus kerabau. Taxonomy (NCBI): domain Eukaryota; kingdom Metazoa; phylum Chordata; class Mammalia; order Artiodactyla; family Bovidae; genus Bubalus; species Bubalus kerabau. The sequence continues at coordinate 11,712,298 of NC_073633.1, forward strand.
AGTGGGGGAGAAGACAAACAGTAAACAAAAATGAAATTGTTAAAATAATCTTAAAAAAACAAAGTCAAAGTCATTCAGTCATGTCTGATTCTTTGCGACCCCATGGACTATACAGTCCATGGAATTCTCTAGGCAAGAATACTAGAGTGGGTAACCTTTCCCATCTCCAGGGGAATCTTCCCAACTCAGTATCGAACCCAGGTCTCCCGTATTGCAGGCTGAGCCTTAAGTTGCTTAAACTCTATGGAGACAAACAGTTCAATGTGATCATCAGTGATCGGAGAGTCTGCTAATATTAGTGATTAAAAACTCATTATTACAGTGAACTAAGATATGCTAACGATTTGGTTGCAAAGAAATTGCATTTACATCAACATTTATTGGAAATCTCACCCCTTAAAAATAGAGGTAAAATAGAATGTATTTCTTCCCTGTTGACATCTGAAAATATCTGTTAAGAAGAATATTTTTTTGTAAATTTACTCCTTGGAAGAGGATTTTACTTGCATGGCCACAGGAACAATGGATAGATTACAAGGGAAGAAGGAAAAAGAAGGGTAACGAACCTTTGCTGGGTTCCTAGCACATGCCAGCCATGCTGCTAGGCATTCGTTATTTAGTTTTCATCATGCCTAAGTCCTGGGCACCATCATCTCTCACTTGGAATGATACAGCAGCTTGCTAATAGGCCCTTACCATTTGCCGAGTTCCCAGCTCACGCCAGCCGGACATTTGTTATTTTGTCTTTTATCAAAATCTGAATCCTGACCTCCATCATCTCTCACTTAGAATAGTGTAATAGCTTCCTAACAGGCCCCTTGGTCTTGTCCCTTTTCAGTTCTTTATTCTACCGGATTTTGTTGTCAAGCACAAAAAGACCATGTTCAGTTCATATTAAAAGTCTCCAGTGGCTCCTCACGGCCTTGAGTTCTATCAGCAATTCCTTCCTAGGGCCGCAGTGAACTGCCTGAGGTCCTGGTGGCCCCATGCCCTCCCCCTGCCTCCTCTGAGCCTTTTACACTGACTGTCACCCTTTACTTCACCACTGACCTAGCTAACTCCCATGAATCCTTTAGGACTCCCTGGAGGTGTTAATAGATTTCTTAGGGAGGTTTTAACCTGATCTTCCCAGGTCCAATTTAGACACCCTTCCAACATACCACGGAACCACCTTCTCCTTATCCAGTGACAGCATTTGCTATGGTTTTGTGAGTGCTCATTTCCTTGTCTTACATCTTGAAGGTTCATCCTTGTGGACCTAGAGATGACCCAGGGCCTAGCATGATCAAGGAATATTTGTGGATGAATCAGTAGAGGGTAATGCATTTTAGAAATGAAAAGGCTGAAGCTCAGAGACCATATGCTACTTGCTCAAGGTCATGGAACTGTAAGTAGTGAATTTAAACCTGTGGGGCTTCAGAATCCAGGTTCTCTCCATATACCAAGGAGTCTGTGTATTCTGTGGAGTTCTGTAAGAGCATTATAGAGACTCTTTGGCTTAGATGGTTCTCTTGTAGCCTTCCTGAGAGGTGTTCAATAAATGTTTATTATTAATCAATGGGAAACAAGATCTTGACTTTAGCAGTCTCTTTCATCAGTGTACTTCTATTGGATCAGGAAGATCCCCTAGAAGAGGCAGATCACTCCAGTATTCTTGCCTGGAAAATTCCATGGAAAGAGGAGCCTGGCAGGCTGCAGTCCACAGGGTTGCCAAGAGTTGGACACGACTGAGCGACTGACCACATGCTTATCACCAGCCCAGGAAGGCCAAGGCTTGAGTCATCTGTGTCCACAGCTAATGAAGGCTTAGCATTTGGAAGAGGTGGATTTTGCTTTTCATCTGTTTGACTTGTTAATATTTGCACAAGTGGTTTTTGTCATAGCACCTGGTATGCGTCACTCCCCGCCCCCTCCAATTCTGTTATAACGTCAGTCTGCCAAACTGTGTGGGGAAACTGTGGAGTGTGTAGTAATGTATAATTGAGAACACTGAAATATGTTTTTTAATGGATTTCTAAAATTACATCGCCTTTGATTCAGTATTGACCGTTTTTTTAGCCCTCATGCCTATTTGTAGTCATGGAAATGCAGAGTAGAGAGGAATTTCGCTTTATCATTTACCTGTGTCTAAGCTCATTCAAGATGAATCTCAAATGCAGGTGGAAGCAGTCAGAAACAAAGGCACCATACGGTATGATTATATTTATGTGACATTCTGGAAATGGCAAACAATGGCTGTCAGGGGCTGAAATTAGGAGAAAGGTTGACTACAGATGGTCTTGGAAATTCGGAGGGTGGTAGAACCTGTTCCAGCTCTTGATTGTGATGTGTGGTATATTTGTCAAAACATCTAAAAGGGTGATCAGCCGGGCAGAATTGACGTTCCCAGAGCTGATTCCTAGCAAGCCCGTGTTTTGACCTCGTTACTCTCTGCCCCACAGCCAGCAGATGGCACGGTCTTCCTCTGTACCTGTGTCTCCCACCTTTCTCCTTGGCTTTGGTTTCCTTCCACAGGCTCACCCACAACACTGAATGATGGTGGTGTCGGTTTTCTTGTTCTTTATCTAGGTTTTTAGTGTGCCTGTTGTCCATTTAGCACATAGAGGTGGGGCATTTATTGAACGGTGTTTTCATTCATGGGAGACTAAAACTGAGATTCTCCTAGTAGTTCTGATAGTTCCAAATCATGGTGCCCTTTCTGCAACACTGTAAACATATATTAAACTTAGAGTAAATAAATGTTATTTATTATTTTTCAAATGATTTTCCATTTAGGTTGTTACGTAGTGTTGAGCAGAATTCCCAGTGCTATACAGTAGGTCCTTGCTACATGTATGTGTGCAACTGAACCACTTTGCTCTCCACCCAAAACTAATGCAACATTGTCAATCAACTATCCTCCAATATAAAGTACGTTTGAAAAATTGAAAATAGATGAAGATCACACAGAAATGGAGCTGTGTTAAAAGTAGTAAATGTATAGAGAAAAAACTTAATTTAGGTCTAGGTGACTACAAAATGCATGCTTCTATTGCTATGCTGCTGCTACTGCTGCTAAGTCGCTTCAGTCGTGTCCGACTCTGTGTGACCTCAGAGACGGCAGCCCACCAGGCTCCCCCGTCCCTGGGATTCTCCAGGCAAGAACCCTGGAGTGGGTTGCCATTCCCTTCTCCAATGCATGAAAGGGAAAAGTGAAAGTGAAGTCGCTCAGTCGTGCCCGACTCTTTGCGACCCCATGGACTGCAGCCCACCAGGCTCCTCCATCCGTGAGATTTTCCAGGCAAGAGTACTGGAGTGGGGTGCCATTGCCTTCTCCATCCATTGCTATACTGCTAAATAAAAAGATTTGAGATTGAAAAATAATAATAAAATAAATAAACATAGATTTGTCCTCAACCTTATGCTAGATTCTAGTAAAGATAAGTCACAAATCTAACACTAGTGACTTAAGAAAAAATTAGTGAACAGTTAAAAGGAGGAGATTACTACCACCACTTTCTTGTTTGTCCATGCAACGGAAAATGGTTGCCTTGCTGTCTTCACAGTGGAATGTCTCTTTCCCTGCTTATTACTGTTAAACAGGAGCAGAATTTGGTGACTAGCGAGGCCCAAATATCATGTATTCTTATAATTAAGTCTTTTGGGGAGGTTGTAATGGATGCATTTTTTTAGCAGATTTTAATTAGGATGACCATGTAATTTATTGTTCAAATGAGGGCTTTTTTAGTTTAAAAGGTGGCGGGGTGCTGTCAATAATTCATTCCAGGATAACAGGTGTAAACTAGGACTGTCCCAGGAATCTGGGGTATCTGGTGACCCTAACTACATGGCACACCTATTCTATACAGATATTCAGTAGTTGTTCATATTCACTCTTAGATGGTTAAGTTAAAAGTGTTTGTATAAAGCAGTTCATCCGTTTTTGTTATGAATTGTGTGGTACACTGCTTTGGGCATACACAGCTACTATTCCTCATCAGTACCTGTAATTTTTTTTTTTTTTTCGTACTCAAAAAGCTATATCAGGATACAAACAAATATGAGTATTGATGTTAGGGCACTGCTTCTCAGAGTTTACTGTGCATCCAAATGATCTGAAGATCTTATTAAAATGCAGATCCTGGTTCACTAGGTCTGCGTGGGACCTGAGCTTCTGCATTTCTAACAAGTCCCAGGTAGCACCAACACTGCGGGTACACAGACTCGTCTCTGAGAAAACCTTAACAATCCTTGGCCAGCCTGCGGGCCTGGACTGTTGGTGACACAAAGCGCCTGAGTGCTAGACACTCAAGTTTTGAGCCACTGAAATGGAGATCTGTAAATTCATAGTAATTAATAATTAACTCTTCTGGCCCAATAAAAATAGTGGGAAAGGGACTTCGCTGGTGGTCCAGTGGCTAAGACTCTGAGCTCCCAATGTAGGGGGTCAGGGTTTGATCTCTGGTCAGGAAACTAGATCCTGCCTGCCACAACTAAGACCTGAGCAGCCAACTAAATACATATGTTTAAAAATAGTGGAAAAAATGCACTCTGTAGTTTTTGACTCTGATATCTATGCAGCCACAGGCAGATAAGACCATTCATTGCCTTTCTTTAGTGTAAGAAAGCTTGAGAAATACAGCTACATTCTGTACAAGAAACAAAACGGATTGTTGCAAGAAGTCTCTCTTAATTTTAAGGAAAATGTTTTCCTGCTTCAAATATTAAATGAGAATATAACCTCTATTAAACCTTACATTGAAAGTTGATAAATATCACCAAATGGAATGGTTGCTTAACACACACACACACACACACACACACACACCCACACACCCACACACCCACACACCCACCCACCCAAAGAGAATCTAGCAGAAGTCCTGTTTTCCCTTCTTTAGATGATTTTTAGATTTTACCAAATTTAGTGATTTTCTTTTGTAATATTAATCAGCAACAACATACTATTGCAAATTAAGGTATTTAAGTAATACTCATGGTTACTGTTTCTCTATCAGTTTTGTTTGACCAGATATGTGTTCTAATGCAATTCTAGTTAATTGAATTTCCCCATACTTTCTGCATTTAGCAGAAGCTCTTTTGGATGGTTTTGGACTCTGAGATGTAAAACCTGAAATTTCTAGATGCACAGAAATAATACCAAGAAGTCAGCATTCCTTATTTCCTCATAGAGCTAACTTAGATTGATAGCCCGTCCCACGTTTATTATGATGTGCACTCTTCGTAGTGTTACCACCTTTCATCAGCTTTAGACACAAGCAGATATACGTGAAGTGCTTTCTGGGTTTGTTTTATAATCTGTTTTAGATAATGGGTTAATGTCTAAGAAAGAAGAGAAAATTATCAATGTTAAATAACAAGTAACAGTGTTAGACAACTGAGGCATTTTCTTTCACATTTGACTTTCCATGTTTTAGTTTCCTGTTAGCTTATACATTTGTTGAGTACTGTCATTTTCTATGAAAGATGCAAAAAAGTAGCAATTCAGATACTGAAGTAAAATTCTCAAGTAATTTCCACCATCAAAATTCATTGTAATCAGATCATAATACTGATAACCATACATGCTAGTTTTAGTAGTTAGGCAATACAGGTCAAAAGCTGAGACCTTTTTTGAGATTTTGAGATTTTTATAAATCTCATTAATATATGAAGAAAACCAACCAAAGCCACTAAAACAGTTTCCCAAAGCTATATAGCTAGTTAATTACAAAGATGGCCTTAGAATGCAGACTGCTTCGTTCACAGTTCAATGCTACTTTTATGTTCTTTTTTCTTTGTTTTTATCTTGTATTATGCCGGGGTCCAGCCCCGGCTGATCCAGGGTATTCGAAGGAGAGACGGCGTAGGCGAGGATCAGGAAACAACTGCTTAATTAAACATTAATTAAGGATATAAAGAGTAATAGAATGAGGATAGCTCAGTAGGAAAATTCAGTGGAGAAAAGAGGCTGAGTAGCTTGGTTTATGCGGGAGACCAATAAAACTTCAAGACAAGAAGTTTGCACCACTTACGTAGGCCGCAGGCGTCCTTCCGTTCTCCCGAAGGAGAGGAGACACTGAGGCCTCCCCGGTCGGATCTTAGAAGCCCAGGCATAATTAGCAAGCATGGCGGGTTCCGTGCTCCAGATGGAGACTCAGCCAGAATTTGAGAGAGAGAGTGACATGGGGAGACCAAGTTTCAGTGAACAAGGCCCGCACTTTATTTTCCAAAGTAGTTTTTATACCTTAAGTTATGCATAGAGGATAATGGGGGAAGGGGTGGAGTCATGCAAGGACAGCAGTTCCTGGTCCTAATCGAAGCCAGGCTTTCAAACTTATCATATGCAAAAGTTCAGGTGATTGACATCATCTTCTGGCCAGGAGGCCTGTTAACATTTTAAGAAACTTATTTTTCTCTAAAGGTGATTATTCCAAAGTCAGGCACCAGCCTCCAAAAAGGCATTGGACAAAGCTGCATTCCTATAGGGCAAAGGTGAGGTGGGCTCAATCAAGAAAAGAATTAACTCAAGGGTCCAAGGTTACAAACATTGAGGTTACTACTTACATTTCTATACACCCATTATATCAATCAATACACTGCCAAGGACACAGTAGGTAAGGAGTATGGAGACTTAGCAGCAAACATTGGCTCAATAAGTGAAAAACCCTTCACCAATACAATTTCTAATCAATCTTTTAACTACTCAAAGGAATCTGTGTTTAGACAGTTTAGAACATCTCCTGCCTCTCATAGTTGGGAGGCTCTGAACAATCACATGTGGCTGGAAAAACCTATTCAGGCAGGCTAGAGGATTTCCAAAGGAGTTTGTAGGTTAAACACTGTCATACCCAGGAATTATTAACTGGAGCTGTAAGCTAATTCTTTTTTCAGAGAGAGGTAGTGGGGGACAGCCCCCGTAAAGTCAGAGGTGTAGGTGAAAGCACAAAGCAGGTTTTGGGGGTAGATGCTCGAGAATTTCCAGGGGGACTCCTGAGGCTCGATCCCGCCTTTGCGTATGCCGAGCCTCCTTCCTCATGACCTTTGCCATGGACGGAGCTCCTGCTCCCGGCAGTGATAGAATTCCAGTTGAGCTATTCCAGATCCTGAAAGATGATGCTGTGGAAAGTGCTGCACTCAATATGCAATATGCAGTATGCACTCAATATGCAATATGCCGGCTCTCAGCAGTATTATGTGCTTTTAAATAATCAGGAAATTAGAATGTTTTATGAATTTTACTTTAAAGAAAAGCAGAAAAGATATTCCCCCCAAATCAATGAGATATCAAGGATGCAGCTAGAGCCCTAAAGTGTGCATTGAATTTGCTCTATATTTACCAAAACAATTTCTCTCTACTACTTTTACTGGCTTCTGTCACCCTCCAAAGAGACAGACTAAGAAAACATTAGCAGTTGCTTTCAATCATCCATGGACTTCCTACTGAAATTAGAGAAGTGGAAGAAAGAGGAAGAGAACTGAATTTTCATTTTCTTCTAGGTCTGTTGCCTAATTTTCCTTGGTAACCTCTCTAGTGGTCTATGGTTTGCGTTATGAATATGTTCATTTCCAAGGTGACTTTAACTCTTTTGCAAACATCAAATAAAATTTAGCAGAAGGAGTGATAGGATTTGTGGTGGCTGTGGGTAACACTGTGAGCATTTGGCAGATAAATATGTATGTATGGTGGCTGTTCTGTTGTCAGAATCAGCGGAGCCCTTTTGGAAAGGAGCTGGCCACAGTGCTGAAAAGCCTGGCCAGTCCAACAGAGTCCTCAAACTGCGCTTGCTGAACTTATATGATCATGGAACAATTGAAGCTAACTCCAGTGGGCAAAGATCAATTCTCATTTTTCTTTACCTATCAGCAACTTTTTGACACAATTGATCATTCCCTCCTTGTGCCAATTGTTGAAATACTGTCTCTTGGCCCCAAACCTACCTTTCTATAATTATGTTTGAGATACTGAAGATGAGACTGCAAACTAGTTTTCTGGGATGGCTACTTGTTAGGCTCTGCAATAGAGGATACTGGAGGAAGCCTGGGAGGCTAGAGGAGGAAGAAAGGTTTTCTCCTTCTCATTTGCATCCCACGGGCTTCCTGTCTAAATGTGGTTCTTGTGAGTGTCATGGCCTAGAAGTGGCAGTACCTTTCTGTGGCTGCATATGATGCAGTTTACAGGTTTTCTAGCATGTGAAGAACCTGCCTGTACTGGATTGACTACTATCCTTTTAAAATTCATGTCTCCCAAGAGCCTCAGAATGTGACCTGTTGGGAAACAGAGTTCTTGCTGATGTGATTAGTTAAGATGAGATTATTCTGGATTAGTAGATATAATGGTCATCTGAGTTAAATTCACCCATTCCAGTCCATCTTAGTTTGCTGGTTCCTAGAATATCAACATTCACTCTTGCCATCTCCTGTTTGACTACTTCCAATTGCCTTGATTCATGGACCTGACATTCCAGGTTCCTATGCAATATTGCTCTTTACAGCATCGAACCCTGCTTCTATCACCAGTCACATCCACAACTGGGTATTGTTTTTGCTTTGGCTCCATCCCTTCATTCTTTCTGGAGTTATTTCTCCACTGATCTCCAGTAGCATATTTGGCACCTACCGACCAGGGGAGTTCATCTTTCAGTGTCCTATCTTTTTGCCTTTTCATACTGTGCATGGGGTTCTCAAGGCAAGAATACTGAAGTGGTTTGTCATTCCCTTCTCCAGTGGACCACAGAAATAGAGGAAAACAATAGAATGGGAAAGACTAGAGATCTCTTCAAGAAAATTAGAGATACCAAGGGAACCTAACAGAAGCAGAAGTTATTAAGAAGAGGTGGCAAGAATACACAGAAGAACTGTACAAAAAAGATCTTCATGACCCAGATAATCATGATGGTGTGATCACTCAACTAGAGCCAGACATCCTGGAATGTGAAGTCAAGTGGGCCTTAGAAAGCATCACTATGAACAAAGCTAGTGGAGGTGATGGAATTCCAGTTGAGCTATTTCAAATCCTCAAAGTTGAAGCTGTGAAAGTGCTACACTCAATATGTCAGCAAATTTGGAAAACTCAGCAGAGGCCACAGGACTGGAAAAGGTCAGTTTTCATTCCAATCCCAAAGAAAGGCAATGCCAAAGAATGCTCAAACTACTGCACAATTGCACTCATCTCACACACTAGTAAAGTAATGCTCAAAATTCTGCAAGCCAGGCTTCAGCAATGCGTGAACCGTGAACTTCCAGATTTTCAAGCTGGTTTTAGAAAAGGCAGAGAAACCAGAGTTCAAATTGCCAGCATCCACTGGATCATGGAAAAAGCAAGAGAGTTCCAGAAAAACATCTATTTCTGCTTTACTGACTATGCCAAAGCCTTTGACTGTGTGGATCACAACAAACTGTGGAAAATTCTGAAAGAGATGGGAATACCAGACCATCTGACCTGCCTCTTGAGAAATTTGTATGCAGGTCAGGAAGCAACAGTTAGGACTGGACATGGAACAACAGACTGGTTCCAAATAGGAAAAGGAGTACATCAAGGCTGTATATTGTCATCCTACTTATTTAACTTATATGCAGAGAACATCATGAGACACACTGGGCTGGAAGAAGCACAAGCTGGAATCAAGATTGCTGGGAGAAATATCAATAACCTCAGATATGCAGATGACACCACCCTTATGGCAGAAAGTGAAGAAGAACTAAACAGCCTCTTGATGAAAGTGAAAGAGGAGAGTGAAAACATTGGCTTAAAGCTCAACATTCAGAAAATGAAGATCATGGCATCCGGTCCTGTCACTTCATGGCAAATAGATGGGGAAACAGTGGCTGACTTTATTTTTTGGGGCTCCAAAATTACTGCAGATGGTGATTGCAGCCGTGAAATTAAAAGACACTCCTTGGAAGGAAAGTTATGACCAACCTAGACAGCATATTCAAAAGCAGAGACATTACTTTGCCAACAAAGGTCCGTCTAGTCAAGGCTATGGTTTTTCCAGTAGTCACGTATGGATGTGAGAGTTGGACTGTGAAGAAAGCTGAGTGCCGAAGAATTGATGCTTTTGAACTGTGGTGTTGGAGAAGACTCTTGAGAGTCCCTTGGACTGCAAGGAGATCCAACCAGTCCATTCTGAAGGAGATCAGCCCTGGGATTTCTTTGGAAGGAATGATGCTGAAACTGAAACTGCAGTACTTTGGCCACCTCATGCGAAGAGTTGACTCATTGGAAAAGACTCTGATTCTGGGAGGGACTGAGGGCAGGAGGAGAAGGGGACAACAGAGGATGAGATGGCTGGATGGCATCACTGACTCGATGGACGTGAGTTTGAGTGAACTCCGGGAGTTGGTGATAGACAAGGAGGCCTGGCGTGCTGCGATTCATGGGGTTGCAAAGAGTCGGACATGACTGAGCAACTGAACTGACTCTGGATTACAGTGGACCCTGAACCTGATAACTAGCATCCTTATAAGAAGGCTGTGTGAAGACAGAGGCAGAGACTTGAGTCATGTGTTGAGCCAAGGAGCAACAAGGCTTGCTCTCAACCCCCAGAATTTAGGAGGGCCACAGATCAGATTTCCCCATCAGAGCCTTCAGAGGGAGCATGGGCCTGCTGACACCTTGAATTAAGGTTTCAATCCCCCAGACTGCAAGAGGGTAAATTTCTGTTGCTTTAAACCATCAGGTTTGTGGTAATATGTACGGCAGCCCTGGAAAACTAATATACCACCTCATCGTAGCCCTCTTCAAGACGAAAGCCCCAGATGGCTGACAGCTCTTTTAAAAAAGGATTCACCCAAGGGGCCCCTCTTTTGAGCTCAGAAACACCCACACCAGCTGAGCGGCACCTGCTTCTCAGGGGACTAAGCTCAGCTCTGTGGGGCCCTTCCTTTAAGCTTGTTTAAAAATTACAACTTCATTCTTTGTTCTGTTAACCTTAGAGGTGGTAGTTTTTTCTTGTGATTTCCACCTCATGATACCTTAGAGTTCTTCTTTCACCCTCTTTGTTACCTGGTTAGCAATTTCATGCTTACCAATTATTTACATTGATTTTTCAGTTCCGTCTCCTGACTGGATCCTGGCTGATTCATACCTGCCTAGTTTTAACTTCCGGAGAAGGCAATGGCAACCCACTCCAGTACTCTTGCCTGGAAAATCCCATGGATGGAGGGGCCTGGTAGGCTGCAGTCCGTGGGGTCGCTAGGAGTCGGGCACGACTGAGCGACTTCACTTTCACTTTTCACTTTCATGCATTGGAGAAGGAAATGGCAACCCACTCCAGTGTTCTTGCCTGGAGAATCCGAGGGACGGAGAGCCTGGTGGGCTGCCGTCTATGGGGTCGCACAGAGTCAGATACGACTGAAGTGACTTAGCAGCAGCAGCAGTTTTAACTTCCATTGAAATTGCATCCTCTTGAGCTTCCTTTTGCTACATAGATTACTTCTCAATATACTCTGCTAATGGATCCTCTTCTTTCCAAGCTTATCAGCTTCCAGTGATTCAGGGTACGGTCCTTCCCTCTCTTCTCCTCTCTTCTCTACCTACACTCACGTCACTCTCTTGGTGATGATGTCATCCATGCTTACAGCTGTAAAACCCACCTGGATGCTGTTGACTCCCCCAGCGTGTATAGACTCTGTCCCTGAACTTCAACTACATACTCAGCATCCCCACTGGGTGCTTAATCAATGTATTAAGTGGAGTTTGTCCAAAAACTGAATTCTTGACCCCATCTCCCCACCCGCAAGCAAAACCTACTGCTTCTGCAGCCTGCTTCATGTCAGTATGTGGAAAATCCATCCTTCCCCTTGCTCTGTTTCCTCTTACACTCCGCATTAGGAAGTCCTTGTGCCTGCCTCTGCTTTCAAACCACATCCAGAATCTCATCATTTCTTAGTTATCTCTGCTGCTGCCACCCCAACCCCATCTGAACATCTGAATTACTGCAATAGCTTCCCACCTGGTCTCTGCTTCTACTTGTCCTGTAGAACCCATTCTCAGCATAGGAACCAGAGGAATGTCTTAAAAGGAAGTCAGATCATTTTCCTTCTCTACTCCAATCCCTGCAATGGTCCTCATCATACTCAGAATAAAAGCCAAAGTCTTTGCAGATGTCCACAAAGCTTTACATTAGCTGACCCCTTGTTATCTTTCTGAGTCCGTCTGCCACTCTCCTAACACTCTGTTCCAAACACAGTGGCCTCCTTGCTATTCCTCTAATATACCAAGCACGTTTGTGACTTAGAGATTTTGTTCTGTCTTCTCTGCCCTGAAATTCTTTCTCTGTGTGTCCTCTCGATGACACTCATCTCCCTTAATTCGTTCCTAAATCTCATATCAGTGAAGCCCACCCCAGTTATTACTATGACACAGCCCTCCCCGCTCACAACCCCCTTACCTTGCTCTTTGTCTTTCATATGATAGGTTATCTTCTAATAAGCCATGTGGTTTATTGTGGTGTATTTCTTGTGTTTCTCCCCATGCGAGCATGAGTACTGCCCACAGGAAGGACCTTGCCTGTCACTGTTGCATCCCAAGTGCCTAGAACCGTGCTTGACACATAGCAGAAAGGCCGTGAATATCTGCTGAGTGTTGAAAGAATAAATGTATGTCCAGTAGATCACCAGTAGAAGCTCAAGAAGTGTGCCACACACTGGTTTAAAGTAGACCACAAAAATAAGAACACACAGAATTAAATGCTGCCAGAAATGACAGAATATCCAATGGGAAAATACACACCTCCAATATTGGACTTCTTGGGAAAATCCGTAAGTGATCCAAAAGTGACATCAGTAACAAATTTTGAAGTATTCTAATTTGAGAGCAACAGAATGTTGCAAAAGGTGAGGATTTGAAACTTTTTGATTAATGAGACCTTGTGTTGCTTTTGTGAATCCTAAATGTTTAATATATAATAACACCTATTAATATTTCTCTGACTTACTGAACCCATTCAGAAAATGCTGTGGTAGAATAATGAACTGATATAAGAGTCAGATTTTTACATATACATTTATATATAATTGCAAATGGTGCCTTGGAATATTCAGATTATTTTTAACTGTACTTCCATTTGGCACTATGGCATTTAAGAATTGATTACATAAGATATATGAGGAGTATTTGAAGATCCATAAAGGAGCAATTTTCTCAAAAGAATTAATTTTTGCAATATTTTGTTAAGATCAGCTCTTTTAAAATAATGCTTAGTTCTTGAAATCAGTAAAATATCTACAGATCCTTTTAAACTTTACTTTATACCTAAGTATGCAAAAAAACACATTTCAAGAAAAGATCACTCACATTTAGTCTATACAACACTGCAGGCAAATGTTGAATATATTTGTTTTACAGGATTCTTTTTTTGGAAGTATTTGTCTACACTGAGCGTAGGGAACTTTTTCAAAGAGTCACTAATCCATGACTGACAGAGAGAGGGTGAGGACTCAACAACAAATCGTGTGATGTGAAAGCACCTTAAGAATTTTTTAAAGTATTTAGAAGGCATTTAAAAAAATACTTGTTTTTTTTTTTTTACAAGTAATAACAAAGATGTATGATTAAACAATAATATGAAAATAGTAAAATAACTTCTGTAATGTAGTCCATTATAAGGGAGTGATGTCTCCTATGAAGGGATAAAGGAGGACATGAAGAGGACTGAGAAAAAATTTGGAAGAACCACATTGAGAGGCAAAGATAGGAATAAGGGAGCAGAGAGTTTCCAGTTCAGACATGAGGCTTATCAGAAATGAGAGACATGGGAAACATTAGCAGAACTTACTCTAAAGAAATGTTTTAATATATATCTATATTTTTAAGCACAGGTGTTGTTGAAATTTTATTCTTCACCATATTCAAGGGGAAAAATAGCTTTCTATTCTAGAAAAATTATGTGTATATACACTGTGTTTTCAGGCTGAAGCCTTAATTATCTTCTGCACCTTGACCCAGGGATCAAATGGAAATAAAATGTGAGTTCAGTATTCCCATCCTCAAGCAAATGGAGACAACTTGTTAATTTGGTTGATTGTGCTGAAAAAAAGAAAGCTATGGTGTCTGGCGTTGTGTAAATGAAGAAGAGGTTGCTCAGCTAATGTGCTGCGTGCCTGTGCTGTTTTCCTGGGGTTTTCACCTTTGTCCTGCTGACTTTAGCCCAGGATCCCCCAGCTAGTAACTGGTAAACTAAAGGTACGAGTGCAGGCTGCCTGACTTTCTTTTCCTTGTGATGGTCTTTGTGAATTTATGTCAGCCCCTTGGAGGGGGAAACTCCAAAGAAGAATTTGTGTTCAGGAACGAATTTTCAAGTCTTAATTACTTGCTGTCTCATTACATATGACTTGAAGTTACATGATGGCTTCAGTGAAGGAGGAATGAAAGAAAAGGAAGGGATAGGAGTGTTTCATATGTGTCCATAAATATTCTATTTTTCTTCTTTCTGTGCTATTATCAGGAGATATAAAGGGCTAAACCTCTGAGATTACAAAAATTGTGCCACTTACTATGTCTGGTCAGTATCTCTCTGAGGCTTGAAATATGTGCCAACCTCATTTTGGAAATCGGAGAGGGAATGATGATAGGAAAACACTAATGAGATATGTTGTAGTTCTTAAGTATGGTCAAAGACAGGTTCATTTTAATTACAATCAGTTTTCTAATAGAATGAATCTTATGGGTTGAATTGCACACACACACACACCACCCCAAAAAATGTGTTAAAGCCCAAAGTCCCAGGACCTGTGTATGTGACATTATTTGGAAATTGAGTCTTGATTGATTACAGAGGTAATCAAGTTAGGATAAGGAAATCAGGGTGGACCCTAGTACGACTAGTGTCCTTATGAGAAGAGGGAAGTTTGGACACAGACACATGGAGAACGCCACGTGGCAGGACAGAGATCAGAGTGATGCAGCTGCAAGCCGAGGATTGCTGGCCAGCATAAGAAACTAGGCGGACGCATGGAGCACTTCTCTCCTACAGAGTTTAGAGGAGGCATGGCCCCTATGGACATTTGATTTCAGATGTTCAGTTAGATAGGAGCGAGTTCAAAGCCCCCAGTTAGAGTAACAACCTTTTGCTTTCCCCTGTGTTATCTTGTTTTAAACTGCTGGGGCTCAGTACTGCTTTTGCTTCTGTGATCTTGCTTGCTCTTTCATCCACGGGAACAAGGGCTACCTGGGGAGGGGACAGATCTGAACTGTTTGAGCGGGAAGTTTACTGTGTATAAGAGATACCCAGAGCAAAGCTGGGGCACTCAGCCTTTAGAGGTGACTATGCTGGGCCCGCACTGGTGCTGCATAAACCCTGATCTGCGTCTCTTTCCGACACCACGGTTTCTGTAAGTCTCCAGAACTATTCATCCATTTCTGTTGTTTTATGCCACATGGCAACCCTGTGGGTTTGTGCACTTGCGCACAAACTCAGTTGTGTCCAACTCTTTGTGACCCCATGGACTGTAACCCACCAGTCTCCTCTATCCATGGGATTTCTCCAGTCAAGAATACTGTAGTGAGTTGCTGTTTCCTTCTGCAACTGATCTTCCTGACCCAGGAATCGAACCTCGGGCTGCTTCTCCTGCACTGGCAGGTGGATTCTTTACCACCTCCCCACCTGGGAAGCCCTCTAGCAGCCCTAGGAAACTATAATATATTTCTGAACTTCATTAGTTTTACTCTTTTTTTTTTTTTTTTTTTGAGTGGAGTCCCTAGAATTTTCTCTATCTAAGATGTATTAAGAAACTGACATGATGATTTGTGCCCAGAAGAGATACTTCAAGACACAGTGACTTAAGTTCTGATTTTCCATAGAAATAGGATAACAATTAGGGGTTCCATGTTGTTACCATCTACTCTTCAGAAGAATGACCACCCACAGTATTTTTCATCAACTCACAAATGTACTTTGTGTC
This sequence comes from Bubalus kerabau, assembly GCF_029407905.1. NCBI lineage: Eukaryota > Metazoa > Chordata > Mammalia > Artiodactyla > Bovidae > Bubalus > Bubalus kerabau. Next base: position 11,728,183 of record NC_073633.1, read on the forward strand.
TCCTTAGAGGGCTTGTCACAGAGGTGCCCTTTGTTTGGAACCGAGGACACGGAGCATCACTCGTGGGCATGCTCTGCAACTGCAGGGCGTGGGGCACGAGAGTTCCAGCAGGGCAGCATCACTTGGTGGAATTACTCTACTTCCCTGGGAAGTCAGAAGGCTGGGCACTCTCTCAAGCAAAGGCACGTTCCTGCTTGAACTATCGATCTAACTTAGCAGACGTCAGGATTTGTGGAGTTAACGTTTGGAATTGGACAGTCAAGCTGTGCAAGGGCCTCTGAGTTGTGGTCACTTGTGCTCCGATGGGTCTCAGGGCTTGAGGCAGGTGTGCCTGAATGAGCTATGGGGCACAAGCCATCCTATCAGCCCGCCAATCCTGGCAAAGCCCTGGAGCTCAGTTGATCTCAGTTTTACCTCCTTTTGTGCATTTTACGAAGAAATTGAATTGGGCAAGCCAGACTGGGAAGAAACATATCAGAAAGCAGGCAAAGTGAGCCTGATTGGTGAAGAGGTGCTAAGATCTTGTATTTGAGGTTCAGTGTGACTTTGTAGATGAAAGAGAACAGGATTTAGAGCAAGACGCTGAGCCTTGGCTTCGTGGAAACCAGCTAGTCCCAGTACAGCCCTCACCTCAACCTCAACTTTTATCTATAGAACTGCTCTAAGTATGGGCCTCCCTGGTGACTCAGATGGTAAATGGGGAGCCAGTGAGAAATTACTTTATAAATGTTGATGTGCTATACAGCTGCTACTGCTGCTAAGTCGCTTCAGTCGTGTCCGACTCTGTGTGACCCCAGAGACAGCAGCCCACTAGGCTCCGCCGTCCCTGGGATTCTCCAAGCAAGAACACTGGAGTGGACTGCCATTTCCTTCTCCAATGCATGAAAGTGAAAAGTGAAAGTGAAGTCGCTCAGTCGTGTCCGACTCCTAGCGATCCCATGGACTGCAGCCTACCAGGCTCCTCTGTCCATGGGATTTGCCAGGCAAGAGTACTGGAGTGGGGTGCCATTGCCTTCTCCATGTGCTGTACAGGAGACACACCAAAACGCATCTTCTGAAGGCAAGGGCTGGGAGCTGAATAAGCCTGTATTGCAGATTCCTTATCATGTGCTGTGAGGAAACTTGCAAGAGACGGGTGAAGGGAGCAGATGAGCCTGATTGCTTCTGCTTGTGTTTAGAGAGCTTTTTAGGATCTTTTAAATCATTAGGACCCAAAGCTCTCACTTAAGCAAAAACTTCAATTTAGAACAGATGGACCCATTTCCAGCCGGGGGAAAATAATCTACTTCCTGCATTTGTTTATTTCTTTTCAGACACATTGGGCAGATCCTCAGAGCCCAGACGTCCCAGATATTCTCTTAAAGCCCAAGTCACTTGTCCTTTTCATCACAGATCTTTCAAAATCTGGTTCACGCACCTACCGGCATTGATTTAAAATCCACTGGAAGGTAGAGTCCACGCTAGCCTTAGCCCTTCGTGCCTTCAAACAGGCGAGTGGAATGACCCTTCGCTCCTCCTGTCCCGGCCCTTTGTGGGTACAGTGTGCCCTGGATTCCAGCTAGTTGTGTGGGTTGGAGCCCCAGCAGGAGGTGAATCCAGAGGGAAGAGGCTGCAAGCCCTCCTCCTGGGTCCCCACCTCACCCCCCTCTTGCACCCTTCTCCCACCCTTCCGCTTCTGCATGCCACAGGCACCCACAAATCTCCTAATGTTACCCTGGCCTGGGAGTTCTTTCTTTACTGGCCCTTTAAATGATACGTTCTTTCAACTGACTCTCTCTGTTTTTTTTTTTATCTAGACCTGTTCTTAAGAATTTAGACCTCTCTTTCTTAAAAGAATCACATGTGATTTCCTTATGACTAGAGCAGAGGTGACAATTGAATGTTGAGGCCTTGGACTTTCCTGGTGGTCTGGTTAAGACTCCAAGCTTCCAATACAGGGGTGAGTGTTCCATCCCTGGTGGGGAACTAAGATCCCACATGCTGTTTAACACAGCCAAAAATTTTTGGTTTTAATTAAAAAAAAAAAAAAAAAGTCAAAGACTTAAAATCACTAACTGTGAATTACATGAGTGAGGGTGAGAGAGGGTAAAGTGAGGCACTTTTCTAGAAAGGAAATGTATTTTGCCCATTTCCTTTCACCTTGAATATTTCCAGCAGTGTAGCTCCATTTGAAGTGTGGGACTGTTATAACTAGATTCCATCGCTGCTGATGGAGACTAGAAGACCAAGGCAAGCATCTTTCCACTGACCACATAGGCCATGTGAACAGCAGAACACAGCTCAGCAAGAACATCAGACTAATTTGCCTTCCCAAGATTAGACCAAGAGACACGGAAATTAATTTGCTTTCTTGGAATCCTGCTGAGAAGCCATTGTGTTCATCTTGCTTCTGTGCTGTGGAAATTCCACTTGAGAGCAAGAAAAGACCTCTCTGTTTTTCTCGAGGGAAACTTCTCCTTTTGGAAGCACCAGAAAAAAATATTTTCTTTCCAGATGCGCCTCACCCCTGAAGAGGGTTCCCCAAGACTAGTCTTGAGTATGCTTCTTCTGTAGCATTTGGGGCACCAAGGTCAGACAAGTTGAGGTGAAAATGCTCTTTCCCCTTATTGGAGGGAGAATGCACACCGTGTGCGGGCCGAGCAGAGGCTCTGAGAAGGTCTGTAAAAACAACCACAATGAAATTCAGTTCTGCTTCATTTAGTGTTCCGTTCGTTGATTTGTTTAACAAATAATTTTGGAATGTGCCAGACACTCTTCTACATGCTGGGGATTGAGCCAGAACAAGACAGAAAAAGACCCTTTTCTTATGGAGATTATAGTTTTGGAGGAGAGCCAGACAATGAGCAAATAAAAAATATATAGTCTGTTGTTAGATGGTGATAGACGATAAGAAAAGCAGCATAAAGTTCAGAACATGGTAATGTGGGGGCACTGTCTTAGTACGTGGGCAGCTCTACATGGAGGTGACATCTATGATGAGATAGGATGGATGGGGAGGTTGTAGTAATCCAAGCAGAGAGACTAGCAAGTGCAAAGGCCCTGAGGCAGACCAGTGTCTGGCTTGTTGGAGCAGACTGAATGGAGGGAAGGAAGTACGTGGAAGATGAGGCCAGAGAGGAGGCAGGCCTGGCTGTGTAGAAATAAAGGAAGTAAGGAGGAAGCCCTTGGGGGTTCTTGGTGTGGAAGTGCTATTCCTGCCCTACTTTTGGAAAGGATTTCTCTGGCTGCTCTGTGGAGATGAGCCTCTAAAGGGCAAAGGTAGAACCAGGAATACTGGCGAGGAAGCCATTTCAGTGTCTGGGTGTGATGGGATTTTGGCTGGAATCAGGTAACAGCAGTGGAGGGAAGTGACTAACCTCCTCTTACTTGTCCATAAAATCTCTTTTTGAGGAACACTTCTTAATAGCTCTTGGAATGCATTTTGGGAAACATGTATAAACAGGTGTTGATCATATATTTCTGTCAATCATGAAAGTACTCTTAAACCTCCCTCCCTGTGCTAATTTGTAGTGGGTAACAAGGTCGAAGAGGTGAGGCATCCAAAGGCTAGTGGAGGAAACTAAGCATTTTAATTTGAGCAAGAACGGTCTAGGTTGAATTTGACTGTTGGCCTTAGAGGCGTGACAGGAGGTACTGGAAATCCATTTTTGCTTTTACTTTTATTTGTTATTTTTGTGTGCACACCTGCGCCTGTATTCTGCACACAGCTGCAGGTGTACAAAAGGCCCTCACTACATCTTTCTGTGTGGTTTTTTAAAAAAAATTTTCAGCGTATAATGAGTTCATAGCATGGCCTTTGATCAGGTGAGTCCTTGGTCTGTGAATGCTGTACTTGTCCATCTTTCGCCTGGTTAACTCAGTTTGGACCCTGCTCTATCCCATAATATCATAATGCTGAGAGAGTCATTTCCTAGGCAAGTTGATAAGAAGTCTAGGAGTCCCCAAGGAGAGAGGGGTCTGGAATTCTCAAGGAGAAAGAAAGGACAAACATTTTTTTCCCTCTACATTCCTTAGGATTATGTAACAATAATGTATCCTGCTTGAGGACAGTTTCTGGAAAAAACCTTCTGGCTAATCCTGTTATTTTAAAATGTAAATTATGGGAGTAGGTCTAGTGAGGTCTTTACAACCTCCAGACATTCTTTTGATTCACTGGAATAACTAATTCAGTTCAGTTCAGTTCAGTCGCTCAGTCATGTCCGACTCCTTGCGACCCCATGAATCGCAGCACGCCAGGCCTCCCTGTCCATCACCAACTCCCGGAGTTCACTCAGACTCACGTCCATCGAGTCAGTGATGCCATCCAGCCATCTCATCCTCTGTCGTCCCCTTCTCCTCCTGCCCCCAATCCCTCCCAGCATCAGAGTCTTTTCCAATGAGTCAACTCTTCGCATGAGGTGGCCAAAGTATTGGAGTTTCAGCTTTAGCATCATTCCTTCCAAAGAAATCCCAGGGCTGATCTCCTTCAGAATGGACTGGTTGGATCTCCTTGCAGTCCAAGGGACTCTCAAGAGTCTTCTCCAACACCACAGTTCAAAAGCATCAATTCTTCGGCGCTCAGCCTTCTTCACAGTCCAACTCTCACATCCATACATGACCACAGGAAAAACCATAGCCTTGACTAGACGGACCTTTGTTGGCAAAGTAATGTCTCTGCTTTTCAATATGCTATCTAGGTTGGTCATAACTTTCCTTCCAAGGAGTAAGTATCTTTTAATTTCATGGCTGCAGTCACCATCTACAGTGATTTTCGAGCCCCCAAAAATAACTAATTAGAGAGTATATAACTCCATTGCTAACACTAGCAAGGGGGTACTCTTTCTGCCCCCTTCTGATGCCTATGTCAGAAGCTTTCTCTATCTCCCGTATACTTTAATAAAACTTTATTACACAAAAGCTCTGAGTGATCAAGCCTCATCTCTGGTCCCAGATTGAATTCTTCTCCTCCAGAGGCCAAGAATCCCAGCGTCTTTTCATGGTTCAGCAACAACTATTCAATATATCATAATACCATGTGGCAACACATAGCTTTTATCACATTGTAAGCCAATTATACGTTTGATTGTTGGCCATATTCCTTGATGGTGAGGAGCTGTGCCTTTCGTTTCTGTATGCAGAGTCTAGGGAGAGTCTGGACCCTTCTATTGAGCACATGAGAAATAGGTGTTGGTTGTAGTGAACAAGTGAGTGTCCAAGATTGCTTTGGGCACCAAGATTAAGAGACGAACCAAACCATAGATTCTTTGTTTACAGACCTAGTGGTCTGATGAGTGGATGGATGAATTCTGACTTTCCAGTATCTAACTTATCCGCCCAAATTCCACAATTTACATATTTCCTTTTGAACCAAGGAATTCAAAGAGGAACTCCATAGCCACTTATTTACAATGTTGTGTGTGAATTACTTGAGCAACTCTTTCCCCCAGTGACCACATAAGAGGGTGCTTTTTGGACAACAGAAAAGGGTGCCCATCCTGCAGGGGCTGCCTTGAGCATGCGGCAGTACCTTGTACCAAGAGGCAAACGTGGAACCCTGAGTCAGTGAATAGACCAGTCCTCTTGCCTCATGAATCATGCTGTGGAGACTTGGGTACCAAGACACCTGGTTGATAAGGTTTTGTTTTTGTAAAAAAAATGTTAAAAAGACACCTGGTTGGTTGCAAAAGTGTGCCTGCCTTGTGCCACAGAGCCTGGGTGGAGGCAGTGAGGATATCTCCGGACCACGAGCCCCGGAAACAGTGAGTACAGCGTCCCTCCGGGTAATGCCCTGGGGGTTTCATCCTGTGCTCGGAGGGAGGTGCTGAAGTAAACAAAGGCTGCCACTGTTGTAACCGTGTCCAAGGGACGTTGCAAAATGAAGCATTTATGAAGCAAAACATGGGCACAGCAGAAAGAGCAAACAGATCATCTCCAGGCGTCAAGGCGCGCGTTGTGTGAGCCTGGGTGGGACGGCGTCTGTCGCCTGTGCCTGCTGACATCCAAGGGAGCTAACTGAGGTCCAGGAGAGGGTGTTTTGCTGTTATCAGTGTAATGTGAATGAGGCCGTCTTGCTTTTAAATTGTATTAAGACTGCAAATATGTTAATCACATTGCCTGACTCACTCAGAAAGCGCAAGAAGAGACAGGAAGACAGTCATTCTTTTTGGAGCTTGCCTTGCAGAGAAACCTTAGTGTGTGTCTTAGCAACGGCCACAAACACCCAGGGCGAGTCTTTTCTGAAAGAGTTACTGGCCCTGATGACTCCCCAGCCGATGCTCCTGGCTGGAGAAGACAGCAGCCAACCTTCATTTAATGGTCATTTTTCCTTTCAAAACAGGAAATTGCCAGCGTTCTTCCTGCTGGACAGTGACTTATATTATAAATGACATTTTTCTATTCTTCTTTAATTCAAAGTAAATCAGCAGTGACCAAGAAGGTACCATGTGCCAAGAGTTGCCTTTTGATATTATTTTGTTTAATCCCCCTCCAACAGCATTTTTATTCCCCATCTTACAGGTAATGCAATTGAGGAGTTAAGAACACAGATAACATGCTTAGTATCACAAAATGTGGTAAGTGGCAAAAGCAGGATTAGAACCCAGTGTGCAAGTGTGAAAGTGAAAGTGTAAGTTGGTCACTTGTGTCAGACTCTTTGCGACCCCATAGACTATACAGTCCATGGAATTCTCCAGGCCAGAACACTGGAGTGGGTAGCCTTTCCCTTCTCCAGAGGATCTTCCCAACCCAGGAATCAAACTCGGGTCTCCTGCATTGCAGGCAGATTCTTTACCAACTGAGCTATCAGGAAACCCAGGTGTGTGTTTAACTCACAAAAAAGGTGACTGTTTATATCTAGTCATTTAGGGCATTCTAATTTGCCTAGGACACCCGTTTACTCAAGAGATGTTGTGGAGTTTCTGTATAATTTTAGGAATGACCTGGTGTTTGTTCCACTGAGATGATGTATGTGATTCTCTTATGTGATTCATCTTTTTGTCTAAGTAATTGCCTGACACTAGTATTTGACTGGCTCTATAGCCAATTTTTAAACGTGCAATTTTAAACTTATTTATAAATTGCTTGGGTCTACTTTTTTTCTTTCTTCTAATTCTGGTGATGGGCAAGCAGAGGAAACTGAAACTAGTCTCATTTTGTAAGAAGTCTGATGAGAGATTGAGTGAATGTGGAGGAGAAGGGTAAATGATCACAGGTTGTTATTAAGCCCAGGCGGTGGTAGTGCTTAAGAGCCTGCCTGCTAATGCAGGAGACACAAGAGACACAGGTTCGAACCCTGGGTTGGGAAGATTCCCTGGAGAAGGTCATGGCAACCCACTCCAGTAGTCTTGCCTAGAGAACCCCATGGACAGAGGAGCCCAGTGGGCTACAGTCCACAGAGTTGCAAAGAGTCAGACATGACTGAAGCAACTTAAAAACTTACGACTTGAATTTTTCTCTTTGATGACTCTGTACTGAGGAACTTGTCTTCCAGCTGTCCTCCTCCTTCCTCAAACCTGTCTCCAAAGACATCTAATAAATGCTTCTTTTATTTTGAAATTGTCATATCCATGATCAAATGGCTGTAGTCAGAATAAAGATCACAACAGATGTGAAAGAGTGGGGCAGAAGAGATACAGTGAAAGAAAAGAGGTATTTCCAGTGTTTAATAAAACCAACAGGGTGTTATTAAGATATATCCATCTAGATCTCCTACTTTGAACCCATCCCATTTAGAGTAAAACTTCAGGTCCCCGCTGTGGTCTCAAGCCTTGGCGATCTCTCCCCAGCCTCTTCCCTCGGCACCCCTCCCAGAGTCCACTCCCTGCCAGTCCCCGCCTGTGGCCGCTGCTCCTGCTGCTGTGTCTGGGAGCCTCAGAACCCCTGGTGAGCAGCAGTGACCTGTGATCCACACAGTCAGAGGCTTTAGCGCTGTCAGGGAAGCAAAGTAGATGTTTTTCTGGAATCCCCTTGCTTTTTCTATGATCCAGTGGATGTTGGCAATTTCATCTCTGGTTTCTCTGCCTTTTCTAAACCCAGCTTGTACATCTGAAAGGTCTTGGTTCATGTACTATTGAAACCTAGCTTGCAGGATTTTGAGCATTACCTTGTAAGCATGTGAGATGAGCGCATTGTGTAGTAATCTGAACATTCTTTGGCATTGCTTTTATTTGGGATTGGAGTGGAAACTGACCTTTTCTAGTCTTGTGGCCACTGCTGAGTTTTCCAAATTTGTTGACATATTGAGTGCAGCACTTTAACAGAATCATCTTTTAGGATTTGAAATAGCTCAGCTGAAATTCCAGCACCTCCACTAGCTTTGCTTGTAGTAATGCTTCCTAAGGCCCATCTGACCTCACACCCCAGAATGTTTGACTCTAGGTAAGTGACCACACCATTGTGGTTATCTTGGTCATTAATATCTTTTTTGTACAGTTCTTAGTATCTTTCTGGAGGCCACCATTGAATTCACTATAAACTTTAATACAAAAATAGGCAAAGGATAAAGATTTCACAAAGAAAGAGATGTTTAATTTCACTAGTAATCAAATGCAACTTAAAATGATAAACCACAGGTTTCTTAATTTGGCAAAAATCATAGAAATAGCTTTCCTACATGCGTTTAGAAGTTATACATGGCCACAACATCTCCGAAGGACAGTGTGATATATATAAACACTAGGCCCTCTCTTTAACCTCAGGAACTCCCAGTAAGATCTACCACAGTGATGCACATTACCACATTACTCCATATCTCTGCAAATATGGACATTTAGAGCTGAGCTACTGATGTAAAAATTAGTTCAGATCGTTGAGAGCCTGATGGGGCTGTAGCAGAGGCAAGCTCAAAGTGAAAAGTGAAAGTGGCAGTGGCTCAGTTGTCTGACTCTGTGGCCACATGGATTGTAGCCCACTAGACCCCTCCGTCCATGGAATGCACCGGGCAAGAATATTGGAATAGGTAGCCATTCCCTTTTCCAGGGGGTCTTCCCACCCCAGGGATCGCACCCTGGTCTCCCACGTTGCAGGCACATTCTTTACCATCTGAGCCACAGCCTGTAGGGAAAAAACAGACAAGCAAACTCTAAAGGGACGCCTCCACAACTCCAGGTCCAAGCAGGAGAGGATTCCTAGAGAACCAGAGTTCTGAATTGTTGGTCTGGCCTCAGGACCCTTTTTTCACTCTTAAAAATTATTAAAGACTGAAGAACTTTCATTTTTGTAGATTGTATCTATTGATATTTACCATATTAAGAAACTAAAACTGTGCAACTTTTAAAACACCAGAAACTACAAGTACACAATCTTGTTAAGCATCAGAGAAATGATGTCATCGCACAGCTTGTTGCCTCTGGAAAATCACACTATACACTCATGAAAAACTGAGAGTGAAAAAGTTCAATAACATCTTTCTGTTCTTATGAAAATTATTTTGACCTCACAGTTTCCTTGAATGTTCTTGGGGGTTTCCTGGTGATTCCAGATTGAAATTTGAGAACTACTTCTCAAATTTGAGAAGATAGGCTCCCAGCCAAGAACTACTAAACATGTAATGGAGTCCTATTACTATTTAAGATATTCTAACCCCGTGAATGGGGAAAAGTCATAGCTGAAGAGTCAGAGTTAATAGAGTAGTCTGAGAAGGGCTTCAAGTCTGTGTGTACCATAAGATTTAAGTTAATCACAAGCTCAGGCATCTTCATGGCCTAAAGATTGAAATTAGGAATCTCTGGGTTGTAAAAATACATACTGTTTTATTCTTTGTCATTTTTATGAATTTTCCAATTATTTCTTGTGTGTTTTAGTTTTGAGATCAGAAAGAATATTGTTGCATTAAATTGAATTAAGATACTTCCTCAAGAGAGTACTGCTCACTTTGACTCAAGAATATTCTAACAAGAGGTCTAGGACCTTCAGAAAAGTCCATGTATATAAGCAGGTTTGTTATTTGGTTAAAGTCTTTAGATTTCACTGCTGTGAAATTTGTAGAGATTTAGACAACTGTTGAGTTGAGTTTATCCTGGCTTAGAGAGGCTGTTCCTCATAGAGCAAACTTATTGTGTCAAAATTGCATAAAAGGAATATTAAACATACTTAAAAATTTCTGGCTCTTTGAATGACGTTAAACCAGTCCATTCTGAAGGAGCTCAGCCCTGGGATTTCTTTGGAAGGAATGATGCTAAAGCTGAAACTCCAGTACTTTGGCTACCTCATGCAAAGAGTTGACTCATTGGGAAAGACTCTGATGCTGGGAGGGATTGGGGACAGGAGGAGAAGGGGACGACAGAGGATGAGATGGCTGGATGGCATCACCAACTCGATGGACATGAGTTTGAGTGAATTCCGGGAGTTGGTGATGGACAGGGAGGCCTGCGTGCTGCGATTCATGGGGTCGCAAAGAGTCGGACACAACTGAGCAACTGATCTGATCTAATGCTAAATACTCTATTTTCATAGATAGTCTATTTAAAAAAAATAAATAAAATAAAAATCATAAGGATTACTTTTTGAAAACTTCGTTTCGGTTTTTTATAAACTTGAAAGAAACACTGTTTCATTTTTAAAATGTTATTTTAGTGTAGACTTTATGGTTTTATCCTGTTTCCCTCAATTAACTCTAATTACTGAGTTTTATGATATTTCATAATAGAGACATTAGAATTTTAAAGGATCTTGGTATTTATCTTAACACAGTATTCCTCATGGTGTATAATTAAGGCTGCTTTTTGGTGTCATTTTGAGGGTAGGGGCATTCTGTTATTAGGAAGATTTGGGAAATGGTTGGATAACACATTTACACAAAGTTCTTTATAATAAGCTTTGCACTGTGGCGCTCCTGGAAAAGAATATATGAAGTCAGAAATAGAAATTTCCCAACTGATTTGCTGTAAAACTTTTTCTTCTCACAGCACCTAGGAGAACCACGTGATCCACTTGCACTCTGGGGAGAGTTGTCTGCTAATACAGACAACTCCCTCGTGAAGTGGGAAATTAGAGAGCTGGCCCGCTTATGGTGCTTGTGTCCTCATTTATTAATTTATTAATAAATGATGCTGCTTTATAGTGTTTTAGTTTACTGGGTTCCTATTTTCAAGGAGATGACACTCCAATAGGGAAGACCATGGCATTCATTCTGATTCTTTGTGACCCCATGGACTGCAGCACACCAGGCTTCCCTGTCCTTCGCCATCTCCTGGAACTTGTTCAAACTCATATTCTTTGAGTCAGTGTTGCCGTCCAACCATCTCATCCTCTGTTGTCCCTGTCTCCTTCTGCCCTCAATCTTTCCCAGCATCAGGGCCTTTTCTAATGACTCAGCCCTTCTCATCAGGTGGCCAAAGTATTGTAGCTTCAGCATTCATGGGTAAAACCATAAAGGAAGACATGATTGCGTGTCAGGAGGAAACCAACCATGCTGAACTGGAAATCTGTGATAGTTGAAGCAAAAAATAAAAGAAAAACCTTCATGAGAGAGGTGGCCTTGACCTGCCCCTTGAAGAGTGGGAATATACACATAAGTTCAGAAGTTTGGAGAGGAAGAGGCATCCTTAAGTAACTAGAGTCTGCTGTCAAAAATTTGGACAGGCTGGGATGATGGGTCAGTATCTATTCCTTCAGCTCAAAATGTGTTCTTCTCTTTCCCAAAATCTTCTTTAAGAATGCTGTCTCACTGCAGAAAGGGGGTTGTGCATTTTAATGCTGGTTACCTTCAAATATCATTACTACTTCACAAGGCTATATAAAGTAGCAATGTGGATGTTTTTACACAGCTTCTACATGAGGCCTTCTACATGAGAGCTTCTACAAGGCCATGTCCATCTTCTAATCTTTCTTCTGTCTCCAGAGCCTGGCTCCAGGCCACTGAAATCTGGAGCTCAGTATGCTGATCTTTTTTTTGTAGACTGTTAATATAAAGGACAGAGGTTTCCAACCCGTGCTGAATAAGCCTTTCAACAACCATTTCTTTCCAGAATAAACATAAAGAACATGGTGTACAGCATCAGATCTCTTGGACTATATTCTTTTAATATGCATAAAAATAGAGCATGTTATTGAATGTAAATTATATCTCAATAAAAATGATTTTAAGATTTTTTGAGAATCACCATTTTCAGACATATGAAACAGAAAGATGTATCTAATTGTTTACAATCAACTCTGCATGTAGTGTGGGTGGTTATGAATATGAAATATTTCCTTTCTTTCTGACATTAATCATTAATTAAAATGTGTATTAGTTTGGAGTAATGCATTATTGTTGTTGGAGAAGGCAATGGCAAGCCACTCCAGTACTCTTGGCTAGAAAATCCCATGGGTGGAGGAGCCTGGTAGGCTGCAGTCCATGGGGTCGCTATGAGTAGGACGCGACTGATCAACTTCACTTTCACTTTTCACTTTCACACAATGGGGAAGGAAATGGCAACCCACTCCAGTGTTCTTGCCTGGAGAATCCCAGGGACAGCAGAGACGAGTGGGCTGCTGTCTATGGGGTCTCACAGAGTCGGACACGACTGAAGTGACTTAGCAGCATTATTGTTGTTATTGCTCAGTTGCTCAGTCGTGTCCAACTCTGCGACCGCATGGACCAGAGCATGCCAGTCTCCTCTGTCCTTCACTGTCTCTTGAAGTTTGCACAAATTCATGTACATCGAGTCAGTGATGCTGTCTAACCATCTCATCCTCTGCCACCCCCTTCTCCTTTTGCCTTCAATCTTTGGTGATCTGCCAGAGTCCAACTCCAGCAACCAGGGATTCAATCTGAAAAGATGAACGGTGTCGGGGAGAGAAATGAGGCAGCCTCTCGGTTTTCTTTTGGACTGCCTGTTTATTTCAAGTGTAAGATTCTCTTTTATACTTTTACAAAAACATTAGGCCAGAGGTTTGACATTTTCAGTTCCCCCTCTCCCAGATTTATTATCTCCATAAATCATTGTTGCTCTTAAAACGGAGTTCCTGCTTCAGTGATTCTCTGGGAATCAGCCTTATCATCTATTATCTACCTCCTCTAATGTGTCCTATAGTTAACTTGTGATTACATTATAACTCATGCTACATTCCTCAGTTTACTACTTATCTTCCTAAATCCTGTTTGCCCCTAACATCCTGAGCTCACTATCTCTTAAAAAGGTTTCTAGCTATAGTGTCTCTAAAAATTCCTAACTTCTATAAGCTGTAGTAAAATATGCTAACTTTAAAAAATTCCTTAAATCTTTAACTTCTAAATATTTTAATTATTTCTAAGCCCTAAATTCAGTAAACTGCTTTGCCATAAACATTCTCCTCACAAATAGGCTTCAGATATCAATCCCTCCCATGGCCTCAAGCTACAGCCTATGTGCTCATCCTGGAACACTCTTCTGTAAAAGTCCTTGAACAAATGTCAATGATTAACTTTATGAATTATTTTCTGAGCACAGCTGCAGAAGGCTTTGTGCCTTCTCATGCTCCTCTCAAGAACAATAAGCACCTTAATATTCCTTTTCAGTCAACTCAGCCAAGGAGAGGAAAAGACAAGTCAGAATTACAAGGCCTAACTCCCTCATCCCGGGATCTGTGCCTGCGGAATGAGGAGATGGGGCTGGGGGCCATGCCTGCATTTTGTCAGTAATGCCTAACGCGGCTCCTGACAGTGACCAGAGTATTGGAGCTTCAACTTCAGCATCAGTCCTTCCAATGAATATTCAGAGTTGATTTCATTTAGTCACATTAATTACTGTTTATTAGAAGAAGCAATTGTAGAAGCTTCCCATTACTAATAGGCAGGCTGTTCACGGGTAGCATGTTACAGGGGCTTGGGTTCTGCTTTCATACTCACCAGTCTTTTCCTTTAATGGTGTTTTTGGTGCTGTTGTGTCCAGGAAGCAGCTGATGTGCTGTGTCTGATATCAGTTCAGTTCAGTTCAGTCACTCAGTCATGTCCAACTCTTTGCGACCCCATGAATCGCAGCACGCCAGGCCTGCCTGTCCATCACCAACTCCCGGAGTTCACTCAGACTCACGTCCATCGAGTCAGTGATGCCATCCAGCCATCTCATCCTCTGTCGTCCCCTTCTCCTCCTGCCCCCAATCCCTCCCAGCATCAGGGTCTTTTCCAATGAGTCAACTCTTTGCATGAGGTGTCTGATATAATCATCCATTTATAGATGGTAGACCAGTTGGCTTTACTTACTGTGTAAACTGTTTTAATTTTGCATCTTGTTTTAAAAGTAGGAAACCTGTGTCCATTGCCAGCATCATTTACCATCATTCTCCCTTTTTTCCTGCCTGGTCCTTCAGTTTTGGAATGCTCCACCCTCAACCTCTTTTCCCACTCTCTTTGCATCTTGCTCTCTCGTGGATCCTTCCATCTCTCCCTCCCCTTCACCAGTCAGCTGTCTGAAAAAAAAAAAAAGAAAGATAAGGGAGAACAAACAGGAACATCCTTCACGAATACATTTGGAAAAAAAAAAGCCTTATAATCATATGTTTATGTTCATTTCATTTTTTCATCTTCCAAAACACAGGCCTGAGCAGAGCCATACTTCTGTTTTGCCTACTAGCCATTTGTAGGTAGCTGGTAGTAATGATGCCCAATTCACTGATAAATAAGCATCTTTTTTCTGTTTTGCTAAGTTTATTTGTCATGTCTGGATGAGTAGTTTAAATGTATGTTTGTAATAGCCACTTACCAAGTGTTTCACATGGGATGCAAAAGAACAAAGTAAAAATGACCATTATATAAATCAGTGTTTACTATGCTGCTGCGGTCCAAGGCTTGGCAGATTAATGATGCAGGAGAATGACTTTCACTTTCATATCATTTCTGTAGAAGGTGGGCCTGATATTGGCCACCAGAGAGGACAACTCAGAAGACAAGTGAAAGAAGTCAGCCTGAGTATAATGAGCTGAGACAGAGGGGGGCTGTCCGTGAGAAAAGAAACCCAGTGATGGGTCAGGGGAGGCTGCTGACTCTGGTGTCCAAGGAGGCAGATAACTGCAGTCGGACAAGGCGGGAGGGAGTGTGTGCACCTGTGTGTGTGAGACAGGGTCTAGAGATGAAGATGGTGGGGACAAAGCCTGGGGTTCTTACAGGGCATGTTGGGAAGGGATACCACATTTGGCTTACCTGTCCCTGCTGGCCTGGGGGTGGATCCTGAAATGGCACATCCATACTGGACAATCCACGTCTTTAGTTCAATGACTATCAAAGGATATGTGAAGTCATTTGACAAACCCTGCCAATTTCCTACAGATATGACTGCCATACTGGGGGAAATACTCATTGTCTGTTTTGGGTGCCATCTGTTATCATTTATTGAAAGGAGATACAAAAAAGGTAGAAGGGAAGCGTGTTTTATAAATATTTATAGGCGTAGCTCAGAGATATTACGGGTTTGGTTCCAGACCACCACAGTAAAGTGAATATTGCAATAAAGCAAATCATGCAAATTTTTTGGTTTCCCAGTGCAAGTAAATTTATGTTTATATTATACTGTAATTAATTAACTGTGATATAGCATTATATCTAAAAAAATAATGTTAATTAAAAATACTTTGTTGCTGAAAATGCTATCACTTGAGCTTTTAGTAAGTCATGGTAGTAACATCAAAGACCACTGGTCACAGATCACATAACAAATATAATAATAATTTAAAAGTTTGAAGTATTACAGAAATTTCCAAAATGTAACAGAGAAACAAAATGGGCAAATGTTGTTGCAAAAATGGTGCCAATAGATTTGCTTGACTGAGGATTATCACAGACCTTCAATTTGTTGAAAATGCAGTATCTGCAAAGTGCAATAACGCAAAGTACAGTAAAATGAGATGTGCCTGTATATGACTTGATAGCATTATATGTAGGGATACTTGCTTGCACTTTTTATTTTTGTTTTTTTCATTGTGAGGAAATGAGGTCAGACTGGATTCTTTTATTATTCTGGGTTTGCCTTTGCAGAATATGTATATACCTGCAAGCAATATTATTTTTCTCAGAGCCTTTCTAGCACTTTCAGAATATGTTGGATGTACTTATAAATGTGCAAGATATATTATTGTATTTTCAGGGGAATGCTTGTGCATTATATGCAAAGTTACCCAGGAGACAGAATTCCTTAAAAACAAAACAGTAATAATAATAGCAAAACCCTAAATACTCTAAGTTCTGATGACACTTGAGTAGAGAACCAGTAAACAGTGTGCTCAAAAGAAAGGAAAAGGTAATTCTGTATGTTAATCTGTGGGGTCAGTGAAAAGAGACCAAGAAATAGATGGTGGAAAAGGCATTGAAACAAATAATAAATACCTTCTGTGGGTTTTCTTCTTTTGCAGTTCCATTCTGAACTCAAGGTGGATGATGCTGTCAGGACTGAAGCACTGATCAGAGTCTGTGAAAAATTCCCACCTTCTCACTGGCCATCAGTTGAGATAAGATGGAAGACTCCTATAAGGATAGGACTTCACTGATGAAGGGTGCCAAGGACATTGCCAGAGAGGTGAAGAAACAGACTGTAAAGAAGGTGAATCAAGCAGTGGACCGGGCCCAGGATGAATACACCCAGAGGTCCTACAGTCGATTCCAAGATGAGGAAGAGGACGATGACATTTATCCGCCAGTGGAAACCTATAATGGAGAGGCCAATGATGATGAAGGCTCCAGTGAAGCTACTGAGGGTCACGATGAAGATGATGAAATCTACGAAGGGGAGTATCAGGGCATCCCCAGCATGAACCAAGGGAAAGACAGCATCGTGTCAGTAGGGAAGCCCAAGGGCGATGAGTATAAGGACCGCCAGGAGCTGGAGTCTGAGAGGAAAGCTGACGAGGAAGAGCTCGCCCAGCAGTATGAGCTGATAATCCAAGAGTGTGGCCATGGCCGCTTTCAGTGGGCCCTCTTCTTTGTCCTGGGCATGGCCCTGATGGCGGATGGCGTGGAGGTGTTTGTCGTGGGCTTCGTGTTGCCAAGCGCTGAGACAGACCTGTGCATACCAAATTCGGGATCTGGATGGCTAGGTGAGTGCATCCCAGCAGAGAGACACACTCTGAAACTGCTCTATTTGTTGAGGACAGTTAACAAATAGAATACATACTTTCCATATGGAGGCCTGCATTTGTTCCCAACATTTGAACAATTTAAAACATGCAAAGGAATCAAAAGAATGGTGCAGTGATACCCATATATTTCTACCTATTTCTAACTTAGATTCTATAGTTAACATTTACTGTATTTTCTTTATCACCTAGCCACCTATCTATCTATCCATCAATCCCACTTTTATTTTTATGCATTTCAAGGTAAGTTAGAGCAATATATTTTTAACTTACACTGTTATAAATGTTGCATTAGGTTCTCCTTAATTAACTTCAAAAGACATGCCCTTGGAAGTTAATAAAGCTATTATGTGACACTTACCTGACATTTTTCTAAATATAGAGGTTAATTCTTCAAAACTCTGATAAATGTGATTTCAGATTCCAAATTTTATGTGTAATATTGTGGTTTAAACACCTTTGGGACCCTGCGAATTTTCATTTTTTCCTATAATCTATGTGCATGTTTGTCTGTTGGTTTTTTTCAATTACCCTTATTTATAGAATTTTCTTTAGATGACTTTTGCTTTTTCCAAATGTGTACCTTTGTGCCTACAGGGAAAAAGCTTCCTTTCCTCATAGGACTTAAAAATCAATTTCAAATCATATTAACGCTTCAATTATATGTATTAAAACCATATAACCTCGCTATAAAGTATCTAGAGAGCAAATTTGACTTTTGTTTTAAAGTTACTGCTGCACTGAAAGTTCATTCATTAGTTACAACGCTGTATTTAACCTTCCCTCCGGGAGGAAAAGTAAGAAGGCCAAGAAGCATGCCCACAGCAGACTATCCCCAAAACGTGAGGTCCACGTCAGACACGTGGTACGTTAAATCAGGAGACCTTTCAAGCCCTTCTGCTCAGAGAGCACGTTTGTGTGCAGAGCAAACCTTCATGTGTTTCAGAGTCTGTGAACGAGAGTAAGAATACTTGGTGTCTCTGTTTCCAACGGACTTTTTAAAACTAAAATTTGAAAAACAAAAGTATACAGATCTTTTTGTGGTTTAGTAAGTAACTCCTAATTTATACTATATAATATATATCATAAATAATATAATAATTATATTAATATGTATTATTATAGATAATATAATATAAACTCCTAATTTATCCCTTCCTTCTCCCTTCCCCTTTGGCAACCATATGTTTGTTTTCTGTGTCTGTGAGTCCATTTCTGGTTTGTAAATAAGTTCTCTTGTATCGCTTTTTTAGATTCCACATGTAAGTGATATAATGTGATAGTTGTATTTCTGTGTCTGACTTACTCATTTGTTTCTTTACTTGCTCAACTGGAAGAGATAGACCCATAGATGCAGTCTGGGAGGGGGATGAAGCGGGGGGCACAGGGGCATAGATTGCACAGGTTTTGTTGGTGGGCTCGTCTGTGTGTTCACCCATCAAAATGCAGAATAGGGGTCGGAGGAAGGTCCAGAGTCATCAAATTCATCATTTCAGCATATCTGTTTCATAGATAGCACTCTACTTTTGTTTAATTTTTTTTACTTTGGTAAGTAAATCTACCTACCGGGCATTAAAATATTTATCAAGATTTTGCTAACAGAATATATCAGCAGAATGTTTTAAGAAAACAGATCCTTAGAAACACATCTATTTTAATACACAAGTATTTAATACTCTCAGGCTTGAATATAGATTAGCAGTCTTTTCATGTTATGATCCTCGCTTTTATATCGGAAGCAGAAAAGTTGAAGTTGAGCTTCCCTTTTATCTTCTTGGTGCTGAAGGAGGTGCAGTAGCCCACACGTGCTCTTACCGGTCTGTCCCATAAACCGTGATGGTGTCACACACCCCCGGGGGCGTTCACAAGTGTGGATAATGCTGGGGAACCATTGGAGCACAGACATCTTCATCTCCCCATAAACGCTGCCTGCTTTTGTGAATTAAAAGTGTGTCCCCAGGAGTGTATGCCCTGAGTCCCCCACAGAAACTTTGTGATGGGTTCACAACTGCGCCTTCCAGACTTGCCTTTCAGTTATTTTGCTATTGTAATTTTACTGACAATTGCATTCTAACACAGTCTTTTTTTTAGACAAGCATGTAAATTGTTTTGCCATTTTCATTTCAGCAAATAATAGCTTTGTAATATAATTACCACACTAAGTCATAGCCATGGGATCAAAATGCAAGACAGGAAGATACACAACCCATGTTTGGTGGCCTTTGGGAGGAGAAAGGTTTGCAAAATTGTTTCTCATTTGCCACTGAGCATTGTGTCATTTCACTCAAGGAAAACTAGGAATGAAAAATATTAACCGATTTATGTTTTAGTTATTTAGGAGATAACGCCTATCTTTGTGTTTGCTGGAAGATTGACTTCCAGATAGTTAGGGGTATCCCTTGTGTGCATGTGTTTGTGTGCACAGTCTGTGTGCATAAATAGTGTTGTTAACTGAGAAGAGGTTAATCTAATCAGCTGCTGTTTGGGGGAATAAGTACCATCATTTTAAGAAAATTCATCTTCTATTGCCAAAGTCTATTTATTGAGTATTTATTATGTGCAAAGCATGATGTTACCACAGGCGAACATAGGAGAAATAGAAAAAACAAGGTTTGTGTATCCAAAGAAATCATAGTCTAGCATAGAGAGATGACAAGTGTCTGGGCACCACCAAGTCAAGGAAACAGATATCCATAACCAGAAGCTGTTGTTCAGTTGCTCAGTCATGTCCAACTCTTTGGGACCCCATGGACTGCAGTACATCAGGCTTCCCTGTACGTCGCCATCTCCCAGAGCTTACTCAAACTCATGTCCGTCGAGTCGGTGACTCCATCCAACCATCTCATCCTCTGTCGTCCCCTTCTCCTCCCGCCTTCAGTCTTTCCCAGCATCAGGGTCTTTTTTAATGAGTCGCTTTTCACATCAGGTGGCCAAAGTATTGGAACTTCAGCATCACTCCTTCCAATGAATATTCAGGACTGATCTCCTTTAGGGTTGATTGGTTTAATCTCCTTGCAGTCCAAGAAGAGAAGTGTATAACCAGAAGAGAAGTATAGCTAAAGAGACTTCAGGCAGGGAGACCCTGTGAGGGGAACGGACCTGACTAAGGCAGTGGAAGGAAGGCATGGACCAGAGAGCTGGCCCAGAGGTAGAGTCAGCAAGGGTTGGGTCACTGGTAGTTTGGAACAGAAGGAACAGGACAGTTAGTGGAAGGAAGGCAGTTCATCAAGTTAGGTGAGGCAGATGATAGGTTTGAGCATGAAGGAGAAAGAAGAAGGGTTTGTTTTTCTATTTTATTTTAAAGATGTATTTATTAATTTTTGGTTTTGCTGGGTGTTCATTGCTGTGGGCTTTCTCTAGGGGCGGTGCACGTGCTTCTCACTGGCGTGGCTTCTGTTGCCAAGCTCTGGGTTCAGGCACTCAGGCTTCAGGAGGTGCAGCCCCTTGGCCCGAGGGCACAGGCTCCACAGCCTGTGGGCTCCTCCCAGATCAGGGATCGAACCTGCGTCCCCTACACTGGCAGGCAGATTCGCAACCACTGGACCACCAGGGAAGCCCACTTTAGTTTTAGACCAATCACTTTGAGATTTGGGGGGAGGCATCCAAAGAGGAGCACCTGATGGGCTCCTGTCACCATGTGGGCTGAAGCGCTATGTTTTGAGAACCATCTCATTTAAGGTGAAGCTGCCTGAAACCGTAACCAGGGAGAGGGCAGTTTCCTGCCGAAGACTATCTGTGGGACTGGTGGTGAGGAAGATGTCACGGAGGAGACTGAGAAGGAGCAGCCGAGAGAGAGGGCAGCTCTGGGAGTCGCTTGAAGAAGGAAGGGATGTGCTTCCTTCGTAGGTGCAGAAGAGTCTTGTAAAGGTTGAAAAGGGCCCCTCGGGCCTGGCCCTTGAAGATCTTGGCCGCCACTAATGGTTCTTCCATTGTGCCAGGCTAGGACGTTCATTTGAAGGGACGAGCCCATGTATGGAGTGAAGTGACAGGGTGCCCTCCAGCTTCCCAGCCCCCGGCACAGGGGCCGCAGGCACCCAGCATTCTCCCCTCACGGGGCTGCGTCTCACAGTGGATGCGCAGGGAGCCCTCTCCGACCACATCTTACCTCCGGTCCAAGAGCTGCTGAGGACCAGTTTGGGTTCTAAGAAAGCCTCCAGACAGGGAGGGATGTGTGCCGGTTTCAGACTCACAGCACGACCAGGCTCAGCCACCTTCCCGCTCTCGCCTGTCATAGCCCAGCTAGTGCCTCGCTGGCTCCCCTTCCTCCTGCTCTTCCTCTGGACTGTTCTGTCTCCTCCGAAGAGCCACCTGGGGAAGCAGGGAGCCTCATCGTTGTTGGGCCACCTGCTTTCTGGTTGGGGGTGGTAGAGTGGAGTAATTTTTAGGTACTAAAACATTATCGTGGCCAAGTGTTGACGAGTACAAAACAGATAGAAGACAATATATTCTAAACCAAGACATACTTGAGGACTCAGCGATAACTGAACATCCTCTATAGGTTTCTTCTGTCTTTTATCGACTGTAACACCTAATTTCCACATGCCTTGGTGATTTTCAGAGCAAGAGTTTTGATAGTGTAGTCGGGCCAAAGCCAGATTGTTGTTTAGTTGTTAAATTGTCTTTGCGGCTCCATAGACTGTGGCCTACCAGGCTCCTCTGTCTGTGGGATTTTCCAGGCAAGGATACTAGAGTGGGCTCCATTTCCTTCTCCAGGGGATCTTCCCGACCAGGGATTAAACCTTTATCTCCTGCATTGGCAGGCGAATTCTTTACCACTGAACCACCTGGGAAGCCCTGAGAAGCCTCAAGCATCTCTTTAACCTCTCTATCTATAGTTTTTTATTTGGATGGTGTAGAATTCCTTGGAACATACAGAATTCTCTCTCTCTCTCATTTTTTTTTAACCACTTATAGCAAGAACAGTTTCCTTAAAGCCTGGGCTGGATGAATATGACCTGAACACATACCTAATTTCCTTCTCCATCCCTCCATTTGTTCCCTTATTCCTTTCGTTATTAACAAAAGAAGAAAAATTCTGCTGAGATTTCTAAAGCTGCTTTATGTCTGGATGTTTGTATTTTGGGGGAAAGAAAAGAACAGCTTCAAGTTTCTGAGAGTCCCTTTTTTTAGTCCCATTGTTATTTGCCCCTGGACTGCAGACAGAGTGTAGTGACTGTGTTCCTGTGTGCTGAGCATCTTTTCAGGGCGTGTATCGCCCTTGCCCAGTGCTGCGTGGTGGACCAGGATATCCCAGCTGATAACAAAGAGTGATGCAGAGTTCTTCCTCTTTGAACTTTATTCCAAGAGCTGTATCATTTGGCATCTGGTGCGCTCTAAATTTAAGACCCTTAGCTTTGTACCCTAAAAGTGTGTGCTGCAGGCTTCAGGCTCAGCAGCTCTGCAGCCTGCTCAATGCCATTGTCCTCTGTGTCTTAGAGGGAGGTTTGATCTCTGCTGCGGGTGTGCCCTCTGGCTCTGTTTAGCCTCTCGCTGTCATAGTGATTCTAATTGGAATTAAATACTTATTGATTCCTAGAGAATATCCTGTCCACCAACACCAGCAAAATCTTATTTGGATTCATTATTGCCAAATTGGAAAAGAAGACTCAATAATTCATTGCCATTATATTCCTGGGTCTTATTCCCTCTGGTCTTTCACATCCTTCTGGGAAAAGAGAGGTTTCTGGCATCCAAATGGAGTTGGACCAAGTAGCCTGAAAAGATTCTTCCATCCAGAGCCCACAGGACAGGAGAGAAGAGAAACTCTGTGTTCCATTCATGAAATTCACCAGTAAGTACATTCTGGGCTGTGAAAGTGTGATAGTAAATGCCCTCTGTCGTCCGGAAGGTCCCTGGGTGATTGCTCACAGTATAGCTTTGAACCTGAAGGCTGATTCTTGCAGTTGAACACCTGTATTCCTATGTCCTAGATTACTCCTGGGTGGGGATTCTGATCCTCTGGCTTTAATATCCTAATGCAGTCTGGGACTCACCAGGAAGGCCCTGAAGAACTCGGGGAAGTGTTATTGGATTAGGGAATTTGTTATCTGTGCACTTTGGTTTAAATAAGGCAGTCAGACTGTTGATCGTCTAATATCTGGATCAAGCCAAATACCTGTAATACAGACTTGTAGGTTCCAATTCTAAACACCATGTTTTCATGGGAAATCTAATGTCTCGAATATTCTTCCATAACAAGAACTTCTACAGGACCTAAGTTTCCCGCATAAAGCTTCAGAATGTAGGAAACGATTACATTCATCTTGAAGAATTAGTCTGATAAATCACTGATGTAAGTATTCCCAACCTCATATTTGCAAATTGACATTCTTACCTTACACTCTGAGATTTATTATTGGCCTTTAAGATCGTGAGAGGAAAAGTAATGAAAAGAAATCCTGAAGTAAGAGAAAGACAAATATCATATGATATCACTTAAATGTGGAATCTTTAAAAATATTATACACATGAACTTATTTACAAAACAGTCACAGACATTAAAAACAAACTAGTGTTATTTGTTTGAAGGTAACGGCACCCCACTCCAGTACTCTTGCCTGGAAAATCCCATGGACGGAGGAGCCTGGTAGGCTGTAGTCCATGAGGTAGCTAAGAGTCGGACACTACTGAACGACTTCACTTTCACTTTTCACTTGCATGCATTGGAGAAGAAAATGGCAACCCACTCCAGTGTTCTTGCCTGGAGAATCCCAGGGACGGGGGAGCCTGGTGGGCTGCCGTCTATGGGGTCGCACAGAGTCGGACACGACTGAAGCGACTTAGCAGCAGCAGCAGTGTTATCAAAGGGGATAGTGAGAGGAGCAGAGAGACATAAATTAGAGTTTTGGATCAACAGATACTATTCTATACAAAATAGCTAAACAACAAGGACTGACTGTATAGCATGAGGAACTGTATTCAGAATCTTGTAATAACTATAATGAAAAAAATCCACAGGACTTCCCTCTCAGTCTGGTGGTTAAGACTGTGGTTTCTTTGCAGAAGGCCCTGGTTTGATCACTAGTTTGAAAGGCTCTGACAAACCTAGATAGTGTATTAAAAAGCAGAGACATTACTTTGCCAACAAGGGTCCATATAGTCAGAACTATGGTTTTTCCAGTAGTCATGTATGGTGTGAGAGTTGGACTCTAAAGAAAGCTAAGCGCTGAAGAATTGATGCTTCTGAACTGTGGTGTTGGAGAAGACTCTTGAGAATCCCTGGGACTTCAAGGAGCTCAAACCAGTCCATCCTAAAAGAAATCAGTCCTGAATAGTCATTGGAATGACTGATACTGAAGCTCCAATACTCTGGCCACCTGATGCGAAGAACTGACTCATTGGAAAAGACCCTGTTGGTGGAAAGATTGAAGGCAGGAGGAGAAGGGGATGACAGAGGATGAGATGGTTGGATGGCATCACCGACTCTATGGACGTGAGTTTGAGCAAGCTCTGAGAGATGGTGAAGGACAGGGAAGCCTGGTGTGCTGCAGTCCATGGGGTTGTGAAGAGTCAGACATGTCCGAGCAACTGAACAACAACAAAGGGGAACTAAGATCCCACAAGTCACACAACATGGTCACAAAAAAGTATCTGGAAAAGATTCTAAATCACTTTACTACACAACTGAAGTCACTTTGTTATTATAGTTGAAATGAACACATTGTTGTAAATTAACTATTGCTAAGTCGCTTCAATCATGTCCGACTCTGTGTGACCCCATAGACGGCAGCCCACCAGGCTCCCCCGTCCCTGGGATTCTCCAGGCAAGAACAATGGCAACTGGAGTGGGTTGCCATTTAATTAACTATACTTCAATAAAAAAAAAAGAATAATGTGTTAAATAAGAGCAAATGGACTGTGAGTAGGAACACTGATTGATTTTATAACTGAGGCTTTGTTCTAAGTATTTGGGATATCCAGATGCAAAGTTCTGGGTTCTGGCAGAGTAGGCATTGGAAAGATATTGGAAGTTTGGCTTTTGATGTGTTACTAGATTTTTTTTTTCTCTGATTACGAAAATCTCTCTGTAAAAGCTAGGGCTCAGCTGTGTACCAGCTATTCCTTCAAAAAGAAAAATCAAGTAGCTAGTTTAAATTATTGTTATGGGTCAAGTGGGGTGTAAGTAATTTAAGAGTTTAGAATTAAATTTAAGATTTTGAAATTTTAACTTTTTTGTTTTTTGTGACTTCGTCACTGGCCATTACTATGACCTTCTGGTCTCCCTTCCTAAAGAATCTTTGAACTGGGGATTCTTGCCCCAGCAGCCCACTTGACTTTGTCTTCCTCATTCCTGGGAGTAAAGGATGGAGTACTTGGGTTATGTCATGTCCCTACTCAAAAATGTTGAGTACAGGTTGATTCAAACTCCTTAGAATGGCATTCAAGCTCTCCACAATCTGAGCCTAATCTATTTTTCCACCTATCTACCTAACTTCTCTGCCCCAGGTATTACAAAGTCAGGGATAGTTAGGATTACTGGAGAAAATACAAAATGGCCAGTTAAATTTAAATTTGTGATAAATAACAAAGGAATAATATTTTAGTATAAATATATCTCACGCAGTATTTTGTATCGGTTAAGTTCAGTTGCTCAATCGTGTCCAACTCTTTGCGACCCCATGAACCGCAGCACACCAGGCCTCCCTGTCCATCACCAACTCCAGGAGTTCACCCAGACTCACATCCATCCAGTCAGTGATGCCGTCCAGCCATCTCATCCTCTGGCGTCCCCTTCTCCTCCTGCCTTCAATCTTTCCCAGCATCAGGGTCTTTTCCAATGAGTCAGCTTGCCACATCAGGTGGCCAAAGTATTGGAGTTTCAGCTTCAACATCAGTCCTTCCAATGAACACCCAGGACTGATCTCCTTTAGGATGGACTGGTTGGATCTCCTTGTAGTCCAAGGGACTCTCAAGAGTCTTCTCCAACACCACAGTTCTAAAGCATCAATTCTTCAGCCCTCAGCTTTCTTTATAGTCCAACTCTCACATCCATACATGACCACTGGAAAAACCATAGCCTTGACTAGACAGACTTCTGTTGGCAAAGTAATGTCTCTGCTTTTTAATATGCTGTCTAGGTTGGTCATAGATTTTCTTCCAAGGAGTAAGTGTCTTTTAATTTCATGGCTGTAGTCACCATCTGCAGTGATTTTGGACCCCAAAAAATAAAGTCTGCCACTGTTTCCACTGTTTCGCCATCTAATTGCCATGAAGTGATGGGGCCAGATGCCATGATCTTCGTTTTCTGAATGTTGAACTTTAAGCCAACTTTTTCATTCTTCTCCTTTACTTTCATCAAGAGGCTGTTTAGTTCTTCTTCACTTTCTGCCATAAGGGTAGTGTATTTGGTATATACTTATATTTATCAGTTATCTGTTCACCTGAAATACAAATTTACCTGGATCACTGTGTGGTTTTATCTGGTGAGTCTGACAACCTTACTGGTAGTAGTGATAACAGGAGGGCTTAGAGTTTGCTCTTTGCCTTCTGTTTGTCAGGCATCATATATGTCATATTAATTTGATTATCTAATTTAACCAAAATTATATCTGATCCCAGACATTCGGAGTCAGTGCTAGGGGATGACCCTTGGGAACCGTATATGTTTTTTTAGCGCCTCAAGTTATTCTTAGCCACATGAAGAAGCACCATGATCTTGACCATTGCTTCTTGGACATAAAAATGCAGACAAGTCACCAGAGGAGGCATGTTTTGCTTGAGCAGGTGAGGAGTGGGGTCTGAGATACTTTTACAAGCTCCCAGGTGATTTTGGCATTGGTGTTAGTTCCAAACTCCACATTGAGTAGCTGTGTCCTAGACACCCCCAACCAAGAAGCAGCAGCATTCCCAACAGCTGTGATAGCAAAGGTTGTACATGATATCAAGATTTCAAACCATGGAAGGGGCAAATGGAAATGGGACTGATTTCCTTATTCATGAGTAAACAGTAACATCCATGGACAAGGAAGCTTCATGTGCCATTTTTGAAAGAAAGTTTTTTTTTCCTCCCCCAAAAAGGAAATGTCTTATTGATAGCTGAAGGATGCACAGTTGTTTTTTTCCCCCACCGAGATGGGCATTTGGCTTCTTTAGGCTCGTCTTTCTCCTACGTGGTGTGGGGCATGACAGTCCCTAACCACGTTTACAGCTCTGCATCCCAAAACGGACCCCAGATGTGCAGGGCACAGCGTGACTCTGCTTTGTAGAAATAGTTTCTCAGTGCCAGAGTCATGGTGATAAATTTATAATGTGACTGCAGATTTTTTCCCCCTCTTATGTACAGAAAATTTAATAGTTTTTCTGAGAGTAGCTTAGTTCTCTCAGCAGAATCTAGTTAAGTCAAAAATATTAAAAAATGCTACTGTGTCAGAAGAACTGATTGAAAGCTGAAAGAGTTAGCCAGACTGCTAACAGGGATGAAAAGAAATCCTGCTGTGGGAGTCAATTCATCCATAAACATAGATGCCGGAGTGGAGGCGGATTGTATATGTGAGGCGGTCGGCTTCTCGGAGCCCTCTGTCTGTTTCCTTCATTATCTCTTTGTTTTTCTAATTAATAGATTAGAGATGTCTTTGTGGCTGCCTTTCAAAATTTAGCAGTTCTCACCCAGAAAGAACACTCACAGGGGCTTATCCATCATATATTAGATTCTCCCAAGATGTTGCACTGTGCCCTCTATCATGGCAGATATGAAGATCAACCAGACAAAACCCAGGGCATAAGACACAAGACATCGAAATGATACAGGAAGCAGAGGACTGAGAGATGAATCCTGTTTGAGGGAGGCATGGATAGGGAAAAGTCTTAAGGAGACTGTGGTATCGGAGCCAGGCTTGGAATGGTGGCTAGAATTTGGGCTCACAGAGATGTAAGCGGAAAAAGACTGTCTCTGGGAGGGAGCACAGGCTGAGCAAAGGCACCACGGCATGGAGACCTTGGACTGAGTATTGGAAATTAAATGTTCAGTTTTGTTGAAGTGGAACATACACAGAGGGGAACGATTGCAAAGGTGGCTGGGGACCTATCTGTTCATGGAGAAGTTTCCAGGAGTTATTTGGTGTGGGGGCAGCTGGGGGAACCGGGGGCATGTTAGCAGAGAAGTGACCAGGTGCAAACTCTGCTTTAGGAGACTAGGTGTTTGGACTGAGGAGTGAGTTGAGGAGTGGCTGAGATGCATTTGAACTGTGCAGTCAATACATGTCAAGACCCTGACTGTGGGTGATGGCAGAGAGACTAGAGGGGAGAGGGCCTTTTCAAGAGGATTTCTGACCCTTTACAACCCACTAGCTGTGGGAGCAGGAAAAGGGAATATATCATAGGTACTGAGGCTTCATGCCCAGGTGCTATGTTTGAAGCGGTGCTTTAAACAAATTGGAGCTCCAGAGTTGTTGGGGAGGTTGGGGGGAGCCCATGTGTAGGAAAAGTGAAAAGTGAAAGAAGTCTCTCAGTCATGTCCGACTCTTTGCAACCCCATGGACACCAGGCTCCTCCGTCCATGGGATTTTCTAGGCAAGAGTACTGGAGTGGGTTGCCTTTTCCTTCTCCAGGGAACTTCCCGACCCAGGGATCGAACCCAGGTCTCCCGCATTGTAGACAGACGCTTTACTGTCTGAGCCAAAGAAGATGAATTTAGTTATTTCTACTATAAGTACAAGAACTGAGTGTCTCGTTCACAGACTACCCATAGCACAGAGTCTGGCAGGTGAGTGGTACTCAGTGAACTTTTGTCAACTTTGAAATGCCAACTAGGCTGCTCAGGAAAAATTGTAAAAGAAGGCGTTTGGAAGTAGGTTCTGGGGCTTGATGCAGAAACTGGCCCTAGAGTTGGGCAATGAAGACATCTTTGAACAGAGATGCAGAGCATACAGGAAAGGAGTGTGTGTTGGAGGGGCGGGTATGAGAAGAGAGGGGCTAACGCAGACTTTTCATGAATGCTTAGGAGGGGAGAGGAGAAAAGGCATCAAACAAATGGTTTGAAAGATAGGAAAAGTCTCTTACCTGGAGGCCAGGGGGTGTTTCAGGATGGAGTAGGTGGTCATAACTGACTAAGGACATTGGCTGTGGCAGAGAGAAAAATATTCTAGAGAGTGGAAAGGACAGATGTCAGATTAATTGCTAAATGGAGTTTTAATGTATGTTTTTAAAGAGAAGGAAACAAATCGGTGTTTAAAAATTGTTCATAAGGTACTGTGGTCTATTTGTTTTGTATAATACTGCTAATAACATAATTACATTATAGACTAGAGCAGCTGAAAAAACATTACTCATCTTCTGCAAAGAAATAATTATGAATTTGTAGCCATTATCCAGTACTTCTGCATCAGCTCATGCCAATAATCGTATCTGGAATGTCTATAGGAGATAAATTGGCCAACCAGGAGCAGACTGGGTTAGCTTGCAGCTATCTCATTTTATTTATATTTCCAGGTTGAAAACTCTGTCACTTACTGGTACCTCTAGATTTAACAGTAAAATGTACTTTTACTGTTCCCATTTAAACAGTCTAAAAGCAGTGATGAAATGGTAGAGGATTGCTCAGAGTAGCTGGGCAGAGGGGGTGAGGCAGCTTCCAATTGACCACCCCTAGGGGTGAACTGACTCAGTCAAAGGATCCTCTAAGACTGCACATCACACATTTGTCCTGTGGATTGCTGGATGAGTAAAGAAACCTCTTGTTTGCTGCCCCGCTCTGCCCCGGGCATACTACATTTATCATATAAGGACCTTGGCAGAGATGTGGTTAACAGTTCTGTGATGGTGGCCCCTGCAGATTCCTGCTTCACATCTTACACTGTGTGTGATCACAGATCATGTGTTTTCAGGGTCACGAAGCAATGCATTGTTCTCCTAGAGATGCCGCCCCCCTCCCGTAGAGAGAAATCAGTTCTATAGCTGTGACATGGAGGTGCATGTTAGCTGTATCACTGCAAAGCCCTTGGGAAAGCCGAAGAAAGGCATGGGATTGCCAGGTTCTTCTCAGGATAAGGAAAGTACTTCCTCTGCCCCCTGCCCTGGGCATCCTGAGCTGCTCCTATTTGGTGGAGACCCCCAGCACTTCCCTCAGCTTTGGCTGCTGCTGCTAAGTCGCTTCAGTCACGTGCGACCCCATAGACAGCAGCCCACCAGGCTCGCCTGTCCCTGGGATTCTCCAGGCAAGAACACTGGAGTGGGTTGCCATTTTCTTCTCCAGTGCATGGAAGTGAGAAGTGAAAGTGAAGTCGCTCAGTCGTGTCCCACTCTGAGTGACCCCATGGACTGCAGCCTACCAGGCTCCTCTGCCCATGAGATTTTCCAGGCAAGAGTACTGGAGTGGGGTGCCATTGCCTTCTCCCAGTGTGGACCCTCCGAAGCAACTTAGCATGCACAGGTAGAATGCAGGAAGCATTTTAGAGGAGCTGAGAGATGTTCAGGAGGATGCTGAGCTGCTGAGGTCACAGGAAGATACAGTTTCAGTAAGAATAGGAGGGTCCCCATTCTTACTGAAACTGTATCTTCCTGTGACCTCAGCAGCTCAGCATCCTCCTGAACATCTCTCAGCTCCTCTAAAAATGCCTCCTGCATTCTACTTGTGCATGCTAAGTTGCTTCAGTCGTGTCTGACTCTTTGTGATCCCATGGACTGTAGCCCACCAGGCTCCTCTGTCCATGGGAATTCTCCAGACAAGAATACTGGAGTGGGTATTGATCTCCTCCAGGGATCAAACCAGCATCTCTTAAGTCTCCTGCATTTGCAGGTAGATTCTTTACCACTGGTGCCACCTGGGAAACCTGCATTCTACTCTCTGTCCGCTGAAGAAGGTTTTCCCAAGGCGTAGTTTTTGGGGCTTTGTTTACCTCTGTTCATGACATGAATTACCTTTCTTTGCTCAGTCATCCAGCAAACGCTTAGTGCCTTCTCTGTGCCGGGTTCCAGACCAGGTGCGGGAGTCACAAGGATGTGGTCCTTGCTTTGGGGGCACTTCTAGGCCAGAGAAGGAGACAGACATGTGTCAGATAAAAGCACCTAATTGGTTACAGATGCTCCAGCAGGAAGATTAAACAGAAGGAACAGTGCTCTGAATGCAGGACTAGAAAGATTTAATAGAAGCAACCCTAGACTTTGCTGATGATTTCCAGACCATGTATTAAGATGTCTCATTATGTGTTTCCATTAGGATGTGAATGCATTAGATGGTGCATTAGATGGTTCCATTAGGTGGTGACTGCAGTCATGAAATTAAAAGATAGCTTGCTCCTTGGAAGAAAAACTATGACAAACCTAGACAGCAGATTAAAAAGCAGAGACATTACTTTAACAACAAACATCCATATGGTCAAAGCTATGGTTTTCTAGTAGTCACATATGGATGTGAGAGTTGGACCATAAGGAGGGGTGAGCACTGAAGAATTGACGCTTTTGAACTGTGGTGTTGGAGAAGACTCTTGAGAGTCCCTTGGACTGCAAGGAGATCCAACCAGTCCATCCTAAAGGAAATCAGTTCTGAATGTTGGGGCTGATGCTGAAGCCCCAATACTTTGGCCACCTGATGCAAAGAACTGACTCACTGGAGAAGACCCTGATGCTGGGAAAGACTGAGGGCAGGAAGAGAAGGAGGTGACAGAGGATGAGATGGTTGGATGGCATCACCGACTCATTGGACATGAGTTTGAGCAAGTTCTGGGAGATGGTGAAGGACGGGGAAGTCTGGCGTGCTGCAGTTCCTGGGGTTGCAAAGAGTCAGACACAACTGAGTGACTGAACAACAGCAACAGTTAGGATGTGAAGGAAAGAGGCTCAAGATGAACAAAGGCTTTGATGCAGAGATGCATTTGAACCTTACATCTGGAGTTGTGTGACCTTGGGGTATTTCTTAAACTCTCTGAGCTTAGTTTACTGGAAAAAGAAAGTAAATGATATCTTTGTCTTACAAATTTCTTTTTCTTCTTCACTGTGATTATCACTTTTCCATAACCTCTCATCCTCTGTTCCTGATTTGGGGGTGTCAGTAGGCAGATAAGAATAAGTGGGGTGAAAGCTTCCAAGCTGTTTTAGTGACTTTCTAGTAGTCATGGACTTCTTAAAGCTGACCTTAGGTGCCCAGAAATGTTTCTTCTGTCCTTGTACCAGCCAAGTGCAGTAGCTTACAGCCCGTTGCTAGTACAAAATGTCACCTTAAAGAGTTGTGGTGAGAATTAGAGAGTGTGTGTGAAAAGCACCTGGCGCTGGAGGACAGTACTAGTAAATTCACCTCCCCATCACTGACAAATTTAGCACATTTTAGAGTATGCAATACAATAAAATTTCCTATATGCACCATGCTGAACAGTAGATCCCTAGGACTTATTCATCTTGCATAAGTGAATTTATGTACTGTCACTAACACCTCCCCAGTTCCCTTTGCCCCAGCTGCTCATAACCACTTATCTACTCTCTGATGAGTTTGATGGAGAAGGCAATGGCACCCCACTCCAGGATTCTTGCATGGAAAATCCCATGGATGGAGGAGCCTGGTAGGCTGCAGTCCATGGGGTCACTACGAGTCGGACATGACTGAGCGACTTGACTTTCACTTTTCACTTTCATGCACTGGAGAAGGAAATGGCAACCCACTCCAGTATTCTTGCCTGGAGGATCCCAGGGACGGGGGAGCCTGGTGGGCTGCCGTCTATGGGGTTGCACAGTGTCAGACACGACTGAAGTGACTTAGCAGCAGCAGCAGCAGCTGAGTTTGAGTATTTTATTCCTGATATAAGTGGGATCATGTAGTATTTGTTCTTCTGTGTCTGACTTCTTTCATTTAGCATAATGTCTTATAAGTTTATCTGTGTCATTGCAAATAGCAAGCTTGTCTTCCTTTTTAAGGCTGAATAATAGTCCATTGTATGTGTGTACCACATTTTAAAAAATCCATTCACCTGTCAATGGATATTTAGTTTGTATCCTGTTTTATTGTAAGTAATACTGCAATGAACACGGGAGTATAGATATCTCTTAGAGATACTGATTTTGGTTCTTTGGGGGTATATACCCAGATATATGGAGAAGGAAATGGCAACCCACTCCAGTATTCTTGCCTGGAGAATCCCATGGACAGAGGAGCCTGGAGGTCTACACAGTCCATAGGGTCGCAAAGAGTCAAATACAACTTAGCAACTAAACCACCACCACCCAGAAATAGGATTGCTGGGTCATATGATAGTTCCATTTTTAAATTTTGGGCGGCATTCCATTATGTTTTCCGGTATGGTTGCAGGGTTTCCTTTCCTCACATTGTTACCGGTATCTATCTTTTGATTTTTGATAATAGCCATCCTCATAGATGTGAGATATCTCATTACGGTTTTGGTTTGCCTTGTCCCGATGACAGTGATGATAAGCATTTTTCATGTACCTCTTGGGCGTTTGTATATCTTTATGGAGAGATATCTACTCACTTCTTTTACCTGTTTTTAATCATTTCTGGGTTTTTTTCTCTTTTTGCTATTGAGTTGTAGGAATTCCTTATATAATTTGGATATTAACCCTTTATCAGATATGTAATTTGCAAATATTTGAAAAGGAAAAAATCTTGAAAGCAACAAAAGAAAAATGACTCACCACTTATAAGGGAGCAATCACTAAGCCAATAATTTTTTTAAATGTAGTGAGAAATCATTAAAGAAGTTTAAGTATTGTATTAGAATATATTAACATAATTCAAAGAAAGTAATAAAGGTGGAATATACAGGAGAAAAGACATGAGTCATAGAAAACAAAAAGTAAAAAGTAGTAATGTTAGCTATGTTTATGACATTAAATACTTATGAATTAGACAATACAATCAAAAGGCAGAGATTGTCAGGCTCAATTATAAGAAAAAGATCCATTTGACAGCTGACTTCTTATCAGACTAGTCTACAAAGCTACAGTAATCAAAACGGCATAATACTGGCATAAAAACAGACATGTAGGTAAATAGGACAGAATAGAGAGGCCAGAAATAAACTCATGCACCTGTGGTCAATCTATAACAAGGTAGGCAGAAAAGCATAATGTAGAAAAGACAGTCTCTTCAAGTGGTGGTGAGCTGGACAGCTACATGTAAAATAAATGCTATTTGAACATTTCCTCCTACCATACACAAAAATAAACTCAAAATGGATTAAAATCTAAATGTAAGACCTGAAACCTTAAAACTCCTAGGAGAGAACATAAGTAAAACCCTCTTTGACATAAATTGTAGTATTATTTTTCTAGATCTGTTTCCTAAGGCAAAATAAATAAAAGCAAAAATAAATTAGACGTAATTAAAAGCTTCTGCAGCAAAGGAAACTGTCATCAAAAAAAAAAAAAAAGACAAACCTATGAAATAGAAGAAAATAGTTAAAAATGCTATGACTGACAAGGGATTAATATTCAAAATATATAAACACCTTATACAACTCACTATCCACAAAACAAATAACCCAATCAAAAGATGGGCAAAAGACCTGAATAGACATTTTTCCAAGAAGATGTATGGATGAATATCAGACACATGAAAAGATGCTCAACATCACTAAATGCTGCTGCTGCTGCTGCTGCTGCTAAGTCACTTCAGTCCTGTCCAACTCTGTGCGACCCCATAGATGGCAGCCCACCAGGCTCCCCCGTCCCTGGGATTCTCCAGGCAAGAACACTGGAGTGGGTTGCCATTTCCTTCTCCAATGCATGAAAGTGAAAAGTGAAAGTCAAGTTGCTCAGTCGTGTCCGACTCGTAGTGACCCCATGGACTGCAGCCTACCAGGCTCCTCCATCCATGGGATTTTCCAGGCAAAAGTACTGGAGTACTAAATACTAGATAAATGCAAATCAAAACAACAATGAAATATCACTTCACACCTGTCAGAATGGTTATCATCAAAATGTCTATAAATAACAAATGTTGGCAAGGATGTGGAGAAGAGACCCTTATACAGTGTTGGTTGGAATGTAAATTGGTGTAGCCACTGTGGAAAAAGAACATGCAGGTTCCTCAAAAAACTAAAAACAGAGCTACCATATGATCCAGGAATTCAACTTCTGGATTTACATATATTAAAAAAAAAAAGACTAATTCATAAAGGTACATGCATCCCAGTGTTCATAGCAGCATTATTTATAAAGCCAAGAAATGGAAGCAACCCAAGTATTCATCAACAAACCAATGGATAAAGAAGATTTGATGTATATAGATAGTGGAATATTACTCAGCCCGAAAAAAGAATGAAATATTGCAATTTGCAGCAATGTGGATAGGCCTAGAGGATACTATGCTTGTTGAAATAAGGCAGACAGTGAATGACAGATTCTGTATAATATCACCTATATGTGGAATCTAAAAAATGAAATGTGAATACGTATCAATTCAGTTGCTCAGTCGTGACTGACTCTGCAACCCCTTGGACTGCAGCACGCCAGTCTTCCCTGTCTTTCAGCATCTCCTGGAGCTTGCTCAAACTCATATCCGTCAAGTTGGTGATGCCATCCAACCATCTCATCCTCTTTCATCCCCTTCTCATCCTGCCTTCAATCTTTCCCAGCATCAGGGTCTTTTCCAATGAATTGGTTCTTCACGTGAGGTGGCCAAAGTATTGGAGTTTCAGCTTCAATGAATATTGAAAAAAAAAAGTACTTCCAATGAATATTCAGGATTCATTTCCTTTAGGATGGACTGGTTGGATCTCCTTGCAGTCCAAGGAACTCTCAAGAGTCTTCTCCAGCACCACAATTTGAAAGCATTAATTTTTCGGTGCTCAGCTTTCTTTATAGTCCAGCTCTCACATCCACACATGACTACTGGAAAAACCATAGCTCTGACTATATGGACATTTGTTGACAAAGTAATGTCTCAGCTTTTTAATATGCTGCTAAGTTTGTTATAGCTTTTCTTCCAAGAAGCAAGCATCTTTTAATTTCATGGCTGCAGTTACTGTCCACAGTGATTTTGGAGCCCCCCAAGATAGTCTGTCACTGTTTCCATTGTTTCCCCATCTATTTGCCATGAAGTGATGGGACCAGATGCCATGATCTTAGTTTTCTGAATGTTGAGCTTTAAGCCAACGTTTTCACTCTCCTCTTTCACTTTCATCCAGAGACTCTTCCGTTCTTCTTCGCTTTCTGCCATAAGGGTGGTGTCATCTGCATATCTGAGGTTATTGATATTTCTCCCGGCAATCTTGATTCCAGCTTGTGCTTCATCCAGCCCAGCATTTCACATGTTGTGCCCTGCATTTAAGTTAAATAAGCAAAGTGACAATATACAGCCTTGATGTACTCCTTTCCCAATTCAGAATCAGTCCACTGTTCCATGTCCGGTTCTAATTGTTGCTTCTTGACCTGCATACAGGTTTCTCAGGAGGCGCATCAGGTGGCCTGGTATTCCCATCTCTTTCAGAATTGTCCACAGTTTGTTGTGATCCATACAGTCAAAGGCTTTGGCATAGTCAATAAAGCAGAAATAGATGTTTTTCTGGAGCTCTCTTGCTTTTTTGATGGTCCAACGGATGTTGGCAATATGACCTCTGGTTCCTCTGCCCTTTCTAAAACCAGCTTGAACATCTGGAAGTTTACAATTCACATACTGTTGAAACCTGGCTTGGAGAATTTTTGAGCGTTACTTTGCTAGTGTGATATGAATACAATTGTGTGGTTGTTTGAACATTCTTTGGCACTGCCTTTCTTTGGGATTGGAATGAAAACTGACCTTTTCCAGTCCCATGGCCACTGCTGAGTTTTCCAAATTTGCTGGCATATCGAGTGCAGCACTTTCACAGGATCATCTTTCAGGATTTGAAATAGCTCAACTGGAATTCCATCACCTCCACTAGCTTTGTTCATAGTGATGCTTCCTAAGGCCCATTTGACTTCGCTTTCCAGGATGTCTTGCTTTGGTGAGTGATCACACCATCATGGTCATCTGGGTCATGAAGATATTTTTTGTATAGTTCTTCTGTGTATTAGCAAAATAGAAACAGACTTACAGATATGGAACTAAAACTGCTGGCTACCAGTGAGGAGAGCTAAAGGGTATGGAGTTTCTTTCTGGTGATGAAATGTGGTGCTGTATTGATGATCATGTATATCCGTGAATAAAATAAAAACATTGAATTTTCTATTCTAAATGGGAGACTTGGATTGTATATGAATTATATCTCAATAAAGCTCTTTTCTAAAAAGAATAGACATGTCAGGTTGCTTGGGAAATTGTCTGGCTTGCTTGGTAAAGTTAGTCCCTTTCCCATGCCTTGCCCTATTTATTCATCTCTTCCATCTGCCTGTTTCTGAGTAATTTCCTTTTATAATAAACTGGTAAATCTAGTTAGTAAAATGTATCTCTGAGTTTGGTAAGCCTCTCTAGCACAGTAATTGGATCCTAGGAAGGGGCTGGGGGAACCTGACTAGCCAGTTGGTCAGAAGCACGGGTGGCAGAACCCTGTGATATGGATCTGAAATGCAGGAGATGAGCCACCTAGCACTATGGGATTGATGCTGTCTCTGGGTGGACAGTGCCAGAATTGTTCATTGCTTGGTGGTGTTGGGAAAGATACACATAGGGTCTGTGTGTTTGGGATTGCAGTTCATGTCAGGAAGATATTTATGATCTGCACTGTAGAACAAGGACTCTGTGGTAGCAAATGATTGATGGAAGAAAAGCCAACCAGACTTGAATAATGCAAAATGTTTGGTGACACCTTGACTTTATGAGCCTGTTCTTTCGCTGCCACTAAAGACAAATCATTGGTTAAATTATGTGACTTACTCCGTTTTGTTTTGTGTTTTTAAATACCAAGGCTTTTCAACTTAACACTAAATTCCATATGATGTTTTCATTAAGAATGCCACACAACTGAGGTATGATTTTGACACTCTGCATGTCTTTTTTTGTCCTTTCTTGGGATGTGCTGTTGCTGGGGCTAGAACTCATGACCTTACAATTGAGTTGTATATATGTTTCTTAAATAGTTTAAGACTTGTAAGAAGTTGCAAAAATAGTACAAATAGTACACGGAGTTCCTGTTTACCCTTCACCCAGCCTCTCTCAAGGATAATATCTTACAAAACCTTAATATATGTAAGGAAATTGACATTGGTGTGATATTAACTCAAAGACAGACTTTTTTTGGATTTCTTCATTTTTTTTTTAAACATCTCTCTCTCTCTCTTTTTTTTGGTAGTGGTGGGATAGGGGAGAATTGGGGATAATTCTAAGAAATTTGGGCTTCCCAGGTCATGCTAGTGGAAAAGAACCTGTGTGCCAATGCAGGAGACGTAAGAGATGCAGGCTCGATCCCTGGGTCGGGAAGATTCCCTGCAGGAGGGCACGGCAACCCACTCCAATATTCTTGCCTGGAAAATCCCATTGCAGAGGAGCCTGGCAGGCTACAGTTCATAGGGTCACAGAGAGTCAGACATGACTGAAGCAACTTAGCATGCACTAAGAAATTTTATTACATATATGGATTTATATAGCCTCCCCACACAATCAGGGTCCAGACCTGTTTCATCACCACAAAGAAATCACCTCACGTTACTCCTCTACATCCTTTATAGCCACACATCTCCCTAACCCTTAACCCCCGTAACCACTGTGTTCCGTCTCTGTGATGATTCCATTTTGAGAATATTTTAGAAAGGGAATCTTCCAGTCTGTAACTTTTTGAGATTGATCCCCTCCCCAGCAGTAATGCCCATCATCAGTGGTTTCATGTTTTAATCATATGTTCCTATTTATTGCTGAATAGCATGAGTAGTATCTGTCGAGCTGGGGTTTTTTGATTTGTTCGGTTTTTCTTAAGACCAAACTCAGAAAGACCATGTCAGTAGCTGAGTAGATTCCAGAACTGGGAGCAGCTGCGCTGAGCCTGGGGGCAGGGGGATGGGCAGCAGGGCAGACTCTTGGGTAGAAAGCAGAAGGGAATCCCGATCAGAGTAGAAGCTGTTCTGCACGCCCAGACCAGGAGAGTGAGCCCTGTGCAGAGATGCGCCAAGGATCAAAGTCAAGGTCAGAAAGGAAGATTGGGGGACTGGGGTGGGGGGTGGGGGTGGGGGGTTGGTAACCTAAAATCTTTTCTACCTGTCCCTAGCTAACCCCAGGGGCTCAAGCCCACTGTTCTCCCTGAGTCTCCTGATATTGTTTCTGCCCTGCAGTATCTTGGGTTCATATCAGGCCCAGAATAGAAATGAAGATAAGTGATAAGGGTGTGAATACCCTCAGGGGTAAGAGCTTTGGGCATTTTTTTTTTTTTCAAAGTAAAGGAAATTTTTATCATTTGACCTCACAGGTGGCACAACGGTGTTCCAC
The DNA here is from genome assembly GCF_029407905.1 of Bubalus kerabau. Classification (NCBI taxonomy): domain Eukaryota; kingdom Metazoa; phylum Chordata; class Mammalia; order Artiodactyla; family Bovidae; genus Bubalus; species Bubalus kerabau. Next base: position 11,767,466 of record NC_073633.1, read on the forward strand.
ATCCCTGCACTGTGGCATCTGAGGTGATTCCAAAGTCTTTTAAAGTCAGGGAAGAGGAAGAAAGTGGAAACTGGGTTTCTTAATTGCAAGTGTGTAATTAGAACCAACAAACCCATATTTGAGTAGTTAAATCTCTTTACTTAGCCCGGATCTGATTGTAAAGTAATAGAAGGAGTGGAGCTTGCAACAAGTTAAAATAAAAGGCAGCTTTGTGGAGTCATCGTTTGATCTTATGGTAAGTAAATCCTGCAGGTATCTATGAGGTGGGGTCCAACCATTAGACAGCTGCACCTATGCTGTCTCAGAAAATGCTTCATTGGTTATTTGCCCCTCACTTTCAAGTTTTGGAATGTAGCAGTGTGTGGGGCCCCATTTATGTTCCTTTCAAAAGATGGCAGAGATCTTTTGGATTTACACTAACAACAGAGCCCTTGTTGTTCAACAGACCTCATTGTTTTGGACACCACTGGCCAAGCTTTCTGCAGCAGAGCTCTTTGCCCACTTATATAGAGTTCAATAATCAAGAGTCAAGTTTGCCAATCAAAAGGTTTTTCTAAAAGGGCATGCTTGGGCCTGAAGTTCCATGACACAGAAGGTCTCTCTACTTGATGTACAAGATGCAAAATTAGAACACTGGAAGGAAGTTAAGGTGCATGAATGAGCTGTGCAGTACCGTCAGGCCCAGCCCTCAGCCAGCCCTGTGTGTGTGCTTAGTCACTCAGTCATGTCTGACTCTTCGTGGCTCCCTGGACTGCAGCCTGTCAGGCTCCTCTGTCCATGGACTTCTCCAGGCAAGAATACTCAAGGGTTGCCATTCCCTACTCCAGGGGATCCTCCTGACCCAGGAGCTGAACTCCTGTCTCTTGCATGTCCTTCATCTCCCGCATTGCTAAGTATAGACATTACCACTGCTGCTACCTGGGAAGCCCATAATTACATGTAACCTCTGCTGCAGAGCTTAAGATACTTTCACATTTGATCATATTACGGAAAAGAAAAACAGACTGGGCTGATCAGTCTGGTTTATTACCAAATAAACAATGGTAATACTGACACAGTAGGCATTGAACCTGTACTTTCAGAACCTAGCAAGTTTACTTTATGGAATTCTAGTCCTGTTACCAAACTAACTTTAAGACCATCAAGTTTGGGCTAAGTTTTTCATCTGGAAAATGAGTAATTTGACTCTATATCTCACGTCCTTTCCACCTCTACATCCTCCTAGACCTTGTGTCTTGGTGGCCTTGAATGTGACTGATTAGTGTAAAGGGAAAAGCCCCAAGTTGCCACGACTTGCAAAGTTGAGTGCATGCATTCATATTGTTTCTGGGAGCTAGAGGAAGACAGCATTAGCTTATCTTTCCAAATGGGAAAACCCAGATAATAATAGTGGCGAATACTTACATAGATTTTGTTGTTGTTGTTGTTGAGTCAATAAGTCATGTCCAACTCTTTGTGACCCCATGGACTGCAGCACCCCAGGCTTCCCTGTCCTTCACCATCTCCCAGTAGTTGTTGGGAGCTTGCTCAAACTCATGTCCATTGAATCGATGATGCCATCCAAACATCTTATCCTCTGTCACCTCCTTCTCCTCCTGCCCTCAACCTTTCCCAGCATCAGGGTCTTTTCAAATGAGTCAGTTCTTCATATCAAGTGGCCAAAGTATTGGAGCTTCAGCATCAGTCCTTCCACTGAATATTCAGCGTTGATTTCCTTTAGGATTGACTGGTTTGATCTCCTTACTGTCTAAGGGACTCTCAAGAGTCTTCTCTAGCACCACAGTTCTAAAGCATCAATTCTTTGGTGCTCAGCCTTTTTTATGGCCCAACTCTCATGTCCAACTTGACTACTGGAAAAATCATAACTTTGACTACACAAATCTTTGTTGGCAAATTGATGTCTCTGCTTTTTAATATACTGTCTAGGTTTGTTATAGCTTTTCTTCCAAGAAGCAAATATCTTTTAATTTCATGGCTGCAGTCACCATCTGCAATAATTTTGGAGCCCAAGAAAATAAAACATGTCACTGTTTCCACTTTCTCCCCATCTATCTGCCATAAAGTGATGGTACCAGATGCCATAGGTTTTTACTATGCACCAGAAATCAGTCTGAGGAGTTTATAAGATTTACATGATTTTATCTTATTAGTAACCCAGTGAAGAATGTATTATTATTCCTGTTTTACAGACAATGAAGCTGATGCCCAGATAGGTTTAATTAGTCTCTCCAAGATCACATGACTAATAAGTGTCATCTGGCTAGAAGGCATGCAGTCCTCCATTGAGTGGCTGGTGGTGAAGAGTCTTTAGGCCCAGGATTTGGAGTCAGTCTTTACTGACTGAGTCATTCCTAGGCTTAAAAAAAAAAAAAATCCTAACCCAGACAATGCACTTCACACCACTTTTGGGTCCTAAAATGATAGAGGAAAAATAAGTCACTATGGGACAGAGAAAACCACCTTTACGTTTGAGGCAGAATCCATGGAATCCACATTCATGGTGTCCAGACCCTTTCTTAAAATTTACACGATGGTGATATATTGTTGTTCAGTAGCTAAGTTGTGTCTGACTCTTTGTGATCCCATGGACTGCAGCACGCCAGGCTTCCTTGTCCTTTACCATCTCCCAGAGTTTGCTCAAATTCATGTCCATTGAGTCGGTGATGTCATCCACCCATTACATTTCCTCTAATTGCTTTCTGCTCGAAATGGATGGCAATAAGTCTTGGTAGGCCATATTGGTAAAAGAGTCCCTGAGTTTCATGTGTAAATGCTCCCAGTGCCCCTGGGCTTCCTGACCTTGCATATGAATCATGGGTTTCTTCTAGGTAGAATCAAAATCCTTGGGCTCAGAGTTCTTACTCCTAGATCTGACTGCCCTTCACTAGAGGGTTCCTGCCAGTGCATCCTTTTTTGGCTCCCCCTGACCTCCAGGACTCTACACCCCGTGGCCCTGAAACCCCCTGCTTTAGCAGACTCACCCCCTTGCTCACCCAACTACCAGACCCCCTCCTGGCTACCACAACTACTCACCCCGGGTCCCATTCTCACCTTGGATACAGGTCATCAATAATGGTTAAAACTCCTGTAATCACATTGGCCAGAAACAAAAGCAGACAGGCAAAAAAAGCAGAAAGTGTATAAGAGTCCATAAAATGTTAGAAATGCTCATGTGTTCTAGATCCATAAAGAGTAATTATGTAAAAATGTATTCCTGAATTGCTCATCTCCTTTGGTGTCGTGGAGGCTAACAGATCTCTCTGACCGAAGCCTAGTGCTCATCCACAGGTCCGCCCTAGGAGGTGGCTGTTTCTCTTCCCATTATTTCTTAAGCCCTCTCACTCTGCCAACCACTTCCTTGCTTTCTTGGTGTCCTAGGGTGAATAGATCTTCCCTTCCTCGTCAGACCTCACCTCTCTCTCTCCTAAATTATATTCTAATAAGTGGGCGTTGTAAAGTTCAGAGAACAATGGTTCTCAATAGATTGTCTCATAAAATATAAAACAATCTCCCTCTCCTGAAAATATGTTGGCTCTGGGGGTTTTCAGTTCAGTTCAGTTCAGTTCAGTCACTCAGTCGTGTCCGAATCTTTGCAACCCCATGGACTGCAGCACGCCCGGCCTCCCTATTCATCACCAACTCCTGAAGTTTACTCAAATTCATGTCCATTAAGTCGGTGATGCCATCCAACCATCTCATCCTCTGTCGTCCCCTTCTCCTCCCACCTTCAATCTTTCCCAGCATCAGGGTCTTTTCCAGTGAGTCAGTTCTTCACATCAGGTGGCCAAAGTATTGGAGTTTCAGCTTCACCATCAGTCCTTCCAATGAATATTCAGGACTGATTTCCTTTAGGATGGACTCGTTGGATCTCCTTGCAGTCCAAGGGACTCTCAAGAGTCTTCTCCAACACCACAGTTCAAAAGTATCAATTCTTCAGTGCTCAGCTTTCTTTATAGTCCAACTCTCACATCCATACATGACTACTGGAAAAACCATAGCCTTGACTTGGTGGACCTTTGTTGGCAAAGTAATATCTCTGCTTTTTAATATGCTGTCTAGGTTGGTCATAACTTTTCTTCCAAGGAGTAAGCATCTATTAATTTCATGGCTCAGTCACCATCTTCAGTGATTTTGGAGACCAGAAAAATAAAGTCAGCCACTGTTTCCCCATCTATTTGCCATGAAATGATGGGACCAGATGCCATGATCATTGTTTTCTGAATGTTGAGCTTTAAGCCAACTTTTTCACTCTCCTCTTTCACTTTCATCAAGAGGCTCTTTAGTTCTTTTTTGCTTTCTGCTATAAGGGTGGTGTCATATGATATGTGAGGTTATTGATATTTCTCCCAGCAATCTTGATTCTAGCTTGTGCTTCATCCAGCCTGGCATTTCACATGATGTACTCTACATATATGTTAAATAACCAGGGTGACAATATACAGCTTTGACTTACTCCTTTTCCTATTTGGTACCAGTCTGTTGTTCCATGTCCAGTTCTAACTGTTGCTTCTTGACCTGCGTACAGATTTCTCAAGAGGCAGGTCAGGTGGTCTGGTATTGCCATCTCTTTAAGAATTTTCCACTGTTTGTGGTGATCCACACAGTCAAAGGCTTTGGCATAGTCAATAAAGCAGAAATAGATGTTTTTCTGGAACTCTCTTGGTTTTTTGATGATCCAGCGAATGTTGGCAATTTGAACTCTGGTTCCTCTGCCTTTTCTAAAACCAGCTTGAAAATCTGGAAGTTCACGGTTCACATACTGTTGAAGCCTGGCTTGGAGAATTTTGAGCATTACTTTACTAGTGTATGAGATGAGTGCAATTGTGAGGTAGTTTGATCGTTCTTGGGCATTGCCTTTCTTTGGGATTGGAATGAAAACTGACCTTTTCCAGTCCTGTGGCCACTGCTCAGTTTTCCAAATTTGTTGGCATATTGACTGCAGCACTTTCACAGCATCATATTTCAGGATTTGAAATAGCTCAACTGGAATTCCATCACCTCCACTAGCTTTGTTTGTAGTGATGCTTTGTAAGGCCCACTTGACTTTGCATTCCAGGATGTCTGGCTCTAGGTGAGTGATCACACCATAGTGATTATCTGGGTCATGAAGATATTTTTTATATAGGTCATCTGTGTATTCTTGCCACCTCTTCTTAATATCTTTTGCTTCTGTTAGGTCCATACCATTTCTGTCCTTTATTGCGCCCATCTTTGCATGAAATGTTCCCTTGGTAGCTCTAATTTTCTTGAAGAGATCTCTAGTCTTTTCCATTCTGTTGTTTTCCTCTATTTCTTTGCACTGATTACTGAGGAAGGCTTTCTTATCTCTCCTTGCTATTCTTTGGAACTCTGCATTCAAATGGGCATAGCTTTCCTTTTCTCCTTTGCTTTTCGCTTCTCTTCTTTTCACAGCTATTTGTAAGGCCTCCTCAGACAGCCATTTTGTTTTTTTGCATTTCTTTTCCATGGGGATGGTCTTGATCCCTGTCTCCTATACAGTGTCACAAATCTCTGTCCATAGTTCATCAGGCACTCTGTCTATCAGGTCTAGTCCCTTAAATCTATTTCTCACTTCCGCTGTATAATCATAAGGGATTTGATTTAGGTCATACCTGAATGGTCTAGTGGTTTTCCCTACTTTCTTCAATTTAAGTGTGAATTTGGCAATAAGGAGTTCATGATCTGAGCCACAGTCAGCTCCAGGTCTTGTTTTTGCTGACTATATAGAGCTTCTCCACCTTTGGCTGCAAAGAATATAATCAATCTGATTTCAGTATTCGCCATCTGGTGATGTCCATGTGTAGAGTCTTCTCTTGTGTTGTTGGAAGAGGGTTTGCTATGTTCATTTGCTATGACCAGTGTGTTCTCTTGGCAAAATTCTGTTAGCCTTTGCCCTGCTTCATTCTGTACTCCAAGGCCAGCTTTGCCTGTTACTCCAGATGTCTGTTGACTTCCTACTTTTCCATTCCAGTCCCCTATAATGAAAAGGGCATCATTTTTGGGTGTTAGTTCTAGAAGGTCTTGTAGGTCTTCATAGAACCATTCAACTTCAGCTTCTTCAGCATTACTGGTTGGAGCATAGACTTGGATTACCATAATGTTGAATAGTTTGCCTTGGAAACGAACAGAGATCGTTCTGTTGTTTTTGAGATTGCATCCAAGTACTGGACATGGAACGATGACTGGTTCCAAATAGGAAAAGAAGTACATCAAGGCTGTTTATTGTTACCCTGGTTATTTAACTTATATGCAGAGTACATCATGAGAAACGCTGGGCTGGATGAAGCACAAGCTGAAATCAAGATTTCTGGGAGAAATATCAATAACCTTAGATATGCAGATGATACCACCCTTATGGCAGAGAGGGAAGAAGAACTAAAGAGCCTCTTGATGAAAGTGAAAGAGGAGCGTGAAAAAGTTGGCTTAAAGCTGAACATTCAGAAAACTAATATCATTGCATCCAGTCCCATCACTTCATGGCAAATAGATGGGGAAACAGTGACAGACTTTATTTTTCTGGGCTCCAAAATCGCTGAAGATGGTGACTACAGCCATGAAATTAATAGACGCTTACTCCTTGGAAAGAAAGTTATGACCAACCTAGACAGCATATTAAAAAGCAGAGACATTACTTTGTCAACAAAGGTCCATTTAGTCAAGGCTACGGTTTACCAGCGGTCATGTATGGATGTGAGAGTTGGACTATAAAGAAAGCTGAGCACTGAAGAATTGATGCTTTTGAACTGTGGTGTTGGAGAAGACTCTTGAGAGTCCCTTGGACTGCAAGGAGGTCCAACCAGTCCATCCTAAAGGAGATAAGTCCTGAGTGTTCATTACAAGGACTGATGTTGTAGGTGAAACTCAAATACTTTGGCCACCGTATGCAGAGTTGATTCATTTGAAAAGACCCTGATGCTGGGAAAGATTGAGGGCAGGAGGAGAAGGGGATGACAGAGGATGAGATGGTTGGATGGCATCACCGACTCAATGGACATGGCTTTGGGTGGACTCTGGGAGTTGGCGATGGACAGGGAGGCCTGGCGTGCTGCAGTTCATGGGGTTACAAAGATTTGGACACGACTGAGCGACTGAACTGAATTGATGTGAAGAACTGACTCATTTGAAAAAACCCTGATGTTGGGAAAGATTGAAGGCAGGAGGAGAAGGGGATGACAGAGGATGAGATGGTTAGATGGCATCACCAACTCAATGGACATGAGTTTGGGTAAACTCCAGGAGTTGGTGACAGACAGGGAGGCCTGGCATGCGGCGGTTCATGGGATTGCAAAGAGTCAGACACGACTGAGGAACTGAACAGAACTGAACTGCATTTTGGACTCTTTTGTTGACTATGATGGCTACTCCATTTCTTCTAAGGGATTCTTGCCCTCAGTAGTAGATATCATGGTCATCTGAGTTAAATTCACCCATTCCAGTCCATTTTAGTTCGCTGATTCCTAAAATGTTGACGTTCACTTGCCATTTCCTGTTTGACCACTTCCAGTTTGCCTTGATTCAGCGACTTCACTTTCACTTTTTGCTTTTATGCACTGGAGAAGGAAATGGAAACCCACTCCAGTGTTCTTGCCCGGAGAATCCAGGGACGGGGGCGGGGGGTGGGGGGGAGCGGGGAGGAACTCCTGGGCTGCCGTCTCTGGGGTCGCACAGAGTCGGACACGACTGAAGCGACTTAGCAGCAGCAGCAGCAGCATGGACCTAACATTCCAGGTTCCTATGCAATATTGCTCTTTATAGCATCAGACCTTGCTTCCATCACCAGTCACATCCACAGCTGGGTATTGTTTTTGCTTTGGCTCCAACCCTTCATTCTTTCTGGAGTTAATTGTCCACTGAACTCCAGTAGCATATTGGGCACCTACCAACCTGGGGAGTTCACCTTTCAGTATCCTATCATTTTGCCTTTTCATACTCTTCATGGGGTTCTCAAGGCAAGAATACTGAGGTGGTTTGCCATTCCCTTCTCCAGTGGACCACATTTTTGTCAGAACTCTCCGCCATGACCCACCCGTCTTGGGTGGCCCTACACAGCACAGCTCACCGTTCCATTGAGTTAGACAAGGCTGTGGCCCATGTGATTAGTTTGGTTAGTTTTCTGTGATTGTGGTTTTCAGTCTGTCTGCCCTCTGATGGAGAAGGATAAGAGGCTCATGGGAGCTTCCTGATGGGAGAGCTTCCTGGGGGTTTTAGTAGTTCTGAAAAGATGTTCCGGGGCTGCTCCAGGTACAAATTTAACCCGGAAGAGAAATCCCCCCGTTCTGCGCCTTTGTGACTGAGTCTGCCCTCTAGGCATCAGTGCTTCAGTAATTCTGGTGGAACGTGAATCTTGAGAAACCTTTTGGTGCTATTGTAGCAGAAAGTACTCTAGCAAGCTTCCCCGTTTCTCACTATTAATTAATGAACTGTTATTTAAACTCTTGCTGACATCATAGGGTTCTCATATCAGTTCTACTAACCATGTGAAAGAAAAACTTAATGAAAGCGAAACATAAAGTACGTTTTATTGGACAAGGTAGATGACAGATGGATGAGTTGTCCCATCATACTGTTTAAGGGAGAATTCTGAATGTACATTAAAAATGAATGAATGCAGGAAAGGTGTCTGGTTAGTAGGTGGCCAGATTCAGCTAGTGGTTCCATTTAGAAGCATCCTGATTCCCAGACTTACTTGGCAATATGATGGTTGTCATTCCAATTTACTGGTGTGACAAGATTGGCCCAGATCTCTGTGACTAGTGCGCTGTACTTAGCATCTCAACTTGACATAATTTTCAGAGGAACTGTCTTAGCTGTTGGCTGAAAAGTGTGGCAGGGTGGTGACAGACTAGGATTAAGGGTTTTACAAAAACTTAAGTAGATGTATTTTATTCCAGGCTTGTCAGTTAGGATTTTATTTCTTAAGCTGAGAGAACTGCTGGATCAAAGAAGATAGAACAAAACAGATAAGCCCCTCAATAGCAGCAGGGGAATCCATCACCTGTATCAAACCATTACCCAATAAGCCAGAGTTTAGGTAAACCCTGTGCTGACTGAAGGCTGGCGATAATAGTGTTCGTAGTCAGTCCCTTTTTGTGGCTCCACTTACTGAAAGGCTACCAGACGATGCTGATACTGCTTGGAAACCTGTCCTGATGACCACAGCACATGGAGCTTCAGGGACTTAAGAAAGAAGGTATCAGGTGAATCAGGTTTCCAGGTAATGAGATGACTAGACTGGTGAAAGAGTGGTGTTGGTTTGTGGAGATATATTTTGGTTGGTAGGAAAAAAGAGGTTTCCCAAGACAGTCTGAGACGTCCTCTGGAGGGCTGGGTGGTAGGTGTTAGAAAACAACCGCACCAGCAGCATGCTGGTCAGAAAACCCTTGCCCATGCAAATGTTGATGCGATAGTGAGCCTTCATCTCGGTCTCTCCTTATGAAGTCCTCCTGCCTCTGGGGATGTCAGAGATGGGAGGTAATAGTGAAAGACCAAGATAATTTCATAACGCACTTGCTCCATTAGGCCTGCCTTTTGTAGCTCTGATGGAAAGGAAGAGAGGCGAGACAGAGAAGCCCTAAATCCTCTGTTTGCCATCCTGCCACCTGAAGCCCCAGAAGTCCCTAAGCACAGAGGATGCTATAGACCAGGGTCAGCAAACTTTTTCTGTGAAGGGCCAGACAGTAAATACGCTAGGCTTTGGGGGCTTCCCTTGTGGCTCAGCTGGTAAAGAATCTGCCTGCAATGCGGGAGACCTGGGTTTGATCCCTGGGTTGGGAAGATCCACTGGAGAAGGGAAAGGCTACCCACTCCAGTATTCTGGCCTGGAGAAGTCCATGGACTATACAGTCCTTGGGGTAGCAAAGAGTCGAACACGACTGAGCAACTTTCACTTTCATAGTTTCTGTTACATATTCTTCTTTATTATAACCCTTTTTCAATGTAAAAAAAAAAAATTCTTAACTCACCATTCCTTGCTCTATAAGAACATACTCTGTCTACCCCTGCTATAGACCTGTACACTCTTGATTTGTTGTTGTTTGGTTGCTGAGTCATGTCCAACTCTTTGTGACCCCATGGACTATAACCCACCAGGCTCCTCCATCCATGGGGTTTCCCAGGCAGGAATACTGGAGTGGGTTGCCATTTCCTTCTCCAGGGGATCTTTCCCCACCTAGAGAGCAAACCCATGTCTCCAGCACTGGCAGGTGGATTCTTTACCACTGAGCCCCCAGGGAAGCCCGGTCTCCAAATGTGGATGTGGGCTCCTTCCCTGAGCTGGGCTGCTCCTCGTTTAGCACAACACTAAGGTAGAGGTAGAGGTAGGCTGTAGCTGCCTGCTCCATTCCTTCCTGGTCAGCGCACATGCTCACTGTGCTGTTGCTGGGAGTGTGAGTGTCCTTTGTGTCAGACCTAGGAGCCTTGCGTTTCTACTTGCATCCATGGAACCACTAGGCTGTGGCTTCCAAGCAAGGTAAAATCTCACAGCTCTTGAGAGAAGCTGGAGAAGGGGAGAGAGAGGAGGGCAGTGGGGCTGTGGGAGCAGGGGATGATACAAGGTAAAACACTCCATGGAAGAGAGATGGGCCAAATAAAAGGATCATTTTCCACCCAGCACATGGCCTCATTTTTAAGTCTCTGAAGTTTCCATTTTGTCCTTCACAGAATCAGAGCTCTTCCTTGCTGAGTGAAATGAGGGAGAGTCTTTGGCTCCCCCTACAGGCTGCAGTTTGCCAAGGACAGTTCAGTTCCTTTGAGTCTCTCAGTCGTGTCAGACTCTTTGCAACCCCATGGACTGCAGCACGCCAGGCTTCCCTGACCATCACCAACTCCTGGAGCTTTCTCAAACTTGTGTCCTTCGAGTCGGTGATGCCATCCAACCATCTCATCCTCTGTCGTCCCTTTCTTCTTCTGCCTTCAATCTTTCCCAGCATCAGAATCTTTTCAGATGAGTCAGTTCTTCGCATCAGGTGGCCAGAGTATTAGAGTTTCAGCTTCAGCATCAGTCCTTCCAATGAGTATTCAGGACTGATTTTCTTTAGGATGGACTGGTTGGATCTCCTTGCAGTCCAAGGGACTCTCAAGAGTCTTCTCCAACACCACAGTTCAAAAGCATCAATTCTTCGGCACTCAGCTTTCTTCATAGTCCAACTCTCACATCCATAATGACTACTGGAAAAACCGTAGCTTTGACTAGACGAACTTTTGTTGGCAAAGTAATGTCTCTGCTTTTTAATATGCTGTCTATGTTAGTCTGTCTAAGTACAGTTAGATACCTAAAACATAAATTGTAATCTCCTGTTATTCTTTGTTATAAAGCAAAAAGAAATCTGACCATGACTAGGTTTTACTCACATGACCCAGGGATTAGATATAATTAAGTTAAAAAGAGAATTTATCCTTTAAAGTAGGAGGGAATATATATATATATGTGTGTGTGTGTGTACATATATATGTACATATATATACATATATATGAAAAATTGACACTGAATATAATTGTGAATGTTCAGATATTCATGACAGTCACAATTGTTGAAGTGAAGAGGAAAAATTGGATCTAACGTGAAAGAGTTAAATAGTATTAAAAGTTTCCCCTACCTTCTAGAAAACTTGGCTTCTGGTATTACTGAGTCCAAATTCATTCTGCTTGCCACACAACAGACCAATAAATTGAGAGGTAAGGTGTTGAGACAACAAATAGTGACTTTATTCAGGAAGCCCCAAATCCAAGAAGGTGGTGGACTAATGTCCTAGAGAACCATCTTACCCATGACAGAATTCATGTTTCTTTCATACTAAAAGGGGAGGGGGTGTGATTGGTTGTTTCAGACTTCGTGGTGTTGGAATTCTCTTTCTTGTAGCTGTCCACATAGGTCCAGTCCCCATGTTCCTGTAAACCTCCAGCAAGACAAATGTTATTCTCTGTTCTGCAGCTTTTATCTCTTTGTGAATGGAGAATTGTTATACCCTATACCCTTAAAGGTCAGAGCCTTGAAAATGGCCTGTCCCTTATATTTCAGGCTAAAGGTAACATGCTTACCTCAAAGCAAAAGCAATAAAACAAAGCTTAAAGTAAAAGAAACAGATCTAATATGAGTCAGATTTGTTCTTCCCTATTACCATGGGACTTGATTTACTGATGTGATACTCTTAACTCTAATCCTGAGTGTTCTGTGCTTTAGAAAAATGATCTACAATTGTATTTTGTGTTGCTAAACAATTAAGACCTAAAGCCTACATATGTCTATGTCTGTCTGTGCTCAGTTGTGTCTGACTCTTTACAGACCCATGGACTGTAGCCATGGACAGCTCTTCTGTCCGTGGAATTTCCCAGGCAAGAATACTGGAGTGAGTGGCCATTTCTTTCTCCAGGGGATCTTCCTGACCCAGGTCTCTTTCATCTCCTGCATTGGCAGGTGGATTTTTTTACCACCTGGGAAATCCCTGCATAGTATGTATTATTTAAAAAAAGCTGACTTTGGAACTTTTCAATACAACCCAGAAGTTTAATGAGTCATTCTCTTTAGGAAACTCAGTGTTTGGGCCACTGAGAGAGAAAGAGTTGGAATTAATAATAAAGGCAACAGTCAAACTCTGTCAAGTTTATCTGACAACAGTCCTGAACCTTGTAAGCATCTCTCCATTGGGACGGGCGGGGTCGCAGGTGGGTGGGTGATGGCGTCATCCTGAGGTCTGAATCAGCAGGGATATGGTGCCAGTCCCTCAGATCCCAGCATGCAACACTGCTCTGCTTATCTTCACATACAGCTGGGAGGCTCCAGCCTGGCCCCGAGGAGCAGCTTGGTATTTGTGACAGCCCTGTGTGCAGGATGCCCTTTTCCCCCACCCCTCCCCCATCTCCCAAAGAGTCAAAGTTTAACACGTTTAGTCTTATTTGTGCTGTGAGATTTGAGTGATCACTGATGTAACATATTGCAGGGTCTCAAGATAGGAAAATAGGAGGATCCTGGAGGGTCTCAGTTCGAGGGAGGGTGGTTGTGCAGAAAAAACTATGGAAGTGAATCTGCTATCCCATTCCCAAAAGAGAGCCCTGATTCTCTTCCATCCTGCCCCTGAGCTTTATTAATGTGCCACAGTGCGGCAGGCATGCTCCAGAGGATGTGGAATTTAGGTCCTTGTGCTCTCCTGCTGCTGCTGCTGCTGCTGCTGCTGCTAGGAGCTATTTAATATACTTCCTTGGGGAGAAAGTGCTCTTTCCCTGTTTTCCCTCCTTGTAGTCATGGTCAAGTCTCCCATCCTAGAACCAAATCACCCACGACCACCACCACCCATAAAACACCCTGTTCTTCATTCCTGCTCCGCATTTACTTAATTTCTCTCTTTCTCCTACTTTGAAAACCCACACATCAAAACAAAATAAAACCGCCAAAAAAATCCTTCCTGGAATTTTCTAGGAAAAGACGTGACAGGAAGACAGAGAACGTTCTAGCTTATTTCTCCCCCCCCCCCCACCACCCCTCACCGTTTTCACTGGAATTAAACAGAGGAACGGGAATGCCTTATTGGATGTGCATATTATGTTCTTTTGAAACAATTTGCAGTACTGAAAGCATTATTAACGATTAAACCATTTTGATCCCCCTCAAACTGAAAGTGGAGAAATATTTATGATCCTTAATACTATACTCCTTATAATCTAAGTATCTCAGTGAATGAGATGTTTTTAAAAGTGTTTTAAAACACTCTTTAAATATGGGAATATACCATTCCAGATATGTGTTATTGTGTAACAAACTACCCCCAAACTTAGTAGCTTTAAACAGAACCCATTTTATTATATCTCATGTTTTCACAAGTTAGGAATTTGGACTGGGGTGGCTGGGAGATCCTTCTGTTCTTCGGGGTACCATCAGAGGTTACTCAGTGGTGTTTAGCTGGCAGACAGACTGTTCTGGAGGGTCCCAGATGGCTGCCATCCTGCCAGGGCTCCGCTGGGTCTGTGGAGGATGGCACCTGTCTGTGACTGCTTCAGCATGGCATTCTCAAGGGAGTCAGACTTCTTAGATGGTACCTCACGAGTCCAAGAGTGAGTGTTCTAGTGAGCAAGGTGGAAGCTACGTGACCTTTATGACCCGATATTGGAAGTCACACAGCATAACTTGTCATATTCTGTTGGTCAAGTGGTTACCTAGGATCAAGAAGAGGCAGCATAGACTTCACCTCCTGATGGGAAGAATGTTGAGGACTTTTGGTCACCTCTTATGATCGATCATCTCACGTGCACAAAGGAGACCTCCCTATTCTGTTCCATGTTAGACATTCATTTCATGAGCCCTGGCTTAATAAACTAATTTTCTTCCACTAGCCTTTTTTCAGAGTGCAATATGTCCAAAATATTGTTCTCACTATTTCAAGTTTTATACTAGTGGCTCCCTGTCTTTTAGATTTTGAAGTGAAATTTAAAATAGGTGGATTGACATACAGAAAGCAACTTTTCACTTTATTAGAGAAGGTCATTTAAAAAAATAATTGCAAGAGTACATATTACTCATTCTACTCATACCACTTCGTAAAACAAGACACATTCAATCAAAATAACAGGATGGATTATGCTTAGAATAAATGACCTTCCTTTAAGTTGAATAAAATGAAAAAGACATACATTTTCCTAATTTTTCTCATTTATTATAGGCTAGTGGAAACTTTCTCATGAAACCTGCTCTCTATATGTACATTTAGGGATCACTCTTCCAGAAAAAGCTCTCAAGTATGCCATTTACCACATTTTCTTGGGACACTCAAGATCTTATGGTTGGAATTCCAGATTTACATTAGTTCCATCAATTGCACAGCTGTATGTGAGAGATACTTGGCTCTCAATTAAACCTATGTTAAACTCAAATGAAATTAACTAGATTTTGCTGATTATTCAAAGTGCCTAGAACAATATAGTCTCACGGAGTTTCAGAATGAGATGCTAGAAGATTTGATACCTAGCAGGACTCAAATTGCAGATTAGTTCTAGAGATAAGACTGATGCACATGGAATACTGACAAAAGAATACAATTCAGAATGTGGGTGAGAATTTACAGAAGTTACTCATGAAAACTAGTTTGGGGCATCCTTACAAAGAACGTGTAGGCAGGGTGCAAGGTACAGGATTTGGATGAGAGGCAAGAGAAGGTTATTTCAGGGAAAGTTAGGTGGACAAGGGTATAAAGAGAAGAATGACTATGAGGCGTTTAAATATGGAATTTAGAAAAATAGTAATGATGACCCTATATGTGAGACAGCAAAAGAGACACAGATGTAAAAGAATAGACTTTTGGACCCTGTGGGAGAAGGTGAGGATGGGATGATCTGAGAGAATGGCAATGAAACATGTATATTAGCATATGTGAAATAGATGACCAGTTCAAGTTCAATGCATAAAACAGGGCACTCAAAGCCAGTGCACTGGGATGACCCAGAGGGATGGGATGGGGACGAAGGTGGGAGGGGGGTTTGGGACAGGGGGACACACGTACACTGATTCATGTCAGTGTATGGCAGAAACCACCACAATATTGTAAAGTAATTAGTCTCAAATTAAAATAATTAATTTAAAAAAGAGAGATTGAGGGATGGTGGGTAGGTCAATTTTTAACATGCCTTATCTAGAGAAGAAAATAAAATGGATTCAATGTTCTTTGACTTTGTTCTGTTTTTGAACCATAATATAGTAATTGACTAAAATTCCTACTTTTTTCTTACTCTCAAAGTGATCACATTTTTTTTCCTTCCTAATCTGAGCAGCAGATGGCTGACTGCTCATGCTAAACACAAATCATTTATAATAATAATAAGAATAATCAGCCAGTAAATAATAGCTTCAATACTGTGGATCAGCACCTGAATATTTCGGTGACCTTCCCTGAAATACCCAAGTGTCCTTCTGACAGTTTGGGTTGAGGAGCCGTTGTATGATGTTTCATCCCTAATGACAAAATAAATCTCAAATGTCAAAAAGAGCTGTCCTGAATTCACCCCTGCATCCAGCAGTAATGGATTAGGACCAATATCCATTAGTCCAAAGCCAATCAGTGTTTATTCACTCACGTCCCTGGGCTGACAGCTTAGGTACCTACCTGTTTGAGGAAACAGAAGGTCATGTTGGAGCATCAGAAGTCATCTACTGAATTTTTCCTTTAGATTTTATTGGAGTCAATTACAAGCTATTCTGGTTTTTATTTTCATATCTGCCACCTAAACTTTAACCAAGAGCAACAAAGAAAACGTACGTGTAATTTTCCAGGAGAGAGTTTTGGAGGACTTATGTAATCACATTCATCAATATTGATTAAGCACAGTGCAATCTTTGAGTCCATTTTCAGACCTATTTTCCTGCCATGCACAGTCACATCCCCAGGGTCTAGAAATGGCCTGAGATCAACTTCAGGAGTCCTTCTCTTTCAGGCCTTTCTGTTGCTTAAAATATCAAAAGATGTAATAACGGACATCCGTTCAAAATTACTTTCTTGTTCTGTTCCTCTAAAACACCAGTTCCTTTTGGATTTTTATGCTTTATTTGTTCATTGTGCTGATGTTCAAGAGACAGTCCTGAAAAAAATCCTTTTATTGCTTGCAGTTATGCCTGAAGTTGAGACTAATAAGTTTCTCGTAAGCCTGTCTTCATGGACTTTCTGGAAATAAGACACTGGGTAGCACCATTCTTCCAAAGCAGCCCAGCGTTTGGTAGCAGAAGCCCATTGTTGTTCTCTGTTCTGTTCGTGGTCTCAGGGCAGTTGTGTCCCTGAGCGCGTGGCTGCTTTCCTTCTGCCCCTCTTCGCCACTCTCCCAAGCTGGTGTGCTTCTTCTAGCGTTTCTCCCCATCCAGTACGCTGTGCCCTCTGTTCCTGTGACCGGCACTGGCTCCTCCTGAGGCCTCCGTGTCCTCACCGTCCCCTGGCTCTGGTTTCCTGTCCTCTGCTCTCGTCATCCCTGCTGCACTGAGACGGCCCCTTCAGGGACCACCAGTGACCTCTTCTGAGACAAGCTCACAGATTTTCTGAGTTCCCGGCATGGCTACAGGAAAACTTTTCCTCAAAACAAGGATCTGCCTGCTACAGCCTGTAGGCTGACTCACCCTTCCCCTGTTTCTGTCCATAGTTTTATGGGAACACGACCCTGCCCATTTGTTTGCATGAGATCTATGGCTGCTTTTGTGCTGTGACGACAGAGTTGAGTAGCTGAAACATAGCATCTATCACCTGCGAGGTCTAACACAGTTACTGTTTGGCCCTTTAGGTAGAGCCATCCTGCTCTTAAGTGTCCTTGTAATTTCATACTAGTATCGATACTTTGATGGCATTAATTGCTCACGGAAGAACCAACCCATCATGGCTCCCCTTGTCCATGTTACTGTTGTATTGTGCTCAGTTGTGTCCAACTCTTTGCGACCCCATGGACTGTAGCCTGCCAGACTCCTCCTTGGTGGGATTTCCCAGGCAAGTATACTGGAGTGGGTTGTCATTTTCTTCTCCAGGGGACCTTCCCCACCCATGTCTCTTGCACTGGCAGGCAGATGAGGATATGCATTTTTTTATTTTTCTTGTAAATTTATTTATTTTTAACTGAAGGATAATTGCTTTACAGTATTGTGTTGGTTTCTGCCATACATCAACATGAATCAGCTATAGCTATACATATATCCCCTCCCTCCTGACCCTCCCTCCCGTCTCCCTCCCCACCCCACCCCTCTAGGTTGATACAGAGCCCCAGTTTGAGTTCCCTGAGTCATTCAGCAAATTCCCTTGGCTATCTATTTTACATATGGTAATATATGTTTCCATGATACTCTCTCCGTATATCCCACCCTCTCCTTCCTCCCCCACCCCCATGTCCATAAGTCTGTTCTCTGTGTCTGTGTTTCCATTGTTGCCCTGCAAATAATTTTATCAGTACCATCTTTCTAGGTTCCATATATATGCATTAGTATACGATATTTGTTTTTTTCTTTCTGACTTCCCTGGTGGCTCAGACAGTAAAGAATTTGCCTGCAATGCAGAAGACCCAGGTTCAGTCCCTGGGTCAGGAAGATCTCCTGGAGAAGGGAATGGCCACCCACTCCAGTATTCTTGCCTGGAAAATTCCACGGGCAGAGGAGCCTGGCAGGTGGGCTACAGTTTATGGGGTTGCAAAGAGTCGGACACGACTGAGCGACTAACACTTTCACTTTCTGACTTACTTTACTCTGTATGATAGGCTCTAGGTTCATCTACCTCATTAGAACTGACTCAAATGCATTCCTTTTTTATGGCTGAGTAATATTGCATTGTATATGTGTACCACAGCTTCCTTATCCATTCATCTGTTGTGGGCATCTCGGTTGCTTCCATGTCCTGGCTATTGTAATAGTGCTGCAGTGAACAATGGGATACATGTGTCTCTTTCAGTTTTGGTTTCCTCAGGGTGTATGCCTAGGAGTGGGATTGCTGGGCCATATGGTGGTTTTGAACTTTTTTTTCAATTGGTGCTTTTGAACTGTGGTGTTGGAGAAGACTCTTGAGAGTCCCTTGGACTGCAAGGAGATCCAACCAGTCCATCCTAAAGGAGATCAGTTCTGGGTGTTCATTGAAAGGACTGATGCTGAAGCTGAAACTCCAATACTTTGGCCACCTCATGCAAAGAGCTGACTCATTGGAAAAGACCCTGATGCTGGGAGGGATTGGGGGCAGGAGGAGAAGGGGATGACAGAGGATGAGATGGCTGGACGGCATCACCGACTCAAAGGACATGAGTTTGGGTAAAATCCAGGAGCTGGTGATGGACAGGGAGACCTAGCATGCTGTGATTCATGGGGTCCCAAGGAGTTGGACACAATTGAGCGACTGAACTGAACTGATGGTAGTTTTATCCCTAGTCTTTTAAGGAATCTCCACTATGTCTTCCATAGTGGCTGTATCAATATATATTCCCACCAACAGTGTAAGAAGATTCCCTTTTCTCTACACCCTTTCCAGCATTTATTGTTTGTAGACTTTTTGATGATGTCCATTCTGACCTTTGCAAGGTGATACCTCACTGTAGTTTTTGATTTGCATTTCTCTAATAATGAGCGATATTGAGCATCTTTTCATGTGTTTATTAGCCATTTGTATGTCTTCTTTGGAGAAATGTCTGTTTAGGTCTTGTTCCCACTTTTTGATTGGGTTGTTAGTTTTTCTGATATTGACTTATATGAGCTGCTTATATATTTTGAAAATTAATCTTTTGTCGGTTGCTTCATTTACTGTGATTTTCTC
The DNA here is from genome assembly GCF_029407905.1 of Bubalus kerabau. NCBI lineage: Eukaryota > Metazoa > Chordata > Mammalia > Artiodactyla > Bovidae > Bubalus > Bubalus kerabau. The sequence continues at coordinate 11,786,708 of NC_073633.1, forward strand.
CCACCATGAGGGTTGTCTTTTCACCTTGTTTATAGTTTCCCTTTGCTGTGCAAAAACTTTTAAGTTTAATTAGGTCCTACTTATTTATTTTTGTTTTTATTTCCATTACCCTAGGAGGTGGGTCATAGAGGATCTTGCTATGATTTATGTTATAGCTTATTCTGCCTATATTTTTCTCTGAGTTTTAGTTAAATTTCTTGTCTTACATTTAGGTCTTTAATCCATTTTGAGTTTATCTTTGTGCATGGTGTTAGGAAGGGTTCTAATTCCATTCTTTTATGTGTAGCTGCCCAGTTATCCCAGCAGTGCTTATTGAAGAGGCTGTCTTTGCCCCATTGTATATTCTTGCCTACTTTATCAAAAATAAGGTGCTCATAGATGCATGGGTTTATCTCTGGGCTTTCTACCTTGTTTCATTGGTTTATATTTCTGTTTTTATGCCAGTACCATACTGTCTTGATGACTGTAGCTTTGTAGGATAGTCTGAAATCAAGAAGGTTGAATCCTCCAGTTCCATTCTTCTTTTTCAACATTGCTTTGGTTATTCACAGCCTTTTGTGTTTCCATATGAATTGTGAGACCCTTTTTTTTGTTCCAGTTCTGTGAAAAATGTCAGATGTATTCTTTACCACTGAGCCACCAGGGAAGCATTTGTCTATGTTATTAATTAAAATTGCTTTGACTTGCTTTTTAAGGATTTTCTCTTACTTATCCAGTTTAATTGTAGTTCTCCGCATGCCCAACCTGTCTACTGTAACCAGGCTGGATACTTTGCTCACCTTCTGATCCACTCATGCTGTTTCCCACTCCAGACCTTCCCCCACACTGTTGTATATCTGAGCATAAGCGGACATGCCACTCTGCCCATCCTCTGAGTCACATTCTTCCTGGGTGTTATTCTGAAGCTCAACTCAAGCCCTGCTTCCTTCATGAAGTATTAATATATCCTATTATCAATTATATTGATCATTACTTTATGGATTTGCTGTGATACCTGTATTGCCTGCCCTGTTCTGCCTTGTTGCTATAAAATAGTAAGAGTTACTGACACGAAGTTCTTCCTCATGTGTTTAACATGTGAGGCTCTGTCAGGCCTGCCCCCCTCTTGGATCCCTCTTCTTCATTCATTTCATTGTGACTCATCCCAAGGCAAACTCCTCAGTGTCAGCTCCCACTCTTCCTTGCCTCACCCCTCAAATTCCAAGAACTGTGGGCTCTGACTACTAACAGTACCTCAAGCCTTACCCCACTTCTCTGAGTCTGCCATGCCGCAGCCTTAGATCAGGCTACCTTCACTCCTTCCTTGGGCTACCTCTCAGTAATATTGCAACAGCTGGTTTCTTTCCAGGGCCGGGACCAGGGTAAGGAAAGTAAGGTGTCTAGAGCACAAATTTAAGGAAGCACTCACTCTCAGGGCTGTGCAGATGCAGAGTTAGCACTCGAGGGTGAGTGCTTCCTTAAAGTTTGTGCTCAGGGCATATCAGAGCTTGATTGCCTCACCCTGGTCTGGACTTTTCCTTCTTCTCCCTTCTCTTGCCCTCCCGCCCCCACCCCTCTATCTCCCCCCACCGCCCCCCACCCCACCCGGTAGTTTATGCTCTCTAGGGCTATTGAAATGATCTTTTCAGCATGGATGATGTCCAGTCTGTTTTTTCGTTTTTTGCATGGCCTTCAACCTGCTTTCCGGCCCCATCTCTCACCACTGCCACCCTTGTGCGTGAACTCTGCAGTCTGTCCATCCTGAACCACTTAGAGGCACTTTTGTCTGTGGTGCCGTGACACATCTTTGCACTCATCTTCCTCCCTTCCCTGGGACTCTCCTCTCTTACTTGGAGAATTTTTATTCATTGTTCAGAACTTAGCATGATCCACCATGACTTCCTATGCAGAGTTTTCCAGAGTCCCTGGAATTAAGTCTCTCCTTCTTTTTCCCCCTTAAGCAGAGTGTTCTCACCTTAATTATAGCATGTGTTTCATTTAATGGTAATTTTTTTCAGATTTTTCAATTCCCAGGAAGCCAAAGATTCAAAGCCCAGGCTTTATATTAGAATAGTTTGGAAAGTTGTTTTAAAAGTACAGTTGCCTCAGTTCTATCCCAGAACCAGAATCTCCGGGTGTGGCCCAGGCATCAGTGTTCTTTCCCTTAAATCACCCAGATAATCTAATGTGCAGCCACGATCTGGAACCACTGCATGAGGCTGTGAGTTGAGCTCCCGAGAGGGGGGCCTAGCAGCCCTGTCCTCCACCCTCCCCTTCCCTCATACCCTGAAGGATGTCTGGCTTTTCACAGGAGCTCAACTAAGAGCTGTGGATCAATGATCCTCTGCTCCATCGGTTGGCCTAGTGATCCATGAAGGACTCAGTCACCACCTTGCTCCCTCAGCACAGGCCCAGGAGTGGAGACGTCTGTGCAGATAGGGATCCCGTTGTTGTTGTCACCAAGTCGTGTCCAACTCTTTGCGACCCTGTGGACTGTCAGGCTCGTCTGTCCATGGGATTGTCCAGGCAAGAATACTGGAGAGGGTTGCCATTTCCTTCTCCAGGGGATCTTCCCAGACCAGGAATCAAACCTGCTATTGGCAGGCAGGTTCTTTATCACTGAGCCACCAGGAAAGCCCAACAGGGATCCCACTGGTGTGAAACTGATGTGTGATATTCGTGATGCACCACAGGTTAACCCCCGAGACCTGTTTCTTTATTGCTTTGAATACCAAGGGGGCTGTTGTTGTCCTTTTTTCTGCAGAGCCATATATGCAAATGATTTTTTCCATGCAAAATTATTTAAATACCTCTTTCCCTATCCAGTGGACATGCTCTATCCTGATGCTCTATCCTGGCCATTTGAGGAAAAATATTAGAAAGTAAGTTGGTCTTCCATGTCGAGACTCCCCTTCTGCATTTGGCTCTCTGAATTCAGTGGCAGTGTCTTTGGGCCTTCAGAGGCTGTTTAGTGCCCAGGTGGACTTAAGTAATAAGTGGTAATAATGCTTGATGTGGAATTACCTGCCTATACAAGCAGCTACATCAGTCTGCCTGGACCAATGGGCTTAAATGTCAGACTTTCCAAATGTAAAAGTCAGAGATGCACTGTAGTCTGCATCTGATATTTACAGTTCTTTCTGGCAAAGGTGAGCTGACTTTTGTTGCAAATGTTTCTCTATTGCAAATTGGAAAGAGTTTTTTATTTGTCTATATGCCTTTGATATTATTACTTCCTTTACTTTTATTTGATTTTCCGAAAATCCACAGATGCATTTGAATGCGCCAATGGTCCTTACCTGTGGCTACTAAAAATAGCAGTGATTGGGAAAAGTCAGGGGTTGGATTTAGAAGACTATTGATTATTTATTTAAATAATCTCAAGATGCAGAAGAATAAATCTTTGAAAAAATTAGCTCACATTTCCAGAGCTGTTTCAGCCGGCTTCTATTCAGAACATGAGCTGAGGGAGGCCCCGATCTGTAATTTTACTTTCTACATCACCCCAGGGCCCCTCCCCTTTTTCCTCTTGTCTCTTTTCCATCACCATTTTATTCTCCCCTTTTGCTGTCTTCCTCAGACCAAGAGTTATATTAGTTGTTGTTTTTTACTGAACAGCTGTGTTTCACATAGTTCTTAGTGCTTTAACCCATTTAATCTCTCAAAAACAGCGTGTGGGGAGGTATTGTTATTAATTCCATTATACAGAGGGGAAAATTGAGATACAAAGAAAGAAAGAAACTTACCCAGGACCAAATATCTAGTAAAGGGTACAGCAAAAATTCAGATCTAGTCCTTATGTTTCAAGAGCCTGGGCTCTTCCCTCTTTGCTGCCTGACCCAGAGTTCAGAGTGGTAAATAGTAGCGGGATAAAGATGAGTATTCCAACCAGTCCATTCTAAAGGAGATCAGTCCTGGGTGTTCTTTGGAAGGAATGATGTTGAAGCTGAAACTCCAGTACTTGGCCACCTCATGCGAAGAGTTGACTCATTGGAAAATATTCTGATGCTGGGAGGGATTGGGGGCAGGAGGAGAAGGGGACGACAGAGGATGAGATGGCTGGATGGCATCACTGACTCGATGGACGTGAGTCTGAGTGAACTCCGGGAGTCGGTGATGGACAGGGAGGCCCTGGTGTGCTGCAATTCATGGGGTCTCAAAGAGTTGGACACAACTGAGCAACTGAACTGAACTGAACTGAACTGAAAGATGAGTATTGCATTTGGTTAAACAGCAACAAAAACAGTTTTTCTGCTTCCCTCATTTCAGCCCCCCATTGCATTAATAATGGGTCCACTTCTCAGCACATCCAATGGAAGAATCCAATAGAATAAGTACTGAACTTGAGATTTTATGTTATCATTTCTAATTCAAAAGCAGAACTTGAAACCAGTAATAATCAGAAATAGCAAGTTGTAGTTGAGGATGTTGCAGCCTTCTTTGAATTGAGTGGGAGCAAAGGCACAGGGGGAGGCACAGTGGTCCCTGGTGTCAGCCTTTGATGGGCTATGGTGTGGTCTGGCTGAGGGTCAGCCACACTCGTAGCCCACCATTCTGGGGGCCCTGGAGGAGGAGCACAGGGCAGCAGCCGTGAGAGCTCCTGCATCAGTGGGTGGAAGGGGAGGATGCATAAGAGACCAGCAAGGGAGAGACGTCCCCTGCTCCCCCAGACAGAAGAGAGCCTGGTTCAGCTTTACAGGGCTGACCACCACCTACCATTTGACATGTAGGAAGCTGAAGATTAGCCGAACAGCTTACAGCTAGTTCTAGGGAGACTGGAACTAGTCCTGAAGGTCTTGACTGTCATTCCAGGGATTTTTCCAGTACACAGTGAAAAAAAAAGGAATGTTCAATAAAAGTAAGGAAAGGAAGGTTGTGAGTTCTGGAACTGCCCTTAAGGAGATGCTCTTTCAGTGCTGCCTTTGGTGATGCGATAAACCACAGCGTGGGTAATTGTCGCCTCTTTCAGTGGCTATGCAAACCTGATTTCCTGAAGCACAAAGCCTGTCTTCAGGGGTCCTCTGAGGCAAGGTAGACATCCCACTACCTAATTAAATCCAGTCTGGTAATTGGTCAGTTAATGGAAAAGTTGGTAAAGCAAGAAAACATGCAGATCTACATAGAGACTTAAATACTTTGTTTTAACACATGGGCTTGTATTCATTCAACCATCTTCAGGCGCAGGAGCAAAGGTACCCTTTGAGTAGGTATCTTTGAAATGAAGTACTCCCTTGTCTTTCCTGTATCTCCATAGCCATCAGGTGGGTTTGATTTTCAGTTTTAACTTAATATGCATCTATCTAAGCACAGAATCTTTCATCTTTATGATTTTTCTCAGTCTGAGTTGGATTGCTCACATTTATTTAATAAATTTTATTTAGTATAATTTAATACATTTCTTTAACAAATATTTAATATAAAGATGTTTATTTAATACATTTATTTAATAAGTGTATTAAATAAATATTTACTTTTGCACCCCATCTTCCCCATATCTTTCTTAAGTTAGTTTCATAGGAGTAGCTCCCATTCCTTTCACACTCATATCTCATTATTTATGTGACTGCTGTTTAATTGGATTCATAACTAATAAGAGCAGAACTCACATAAAGGTTGGGTATAAAACAGTAAACCTAAAGCATTTATTGGAAGAAGAAGGAAGATGGGAAATAATTCTCAGTGTGTTGTGGGTGGGTTTGTTATTCCATTGTGTTGGTTAAGTAAGAATTGGCTAAGTGGGTGTCTACTATGGGTATAACACAAATTGATAGTAGAAAATCCTATCCTTGGGACAATAAATGCACCTGCCTCTTGTGTAACATCTGAAAAATAATGAGAATAATTTAAGGAGTAACTCATTTTCCCTCAATCCTGTGAATATGATGAGTGATGTTATATTATTCATTTTAATAACTATCTCTAGAACTGTCATTGTTATTCTTAAAGATTTGTTTTTGTTTTACTTTGACTTATAATTTTGTTTTAACCTAAGAAAATCCACTTATAAAAGGTGAGTGTGAGCATTGCCCCATGGAGATTATTTATCACTGAATTCAGAACACTATCACAAAATGTTTTTTTTTTATTGAAAATCAATCTATAAATAAATGGTGGAATGAATTATAGGGTATGGCATTAGCCATAGATAACGGAAGTGCTTAAAATAATTTTTTTTAAACTAATGGCTAAAATTATTAAGAGAAAAACTACTCTATTCCATTTCTTAAAATTGTTCTGTTTCATTTAAATGTGGTTTAAATGGTGCTGGGGGAAAAGATGTGTGCCCCTTAGGGATTGTCAGAAAGAATCAAAAGCAGCTTAGCAAAGAGACAGAAATGGAAATGTGATATTTGTTGGGGGAAATGAGGGTATGATTAAATAAAGTGGAATCAGCTCCCATGTTAGAAAATCCCTTAATGGGGAGGTGATGCTTGAGGCCTCTTTCTGTCTTCTGAGAAACCTGGACCAAGAGGCTGGCCAGCCAAGGATGTCCTGAGCCCCCACTGTGATGGGAGGAGAGTGAGTTTCAGATTATATTTATTTCTCAGGCCAAGTTCAACCTCCTGTCAGCCCAGCTGAATGAAAGTCTTCATTAGATTCAGGAAAGGATCTGAGAATTGCAGCCTGGCCTCTCTCTACATTGCTGGTCTGCTTCTAGCTTCTATAAAGAAAGCAGGTCCTAGGAGAGGCAGACTTTCTGCTCACCCTTTGGACATCTCCAACTCATGCAAGAAGATCTTGCTTGTTCTGTGTCTTTGGAATTAAATATTCTGGGGTCTGCATCTTTCCTGCTCAAATATGTATTAGAGAAATACAAACTTTAAGTTAAAAAAAGTTAGGTTATATGTTTCAATGGAAAGCACAGCAGCCTAAAAAGTGCTTTCAGATTCTAAAGCGCACACAGATCATGTGGGAACCTTGGTCAGATGCAGATCCTGAGTCTGTAGGTCCAGAGTGGAGCCTTAAAGTCTGCATTTCTAGCAAGTTCCGCCTGCCCCCCGACCCCGGGGTTCCAGTGCTGTTGACCCAGAGATCATACTCTGGGGAACGAGGATCTGGAAGACCTGAATTCAACTGCTGGCCTCTCTCAACCTGTTCCCCCCCTGTAAAATGGACTAAAATACTTTTAAATTCTGTCAGTAGCCTCATGAGAAGTGGTGACCAGAGAAGGCTGGTCCATGTTAAGAGCGTATCCCGCCTCTCAATTTTCAAGGACTCCCTGTCTCAACACGGTGAAGACAAATGGAGTCATGAAAACAAGGCAGCCAGCCAGAGCCTTTCCACTCTTATTCACATCTCTCCCCTCAAGTGTGTGCCTTCGCTAATATTCAGAGGCTTCGGCTTTAATTAGATCACATGATCGAAACATGACTCTCCTAGTTGTGCTGTTGGTCTGGAATAAACTGTTGGGTAGGCGTCATCCTGTCCGTAGCGTGCCCAACGGAAGTCTAGCTACAATTGGTCTAATTACCAGTATTAATCCACTGTAGACACCAAAGATTATTATTATGTTTGGATCTGAAACATATTTTTAGTCAGAGTCAGATTGAGATGCTATTTTTTTTCTCTCTAAACCTGTCACATGTTGGAGGAATTTAATACTATGTTGAAATTGTTCTTGTCCTTCAGAGTCCTCTCAGATGTTCCGTTCTCAGCAAAACCTTTTCAGAGGCCACAGTCAGAATTAGTGGCCACCTCCCGCCCCTCTGCCCCAGTCACCCCTCCACCAGAACACAGGCCTCACAGCGGGGCTCACTGGGTGATGGGTCTCCCTCCCTGAATTACAAGCGCCTTAAGCCATCTCGAGAAGGAAATAGCAACCCACTCCAGTGTTCTTGCCTGGAGAATCCCAGGGACGGGGGAGCCTGGTGGGCTGCCATCTCTGGGGTTGCACAGAGTCGGACACGACTGAAGCAACTTAGCAGCTTAGCAGTAAGCCATCTCGATGGAGTAAACGCGAGTTCAGGGCCTCCAGCCCAGTTCCTGAGGGCACTTTCTGTCTGGCCCTGTGTCCCCAGGAGGCCATGGAAGGTCCTGCTCCGGGTGCCCCTCTCTGTACTGGCCCTGGGCAGTGGGCTGTCGGGGGGTTCTATGGAATAATGGATGTGAAACTGTCTCCTTTCTCTCCTGGCTTAGAGTAGGCATCAGAGGAAGATTTGCCAAGTTTTCCTTCCCTAAGGTCAAGGATCATGACTTATAAATCCATGTATTTCTAGCCTTCAGGAAAAGTCATACATAGTGGGTATGCTCTGTAAATTCTTTAAAACTGGATTTAATAGCCTCTCATTTAGGGAAATTGGGTGTATTTATTTTAGGCATAGAAATAATAGAGATGGAGAAATAACTGTTTGTTTTTCCCCTACTAGCTGATAGGGAATGCTCTTCTGAAATACATGAAATGTATTTTGAAAAGTAATTAAAATCCTGACAGAGATTTATTTCTGGTTTGCTTAAGCTTAAAAATCTGAAAGATTTTTAAGGAAGACTAGATATGATAAATGCTGCACAGGGGCGGGGTGGGGGAAGAAAACCTATATTTAACAAGCAGTTCCTACAGGATATCCATTTTGTATATTTATATGTATGAGCTTTCTGGAAGAATTGGAAAAAAAATTGCTAACAGTTACCTTTGGGAAGAGGATCAAGGATTAGGGAGAAGAAGACTTTTATTTTCATTTTATACTTTTCTGTGTGGTTTGAATTATTGGCCATGGGGGCATATTTGAGTTAAAAATATATATATATAGATAGATAGATAGATATCTGGGGGAATTGAAAAATAGGCTATTTTTCTTTTTTATGTATTAAAATCTCTCATAAGTATTATCTTTAAATTTTATTTGCAAGGGGCTTAAGTACAGGGTGCTAATAATAAATGCGGATTTCCTGTCCCTTGTCAAGTCACTAAGCCGTCTCCCTCGCAGGAATGAGCTCTTAGCCGTTACTACCCCTGAGGTTTAAAAAGCTCCCAGGTGGGGCTGAGTCCTTGCACTCCTGCTGAGTGGAGGAATGTAGCAACCAGTTATAAGCCCTGAAAATGCTAGAATCATCACTCTGTAACGCTCTAACCTGGTTTAGGGAAGATGTAGCTGCAAGGGATGGCCCAGAAGGGGATGACAGGACATGGAGACCCACCCAGCAGGACCATCATCCATCCTGCACTGGAAAAGTGACGGGGTTATAGCTCCTTCAGAGCATGCCGCAGGAGCCTACTCATTTTGGACTTCCCAGGAGGCACTAGTGGAAAAGAACCTGCTTGCCATTGCTGGAGACGTAAGAGATGCAGGTTCCATCCCTGGATCTTCAAGATTCCTCTGGAGGAGGAAATGGCAACCCACTCCAGTATTCTTGCCTGGAGAATCCCTGGAACAGAGGAGCCTGGAGGGCTACAGTTCATGGGGTTGCAAAGAGTTGAATACGACTAAAGTGACTTAGCACGCCTGCACTGCTCTTCGTAGCAAGAACTTGGATTTTCCTTTTTGCTCTAGCACCACCCAGCCGTTGGCAGCATCAGCTCCCTTACCTCCCCCACCAAGGGTCAGGGATGTACCCATCTGGAGTACCTGAGAGTAAGCAGTGCATCCCAGGTCACATACTTGGGTGGGACGAAGCAGCGTGTCCCCCGAGCTCCCATCTGTCATTTTCCACTACCCAAGTCTTAGCTCTAATTCTGTGAGGGTGGCGTCCAGGGAGAAGGCACCTCTGAGACTTTTGAGGTACCGCTTTCAATTTTAGAGGTTACCTCCACCCAAGAACCTGGACAAACTGGGATGTTTTCCCAGGAGGGCAGCCAGGAGGGTTAAAGGAATCATCACCACGTTGTACAAAGAGACAGACTGGGATGTAGGCAGCACTCACTTCTCTGTGGATAGATCATTAATGTCCCTGTATGTCAGCTTCCCACCAATGAATGGTGTTCCCATAGTACTCACCTCAAAGGGTGGTAGAGAGGATTATGTAAGTTAATTCATGCAAAAGTTTAGAACTGGTAAGGGTTCCACAAGTGCCAGTGACCATTTTTTGTTCCTGGGGCCAGAGCTACAAGAAAGAGTCCCAAGTCTTTAGATGGCAGCAGCCATGGGCTGCTCCTGGTCGATGCAGCTCACTTTCTGACCTGTAGGCATTTCTAAAGACAGACATTATTATCAAGCAGCTTGGGTGCATGCATGCTAAGTCACTTTAGTCACGTCCAACTCTTTGCGACCCTATGGACTGCAGCCTGCCAGGCTCCTCTGTCCATGGGATTCTCCAGGCAAGAATACTGGAGTGGGTTGCCATGACCTCCTCCAGGGGATCTTCCCAACCCAGGGATTGAACCTGCATCTCTTATGTTTCCTGCATTGGCAAGCAGGTTCTTTTGTTCTAGTACCACCTGGGAAGTCCATCAAGCATCTTAGCTTACTAATTAGTCTTCTGAGAGGCATGAGTGGCAGATTCAAGCCTCTTAGGCTGTAAATAAGACATATGCCCCATATTCATTTTCCTGAGTAAATCTGCTCTGCAGATCCCTGTGCTGATACATTCTTTAAATTGTCTTCTCGACATGCATTGGGCCTCATGATATGAGTAACCTCTTTATTGAGGAGGATGGTCTTTTTATGGTCAGCCACATAGTACAGAGAAAAGTAGGCCGTCCCTACCCAGGCAAAGGGTAACCGCCCATCTCCTTTCAGCACCCCAGTCTAAATAAAAACAGCTTCTGTTGTGTCTTACTGTATAATTGCTCCAACATTCGCCATTCCCTGTAGTTGTCTAGACTCGTCTATCTGCAGAGCAGCGTCTGCATGTCATTGATGTGGGGTCACCAGACTTTGCCAAGTGCTTTCCTTCTGGGTCTCATTAATTTATTAACTGTTAGCAAATGAATTCATGTGAATGTTTAAGGAGGATATTTCCCTCACTAACCTAAAGCAATAAATAAGGTAGTTTTTCTCAGCTTGTAACCTAGATGCTGCTGGGTACCTTAAACACTTGTTTGAGAAGGGACTAGTCAAATGATGCTTTGGTGAAGCAAAGGAAAAAAGCAGAATTGAGTAAAAAATGTAGTGGGCAGCTTTTTTAAAGCCAAAACTCTCAGTTATTAATTATGCCATTTCCCCTAGACCTTGCATACCCTTTTGGAAACCTTCCGAAAAATAACATTTGCCATACCTAATATTATATCGTCCTATGAAAAACTCTGGACAGAGTTTATGAGGGCTTGGTTTTTTAGAAGAAGCAAGTGAATTGGAAAATTCAGCTGTTTACTCAGTGATACCAAGAGGCGCATCTATTTAACTCTTGATTTTTCCATTTGTTTCTTTTATGAAAGCAAAGCCAACCATGGTGAGTTGAACAACCCCAGACCACAAGCAGCGATTTTCCTTCTGCTTAAGCTCCTAATGCCAAGAAAAAGTTTTTCTTTTCTGAGCAGGATTTGGGAGAGACCATTTTGAGATTAACTCTTGTAAACTTAACGTTCCCTAACATCCCTTCCTTTCAAGGAAGGGCCAAGTTTTTCAGGAGAACCAGAGAGAAAGAACCTAGCAATCTTCTAGAAGTTTCCTAGGAGTCTGGCTGTAGCCCAGGTCATCTGCTGCAGTGCAGGCTTGAAGCAGACTAGAGGATCCATTTTGACCTGGGAGCCCTTGACTCAGTCTCCCATCTCGGCCTTGCTGTGGTGGTAAGCTGGGCATTTGGACCAAAGGTGACACAGCCGTGAATCAAATTGCGGGATTGTTCTCTATGGGGACTCCTTATGCCTGCCCACTAGGGGTACCCCTCCCCACAAGGCTGGGGAGAACGTGACCGTCTCATCTTCTGCCCTTGCCATCACCCATGGCAGCCTGAGGAAACCTACAGAGCTTGTTTTCCAGCTTGAAAGCAGATTCATGGATCCTGCAGAATCTATTTGTAAAGGAGCTGCTTTCCCACGCAGAATTCTAGGACGTCTCCTGCCCCTTGTTCGCTTGCTGTTCCGAGTTCATTCCTGCCCGCTCTGACGTGTTTCTTTGTTTTCTATGTGTTGCAGGCAGCATAGTGTACCTCGGCATGATGGTGGGGGCGTTCTTCTGGGGAGGCCTGGCAGACAAAGTGGGAAGGAAGCAGTCCCTTCTGATTTGCATGTCTATCAACGGATTCTTTGCCTTCCTGTCTTCATTTGTCCAAGGTTATGGCTTCTTTCTCTTCTGTCGCTTACTTTCTGGATTCGGGTAAGGTTTTTCTCTTTCAGATTTTATAGTAATGTGTTTATTCTACATAAAGACATAATGTACGTGTTTTCCACTCTAGAGGCTCTCATTACCAAAAAATTATCCCGTAATGCATTTCCTTTCCCATCTTTGTGTCAGCCTTAGGAGCCATAATGCTGGTTCTTAGAAATATAATTATCAACCTTTAAATCCAGAAGAGAAGGGAATACGCATCTGTGTTCCCGTGGCTGATTCTTTTAGTGCTTTATGTCTAGGAAATGGGTGTTGTTTTTCAAAGGAATGCTATATCTGTGGCAGTGCACATTTATGAGTGAATGTTTTTTTCTTCTAAAAATTTAAGCCAGAAATAGCTTTAGTCCTACCTATTATGAACTAATTAAAGGTTTGAACCATTCAACAATGTTCTTAAATCCAAGACAAGAGGGTCTCAAGTAAATATTGTTTAATTGATCCATGGTAACTGCAGGAGACCGCCTGCAATGCAGGAGATCTGAGTTTGATCCCTGGGTCAGGAAGATCCCCTGGAGAAGGAAGTGACAACCCCCTCCACAGAGGAGGCTGGCAGGCTACAGTCCATGGGGTCACAATGAGTCACAACATGACTTAGCGACTAAGCCACCAATGGCATATTTAACTAAGTGGGAAGCCTGCTTCATGACATGCAACAGGTTCTTTTCACAAGCTCCTGGCTTCTGTTGAGTCAACAGAAGCTGTGCCATTGACAAGTGCAGTGGCATAGTAGAACCAATGGTTTTGTTAAAGAACTTGAAGCATTCATTACTAGACTAAGCAAATCCACAGCTTAGGAAAACCCAATAGCTCAATTAGGAGAGTCCAAGAAACTCTGCTTGAATAGGGAAAAAAAAAATAGTGTAAATATAAAATTTCTGATTCATACTTAAGAACTCTGTTTTCATTAGAGATGTTGTTTCTGAGGGAGTCTAGCATAAGATGAATCTATAGGAATAATATAAAATAAAAGAAAAATGAATGAGGAAAGGGCAGGAATCTGTGCTGGGTTATGAATTTGAGAAGCCGATCAGTTGTGGTTGATGATGTTGGTCACCACACAGCAAAGCCCGGTTTTGCCCCAAGAGAAGGTCAAAAAGCTGCAGCCCATCTCTCTTAATTACATATAGTAGTACTTTAAAATCAGAGCTAAGGTTAGCCGGAATATAAGACATCAAAGAGAAACACTATGTAAGTGGATTATTTTAAGAGTACAAAGGTTTCCCCGTGCAGACTAATGGTTCACTTTCATAATTCTTTCAAAACACTTACATTTTTATATTGTTTTCTGCCACAAGATTTGTTCACATATTGAGACTGGTGGATCCACAGATTTTTCTGATGTTCTTTTTTTATCTTCTGGAACCTCATCTGTGCTACATTCTACACATAGGAGGTGTGTGCATGCTCAGTTGCTCAGTCGTGTCCGACTCTTTGCCACCCCATGGACTGTAGCCCACCAGGCTCCTCTGTCCATGGAATTTTCCAGGCAAAGAGACTGGAGTGGGTTGCCATTTCCTACTCCAGGGGATCTTCCCGACCCAGAGATCAAATCCATGTCTCTTGCATCTCCTGCTTTGACATATTCTTCACACAGGGGGCACTTGGCAAATGTGTGACTAAGTTGCAGGAATCTCAGGAGTTTTCCTTAGAGTGAAGACACTGCAGTAAAGCAGGAGGATTGGGAAGTTTGGGAAAGTGTGAAAATATTTTTTCCTTGGAGAAAAATGATCAGAATCAATCATTTGCTTTGTATCGATGGGGAAAGAGGGCTTTTCCTTAGCAGAGGGGACGCTTGGTGCTCAAGGCTCTGTGTGAGACTGGCTGCACACGTCATCTGTGGGGAGGATTTCTGGGTCATGAATTCAGGGGGCTGCAGCCACACCAATGCTGAGTGAGTTGAGATAACGGAGGAAGAGCAGGTGCGATTAAAGCTGCTTGTTAAAGGACCATCTCAGGGTCCATAGGATAAGACATTCTTGCCACAGGAGAACTTCCACCTGCTTTTTCTTTTATGTACATAATACCACTAGCCTGTCAGGAGAAGCCTAACAACCCAAGTTCTGAACTTTCCAGTCCTTTCCATTCACAACCTTATCCAGAAAATATCAACAATATCCATAGACTCAAAAGTATCCAGAAAATATCAACAATATCCATAGACTCAAAAGTACCTGGCTGGGTTTGGATGATTATGGCAATTTTCATTGCCAGTCTAGATGAAGACATGGGCAACTCCATTGACTGCAGAGAAAGGGGCCATTCCGGTGGCTGTGGCATACTCCAGACTAAGGGACTGTCCAGAAGCTAATTCAAGGGCAGCACAGAGACAGAGACAGCTTGGGTATATTCATGACATCGTTTGCTTCTTTGTTGCCGACACATCATTTTTCAACCAGCAGCTCAGGGCTGCAGACCTCTAAATAAGATAATTTACCTGGCAAAGCACAGGCTGTGCATTGCTAATTCAGCTACACTCTATCAATTGTGCTCCGAGAGACTAATGCACTGAATGCCTTTGCAAAGTGGGCACAGAATGGGGAGTCCAGAAATTCAAGTCCACCCTACCCCTGGCCTTACTGTGAGCCCTTGGGAAAGTCCCGTGGGCCCTCCAGCCTGCTGCTGCTTTTGTGAAAGGGAGATAATAGTGCTTTACATCTTACCTTTGAGTATGAGGATCAAGTGAGATTGCATGTTGAATCTTGCCTAAGAGTGACAGCCGACGGAGAGGGGAAAAGATGCTTCTTTCTGACTTTGATTGCAAGAGGGAAACAGAAAAGACTAATCATGGGCAAAGACTTGGAAGAAAACAGGAAAGTAAAATGGAGCGTCCCTGCTCTCCAGAATAGATGGAGAGTCCCTCAGCTGGGAGTGGGGCTTGCGGGGAAGTCATGTGAGCTTACTCACCTGGGCCCAGGTAGCGAAACACTCAGGACCTTGTAGGATCCAGCAGCTGAGGGGACCTGAGAAACGCAGCTGTTAATGGAAGTGAGGAAATCGGTCTCTCTTCCTTGGCTGAGTTTCCTTGTTGCCTTCTCCTAACATGTGGAGAGCTGCCCTGATGACAGAGGGGTCGTCTCGGCAGCGAGGGTTCATCTGGACACGCTCAGCTGAGTCTCTATGTTCTCCAATTCCATTCCAACTCAAAAACAAAACTCTCTCACACCTGCTCTTCTCCTGAAACCATGGAGGACCTTTCACAGTTGTAGATGAGACCTGGCCCCTAGATGCTTCCTGTCTGCTTGGAGAGGGAAGGTACAAGACAGCCCTCCCGTTGTTGTTCAGTCGAGTCTGACTCTTTGCGACCCCATGGACTGCAGCACACCAGGCCTCCCTGTCCTTCACCATCTCCCAGAGCTTGCTCAAACTCATGTCCATCGAGTCGGTGATGCCATCCAACCATTTTGTCCTCTGCTGTCCCCTTCTCCTCCCGCCTTCAATCTTTCCCAGCATCAGGTCTTTTCCAACAAGTCGGTTCTTCGTATCAGGTGGCCAAAGTATTGGAGCTTCAGCCTCAGCATTAGTCCTTCCAATGAGTGTTCAGGGTTGATCTCCTTTAGGATTGACTGGTTTGATCTCCTTGCTGTCCAAGGGACTCTCCAGAGTCTTCTCCAGCACCCCAGTTCAAAAGCACTCCCATTCTTTATCTGCTAAGAACTAGTCAGGGTCCTTTGTGGGGCAGCAGCAAGGGATGTGGGAGGCTCATAGATGAACAGAAAACTGTGACAGAACTGTTAGTGAAAAGCCAGTTTCCGAATGAAGACTCTTCTTGTTTTAAAGGCGTGTAATGTTCAAACCCTCTTCACGTCCATCACTTACGCACTGAAAACATAAGCAGCTGAAGTTTTGACATAGTCCTTTTATTTAAACGTTGTTAGTTAAAACTTGAGTCAAAGAATTAAGACTTTGATCCTAGAGACCTTAAATAGGAGATCTTGTTATTTCTATGTACTAGGCAGCTCCCTTATCCACGTCTGATATGGTTTTAAATTGAAGAGAACTCGGTGAACAAGGAAGGAAAATTTCAGAATGTTGGCACTTTTTTCCCGTTGTGGAACTCTGGTGCTCAGACCCTGCAACGCTCCACGCATTTCCCAGAAGCATCACTCTTACCATCCTTTCAGCTTCACGGGGTCTTCTTCCTGGGCCCTCAGCACTCACAACCTCAGACCACCCCTCCCAGTGACTCTCACCACAGACCCCTGGTTGGTCTTTTTGGTTGCACTGATCAGTGCACCAAAATATTTGCTTCTTATATGTCTTTCCTCCACCAGCATGTAAATTCCAAGAGATTGACAGGATAGGTCTGTCCACTCTTTGCTGCTTAATCACAGGAAGCTTAATAAAGTCTTACTTGGTCTGTGTAAGGGGAAGAGTTCTCAATTAAATGACCAAAAGTTTAACTTGCATCATAAAAACAAAAAGGCATGGCCCTCAGTCAATTTCCAGACTTGAGCCAGTTTACAGACCCAGAACCCCTTGAATGAAGGGGAGACTCTAGTACATTTCTGGAAGTTTACGCTGTTCATCTTTCTCCGAGCCTTCCCCAAAAGGACCTGTAGCTTTTACCAGGGTAACTGAATGAGAGAAAAGGAAATAATCAACTTTTCAGAGCTTACTAGGCACTGGCTCTGAACTAACATTAATTCCAGGGGACCCAAAATGTCACTGTGGTTCACCACTCAGAGTTAGGACTTACAGAGGTCAGGTGTTCAATGGAGTTTGATCTCAGATCCATCTCCCAGTGAGTCCAGGAGGTCCCTGAATCCATCCTGTGGTCACTTCCCAGTTCCAGAATACATAATTGGAATGGACAGAGCACTGGTAGGATCTCCACATTGGTATGGTACCTGTCCACCAGGTCCTCACACTGGGCCTTTCAGAGGAGGAAGCGAATTTCTGGGTCACAGTCCAAACCCCTCATTTCACAGGTTAAGGTTCAGTGATGGGACCAGGAGTGGCACAGCCAGGACTTAAGTTGCAGTGAAGTCCTTCTGAACTAGCTACTCTGTTAACAGGCAGCTGTGCATTCTGAATCCAAGGTTAAGATGCCTTGTGCTGATTTTATTGCAAGTGCCCCAGGCTTCCTCTTGCCCTGTCTTATTTTGTTTCTGAGGCATCATTAGCAGGACTGTGTTATATTCCTGCTCTGCATATAAAGGAGCCTGAAGGCTGGGTTTGTGATAGATGTGCTTTCCTCTTTATTCACCACACTAAGTCATGAGTGTATTTTCTTAGAAACAAATGTGTCCAGGTGCCAAATTCTGTATGACTTTACATGTTTATTCAGCACAAGGCACACTCTTCCTGCCAGGGACAGCAGTGTTTTATGAGAAGGAGGAGTAGGGCATCAGCAATTATTCATCTGTCTCTCAGTTTCCCAAGTGAGTCTCACATCGGGGAACAGACATTTCCCTCTCCTCTTTTGTTACAGAAAATTAGAAAGATGGGAAATGGAGTTGACACCATTGATTCATTTTCATTTGCCCAGAATTAAATTATTTGTTTCCAGTCACCATTAATTATGAGAATGGGAATGCTTCAGATGCCGGGCAATGTCAAACTTGGGAGCGTCTTGCTGAAGGCCTGGCACTGCTAAGCGTAAAGGTCAGGAGAAAACTACACCAGCAACAGAAATTAAAATGAAATTTCAGTGTCTGTGTATGGTAGGAGAATGACTGGCCATTTCTCCCTCTGCAAATGGAACCTCATAAATGCATCCTTCATAGCTAAACAATATCTATCCATTCACTGATATCAATCCATTGTTGTCAAGGTACAATAACCAGAATACCTTGACTTGATAGAAATGATCACCACTAACTGAAATTCTTCAAACTATGTAGAACCTCATTTATGTTCGGAACATTTCTAAAATAATTGAGTATGCAAAAATACCCTGCCTTTTTGAAATTAGAACATTGAGGCACGGATAGATTGACTTCCATGTGTTCAGTAGACTCCCAGGTCTTCTGAGTTTTAGTCTAATTCCAAACTGTAAGGTTATACCTCCTGCACTGGAAAAATGCAGAACTGTTTAAAATTTTTCAACTTTTAAACATGTTTTATCAAACATCTATATAGTAGTTGCCCTATTGAGAGACACTGTGTTAAGTACTTTATAAATATGGATTCATTAAAGACTCATGGTGACCCTATGAGGAAGATAACATTTATGCTACCCATTTTATAGATGAGAACGATGAGGCACAGAGAGGCTAATGGTAAAATCATATCCAGGCAGTCTGGCTCCATGCTTATAACCACCAGGCCTGTGTTGTCTCAGATTCATTGAGAAATGTCTGTGATTTCATACCACACAATGTCTGATCCATGACAGACACCAAATAAACATTTTGAACAGATCCGTTCAAGATTTCTGACCCAAAGAATTGGAATGGAAAGACTGTTTCCAATATGGAAGATGAGGCAACAGACTAAATTACCTTTAATCCAAAAATAATTGCAAACCCAAGTTATTAACAGTGAGTCGGTGTTTTCCTGGGCCTGTGCAGTCCAGCAGGCCATATGTAGCCACGAAGTATATGAAACGTGGCCAAATTTAGATGTGCTGTAAAGTATAAAATACGTAGCACTGGATTCCAAAGCCTTAATACAAGCAAAAGAGTATAAAATATCTCATTAATAATTTTTAGATTGATTACATGTTAAAATGATAGTATTTGGATACATTGGGTTAAATGAATATTTATTAAAAGTTAACTGCAGCCTTGTTTTAATATCTTTTCTAGAAAATTCAAAATTTTATACATACTTCACGTGGTATATCTGTTGGAAAGCTAAACAATGCCTTTTATGAGAATTTCCAACAACAGTGGACCATTCAGACACACTTTATTTCCCTGTATACCTTTTGGCAAAAGAACTATAGATTCCAAGGGAGAAAGAAGTAACAGAGGAAAAGTTCTCCCAAAGTCGTAATGTATAATTATGAAAAATTAGCCACATGCACTTTTAAGAACTGACTCTGTGAGCTCCGTGAGGGTAGGGATATGTATTCTTCGTGCCTGTCCCTCCAGCACCAGGTCCTTGGCCCAGATCTTGGCTGCGTGAGGGGCTGGATGGTGGGGGGGGATGATGGCTGGATTGGTAAATGGCAGGTGAGTGGGAGACTGAGGAGAAATGGGTGATGAGATATATACAGCAAGTGACTGGAAAAGTCTGCATGTCTTTTTTCATCACTTCTTACATATCATCCTAACGGTCATCACCATCTTTATTCACAACATCATTTAGGTGCTGTGGGACTGCATGCTTCCAGCTGTCTCAATAGTGAGATGATTCTTTTCCAAGACAGCATGAGGATTCTGATCTCTGAATACACCTTCTCCCTCCATGGCAGCCGGTCTGCTGCTGTGGATATGCAGATCTGTTTAGGTTTGAGGGGCTTTGCGTGCATGCTGTGTTGCTAAGTTGCTTCAGTCGTGTCCGACTCTTTGCGACCTTATGGACTGTAGCCCGCCAGGCTCCTCTGTCCATGGGATTCTCCAGGCAAGAACACTGGAGTGGGTTGCCGTGCCCTTCTGCAGGGGATTTTCCCGAACCAGGCATTGAACCAGCATCTCCTGAATTGGCAGGAAGATTCTTTACCACTAGCTGCTGCCTGCAGTTCTGTTTAGGCTTGATTGGTTTAGGGCACCAATATGATCACAAACAAGGGCTAGGGGAGTTGAAATTATGTTTTCTTAGAAACACAACTTTTACTCAGATTATATGTTTGCATCTCCATATTCTCAAAATAGTCAGGTTTAAGCTGCAGCTTTGCAGATGGGAAGACTAAAGCAACCCTAAGCCCCCATGCTTTAGCACCAAAGCTGGGCATGAGGGATCCCTATTCCTAATTTGATGATTGGTTTTGTTACCAGGAAACATTCTTTTCCTGTCTCTATCTTGATTACTCACAGTAGACATATGCCTTCTAATCAATACAGCAATCTCATTTTCTGTGCCAACCTAGCCTGTTCAGAGATGTTAGATCTGTGTTCTTTCATCTAAGCCTCTGAGCAGCCTCCTCTGTGATACTCTGTTACTATCATGAAAAGGAAGTCCATCTTTGGAGTTGCTGCTTTAGCTGGTAGGCTGCAGTCCATGGGGTCGCTGAGAGTCAGACACAACTAAGCAACTTCACTTTCACTTTTCACTTCCATGCACTGGAGAAGGAAATGGCAACCCACTCCAGTGTTCTTGCCTGGAGAATCCCAGGGACGGGGGAGCCTGGTGGGCTGCCATCTATGGGGTCGCAGAGTCGGACATGACTGAAGCGACTTAGCAGCAGCAGCAGCAGCAGCTTTAGTTGTTTACTTCTGGGTCCAGTTGAAAACACAATGAACTGGTTCCGAATTGCTGTCCAACTTGCCTGGAAGTTCAGTGTCTTCTTTCTTTTTTTGGTTGCTGATTCTGAGCAAGGATTAAAAGGATATTTTTCATGCAAATTATTTGTGATTGTGATTCCTGGCATAGACTACAGCATTCATTAGTCATTTTTATAAACCCATAACACTTGTTGTAATAAAGCCACCAGAGTCAGCTCTTAGTGGATTTTGCCACCTGCTTACTATCTGTATGGAACACATGACTTTACAATGCTTATTCAACTTCCTGCTTAATTACATTCTCATGTAATACCTCATTTCCCAATGGAAAGGGAAGTTTGAGGAATGGCACTGGCTGGCAATCACATGGTGAAGTAAGTAAGAATAAAATTACTCATTGTTATCAATACGTGCTCACTGAAGCATTAAAGCAAAACAGAATTATTCAATTCCTTTCAGGACAGGAAGTCATCATTCTATAATTTCTCCCCTGAAGATCATACTTCAAGCCATTTTAAGTATAACTGGCCTTTTTGTGTACAACCTCCTTCTTTCACCATAGAAACCTCCTCCTCATCTTCTCAATAGCCAGCATACATCCGAGTGACAAGGTACAGAGACAGACGTAATCCACCACGAAGGTGTCATTGAGGCTGGAGTGATGCGAGGTGTGGCTGTGAAATGTGCAGACTTAAATCAGTCAGGCTTCCCAGTTTTTCAAGGAGGTTTGTGGAGACAGGAATGTTTGGCCTTCTCCTTCTTCCCACTTTGCTAAACTCATTCAATTTACATGTCTCGTGTTTCCAACACAGAAATTTTGTCTGTAAAGCTGATATAAGTCTTTGCCTTATACCATATCTCATTTGTGAATTTGTCTTAGTTTACTGAGGAAAATATGTTTTATGACATTTACTTGATGCCTAATACTGAGTATTGTGAAAAGTATTGCAGAGCTTTTGAGGGGCATGTCATGTGTGTTCCCACACTTGAGTGCACACACACATGCAACAAGGTACTGGAAGGGTCCCAACTTATTCTAGTGATGTGTTTTAATACAGATTTTTTTTTTACTTTCTTTATATTTCTGTAATTAAAGTTGTAAACACCTAACATTAATAGTACTTAGGGAAAATAGCTCCAACTCTGAAATTCCACGTAAACATTCTGTTTCATCAGTGTCAATTCAATTATTTTTAATCTGTCTAATCTTCCACCCATAATAGAGTGTGCATTTCAATTATTATTCCCTTTATGCCTCCAACTACCATGGACAATGAAGATATGGTCCTTGATGGGAGCTAATAAAATAGACTTAATATCCTATGGTGAGAAAAATTCTGTATAAACCACCCTGATCTTATTGTTTCATTTGTGTAAATATTCTGTCAAAAATGAAATTGTGAGCACATTTCAACAGTAGCTAATTGATACAATAAAGAGGTCTCCCTGTTAACTGTATTTAGACATTTACTGCCTATCTGCTGTGTAAAAGATAACCATGGTATGCCTTATATCCTGGCTGTTTAAAGTATCATATATCCTCTATTACATCCCCATGGCAAGAGTTTCTCAACCTCAGCACTATTGATATTGGCAGCTGGATAAGTCTTTGTTGTGAGGGGCTGCTGTGAATATGATAGGATTTTTAGCAGTGTGCCTGGACTCTGCCCACAATGTGCCAGGGGCAACCCCTGAGCTGTGATAACTAAAAATATCTCCAGACATTGTCAAATGTCTGCTGGGAGAGGGGCACAAAATCAACCCTATTTAATAACCATAGAGAATTTGAGAAACTCCATTCAGATACGTTTCTGCCTTCAAGTGTTCTCAGAAATTGTATCTTAGTACAATAAAACAAATAAGGAGATATATGAGCCCCCTCATACAAAATAGTGAGGTAGAATAGTAATAGGGAGCTTTTAAAATAAGATTTGGTGGTGGAGGGTGACCACTAAGACATAGAGTAATTCATGAACCCTTTTGGGGCTCTGCTGCTGTCAGAACTGCCATGCCAGCACCCCCAGCTTCTCCGGTCATGTTGGCCCAGGACATAAGGTGTATGTTTCCGCTCACTGGAGAGGTTAGGCCGTCACAGCAGCTTACTCCTCCCTCCATCATCAGAGAGTCTCGGGGCAATTCGTTTCTTCCGAGTAATCACTTAGTGCATGCCCAGTAGGCCAAGTAAGGGGGATTCAAAGATGAATATGTTATAGTCGTCACCTTCCAAGAGCCTCTGGTCGAGTGTAAACAACATGTGAGCGCTCTGATCGGCTATGAAACTCCAGGAACAGTTAATATCACGGCACACTGCAATGTACCATAATGTTTTTTCTCTGCTTGAAGGATATCACCATATGATGAGGAGTTAATGTTTTCCCCCAAATAGATGATCAGCTCAAAATAAGAAATGTGAATGCTTGGATTGTTTTTTAGGTCTCTGAGTCTGAAGGACTTTGCGAGGGATTTAAATAGATTCCCTCCCTCCTTCTTCAGACTCACTTAGCCCTTGATTTTAGAATTCCTTGTGGTCTGCTTTACGAACATTGAGAGACATCCATGCAAAAAAACATTCAAGAAGCAAAAATCAAAACAAAAAAAACTTGAAAAAGAGGCATTGAATTAAAACCAGAAGGATTGTTTAAAAGCCCCTAAACTTGGCGTTCTTTTATGCAACTGCATTGGTAGCCACCTGGAGTACATTCATCTTGGTTCAGAGCAACCTGGCATCCCCTGACACACAACTGTGCCTTCCTGAAGTGTGCGTTACCACTCATACATACAGAGTGTCCAGAAAACCGATGAAACATTCATTAGGATGTTAAAAATCAGTAAAAACCGAGGCTCTTCCTTTGCATCAAAAAGTGAAGACACAGATTAGGGACCTGGGACTTTATAGTCCAGAGAAACAGATTCCTCACATCAAATGACAAAAGGAACAGCATTAAATGATTTATGACACATGATTTATTTCCAATTAAAATTGTGTGTTGTAATGGAACCATTTCAAATCTGTTTGAAACATTGTTGAATTTTTTAAATTCAGCTAGCTGTCCACGCATGGTGTGAGGTCCTCAGGAAGCCAGGCAGAGAACTGTGTGAGTTTCAAAGAATCAGACACGACTGAAGCAACTTAGCACACATGCATATATATAGTTATATATTAAATGTATATTTATCCTCACATATATACACATATGAATATATATATTGCACACTATAAATGTTTATTGTGAATGAAATGTATGAAATGATACTACTTGAATGTCACTCAAATATTTCATGTCTATTTCAATTTTTAAAATGCTGTTGACATTTGCTAAATTAATTTTGTAGCCTGTGGATTGAAAAGCACTATTCTAGGTGGTCTGCACATATCCAGCCGCAGATGACTACCACATAAACAGGGGCAGACTCATGAAATGGTGCCATACCTACCAGTTGGTGCTGAGTGACACTGTCAGCTCCGTGGTTCATTAGGTACATCTGCTGCAGATGTGGCCTTTCTCTTCATTGCATTTGCTAAGATCACTGTCAGTATTTCTTTATCATATTAAAGGCACTCAGGAAATCAGTTATTGCTAAATGGATAAATACAAGTGTCATTCCTTGACATCAAATTTACTTGAAATGTCAATAGCAATTTTCCTTACAGAAACATGAACATAAAGGAATCAGTACATATTTGAAAACCTGTATCACTAGCTGTTGTCTTTACAGCTTGCTTATATGTTGAGGACTTCCCCGATAACTCAGTTGGTGAAGAATCCACCTGCAATGCAGGAGACCCCAGTTCAATTCCTGGGTCAGGAATATCCCTGGAGAAGGGATAGGCTACCCACTCCAGTATTCTTGGGCTTCCCTTGTGGCTCAGCTGGTACAGAATCTGCCTGCAATGTGGGAGACCTGGGTTCGATCCCTGGGTTGGGAAGATCCCCTGGAGAAGGGCAAGGCTATCCACTCCAGTATTATGGCCTGGAGAATTCCATGGACTGTATAGCCCATGGGGTTGCAAAGAGTCAGACACGACTGAGCGACTTTCACTTTCACTATATTGTAGCACACTTAAAAAAAATAATTATGTTAAGAATTCACATATTGTTTAGAATGATAGTAATTATTTCCCATACTACCTTACTTTTTTAGACAGTGTCTTAAAATTTGTGGGGTCAAGGCCAAGTTGACCTTCTGATGAGTTCTATGGCCCATCTCCCTAGAATGAACAAAATTTTGATTCCATAGACCCTCATTTGAGAACCTTAACCTGAGAATAGGTCACTGTTCATAGCCTCTATCCAGAGATCAGTCAGTGTTTCTTAAAATCACCTTGACTGGAAGGAAGCATTGCGCTGTTGGTATCTAAACCAGCAGCTCTTTATGTGATTGTCCCGGTGCCCCTTTCACATGTACTCATTCAGCAGTATCTGCTGGACTGGGACCGGAACCAGTCTAGGAAGCAGCCCTGTGGGTCCTGTGTTAACATATCCCTCAGACAGGGCTGTAGGACCAATGCTGTGGAGTAGTATCAGTTGCAGTCAGCCCTCTAGAGGTGTTTGAATCTCTTTCCAAAGTCCCCATGTCATGGACAAGACATAATCATCATATATATATATATATATATAGGAGTTGGTGATGGACAGGGAGGCCTGGCATGCTGCGATTCATGGGGTCGCCAAGAGTCGGACACAACTGAGTGACTGAACTGAACTAAACTGAATGTGTTAAAGTATTTCCTAGATCATACCAAATATTGTGCTTTTTGATAAACACCATGTAGAACATCAACAAGAAACAGAAAGTCCATGGAGATCTTAAGCTAAGCGCTCTATATAAAGCACATGAGTAGGGTACCACTCCCACCTTTTGGTAACATGGTTTAATTGCAGGTTCAAGTTTGGGGGGGATAATAAACCTATTTTGAACATGCTGTGTGCTTATTTGCTCAGTCGGGTCCGACTCTTTGCAACCCCATGGACTGTAGCCCGCCAAGCTCCTCTGTCCACGGGGATTCTCTAGGCAAGAATACTGTAGTGGGTTGCCATGCCCCACTCCAGGAGATCCTCCCAACGCAGGGATCAAACCCAGGTCTCCTGCATTGCAGGCGCATTCTTTACCGTCTGAGCCACTATTAAAGTTACTAAGTTGTAGAAAATGCACCTTCCTTGATATGCTGGAAAAGAAAGAGAACATGTGTTGATAGAGCTTGCATTAGCTCTGCCCTTCGTGTTTCACACTGGCTGTACGAGCTCTGATATCACATACCGTCCCTACCTCTTGGCAGGATTGGAGGAGCCATCCCCACCGTGTTCTCCTACTTTGCGGAAGTGCTGGCCCGAGAGAAGCGGGGCGAGCATCTGAGCTGGCTCTGCATGTTCTGGATGATCGGCGGCATCTATGCCTCGGCCATGGCCTGGGCCATCATCCCGCACTACGGTAAGAGGCCCACCTTGCCCCAGCGGGCGGTCCCCTTGTTTCATTTCAGCTTCCATTTCCACCCGTTTCCTCTCTTGTTAATGCTGATTGGAGAACGGTGCCATCATCGTGTCTCTCCCTTTTGTAATGTCTAGGATTCGCATTCCCAACCCCGTACGAGATCTGTATGAGGTAGGACTGTGCCAGCGATCCTTTGGGAAGACTTTTCATTTTGCTGTTTTCAATGTCACCACTTTCCTTTGTTCCCTTTGTGCTGTCAACATGGGCTCCCGTGTAAGTGGAGGTGAAAGGATGCACAGATCGTAGCCGGTAAGGCAGCTTGACTTACAGTGGTTCTTGGGCTCCTCACGCGTGGGAGACACTGCGAGTACCTTGACTCATCTCCTCTCGGCTTAGTCCATGGCTCAGCCCATGGCGGCCTCTCCTCTTCCAGAAGCTCAGAACTGGGATGGGAGCAGGGAGAGCCCCGTCTTCTTAAGGATCATCAGTTTGCAGAGCTTCAGAGGTGACTCTACACCCCTCCACGCTCCCCTCCTCAGTCTCCCCTGAGCACTCACTGTTCTGCCACCTCAGGACACCTGAAGGTTTCGTGTTTCTGAGCAGTGCTCACGCTGTCAGAAGCCACAGCTCCCAGGTGCTTCACCCATAAACCATGAAATGCTGGGAGAGGTTAACAGAATCTAGGAACTGAATTCGATATAGAAGGAGAGGAAAAGGTACCTGTTCCGGCCATATTTATGTGTGTATGAGTGTGTGTGCATGTGTGTGTATGAGTGCGTGTGCATGTGTGTGTGTGAGAACAGGATGAAGCTGACAAAGCATGAACACTGGATATATTTAAACCACCATGGCTTCAAAAACTCACTCTTTGTTCTATCTGAAATCGAAAAAATTAGATTTCAAAAATTTACTCTTTGCTCATTTTCTATTTTTCTGCCTTTAAAAAAAAAAAAAAGAACAGAACAACTTTTCATTATAAAGTGTGGTTCTGTTAGGAAACAAATTTAAGTGAATTTAACTTATTGCTAAAATCGAAGACAACATGGACTTCAAGGTTCAGATGCATTGTGATTTGTTTTCCATACTGAGCTTTAAAATTCATGTTGTCACACTTATCCTTGAAATAAACCTGGAAAGTTATATGCAAATCAAACCTTTATTTAACAACACAAGTTCCAAAAAAAAAAAAAAAAAAAGAACACCCACAAGACTTAAGAAATTGGTTACTGGTCCCAAAGAGAACTTTTCTTTGACAAACATTTTAGTGTGATAGGTTTCTCATTTTTAGACTCTTTGGTCACTTTTGGGCCAGTGATGCCCTCATTCAGGCCATTACCCATATCCACCATGAGGCTTGTCTGCTCATATCTATCACGAGGCTTGCCTTCTGCCACCATCTGAGGAATTAAGGAGATTCTCCTCCTTCATCTGGGTCCTAAGTACCTCATCCATGCTCAGAACTTCCCCTGTATGGCAGCATCTAACACCCACCCTACTCAGACTGCTATTCCAAATGGAAAAGTCACTTAGCTACCACATAAGGAATTGTTTCTTAGGAAATATGTATCAGGAGACAAAAAGGAGATGAAGGACCTGGGCAGAGTCCAGCTGTACCCAGCACTGCCCCCAGAGCCGCTGTTAAGTCGATTCAGCCTTTGAGCAAATTGAAATAAGCTGGCGGGTCTGGGTGGTCCCAGCTGCAGCCTCACTGTCAGTGTCTGCCAGGGCCTTGTGCAGGGCGCAGCCTGGCACCTGGGCCCCTCCTGAGGCCAGCGTGCTCTGCATCTCAGCCTCTGGTGGTGGCATAGCCCCTTAACTGCCGGCTTCACTGCCGCCTGCTTCCAGTCCTCCCTTCCCACCACGCCTCAACCTCAGAATGCCTCCTGCTGGCCTCCCTCAGCTCATAGCTCTGGCTGGCCTCTGTCGTCTATGAGTATTCACTGGGCCTGGACGTGACTGCCTTTGGTTTTGATTTTGTTTCCTCACTTCCTCACCCACTCCAGATTCCTGCCTTTCACACATTCCTGCCCCTGACCTTGAATAGCCCTTGGAGGGCTCCAGGATTTGCCTCTGGCCTTGCCAACTGTCCGTGGCTGAACTACGAAAAATGAGCGTGATTCCCCACCTTTTTCTTCCACAAGCACACATAAAATGTTCTTATTTAGAGCAAAAAGTCCCCCGAGATCGTATGTTGCTAGAAAGAGGGAGGTTCTAAGCCATAAACAATGCTTGAAAAGTTACAAAGATAATCACATTACCGCAGAATCAAATGGATCTGAGGCCAACATTAATTTCTGTATTGAACCTGGTTAAGAAATTAGTAACAAAAAATTAAAATCTTATGCCCATGTTTTACTGAAGGTTTTCCATGGCCAGAGGTGTGGCCAAAAAAGAGGAAAAGAAAATTACTTTTGTTTTTTCTGTTACTGTTGTTAATTACTGTTACTGTTGTTAATTACAACAATTACTGTTGTTAATCGTCTCTGTGTTAGAATCAACAGGGGAGAGTTTTTAAAATACCCTTGCTGAGTTCATTTTATACTCTTGCAGCTTGAAGAGTTTTAATTTTTTTCGAAATAAAAGAGTTAAATTTTAAAAGTCCCATGCTGAAGCTTCTGGGGGTGATTTTCTGTATCTTGATGGGGATGGGTTTTAAGAGCACGTGTGTGCTCAGTCACTCAGTCGTGTCCTACTCTTTGCAACCCCATGGACTACAGCCCTCCAGGCTCCTCTGTCCATGGGATTGTCCAGGCAACAATACTGGAGTGGGTTGCCATTTCCTCCTCCAGGGGATCTTCCTGACCCAGGGATTGAACCCACATCTCCCGCACTGACAGGTGGATTCTTTACCATATGAACCATCTGGGAAGCCCAGGTTTCAGGATTTATTCATAAAAATCCATTAAGCTGGGTGCTCTAGATTTGTGCATGTCGTTATATGGTGCTTCTTCATAAGCACTTTTTAATGAAAGTTTACCACTTCCCCCACGCACTGAAAATACCCATGTTTGGATCCTACCCCAAATCAACTGAGTCGGATTCTCTGGGACGGGGACTCAGCATATATCCTTTTTAACACGCCCAGGTGGTTCTCACATGCAGTCGGGTTTGAGATTTGTCAGCCCTGTACCTCTCTTGGTGGGTGATGCCAGAGCCCCCGGGACTGCCTCATGTGTATACAGGGCAGCTGTGAACTGGAACAAAGAGTGAGCCTGACCTGTGTGCTTGACTTACTCAATTGGTGTTGGAGTTTTAATATTGTTGGTTTCATCCAGGCTAAAGGACCTTTTCATACATCCAGTTCAGAATCACACTTTTAAGGTAACTTTAACATGTGTCTTTCCGATGATACATCTTTTTACTTAAAAATGACTAAAGGTTAAAAGTAGTCCATCCACTTTCCCTACAGCCTCTGAGAAAATAAGAAGCTTTCTGTTTTCCCTCTGAAATTCTTCAGGGTATAAATGGTGCCATGGCCCACAGAAATAACAAGGGTATAGGGGTCCTTGCCCCTGCATCCTCTTTCATTTGGGGGACCTCTGACCACTGCCACCTGTACAGTGGATTGAATTTTCCCCTGGCAGGGAAGGCAGTCAGGGCAGAATAAAGCAACCCAGAGCCAGATACTGGCCCTTCCCACGCTGGTAATAAGATTTGCTCTGAAGAAAAGAAATTAGTAATTGGCATCCGCATGGCAAGATTGTCAAGGGATAAAGGATACACATAGTCATGGGGAAAGCAGTCAGGCTTGTATTTCTGGACGTCACCTTTCTGCATTTGTGGCAGAGCAGTCCGTGCACAAGACCTGAGCCCAATGCCATGAGACCTGAATTCTGACTCCTGACAAGCTTCTGATGCAAAGTCGACCTTGAGCTGGTCACTCAGGATGTTGAAACTTGGAGGGACTCTTAGGAAGTTAGACACAACCTCCAGAAAAGATGTTTGGACGGCTACCAGGGTGGGCAAGTTGAGATATAGGCTGTGCCAGGAGTCACTCACAGACCTCGGATCCACCTGGCCTGCAGCTGAGGCCGTTTCCGTACCAGCATCAGATGATGATGTACTGTGTGTTCCTCGGAGACAGATGGTCGCCAGCACCTGGAGGTTCTGAGGAGATGTTAGGAGGCAGAGTACAGGATGTCACTGCTCCAGGCAGCTTTCCTGCCACCATCTCCCTGGGATCAGCTCCTTCCAGTCAGGAGCTTCGGGACTTTTTCAACCTGTGGCAAAGAGCAGTCCCCATAAAGCTAGGAAGGGGGGAGAAGACCCTGCCCAGAAGGAAATGCCCTGGCCTCAAAGCTCAGGTGCCCGCAGCAGCTGAGAGCAGGTGTTAAAAAATATGGTTCTTCTTGACCCACACCCCTTTTCAAACCTCTGACTTCCGATCCACAGTGGATACTGGCTTCTGATTAACAAAAGAACAAGCACGGTGTTTGAGAGCAGATGGCAAAGATGCAAAGGCTGTTATGCAGCCTTTCTCCCCTCCCCCACACCCCCTCTGAATTAGGACACATCAGCATTGAATGCAAGCCCCGATGCCTTAAGGAGAAAATGGGACAGGGAGCTGAATCCTGGGTCCTTTCCCTCCTTGGCTGAGAGCTTTCATTGCATCCCAGGCTTTGGAGTCA
The DNA here is from genome assembly GCF_029407905.1 of Bubalus kerabau. Lineage (NCBI taxonomy): Eukaryota > Metazoa > Chordata > Mammalia > Artiodactyla > Bovidae > Bubalus > Bubalus kerabau. The sequence continues at coordinate 11,817,278 of NC_073633.1, forward strand.
TTGCAGGGTTGCTGCGCTTTCCACTCCATTAAACTCTCTGTCGTCATTTTCTTTTAAATTCGCGTGCATGTCAAATGAGGTGCTGTCCCCTGCCCAGATGCGTGACAGTGCACAGCAAGGGATTCAGTTAGCTAAGTGAGAAGCCTATCGGTTCAGCACGAAATGCCTCAGCTCTTAAAGCGTAGGCACCCAGGCTGTGCTCAGCACTGGAGCATCTCTACCGCCTCCGATGCCAGCCCTTCGCTGCAGACCTCAGGGACCAAGCTGGGGACGCCCACAAAGCCCAAACCCCACGCACCTCTCCCCTTCCAGCTGTAGTGTGGTGTCTGGGCTTAAAAACACACATAGTCCTGAGGTTGTCTGAATTATCAAGATGTCTTCTACTTCCTTTAGTTACAAGAAGCGTGAAGCTAATGCATTTCTTCTCCCGAATGGTGAAACTGGGATGAAGGTAGGAGGGGATAGTCCAATAGCTGTCTGGTTGACGAAGGAAACAGGGAAGGCCGTGTTCATTTTGTGCACAAGAAGGAAGGCGCTGCAGCCAACAGCAAGAGGCAACAGTGAAAGCACACACCCGCTGCTTCTGGGTGTGTGAGCTTTGTCAAGCTTTTCAGTCCCCCCAGTCCCATTTCCTAAGTCAGCATTTGGGGAGTCAGTGGAATGATCATGCTAGAATAGTAGTTCATAACTAGTGTTTGAAAATGGTAGCTGATATGCTATCAGGCTCATATCCTATATGGGAAGCCTGGACTGTGTCAGCACAGCCCAGTGTGAGCTCAGAGTCACAGGAAAGAGGGAAAATGAGCTAAAATGTGTAAACCTTAGCTAGAGAGTGAGATCAGAGGAAGCAGAGAGGAGAAAAAAACGAGAAAACATGTAAAGATAATGAGAGAGAATCAAGGAATAAACAATACCATACAATCTTGGTAGCCCGCAGCCCAGTGAATCAGAATCTTCCATCCACGTGTTTGTTGGAGAAAACAAACCAAAGGGCACATCCCATATAAAGATCCATTTTAAAGGCGTGGTGCCACCCCCCAGGTACGTGGCACAAGAGCCGATGGCCCTTACCTGCTGACATGCATCACTAGCTGACCTGTGCATTACATGGACATCCCCGGAGCCAAGCTCTGTCTCAGTAGCAAGGTATCCTGTATTCTGGACGCAGGCAGGCAGCATGGGCTGACGTAAGACAGGCCCTGGTTCCAAGCCATCTCTGCCAGTCTTCCGGCTCTGTCACCTTTAGGACAGTTACTTAGGCTCTCTGACTCTCAGTGGCCTCATCTATAAAATGGGCAAAATGCCCTTACAGGGTTGCTGTACTCAAGGACTGTATACAAAAAGTGGTTACTTAGCACAGTGCCTGACACAAGTGTTTGTGAAGTGTAGCTTTCTTTCCGTAAATGGGGATGAAGTTGAGCTAAGGGAGGAAGAAGGAACGGGAATATTAAAAAGAGTTGTTTTCTTTGCAAGATGCAATCCTTAGGGGTACCACCTGTGATTAGAAAATCATAGTTACCAATGTGTGTCATAGACAAGGTGTCCCAGGCCCTCACTCAGATAAGGTGCTTAGCACAGACTGATGTGTGTCAGAAGAAGAATCTGAGCCCATATGAAGGTGGGTACAGTTAGGGCTGGGCTTCCCTGGTGGCTCAGTGGTAAAGAACCCACCTACCAATGCAGGAGACTCGGGTTCGATCCTTGGGTAGGGAAGATCCCCTGGAGAAAGAAATGGCAACCCACTCCAGTATTCTTGCCTGGAAAATCCCATGGACAGAGGAGCCTGGCACGCTATAGTCCATGGAGTCGCAGAGCTGGACATGACATAGTAACTAAACAAACAACAGTTAGGGCTAGTGTGACCCTTATATGTCAGTTTCAGAAAATGTAGGTACAAGGCTGTAGCAAGCCTCAGACAGGTGAGCCCTTGGTAGCATTTCAATGGGCCAGACTTCCCCCATCCTCAGATCACAGTTGACTAGACCCCTGGGTTTCTCCCCAGAGCTGGGATATGAACCCCAGCCTGACTAGCAGAATGTCTTCCACAAATCCTGGAGAGCTTGGACTCCAGTAGGGATCATAGCATCTTTATCTACAATAAATAAAGACAGAAAAGTTGATATATTTACTATAGATAGAGGTTTGTCCTGCAAGAGCTGTTGATATTAGGGTTTGCCTTGAAATGGAATAACAAGTACATTTTATAGTATAAAAATTAGTTTAAGAAATGAATGGCAATACCAAATGCTAGTGAATATGCAGAGAAATCGCATGTCTCATCTGTTGCTGGTGGGAGCACAAAATAGTGCCCTACGCTGTAAAGTAATTTGGAGTTTTCTTAAAAAAAAAAAAAACAAACCAGACACACCTAACATACAACTGACAGTTGTCCTCCTGAGCGTTTGTCCCAGAGAAATGGAGATGTATGTCCTCACAAACACTTGTGCATGCTTATTTAGGACAGTTTTATTTGTAATAGCCCCAAACTGGAAACAACCAAAATGTCTGCAATACTATAGAATTCTACTCCGCAATACAAGTAAATGAACAGTTTATACAACAGCTAGGAGAGACCTCAAGGGCATTTTGTGAGTGGAAAAAAAAAACCTCAAAAGATATCCTTATATAACATCTGGAAATGACAAAGAGATGGAGAACAGTTTAGTGATTGGTTGGTGGGACTAGGGGTGACAGGGAGAAGGGGAGAGGGTATGACTGTTAATGGAGTAGCCTCCAGAGATCTTTGTATTGATGGATTAATGTCTTGAATGCAAGTGGGTATGTAAATCCACACATGTGATAAAATGACAAAGACCTATACACATATTCCACTGTGAGTTTCCTGCTTTTGGTGTTGTACCACAGCTGTTTAAGATCTTCATTTCCGAGCACCGAGAGAGACTGAGTGAAGAAGGGTAGCTGGGATCTCTCTGGACTACCTATGCAACTTTCTGTGATTCGAATTCAAAATAAAAAGTAGAAAACAATTAATTGAAGGGCGTTTCCACATTTATCACCTTATTTATTCTAATAGTCTTGGGAACAAAAGCAGCAGTAAATGTCATTCTCATTTTTGGAATGGAGAGCCTGCTGCATAGCAAGTTTGTCATTTCCCAAAGTGACACAGAAAATGGAAGATTGGGAGTTAGAACCAGCCTTCTGATTCTCATTTCTTCAAAATGTTCTCCAGACATGGCAAAACTAAGATGTGTCCTCAAAGAGCAACGCAGAGGGTAATTTGGAAGCATTTGTGTGGTCCCTACAGTGTGTGTTTATGGCCCATATGGCAGCCATCCGTCACCTCGTGTATCTGAGCGATGTATCTCAGCTCTTGCAGAGCGCTCTAAGCGCTAAGCCTCCATCATTTGCATAAGAAAAACCGACCACACCCAGAATTCTATTATAAAAATTGCCTTACTGAAGATATCTTAAGAAACCATCTTAAGAGGCTTGTACATCACACACTTTTTATCCCAGTTCATAAATCCTCATTTGACTTTTTGTTTCCTTCCAGGGTTATCTTGTGTCTTCTCTCTCCCCCTTCCCACACAGCAAGCAGCTTCACGGGCTTCTGTCTCCTCCCCCGGGAACCTAACTGCGCTGCCTGCCCCACTCTCCTTTTTTACGGAGAAAAATTCAGCCCTGCCCAGCTTCTAGCTCCAAACATGGATACTCCGCATATACTGCTCTTCTCGGGCCGCCATAACAAAATACCGTTGACTGGGTGGCTTACACTACAAAACTGTATTTTCTCACAGTTGTGAAAGCTGGGGAATCCAAGACCAAGCGGCCGGTCAGTTTAGTTTCTGGCTGAGGGTTCTCTTTCTGGCTGGCTTCTTGCTGTGTCCTCATGTGGAAGAGAGAGAGAGATCGCTGTCTTCCCCTTCTTCCATCCAACTAGGGCCCTACTCTACAGCCTCACTTAACCTTAAGTACTTCATAAAGATCCCATCCAGATATAGTCACATTGGGAGTTAGGGTTGTAGCTCTGCATTTTGGGGAGGTACAGTTCAGTCCACAGCAGCACTCTTTGTGATCTTAGCAAAAAAGGGGCCTTCCAGCCATCAGAATCACCCCTGCTTTGAACGCATTTGGGGACTATTCATTTTTTCCATTGTTTTTCTTGTTGGATGCCTACTACAAAATCTAACTCTGAAACAGTTACCCTGTTTTCTCCCTGAAGTATAAATAAAGTCTAAATGATAGCCTTATGATTCTATAAGAACTTCCTGCCTCATTTCTCTGCACATCTCTATATTATGAACTAGACAAAATGTGTGTGTGTGTGTGTGTGAGTGAAAAGCACAGTCCTGAAAATACCCCTGCTGGGCTGAGTTTGTCATTAACCTAATTAGGTCTGTTATCCAAGCCTTACAATTAGCACCATTACCAAGTCTTGGAAACCAACTGCTGTGCCTTTAAATGAACTGTCACCTGGGGGGATATAAAAATGGTCATCTTCTAAAATGTTCCTTGTTTGAGCATATAATCATTCCCCATATTTCTGTCAATAAACTTGCTTAGAGAGCAAGAGAAATTTACAGTTTCATGGGGAAGGTAGAGAAGGCTTCCCTGATATCTCAAGATACGAGCTATAGAATCTGGACTTCATTTTTCTGCTATACACATATCAGGGGCCCCAGAAGAATACTCCATTCGCTTGCCCAGATTGTTAAGGCCAAAGGCCATAGAGCTGCCCATCTATTTTCTACAAGTATAATATTCTTTCATTTGTAAGGAGTAAGTCAAACTTCAGCTTTTACGTAACTTACCAGCAGAGGCATTGATGCTGAATGACCTGGAAGTTTCTGTTCTCTTACGGGTTGATTGAATGTTTATATTTTGTGCAGTTGTCTTTCTGTCAAAACTGAGCTTAGATTTTCTCTGAGTTGCTTTTGGAGGGTCCCAAGGCAAGCCCAGTTAAAGACCCAGGTGTGGCCTCCTAGCCTGTGTGACCATTCAGCAGGACTGAACACTAAGCATAGCTATGTAATTCCTGAAGATACACAATCAATGCCTAGGAGAGCTCATTAGAATAGATTATTCAATAGGACAGGATTTGAGGTGGAAGCCATGATGGGGGTATCTTAGTAATTCTTAATGGAGTCTTCTCAAGTTTAATGGGTGTTTCTTCTTTAGGAAGTGACTAATTTTTTATATGGGCTTCCCAGGTGGCACAGTGGTAAAGAATCCACCTGCCAATGCAGGAGACACCAGAGACGTGGGTCTGGTTCCTGGCTTGGGTGATCCCCTGGAGTAGGAAACAGCAACCTATTCCAGTATTCTTGCCTAAAAAAACTTGCACGGATAGAGGAGCCTGGTGGGCTGCAGTCCATGGGATTGCCAAGAGTCAGACACGACTGAGCACACGCACACAGTATTTTATTTAATGTTGGAGTATGTTTCCCCTTGGGGACAGATTGGATTGAGTTGTCCATGTATTCCTCATTCTTACACTCACTCCCCAGTGAGCTCATCTGCTCATCTGCTGTGCTCCTCCTCACACTCTGGAGTATACAGGATAGAAAGCAGCCCTGAGGCTTTGGGAGGACTCTTGCAAAGAGGCTGGAAAACAGTGAGCCTGAGAACTGTGTGGTGGGGACATGGCAGTGGTCAGACTCTAAATCTGGCAAAATTAAAGGGGACAAGATATGGCAAGAGAAAATGCTGTGGGCTGGAGCAGAGTGGGATGGTTACTGTAGATCTTAATCAAATGAGCATCCTAACTAGAAAGCACTCTTGTTGCTTGTTTAATCCAATAGTAGTAGAAGAGATTTGCTGTTTCAGCCATTTGCATATTCCCTTGTCCTATCTTCTCAATGATTCAAAGCATATCTTCATGAGATGATTGGCAAGGGTTAGGAAATCAGTTGAGAATCATGGAAGCAATGTAATTTTTCTGTCTTCAAGTTGAAGTTATCCTACAAAGAAATGGATCTCAGTACTTTTCCCCCATCACTGCTAAACAAACTGAGATTTAGCCTTTATTTAAATTGCTCTATGAGATACTACACTGAACTTTGGGGGTAGCATACATTTGTTGTGTATCTACACTGTGCCTGGCCCCAAGCTGGAAGCCAGAGATGCTTCTAGGCTGAAGTGGGGGTGTAGGGAAACATCTCATCTTGAGTAATAGTGATGAATCCTGAATCCAATCTTTAATTTTCATCTTCGCTGTTTCAGCGTGTGAGTTCGCAGAACCCCTTTCTCAAATGCTGTGACAGATTTGGGAATTTGGCCTTGCTGGAGCCAGGTTGAACTCCACTGTGTTTTTCAACATAGAGACGGTGTTACAAGTTGGATGGAGAGAACACGTCAGCCTGACAGATCAAGTGGAGGGTGAGGGAGAGTGGAGCAAAAAGGGAAGGGGACATGTGAAGAGTCAGAGAGTCTTGGTTTCATTTGACTTAACAGTTTAAGACTGAGATGGCCAGTGTAAATATCTTAGTGACCAAGCAGGTGATGTAAATAGGTGAAGCTGGCAAGAAACAGTACTGAAACAAATTTTAACAGTGTCTGTGTCCTCTCTGGAGAAGGCAATGGCAACCCACTCCAGTACTCTTGCCTGGAAAATCCCATGGATGGAGGAGCCTGGTAGGCTGCAGCCAAGGAGTTGCTAAGAGTCGGATACTACTGAGCGACTTCATTTTCACTTTTTGCTTTCATACATTGGAGAAGGAAATGGCAACCCACTCCAGCGTTCTTGCCTGGAGAATCCCAGGGACGGGGGAGCCTGGTGGGCTGCCATCTATGGGGTCGCACAGGATCAGACATGACATTTGGCAGCTACTCAGCTGCAGCAGATTTAGCCACACAACTATTGAAGCCTGGTGTGACCAGATCTGATTTACAAGAGAAGGCAGTATTCTGGATATTTTTTATAGAGATATAATATGCCATGTGGTCAGCAGAATAATGGTCTGCAAAGACATCCACACCCTAACCCTCAGAACCTGTGAGTATGTGAGGTTACAGGATAAAGGGGAATTAAGGTTAAATGCAATTAAGGTTGCTAATCAGCTGACCTAAAAGTGGAGAGATTACCAGTGGGCTCAATCTAATCACGAAAGTCCGTAAAAGCAGAAAACGGAGCGGGAAGAACCAGGTAAGCGGTTGTATGGGCAAGACTTGGCTTAGTGGTGTTGGCTTTAAGGATAGAGGAAGGGGACCCTGAGCCAAGGAATATGAGCAGCCTCAAGGGGTGGAAAAGGTAAGGAAATATATTTTCCTCTGGAGTCTCCATAAGGAATACAGCCCTGCTGACATCTTGCTTTTAGTGCAGTGAGGTCCATTTGGACTTTTAGTGCAATGAGATCCATTTGGACTTCTGACCTCCAGAACTTCAGATAATAAATTTTTGTGATTTTAAAGCCCCTAAGAGTGCAATAATTTGTTACAGAGCAACAGAAAACAAATACAGCTAGAATAAAATACATTGATTTAAGTGATGAGATTTGGCAAAAGGATACAGCTCTAAGTACCACCTCAATGAAGATTAAACACACTTCTATCACCAAAAAGTTACCTTATGCCCCTTTGCAGTCAAGTCCCTCCCATCATGCCTGGCACCTGGTAAGCAAAGATATGCTTTTCATCTTTTGTAAAATTTTATGTAAATGAAATACATCATATAGTATAAAACTTTCACCTCTGGACTCTGCTTTAGCATAATATCTTTGAGATTCCTCCACATGCTAGTTGGTCATTCTTTTCTGTTGCTGAGTAGCATCCATTATGGATGGACCATAGTTTATTGATCCAATCACCAATTGATGGACTTTTTTGATTGTTTACAGTTGGGCTATTAAGAATAATGTTGCTGTGAACATTTGAGTATAAATCCTTGTGTGAATGAAGTTTCATCTCTCTTGGGTAAATTCCTAGGAGAGGGATTCTTGGGTTGTTTGGTAAGTGTGGGTAACTTGATGAGAAACAAAGTGTTTTCCAAAGTGATTCTATCATAATGAACCAATTTTTTCAAAAATTTTTCAAAACACTATATGAACCAAACAGCATGCACTTGTAAGCTAGGTGCCGAATTTGGCCTAGGAACCACCTGGTTTAAAGGTCTGTCTTGTCAAAGCTATGGTTTTTCCAGCAGTCATGTATGGATGTGAGAGTTGGACCATAAAAAATCTAAGTGCTGAAGAATTGCTACTTTTGAACTGTGATGTTGAAGACTCTTGAGAGTCCCTTGGACTGCAAGGAGATCAAACCAGTCAATCCTAAAGGAAATCAGTCCTGAATATTCATTGGAAGGACTGAAGCTGAAACTCCAATACTTTGGCCACCTGATGTGAAGAACTGACTCATTGGAAAAGACCCTGATGCTGGGAAAGATTGAAGGCAGGAGGAGAAAGGGACGACAGAGGATAAGATGGTTGAATGACATCACTGACTCAATGGACATGAGTTTGAGCAAGCTCCAGCAGTTGGTGATAGACAGGGAAGCCTGGCATGCTGCAGTCCATGGGGTCGCAAAGAGACAAGACTGAGCAACTGAACTGAACTGAAGCCAAAGAGCTAAGCTGACCTGGAAGGGAGAAGACAGGTAATTACTTTGTGCTCATGGGTAAGACAACACATCTCTGAGAGTCTGTGTGGGAAGAAGATTTTCATAATGAAGAGAAAGGCAGGTGGGACGCCTGTTCATCAGGTACACAGAGCAACTGTGCCATTAAGCCAAGGGGAGTGGAATTGGGTCCCTGGAGGAGTCCCAGTGACCAGAGAGTGAGAGCATAGTTTTGCTTAGAGGTTGGAAGTGAGCTAGTGATGCCAGACATGCAGGGCCTCAGCAAGGTCTAGTGAGAAGGAAGAAGGGCCCTCAGGGACCTCCTGAGGGAAGGGTGGGATGCAGAATACCCGATTGGCAGTCATCATCATCACACAGGAGAATTATCTTTGGTGGTTTATGAAGACTTTCATCTCGTTGTTAATGAGCCAAACTTGGGTCCACTCGCCCATGTACAGTAAACCAACGTACTGACTGGGTGCAGTGTTTTAGTGTTTTCTTTTCACAAAGAAGATCACCATGCCCTTCTTGTTCCTGGTATACATCTCTGCCTTCTTCTGGGGTTAGTTTTTAGAATTCTTTTTATATCTTCAATTAAAAAATGTTTCTTTAGTATTCTAAGCAATTTCTGGACTCTGAGGCCAGAGATCAAGACTTAGTCATCTTTTACATACACACCAATGTCCCAGGTGGCTCAGTGGTAAAGAATCTACTTGCCAATGTAGGAGACGGGGGTTTGATCCCTGGGTCTGGAAGATCCCCTGGAGGAGGAAATGGCAGCCCACTCCAATATTCTTGCCTGGACAATCCCGTGGACAGAGGAGCCTGGCAGGCTCCAGTCCATGGGGTCGCAAAGAGTTGGCATGACTGAGCAACTGAACATATGCACCCATGCACATGCTACTCCGAATCAATATGAATAATGTTCATAGCATCACTGTTGACAATAGCCAAGACAGGGAAGCAACCTAAGTGTCCATCAACAGACAGTTGGCTTAAGATGTGGAGTGTGTGTGTGCATGGACATACACACACAAAATGAAATATTACTCACCTATAAAGAATGAAATACTGCCATTTGCAGCAATGTGAATAGACCTAGAGAATATTATACCTAGTGAAACAAGTTGGATAGAAAGGAAAAATACTATGTAATATCCCTTGTCAAATGTTAAAAAATAATACAGGGGAGAGGCTTGTAGGTGTACAAATTAAGGATATGGGATTAACAGATACAAGCTACTATATATAAAATAGATAAGCAACAAGGATATACTATATAGCACAGGGAATTATATCCATTATCTTTAAATACCCTATAATGGAAAATAATCTGCAAAAAGACTGAATCATTATGCTGTATAACTGAAACTAAGATGATATTATAAATCGACTATACTTTAATAAAAAAACTTCATCATCTTTATAGCCTCCATGGTACCAATCACAGTGCCTGGCCCAATTTAGCCCATAATGAGTGTTTTGACTGAGTCACAGGGTGATGGAATAAATGACCTCAACAGTGATGTTACACCCCTCCACATGTCTGAGCCAAGACAGCTGCTCCCAGTTCTCATGAGTTTCATTAAACAAAGTGATGCTGTGAGGTTATTTTCTTCCTTTGTGACCCAGCATTTTTAGAAATGGATTTCCATCCTGGTGACGCTTGTGGCTGCTGGGGTCGAAGTGAGGTTGGTTCCATCACGTTTCAGCCAGCTCAGACCTCAGCAGGAGCTGTTACTCAGAACTCCAGAATTGCAAGTAGCCGACTGGCTGCCCCAGGTTTTGCTGTTGCTAAGCTTATGCTTCATTATTGTAACTGCAAGTGGTTCTCAAGCTTCTAGGTTGTTGTCATTTTCCTCTCTCCATTACTGTCTCTCCTTTTTTTTTCTTTTGGCCCATGACTCACATTCCAATTCTAAAGCATCTTCAGTAGCCTTTGCAGGCTGCTTGAGGGATCCAGACTGTTGTGTTTATTTGAAGTATTAGCCATTCATTAGACAATGTGTAGGTAGGTAGTCCGTATAGTCAAAGCTATGGTTTTCCCAGAACTGATGTGAGAGTTCGACCATAAAGAAGGCTGAGCGCCACACAATTGATGTTTTCAAACTGTGGTGCTGGAAGACTCTTGAGAGCCCCCTGGACTGCAAGGAGATCGAACCAGTCAATCCTAAGGGACATCAACCCTGAATATTCATTGGAAGGACTGATGCTGAAGCTCCAATACTTTGGCCACCTGATGCGAAGAATGGACTCATTGGAAAAGACCCTGATGCTGGGAAAGATTGAAGGCAGGAGGAGAACAGAGGATGAGATGATTGGATGGCATCATCAATCCAAAGGACATGAGTTTGAGCAAACTCTGGAAGATAGTGAAGGACAGGGAGGCCTGGCATGCTGCAGTCCATAGAGTCACTCACAAAGACTTGGACATGACTGAGTGATTAAACAACAAGAAGAAGGCAGGGAGACTGTCTCCCTACTGAGAATCAGTTCCAGCCAAATGCCATCCACTTGGGTATCTCTCAAAGAAAAGCCTGTCCACGTTGTAATGATTTGATGAGCACCGAGACCCCAGATTGAAGAAACACCAAGCAGAAGGGGGTATGCAGTGGCCTGGGAGTCTGTGGTTCACAGCAGAGGAGCCTCACAGGGGAGTGGCTCCAGGAATAAGAGTTAACTGTCATGCTGAGAAGGATCATTCTGTGCTGCACTCAGGACTTGGCAGAGTGGGGAGGATGGAAAAATCCAGATTGTTAAGGAAAGAAAACTGACAGCTTGCTCTCCAGGCTTCTGTGGTTTCTGTTTGAGGCTGAGGTCTCCTCGCCAGAGGAGGGAATAGGAGGAACTTGAGAGGTGGGTGTGAGGGGAAACCCACCACTCACCTCCTGGAAAGATGTCGTGTTGGTCACTTCACTAACAGGTATTACTAGTTTTAGTAATATATATAATATAAATATGTATATATAATATATATGAAAGTGAAAATGAAAGTGAAGTCACTCAGTCATGTCCGACTCTTTGCGACCCCATGGACTGTAGCCCACCAGGCTCCTCCATCCATGGGATTCTTCAGGCAAGAATACTGGAGTGGGTTGCCATTTCCTTCTCCAGGGGATCTTCCTGACCCAGGGATTGAACCCAGGTCTCCCACATTACAGGCCTATGCTTTAACCTCTGAGCCACCAGGGAAGCCCATAATATATATGGTTATATATAAAATATTTTAAGTATTTGAATAAATATTTAAATATATTTAGTAATATATTAATCCTTTATTTTTTTAATAACTATCCCATGAAGAGGCACTATGATTATGTACATTTTACAGATGAGAAACAGAGACCCAGAGAAGTTAAGTATTTCCCCAGGGTCACTCAGCTAGTAAACCGGAGGATCAGGAATCCAGAACCATACAGCGTGCTTCCACACTCCGTGGTTTCACTGTGTGGGTTCCGATTCTACTGGGCTGACACTCAAGAAGCTGTGTATATCAAGTTCTTGACACTCAAGAACCCACTCTGGCTCATGTCCAGCTTTCCGTTAAAGACTTCAACTCAGGGGCAGTTCCCTTCCTCCTCCTCCTTCCAGGATGGATCTTCCAAATGGCCTAGCCAGGACAGCAGGGAAATTTCTAGAACCAACATTTGCATAAATTGGCGGAAAACAGGAACCCCATTGATTCCTGCCCTTCCTACTCCCATCCCTGTGTATGCCAGGCTGAGGAACCCCATCCTAGTAGGAAAAGGCAGTTCGGCCGCTCAGAGCTCTCCCCATGCCATTCGACTTGGCAATGCCATTTGTTGCTTTAGAGCCTGAGAATCTCCTCTGGATAGAAGAGGTTGGCTTCCAGATTTCAAGTTCGTTTCTTTTTTCCTTCAAGCTAGACAGTTAGAAATCGATAGAAAGATTGTAAAATGGAGAGCAACTACTCCTTCCAGGAGTCATATTTCTTATTTCCATTTGGACTTGGGATGCAAATCCTCCAGGAAGTTTAGTTACCAACGAGCCAGGCCAACTGACCCTCCCAAAGCAGACTCTCCAATTCCCACTCATCTACATGCAGATTCCTTCTTTTCCGGTTCTTTCATTTGAGTTCCGGATCTAATGTTAGCCCCTACCTTTTCCTATTAAGAGAGGGCAAGATGGTGCCCAGTGTGTGCTGAGTAGTGATGTGTTGGACAGTGCCCACATCCCACGGGGGTCAACCAGCAGGAGACAAAGCCCTCCCTCCTCTTCAAAGCCCTCCTGTGGTTGGGGCCTCCGTGGCTAAAAACTGGAAGTGAGGAGGAAGAGAGAACTGGGGAGAAGGGGGCGGGGGCCTGAACTGGTACAGTTCTGAAGTATGTAGAGTCGGAGACGACTGAAGTGACTTGGCACACATGCGTGTAGAGAAGTGTGCACTGGGGCAGTCATTCTAAAGAACATTCAAACGTTGCTTATCCAAATGTGTAAAGATAGACACTCTGTCCTAGCATACTCCATCCCTGGCTTATACCCTGAAAAATTCATGTGTTGGTGAGGGGTCATGCATAAGACTATTCACAGCGATGTTTGTAAGAGGGAGTGGGGGCAATCTCTGTCCGCCACTAGGGTACTTGCTATGCAAAAGGTGATGGAATACTTTGCATCGATTAGAAGCAGTAATGACAACGTGAGAGATGATCGAACAGTGCTGAGTGAAGAGAATAGGACAAAATGAGGGCACTACCATGTTGCCATATTATGTAAGTGACAAGGCACCGTATTTATTTTACAAGGATTTTCCTCAGATTCAAATCCACAATGAAACCATACTGACTGTTGGGGTGCTGGTAGGACAGCAGTTAATGGGAAATGTTGATGCAAGGGGGAAATAACGGTGCACATGATTTGCATTGTGCTCTTGATAATGTGTTGGTGGGAGGGTAATTAATTCCACCCACCACACCTAAGGTAGGAAAAGAAAAGAAAATGTCAAAAAGTTTCGTTGGAGTTCATTTTAATGGTTTACTAAATATTTTCTGAGCATAAGATATGTGAGGAGCAGAGATAGAGTAGCACAAAGAGTTCCACACTGAGACTCAGGTGCCATCTTTCCTTACCTATATCCCTGCGCCCGCAGGTCCTGCAAGCTTCAGTCCCTGACACACAAGCACTAGAAAATGTTTGCTACGCCCCTTAATTCCAACATCCTGAGGCCCTGTGGCAAGTAGCTGGTAAAGCTTGGGGAATGGATTAAGAGCTCTCAGAACGAATCTCCTAATGCAGGAATCTGCAGGGCTAATGAGCACCTTGACGATAGTATAATCAGAGTCATTGTCAAGGTTCCAAAACACCTGCCTTTGGTTCAGCTATTTTTCTTCTAGACTTCAAAGTCACGGTGGTTAACGTGCTGGCACCGCTGCAGCTCAAGGCGGACTTTATTTCTTCTGGTCCTGGAGCCAGTGAGTGAAATAACTTTCATGTCAGAACAGTGGAGCTGCATTAATTCACAATAGGAGAGACAAGCTCTATTAGGCAGGTTCTGTATTCTAAGTCTTTTAAACAAATGCTGTTTTATTTCTTTCAAGTGTTGTGCATTGTTAGAAACCAGGGTGTAAGTGGCATATCACTTTGATTTGTATGACTGTGACATGTTATTCAATAAATATTTAATGGCGCCAGTAATTTAGAAGCACCTTCTATATGTTTCTAGAACTTCCTCACCACAGTGATTTCTTATTTGCCCTTTTTGCCTCCAACAAAATTAAATGTACGTGACAAAAATTCACAGTAATCACTGTGGTCCCTATTATACTAGTCTACGCACATTTCTGAAGAAACTTATGATTCAAATACTAAAGCACAATTCCAAATAGAATACTTATTTTGTCAAACTCAGTACAGAATTTTCAAGACTGGCCTCCAGTGGGCTTATATGAAAGATGCGGCAGCTTTTCAGAGGAAAGTTATTTGGGGTTTTTAACTCAAAAAGGACCAGATGTTTTATGCCTGTGATCCTGTGATTTCCAAATTGGAGGGGTCCAAAGAGATGATGTTTTATTCTGATGTACTGTTTGGTTTCCTCAATAAAGCAGTGGCTTGAGCAGAAAATAACCACCAGATTTCAGACTTTTATTGTCATTGGTTAGCTGCAATATTGCTGTCATTGTCCTAAAAAAAACAAGCATCCTGACATTCCATAGGAGCCGTATAAATCATGGTTTCATTGGAGGGAAAAGGTTATTGATTTGCTCTTTTTTTCTCTCTCTCTCTCTTCTCTCTCTGGTGCAGACTTTAGTGGGAAATTGAAGCTTCCTTCACGCAGTGTATTATAGCCAATCAAAAGGGTGACCTGTACTTACCTGATTTATAATGAAAGGTGACTGGGTGAGTGATTCCACACTGCTCATCCTTCATTGACTGTAATCAAGAGATAAGAGCTAGAGCAAATACATGTGCTAGCCAAACGCCATCAGAATCATTTACTGTATTTCCTAAGGTGGGGTATTTGAGCAGTTGAGATGGAAGAACTAACATAGGTGAATGGCAGTACACTCATGTTTATTTTACTTTTAAAACCAGCTAATCATTTGCCTATGGCTATTCATTTGGCTTTTCAAGAGCAAATCACCTAAGTGCAATTTGATTTAAAGTGATATTTTTCTACAAAAGTGTCAGAAAAAAGACAAAACAAAGGGAGAGTTATCCATGCAGAAAGGGGGGTGGATTTTTAAAATGAAATATTTTACAGGATATAAAAAGCTGCATAGTGAAGGAATAAATGGATATTTTTAGTAAAATGCAAAGATGCCATGAAATGTCTTGACAAGGTAAACAAGGCTTCATTAGATTTTTTTCCTGTCGAGTTATGGATTTTTCTAAGACATGATATACATTAGTTGGTAAAGGGAAACCCAGCAAAGCATTGTGTATCATAGTGCTGAGACAGAATATTTCTAACTAGGGACAACTGTAATATGATGCTAAATATATCTATGGAGGGAAAGAGTGAAATTAAAAAGAAAAATTAAAATCCAATGAATATAAACTTTTAAGTGCAAACAGTATTACTATGTGCTTAGTCGCTTAGTCATGTCTGACTCTTTGCGACCCTGTGCACTGCAGCCTGCCAGGCTCCTCTGTCCTTGGGGATTCTCCAGGCAAGAATGTTGGAGTGAGTTGCCATGCCCTCCTCCAGGGGATCTTCCCAACCCAGGGATCAAACCCAAGTCTCCTGCATTGCAGGCAGATTCTTTACCAACTGATCCACCAGGGAAGTCTGTCAATTCTACATGGCATTTGCTTAGTGCAGAAGACTAATTAATATATAGTTAATTAATTGGCATATATTAATTAATATAGTTGTATAATATACTTACTATTCAAATTAATATGTTTATATATCTCATATTATTTGTATATTAATTCAGGTGAGTTCAGTTGCTCAGTCGTGTCTGACTCTGTGACCCCATGAGCTGCAGCACCAGGCCTCCCTGTCCAACACCAACTCCCAGAGCCCACCCAAACATATTTATATAAACGTACTTATTTATATATATAAACATAATGTCTGTTGATCCATTTTCAAATCCAGAGAAATATATCATATTAATTAATATAAATATACAACTATATAATATAAGTGATATACAAATGTATATATATTATATATATATATAAATATAATGTCTGTTGACCCATTTTCAGATCCAGAGGAAAAGTCATGATTTTACTAGTCCACATTTGTTTCTTTTCTATTTAGCTCACAGATACAATGAATATATTTAGTTAATTGTATATCCTACAGATGAACATGATACCTCTTGCATCTAAATTGATTAAAGTGGAAAATAAGCAGTTGGTGATATGAGCTATTTACCCCACCCCATCCTATATGAAATGAAAGGATTTCTGTATTTTGGAAGACAGAATGATCTCAACCTAGAAAGTACCTGCTGCAGAGTTCAGTGGAGAGACCCATGTTTTCTTACAGAACCAAATCCCTTTCTCAGCTGATCCATTTTCCTCTAGAATAAAATGAGATCGCTTTTTGTGTGTGTGGCAGATATACCACTCACCATGTCAGCAGCAGGCCCAAAGACTTTTAATATAACTCTTTAATTACATTTGGCCCTCAGTATCCTCATCTTCAGATTCAACAAATCTCAAATCAAAAATATTTGGGGAAAAAAATCCAGAAAATCCCAAAATGCAAAACTTGAATTTGCCACATACCAGCAACTATTTACATAGCATTTATGTTGTATTAGGTATTATGAGCAATCTAGAGTTGATTTAAAGTATGTGGGGGAAAAAGCGTATTGGAGGATATGTATGTATGCTCAGTCATGTGTGACCCTTTTGTGACGCCATAGACTGTAGCCCAGTAGGCTCCTCTGTCCAAGAAATTTACCAGGCAAGAATACTGGAGTGGGTTGCCATTTCCTCCTCCAGGGAATCTTTCTGGCCCAGGGATCCACCCCATAACTCCTGCATTGGCAGATGAATTCTTTACCACCAAGCCGCCTGGGAAGCTGCGGACATGTGTAGTTATATGCAAATGCGGTACCATCTTTTGTAAAGACTTGAGCATCTATGGATGATACTCTCAGGGGGTCCTGGAACCAATCCTCTAAGGATATTAAAATAAACTGGCTTTCTGGCACAGTGGATGGCATGTGAAAGTTACTTCTGAGCTTCAGAATAGATTTTATTAGTTAAATTTTTAAAATCAGAGTAACTTTATCCATAGTCCTAAAAAGCAGACACCACTAAGATCATAACAACAATAAAAAAATAGTTCCATATCCTGCTCTTGCACCCTCCATTCTTTCTTCTCAAGAGCAATTTCTTTCAACTGTTAGAGTTATTTCCTCTATTTGCCTAGTTTTTTCTAAATTATATAGATATATAATTTTTCCCTTGCTGTGTCTAGGTTGCATATTATCTGTTGACTGGCATGGAAATTGAGAATTAGTATTCTTAGACTCCCCACCCACCCCAAAATTCTCTTTCTGCACTCTCAATAAAGTTAACTCATAATGTTTGGTTAAATCTGTAATCAGAATTTACATTATTCTGATTCCTGCTGAGTCAAATAGTGTTTGGAGTATGATTTCTTTCCTGGAGTTAATAGGTGTATTATATTTTCATTTACCTGGATTTGTATATGTTTCGTGAAGTCTTTCCACACCTACAGCCTTTAAATGTAGTTTTCTGCATGATGAAATTTATTAGATGATATCATTTCCAGTACTCTTTACTGAAAACATTTCTCCTGCAGTCCTTGGTCATCCTGTTTCTTGGGTCTTCTGCATACTTATTATCCTGGGACTTCACTGCTCTCCTGAGTTAATTCCAGTTCTCAGGATCCATAGACATTTTGACCATCACCTTTTTTTTTGGTCCTTATACCGTGCCCTAGATTGTTAGTATGGCTGGGTATAATATTCTAGGTCAAAAATTTGCCACAGAATGTTTGACGATATTGCTCCATTGTCATCTAGCTTGCAGTATTGTTGATAAATCTGATGCCTTTCAGAATCCCTTTGTTCTGTATACAACCTGTATTTTCTCTCTGTGAGTTCTTTCTTTATCCTTGATATCATGATTGTAATATACTTTCACATGTCCCTTTTGTTTCTCTTTTTCTTACTTTCCTGGGGCTTACTGAGCCATTTCAATTTGAAGGCATATGTCCTTCATTCCTTGGAGAAGGCAATGGCACCCCACTCCAGTGCTCTTGCCTGGAAAATCCCATGGACGGAGAAGCCTGGTAGGCTGCAGTCCATGGGGTCGAGAAGAGTCAGACACGACTGAACAACTTCACTTTCACTTTTCACTTTCATGCATTGGAGAAGGAAATGGCAACCCACTCCAGTGTTCTTGCCTGGAGAATCCCAGGGACGGGGGAGCCTGGTGGGCTGCCGTCTATGGGGTCGCACAGAATCGGACACAACTGAAGTGACTTAGCAGCAGCAGCAGCAGTCCTTCATTCCTAGGGAATTCCCTCATAATTCTTCTTTTCCATGATTGCCTCCCGCCAGTTTTTCTGTTCTCAGTTTCTGGAATGTCTGTCTATTGAGTGTTGAATTACCTGGATTAATTCTCTAGTATTTTGATCTCCTCTTTCTTACTGCCCATGTGTTTATCTTTTTGCTCTACTGTCTAGTAGGTTTGACTTTTCATGTTTTCATTCTGTTGACTTTTCATGTCTTTTCTTAATATTTTTTAAAAAATTGCTCAGATCTATGTGTGGGTTCTTTGCCCTTTTTTTTTTTTTTTTTGCCACCAATTCATGCTACATGGCTGTATCATGTTCTTTTACAGCTCTGAAGATTGGTGGGGGGTGGGCTTGGAGAGCTGGTGAGCAGTGTTTTTTGTTTGTTTGTTTTTTCCTGCATTGCCTATTCTTCTGAGCTTTTTCTTTTTTTCTGTTGTTTTGACTTTTCACGTTAAACATTTTCCTTAGGTATCTGGAGATCTTCAGCTATCTGTTCATATTTAAGAGTGAAACACAGAAATCTGGCAGAAAATTCTGTGGATAAGAATTTGTTCATTCTATATTTATATTACTCCTCTGAGGTACTAGGGCTTCCCTGAAAGCTCAGTTGGTAAAGAATCCACCTGCAATGCAGGAGACCCCAGTTCAATTCCTGGGTCAGGAAGATCCGCTGGAGAAGGGATAGGCTACCCACTCCAGTATTCTTGGGCTTCCCTTGTGGCTCACCTGGTAAAGAATCTGCCTGCAATGTGGGAGACCTGGGTTTGATCCCTGGGTTGGGAAGACCCCCTGGAGAAGGGAAAGCTACCCATGCCAATATCCTGGCCTGATGAATTCCATGGACTGTATAATCTGTGGGGTCACAAAGAACTGGACATGACTGAGCGACTTTCACTCACTGGGGTGCTTGTTGACTAAGTTAGGTGGAGAGTGGGGGAGGCTCAGAGTAGCATGTTCTGGCAATAGGCAGTCTCTTTCATCAAGACTTCCCCCTAATGTCAGAATCAGTTTCTTTTTCTTTAAGAGTCTTCATTTCCTGCAGAGATGCTGTGGTAGCTCCAACAGAGCATGAAAATGTGGCATGTGTGGGGAAGAATATGCTTTTGGTTCTCTGCCAGTGAAAGACTGCTTTCCCAGATCCCCTATCCAAAACCGAGCAATTAGATTAAGCAGCAATTGTGTGAACGCTGCCTGAAACAGATGTGCTTTGTTTCCTGGTCTCCATCCCTGGTCCCCTGACATCAGTGCAGTGTGGACCATACAGCACACATTGCCAGTGCTCCAGCTCAAGCTTCCACTGAGGGTCTCTGACTTTTTACCTCTGGTTCTCTCCAAAGACCTCTGAGCCCCACACAGACTCAGCTGTAATACACAAGGAAGTTAACTCCTAGGGGCCAGCTCTCAACTAATTACTAGTAGGATGTGGTGAAAAAATGCCTTAGCCTCACTTTTTACAGAAGGACCATTCTGTGACACATTCTACATTTTTCCCTAGGGGTTCCCAGTGGGACTGAGCTCCTGTTTCTGCTAGAAATAACCAGTTCAGTAATGAACTCTTTATTTTTCCTTCTTCCTTCTCTCACTCTGCCTGCTCCTTCACACCTATGTTCTGGGCTCATCTCCCAAATAAACTACTTTCACTCAAGTCCTGGTCTCAGGTTCTTTTCAAAGGAAACCAAACCGTGACATTGCCTCTAAATGTAGGATTTTGTGAAGCTTCAAGCACTTCAGGGAAATAACATATAAAATGACCAATTTTTTTTTTTAAAAAGTATATATTAAATCCTAGCTATGAATCTACAGTTCAGATCAGTTCAGTTGCTCAGTCGTGTCCAACTCTTTGCAACCCCATGAATCGCAGCATGCCAGGCCTCCCTGTCCATCACCAACTCCCGGAGTTCACTCAGACTCAAGTCCATCGAGTCAGGGATGCCATCCAGCCATCTCATCCTCTGTCATCCCCTTCTCCTCCTGCCCCCAATCCCTCCCAGCATCAGAGTCTTTTCCAATGAGTCAACTCTTCGCATGAGGTGGCTAAAGTACTGGAGTTTCAGCTTTAGCATCATTCCTTCCAAAGAAATCCCAGGCCTGATGTCCTTCAGAATGGACGGGTTGGATCTCCTTGCAGTCCAAGGGACTCTCAAGAGTCTTCTCCAACACCACAGTTCAAAAGCATCAATTCTTCGGCACTCAGCTTTCTTCACAGTCCAACTCTCACATCCATACATGACCACTGGAAAAACCATAGCCTTGACTAGATGGACCTTTTTTGGCAAAGTAATGTCTCTGCTTTTGAATATGCTATCTAGGTTGGTCATAACTTTTCTTCCAAGGAGTAAGTGTCTTTTAATTTCATGGCTGCAGTCATCATCTGCAGTGATTTTGGAGCTCAAAAAAATAAAGTCTGACATTGTTTCCACTCTTTCCTCATCTATTTGCCATGAAGTGATGGGACCGGATGCCATGATCTTCGTTTTCTGAATGTTGAGTTTTAAGCCAACTTTTTCATTCTCTACTTTCACTTTCATCAAGAGTCTTTTTAGTTCCTCTTCACTTTCTGCCATAAGGGTGGTGTCATCTGCATATCTAAGGTTATTGATATTTCTCCTGACAATCTTGATTCCAGCTTGTGCTTCTTCCAGCCCAGCATTTCTCATGATGTACTCTGCATATAAGTTAAATAAGCAGGGTGACAATATACACCCTTGACAAACTCCTTTTCCTATTTGGAACCAGTCTGTTGTTCCATGTCCAGTTCTAATCTGAAGCCACAAGACTCGTGTTCTTAAAGTGTGGTCCTTGGACCACCTACATCAGCATCATCAGGGTTCCCTTATTAAAAGTACAAAGAGGTATGGGATCTGAGAGTTTGCATTTTTAATAAGCAGAGAAGATATAACTCTCGGATCACATACCTCTTTGTACTTTTAATAAGGGAACCCTGATGATTCTGATGTAGGTGGTCTAAGGACCACACTTTAAGAACACGAGTCTTGTGGCTTCAGATTAAACAGACTTCATTTTACTGAGGAAGAAACAAAAGGCTCTGAGATCATGTAGATAGTGGATACAGAGCTGGAATTCAAACCCAGATGTTACTGACTTGAAGCCACACTCTACAGCTACCATCTGCATGACCTTAAGCATTTTGTTCTTCATCAAGAAAATGAAAATGGTGGCACCTACTCATTGGGTTGTTATTAGAATTATATAAAATGACCCACATCAAGTGTTTGGTACCAGTGGAGGCACCACGGCAAGAGCTCAAGAAGTGATAGCAATGTGTGCATGTAGGTATAGATATGTTTGTAGTATAGAAATGCACTGAGAAACTGAGGAAATGCATAATTTCTGTAGCCATGACTAGTCTGCAATCTTCTAGCGAAGGATTCCACAAAAATTCTCTTGTGTTGGTTCTACAGTAAACAAATACTGACTGAAGGGATTTGATTATGTGATGTAACTGAAAGACTTCCCTCTCAGGGTTCTTTGGCAGAGCCCAAGACAAGGACTAGGAGCGAAGAGACAGTCCTTGTGAATATGTTGTGGGTCCACTGTAATGCTTTGACTATAAAGAGTGACTTTTTTATAAGATGGATTTTTAAAAGATGATTGTTTGAAAGTTGTAGTAAGGTACACAGCAAGGGGTCCAGATTTCTCTCATTCTCCGTCCCTGCTGCACATACCCTGGGATCTCCAATAAATTGCTGTTGACTCATGTCAAAGTCACCTAAGTGAACGTTCTGATTCCCCTTTGTGTCCTCCAGTTCATACTCAACCAGGAGACCAGGAAGAGTCTAAAAACACAGGTCTCTCCAACCATTTCCTACCCTCTGGCTGCTGTGTTTTTTCATCTCACTTGGTAGTACAATTCAAGTCCTTGTGGCCGCCATGGCCCTGCCTGATGGGGCCCTGGCTCATCTCACATTCTGCTGCTCTCTCCCACTCTAGGCACTCCAGCAACACCAGCCTTGCGCTGTGCCAAGCGCGGTTCCCTCCCGATGTGTTTGTGCATGCAGTCTCCTCTCCTGGAATGTTCTTCCCTCAGAGAGGGATTGATTTCTCACCACATTCCAGTCTCCACTCTTTGGAGAGGCCAGTCCTGACCTCCTGGCCTAAATTAACAAAACCATGCCCAGCCCATGCCTCTGTCCTGTTACACAGACTTATGATATACATTCTACATTCATCATGGCATCTCTAGTTATCCATGGCTGCAAGTACCTTGTCTCACACTGCTGCATTCTCCTGGGCCTACAACAAGACTGCTATGGTAGGCTTTCCAAAAATGTGGACTGGATGTCGGATGGAGTATTTGTTGATGGGGGACTTGCCCAAGTGTCGAATGTCTTACTCATTTGACAAGTATTTATACACAGAACATAGTGCCAACCTGAAAGATAAGTGAGACCCAGTCCCTCCTTCCAAACAGTCAAGGTCTAACAGTTCTGTCCAATAGAAACAATATGAGTCACATGTGGAAGCTTAAATTTTCTAGTAACCATATTAAAAAGTAAAACCATACAGTTAATTTTAATTTATTAAAATTTATTCAGCCTAATATCCAAAAATATGATTTTAACTTGTAACAGGTTTACAAAACAAGATCTTTTGCATTCTTTTTTGGCACTGAGTCTTCAAATCTGAGATGCAAGTTTTCATTGGAAATGCTTGCTTGGTATTTAGATTTCATGAAGTTTACAGTTGAAATAGGCTCACACCCAAGGTGTTCCAAACATACTTGTTTTCTAATAATCAAGCATCAGTTTTATTTAAATGAATTTAAAAACTCCTCTTTCAGTTCCCCAGTCACACTAGCAATCTTTCGAGGACTTGATGGCTACATGTGGCTAGAGGCTGCCATTTTGGACAGCATACGTCTATTGGGATAGGTAAGGTATATAGACACAAAGGAGCACACTCATGAAGAGTTCAGGTAAGGAAGAGATCCAGTGTCTAAACACTGACTTTGCATGCATCCTTTTCATGACGAGAATTTGTATGTTTCTTTAAGACTCAACTTTTCTGTCCACTTTTCCAGGAAGCCTTCCCTGGTATGCACAGATTAGATTAGATCCCCTCAACTGAACACTCTGAGAGCACCCTGTGTGTCTTCCACCTGCAGTCTGTTGTACTAGGTTCTAATTCCTATCTATGTATTTATTTTTGCATCTCCCACTAATTTATAAATTCCATGTAGTCAGGAAGCTCTCATTGTTGATTCTCCAGTGTCTGGTCCTCAGTGCATGTTTGTGGAATGAATAAATTAATTATGAATGAATTAGCTGAATGGCCAAACCGTGGTGGCAGAGGACCACTCTGTTAGAGCAGCCAGTGTGTGAATAGGGAACTGGGATGGTTCCTAGGTGACAAGGCAGTGACTGAAGAGCTTGGTTCGTGCCGGATGCTGAGTCATCTGTGTTGAATGTTCCAGGGAATCGAAGCAGATGAGAGCTAAGAAAAGCTATCAAGGTTAGTAACCAAGAGACTGTTTCAATAGGAGTCAACAGAGACTGTCAGAAAAACCTAGGTTTTTTTTTTTCAGCAGGTTTTGTTGTTGTTGTTGTTTCAGAATTTCCCTGGCATCCCTGAGTTAAGAGTAATAGATATTGTAAGTGTTGTGAGTAGACAGCGTTCTAGGGCCATAACCCAATCTTAAGTGTTGGGTCAGCTGTGGTCCTTCTAGTTACTGCAGTCCCTATTAATGACAGCAGTTAAATCTGTATGCTAAGTGAGACTGTGACTGATTCGTAGCTGGCTTGGGGTGTTGTGTGATTTATGGGCATCTGATCTAAGGATACTTAAAGGATAGAAGTATTGGAGCTAGGAAGAGAGGTGTGATTAATCAAAGAAGACAATTTGCTAAAAGGCTCACTAAAACAGTGCAGTAAAAACTGAAAAAAAAAGACTCTAGTTCCATCCACTAGGCAAGGTGGGGGTGGGGAGGCGGGGAGAGTAGAGCGATAAGAATGTGTTTAAGATAAAATGTAAAACGTAAAAGGATGTTTTCCAGCAAATAGAGATTGTGGTTGGGGAATTTTCAAGGGCATATATTTATCTTTTAAGTTTGCTTACACTCTGAGCTCATATTTATCTTTTAAGTTTGCTTTTACTCTGACCAGTACCAACAGCAGATGTCAAGTTCTTGACTCCATGATTGAATCCCAAGGGGTCCTGCATGTTTGGAGGGTAACTGCACAAGAAAAAACCTAACAATTCCTTTTATTTATTTATTAAGAGCCCAGTACGAGCCTAAGCCTTTCTATTCCCCTGAATATTCCTTCACTTTTGTCACATTATAAGGCCCAAATTACTGGAAACCAGGAGACAAGTCAAAATTTCCTAGTATCAATCTAAATGGAAAAATGACCATCAATAATATAAGTGTCTGTCTTGGATAATTGTTGATTTGTACCATCGGAATTAAGTGAGACTTGTGTTCCTCCTACCCAGGGGACTATCTTATTTACTGTTGCCTACCTCACTCTGTCCTTTATCGAGCCCATCTTTGCATGAAGCATGGAACATTTCATGCGAAGATGGGCTCGATAAAGGACAGAAATGGTATGGACCTAACAGAAACAGAAGATATTAAGAAGAGGTGGCAAGAATACACAGAAGAACTGTACAAAAAAGATCTTCATGACCCAGATAATCACAATGGTGTGATCACTGACCTAGAGCCAGACATCCTGGAATGTGAAGTCCAGTGGGCCTTAGAAAGCATCACTATGCACAAAGCTAGTGGAGGTGATGGAATTCCAGTTGAGCTATTTCAAATCCTGAAAGATGATGCTGTGAAAGTGCTGCACTCAATATGCCAGCAAATTTGGAAAACTCAGCAGTGGCCACGGGACTGGAAAAGGTCAGTTTTCATTCCAATCCCAAAGAAAGGCAATGCCAAAGAACGCTCAAACTACCGCACAATTGTACTCATCTCACATGCTAGTAAAGTAATGCTCAAAATTCTCCAAGCCAGGCTTCAGCAATACATGAACCGTGAACTTCCTGATGTTCAAGCTGGTTTTAGAAAAGGCAGAGGAACCAGAGATCAAATTGCCAACATCCGCTGGATCATGGAAAAAGCAAGAGAGTTCCAGAAAAACATCTACTTCTGCTTTATTGACTATGCCAAAGCCTTTGACTGTGTGGATCACAATAAACTATGGAAAATTCTGAAAGAGGTGGGAGTACCAGACCACCTGATCTGCCTCTTGAGAAATCTGTATGCAGGTCAGGAAGCAACAGTTAGAACTGGACATGGAACAACAGACTGGTTCCAAATAGGAAAAGGAGTACGTCAAGGCTGTATATTGTCACACTGGTTATTTAACTTATAGCGAGAGTACATCATGAGAAACTCTGGACTGGAAGAAACACAAGCTGGACTCAAGATTGCTGGGAGAAATATCAATAACCTCAGATATGCAGATGACACCACCCTTATGGCAGAAAGTGAAGAGGAACTCAAAAGTCTCTTGATGAAAGTGAAAGAGGAGAGTGAAAAAGTTGGCTTAAAGCTCAACATTCAGAAAACTAAGATCATGGCATCCAGTCCCATCACTTCATGGCAAATAGATGGGGAAACAGTGGAAACAATGTCAGACTTAATTTTTTTGGGCTCCAAAATCACTGCAGATAGTGATTGCAGCCAAGAAATTAAAAGACGCTTACTCCTTGGAAGGAAAGTTATGACCAACCTAGATAGCATATTCAAAAGCAGAGACATTACTTTGCCAACAAAGGTTCATCTAGTCAAGGCTATGGTTTTTCCAGTGGTCATGTATGGATGTGAGAGTTGGACTGTGAAGAAGGCTGAGCGCCGAAGAATTGATGGTTTTGAACTGTGGTGTTGGAGAAGACTCTTGAGAGTCCCTTGGACTGCAAGGAGATCCAACCAGTCCATTCTGATGGAGATCAGCCCTGGGATTTCTTTGGAGAGAATGATGCTAAAGCTGAAACTCCAGTACTTTGGCCACCTCATGCGAAGAGTTGACTCATTGCAAAAGACTCTGATGCTGGGAGGGATTGAGGGCAGGAGGAGAAAGGGACGCCAGAGGATGAGATGGCTGGATGGCATCCCTGACTCGATGGACTTGAGTCTGAGTGAACTCCGGGAGTTGGTGATGGACAGGGAGGCCTGACTTGCTGCAATTCATGGGGTCGCAAAGAGTCGGACACAACTGAGCGACTGGACTGAACCTCACTCTTACAGGCCCCTAGACGTATTTTTTCAGTTGCTACAGACTGTCAAAACAACTGGTCAAGTTCAGTCCTTTTCAAGAAGAAAATCTGTCTGACTTGTTCTGGGTGCATGCTCCAAGAATCGTAGATAGCAAAACACACACACACTCACACACACACACACACAAACACACACCACTTACCTTCCTTCTGCACCTTACTTGCAGTTGTGGCAGAGTGGGGAGACTTGCAGACTGCAGAAGGAATATGTTTCTTAGAAAACTAGAACAGAAGGGAAGGGGATAAGGAGTGCTTTGAAGTAATTGGTATTGACCCAGTTTAGACCCAGCTAAGCAAGACAGTGGTTCTGCTCCCTTCTCCCCATAGACTCTCAAACTCAGCTTCCCCTTCCCACTCCAACATACACACACACACACACACACACGAACACAGATGCACACTTGTATTTTTCACCCTATCACCACCTTCTTGTGCTGGCAAAATGGAGCCTGAGTTGGTGAAACACACACAGAATTAGGACCCATGGATGGAAGATAAGGGTGGTCAAGTGAGGGTGACGTGGGTGACTCTCAAAAAGTCAAGTGCTGTCCTTACTTTTCCTTTGAATGATTAGAAATGATTGATTTGCTGAGAGGGTGTCAACACCAGTCATATTTGCAGAATGGAAACTGAAGGACGAGACCTGATAAATTAGCTGAGGATCTTTTAAGCACCATTGTCCTTGTGTCCTTATTGGTGTGACAGAGGCCAAAGATATTGACGCACCTTGGAAAAGGGTGCTCTAATAACCAGAGTGCTGAATGACCTAAGAAAATGCTAAAGATAAGAAGAAATAGCAAGATCAAAACAGTTGTGTCTTATGTTGCACCTGCCATGTGCAAGAGATGTGACCTAAAATTTTGCAGGTAAGCATTGTAACAGAGTCATGTTTTCCCATGGCATTTGTTGTTTTCAGTCCCTCAGTCATGTCTGACTCTCTGTGACCCCGTGGATTGCAGCAAGCCAGCTTCCCTGCCTTCACCGTCTCATATGATGTGATTATTTGTAGGTTGATTACTCACTCACCATGTTCACTCCCTATCAATCTGTAACTCTCACTCGATTAAAACCATCGTTCCTTTCCATATCTAGAGATAGAAGTGGGTACTGTGAATTGCGGAAGAGAAATAGCAAAAAAAAAAAAAAAAAAAAATTTCTGAGTACAGCTCTTTTTCTCCTGTGAAGTTATTAATTATCTGTGTGCTCATTTCAGATTATAAGTTATTATTACTGGTAATGCCTGTTCCTTTCTCCAGTTACTGCATGCCTACATGCAGAAAGTGACAGAAAAGAAATTGCTCCGTACCAACGGGAGGAAAGTAACAGCATCTGGGAGCCAGGTTGATTCTAACCCTCTATTGAGAAGTAGTCAATATGTCCACTTGAATTTAGAATTTCAGTCAGAATTTGTAAAAAAAACAAAAAAAAAACAACACAAAACTGTGGACCAGAAATAGATTTCTTTCTGTATTAAAACTGAAAACAAACCACCCAATGCAGTTATCATTAGTGTCTAAGATTCAATTTGAAAATCAAAGACTGCATGCATGTTACTACTTTATAAATAAGTAGATAGCAAAGCATGAAATTCCAGGCAGAGCTCAGCTGGCCTCGCTACCTGGTGGGGCCTTTGATGATCACAATGATTGTGTCCCCGGAAACGCAAAGCCAGGGTGAAGGTGGAAAATTAACTGCCCAAAGCCTGGAGAGTTCTTGGTGCAGAGCTGCTGATGGCAACGCTCCACGCATGTCCTGCCTTCAAAATGCTGCGGCGCTGGTAATGCTCTTACGGGAGGAAACACGTCTTTGTTTGCTTTTGCCTTCCCCACTCCTCTGTCGTCAAATGATCGTCTGCAGTCATTCAGATGAAGAGCAGACTTGTACTAAAGCAGTTGTGTTCATTTTCTCTGGCTGCCGCAGAAAACCACCACTGACTGAGGGCCTTGCATAACAGAAATTTATTTTTTCACAATTATGGAAGCTAGAAGTCCTTTGAGTTCCAGATGTTGGCAGGTTTGGGTCCTTCTGAGTCCTCCCTCCTTAGCTTGTAGATGGCTGCCTTGCTGCTGTGCCCACCCTCTGTCTGTGCTGTCTAAACCTCCTTTTCTTCTAAGGGTGCCAGTCAGATCAGGGCCCACTCTAATAACCCCATTTTTTTTTTACTTACACTTTCTTAAAAGCCCTTTCTCTAAATGCTGACACATTCGGCGGTGCTGGGTGGTAGCAGTTCAGCCTGCGAATCTGGGAAAGACACAATGAAGCCCGTGAAGAGCAGCCACCTTTCCAGCTCAGTGCCCCGCACGTAGTAAATGTTCGGTAAATGATCGCTGAATGACCGAATGAAGAGGTACTCTCCAGAAGCTGTATGCTGAGAGGAAAGAACAGGTTTTAAAGCAAAAGTGTGGGGATGCTGTGACTGCAACTGGTCCATGCAGAGAACACAGCATTCTACTTTTTAAAAATAGTTATATCACTATTCAGACCATGGGGTTGTAAAGAATCGGACATGGCTGAGCAACTGAACAGCAACAATTAAACTTAAATTCTAGACCAACTCTAAAGACACAGGAGTAAAGGGCTTGGATAGGCTCTCTTTAAGGGACACAAACGAAACCACAAACTGCAATCTGCAAGCTGGCTTCTACCATATATTATGATTCAAAGCCAATGGAGCAGTTAACAGCTGTTCCGAGCTTATAAAATCATTAGGTTGGAAGCACTGGTAGATTTTGTTTCCTCTAGGTTTCACTGTAAATTTTTAATGCACTCACACAAACAGGAACTATGCTGTGCCAGATTCAAAGCTTTTATAAATTTTACCTTGCCCTCATACTCACAAAGTTTAAAAAAAGCACCATGAGAAGTAAACTGAAAAGATGCATTATGGTATCCCATTATTCACTGACCATTCCACGTTGGCGCTGGAAAAGTATGTACCGTTGAGGTGTGTTTTAACATAAGCTGAGGCTTTTGAATAATTGTGTTCATATCAGCAACTGCTGTTATTAGTTTAGTAAGATGACTACTTTATAGCTTAAAAAATACACTGGAAATATATTTTGGAGTTTTTAAAATGTGTGTCTGTTCAGATTTCTCTTGACACGGTAGAGCCATGGCAGGGACAGGACGTCACTGCCCCACTCCGCTTCATGAAGTGGCAGCGGGTGAGTGTGTGGCTGACACGCACGGCTGGCTGTGCTTATGTGTGGTGTCAGTGGCCACACGGAGCCAGACCCGATCGAAGCCTGCAGAGAGCCACGGGGTGTATAAATCTCCCGAGTCTCGGCTCTGTCAGCCGGACAGCAGCTCAATTCTGTGCCGCAGTTCTCGTGATGAGATTTTTTTCCAATGGTAGCGACTCAGTGTTAACCCTCCGTGGGCCACTGTGGTCTCAGCTACACAACTGAAACATTCTGTTCAGGATGCTTGGTTTGCAGAGGGATCTTTCAGTCTTCCCAACTCACTTCCTTGGGAAAGCAGAAATCAGGTGTGAAAATGAGTGGTTAGTGACTCTAATTCTTCTTTGTGTCCCCATGGTTCCAAGATTACTTCTTTGGTAAAGAAATGTCAACAGATGCTCAAATTCTTTTTATTATTAGTTCAGGTGTACAGCACAGGATTCAGATACACACACACACACACACACACACACACACACACACACACAATCTTTTTCAGTCTTTTCCCTTATAGATTATTACAAAAAATTGAATAGAGTTCCCTGGGTCCTTGTTGGTTATCTGTTTTATATATAGTAGTTAGTATATGTTAATCCCAAGCTCCTAATTTATCTCTCCCCTCTGCTTCTCCCACTATTCCCTTTGGTAACCATAAGTTTGCTTTCTTTGTCTGTGGGTCTACTTCCGTTTTGTAAGTAAGCTCATTTGTATCTTTTTTAGATACCATATGTAAGTGATATCATATGATACGTCTTCCTCTTTATGACTTGCTTCCCTTACTGTGATAATCTCTGGGTCCATCCATGTTGCTGCAAATGGCATTATTTTGTTCTTTTTATGGCTGAGTAATATTCCATTGTGTGTATGTGCCACCTCTTCTTTATCCATCCCACAGATGTCCAGTCTTTGCCTCACTCAGTTATTTTGACTTTTTGTTTGTTTGCTTTGTGGGTTTCAGCTCCTGCTTTTCTTCATATTTGACCAAGATAAGTCCCAACTTAGGTTAGAAATATGATAACAAAAATTTAATTTTTACTTCTTACCTATGTTGTTAACCAAAAACTCTTTATATTTTAAAAGACTGCATTAAAGGCATCCTGTCAGAGAGGCTGTAATCTAAAGCTTGCCGCTTAGGTTCACTGACTTAATGCTGTGGCTGCTGTTTTACTTTATTTCCTTCGGCGTCCTGCGGAAACAGCATCAAGACCCCACTGACATCTAGTGTTTCTGAACCACCCCTTTCCACTTGCTTTCTAAATGCATTCAATAGGTTGTACTGGGGGAAAGGAGCTATGTGTCCACTTGGAAAAACAGCAAAAGCCAAAAGGATTTCTGTTCTTGCCCATAAGAGGAGCAGCCATCAGCCCATGTATCATAGGAGCTTTCAGGTTACACTCTGGAAACAGCTGAGTGGACCCCGCATCCCCTTCCATGTGGTCCTCTCTTTACCCTGACCAGCTGCAGACCGATTGCTGCGTATGAACCGTCTGTAAACCGAAAGAGCGCTTGCCGCCTCTGGGGAGTTTGCTGGTGTGTCGATACAGAACTAATTCTCATTCAGTGCTTCCTCCTCTGTTCTTCCACCAGCCATTATTCTGGGAAAATCGAGTCCGTTCCCACGCTGAAAGCATCCTGAACAGCACTGTCCTCAGACTGTGGCATGTAGCAGTCCCTTGAAGGGCTTGTTAAAATGCAGGATGCGGAGTCCAACTCCCAGAGATTCTGATTCTGTCCATCTGAGTGGAGCCAGAGAATGTGCCCTGATCAAGTTCTCCGGTGGTGCCCAGGCTGGTGGTTCAGAGACCACACTTGAGAACCAACACTACCCAGTGGTTGAACTAGCCTTGTATGTGTTCATTATTTTATCACTGGGGGCTCAGGAGACTAATGTTTTGGATTTATTAACAAGGGTTCCAGGGGTTGGCATCACTTGTGGACTTGAGTCCTGGTCTTAGTTGTTACCCTTGGACCATGAGTATCAAAAATAGTAATGAAAACCACAGTATCTAACATTGACTTGAAATTTTACAATTTTCAAAGCTTTTTTACTTCCATTACCTCGTTCAGGCTTCCAGATATCGTGAAGGTTGTTGGGGGGTGGGGGGTTGTTTTAGTTTTGGGTTTTTTTATCATTAGAGAAAACTGAGGTTCAGGAGGTGTGCGTGCCTTGCTTCAGGTCACTGAGGTAGTAGAATTAGGACTGTTTCCAGGCTAACTCCAGAGCCTTTTGATCATTTGCTAGGGTATGCGAGCTCACTCTCCAAGGTGGAATTATGCTGATAGTTTTCAGAAGCTCTACTTCCATAAGCAACCTTTCCTTAAATTGATTTACCCAAGAACACACCCTTCTCCTGCTCTGCAAGAGACGGGTAGTACTTGCTAGCATCTTTGGCGGGTAATCCCTTAGTTTAACAGGTGAGAAAGTGACTCTAATGAGTACATAATACATTTTTTTTTGCAGTCAGATTGTTTTAATTTTTTGCTTTTAACAAAATTGAAGACTCTAACCAAGTAAGCTAGTAGATCATTAACAATGTCTGATGATAGAAAAGAAAGCTCAGAATTCACGGAATTGAATGATGGAACTAGAAGTAAAACTATCTCCATTCACATTTACTTATGTACATGAAAAAGAATTAATGATAAACTGGCCTTCCCTGGTGCTCAGATGGTAAATGATCCGCCTACAATGCGGGAGACCTAGGTTTGGTCCCTGGGTGGGGAGAATCCCCTGGAGGAGGGCATGGCAACCCACTCCAGTGTTCTTGCCTGGAGAATCCCGTGGACAGAGGAGCCTGCTGGGCTACAGTCCTTGGGGTCGCAAAGAGCCGGACGTGACTGAGTGACTAAGCACACAGCACAGTCTCATTTTAGCCATAATATTCATCCAGGGATACACGAACCAGTTTGGAGGGGAAAAACCGTCCATTTCATGTTAGTAAAAGGTATGCTTCCAGTAAAACTTTGTTTTTTAGTTTAAAAACTGTCAGAAATTTACAAACTGATACATTTTGTTATATTGATCAAATGTGTAATAATTGTAACAATAGCTAAGCCAATGTGATGTTTTTGATCACTTAGAGACTTGCAAACACAGAATGCTATTAGATATTTTCAATTTAGAACATGTATTTGTTGCAGAGAAGTATATATATCAATAGACTGATCAATAAAATCATAACCACATGATTCATGCATAACAATGTACTTACATTAGGTTGGAATCCCATGGGGAAAGTGAAATGGAATTTCAACTTCAAGGAGATCATGTAAATTTTCCTTTGAATCCAGAGTTTGTCCTTGTGGTTATTAAGCAACTGTTGATGATTCCAAATTGTTACGGTGTTTAGATTCCATTGGCTTCGATTTTAGGAATGACATTATGGTTTTATTTCACATTGCCGTTATTTACAGCATGCCAGAAAATTTGCCCTTGGCACTAGATATATACAGAGCTATGGTGAAAATGTAAATATCAATTTAGAAATATGGAAGTTTCGATGAGCGTAGAGTTCAGTTCCACATTTATCTCTGATTCCCTGGAAGGGAATGAATGACAGGCATCCACAGGCAGAGTTGAATATCTCTAGGACGGGTTTCTTCCTTTCCCCACCACATCTCCTCTCAGCCACCCAAAATCTTAACTATTCTAACCATGAGGATTTTATCTTTGTGAAATGAATGTTAATTGCTATCACTGTGATATTGTGATTTAGAATGAGAAATATATATATATATATTTGGTCTCTGACCCTGCTCCAGGTGCCAAGTTCTTAAAACCCTTGATATTTCTTTTTCTTTTTTTTCTTTTTTAATCATGGCTGTTCTTTTTTAATTTAATTTTATTTTTTCTTTTATTTATTTTTTTTTAATTTTATTTTATTTTTAAACTTTACATAATTGTATTAGTTTTGCCAAATATCAAAATGAATCCACCACAGATATACATGTGTTCCTCATCCTGAACCCTCCTCCCTCCTCCCTCCCCATACCATCCCTCTGGGTCGTCCCAGTGCACCAGCCCCAAGCATCCAGTATCGTGCATTGAACCTGGACTGGCGACTCGTTTCATACATGATATTATACATGTTTCAATGCCATTCTCCCAAATCTTCCCACCCTCTCCCTCTCCCACAGAGTCCATAAGACTGTTCTATACATCAGTGTCTCTTTTGCTGTCTCGTACACGGGGGAAAACCCTTGATATTTCTTAAGAGAGTGATAAAGCTATCTTTTGTTGTATTCGTGAGGTGACTGGACAGCATCTAAGGATGGGTAAAGCCAACTTGTGACTGGAAATTTCTGTCCTGCCCCACTCTCTAGGGGAGGGGCAGGGGCTTGTGATTGAGTCCTATCACTAATGGCCAATGACTTAATCATGCTTAAGTAATAAAGTTTCCATTAAAAATCCAAAATAGTTTGGGTTTGGAGAGCTTTGGGTTGGTGGACACACGGAGATTTTGGGAGAGTGGTGGGCTGGGACAGAGCGTGGAACTAAGCCCCCCTCCCCCACCACACACACTGCCCCACGCGTCTCTTCTGTCTAACAGCTCCTGAGTTCTGTCTTTTATGGTAAACTGGCAAGCTGGTGAATAGAACATTCCCCTGGCTTCTGAGAGCCACTGTAAATTATTCAAACCCAAAGAGGGAGTCCTCCAATCTTTAGCCAATTGGTCAGATACAGAGGACAACAACTTGGGCTTGAGGTTGGCCTCTGAGGTTGGGGGTGGGGGCGGGGGAAGTCTTGTGGGACTGAACCCTCAACCTGTGGAATCTGATGTTGTCTCCAAGCAGATAGAGTCAGAATTGAGTTAAATTGTAAAGCACACAGATGGTATCTGAGAATTACTTGGATGTGTAAGGAAACACCCTTCCCTCCATTGGAGTTTATATCGGGATCCTTAATCACTAAGTTGAAATCTTTAAGCTTTATCTACAGGTATAACTTGGGGCTTCCCAGGTGGAAGTGGTAGGCGCTAGTGGTAAAGAACCTGCCTGCCAATGCAGGAGACTTAAGAGACGCAGGTTAGATCCCTGGGTCAGGAAGATCCCCCAGAGGAGGACAAGGCAACCCACTCCAGTATTCTTGCCTGGAGAGTCCCGGTCAGAGGAGCCTGGCAGGCTTCAGTCCATGGGGTCACAAACAGTCAGACACGACTGAGCGGCTAAGCACACGTGCACAGGCATAATCTAGTTTAGAAACAGTCCCTTATAACATGTGTTACAAGGGAAAAATAACTTAACCTTCCAGTGTAAGATGAAAAACTTCTGCAGACTATTCCCATTGGTTGGTTGTTGTTGTTTAATCTGAATTGCTTTCTTCATCGGACATGGCAGGAAGTGGAAATGTAATGCATCTACAATTCTCGCCAGCCAGTGTGGCAGAATAACAGCATTAATACGACAACCCTTTCTCTTTTATGCCTGAGAGATTTGGTGGAAGCAAGTTCTGAAAGCCCAACCGGAGCATGATATTAACATAGGCATTACTCCAACCTCTGTATTTAGCCTTACAATGATCTCACTCTCCCAGCCCTTATGAACTACCTGTTTTCTATGGAAAATTTCCAGTACATAAGGTGTTAAATGTCAAAAATTCAACCAAGTGAACTTGAAGATCTAATTGCCTTTTTTAAATGATTCATAAGTTGAGCAGCACCCCATCAAGTCCATAGGAAGGAACTCCGCCAGGCTGCAAAATACGGAAGGTTTTTATAGACAGAAAGGGGGGCAGGAAAGGGAAATTTCCAGCGAAGAGTGGATCGTTTCAGGCTTAGGTCACCCTCTGGGGGATGGAAGGGATCTTTAGGCCTTACCTCCCTAGTGCTGACCAGGAAATTCCAGGCTGACTGGTTTAGATCATATTCCTGGAGAAGGTTGAAACTGCTATTAGGTTAGATAGTAGTTTGGTTTGGTAACATGGGCTTAGCACAAGGGAATCCATTTTAGTCCTGTTGTCTCCTTTTTAACAAAGGCCATGACTGATGCAGATGTGACCGAGTATTGTGTGAAATACACACATTGCCCCCAACATGTTGTAAACCAAGATTCATAGTTCAAAACCCTTAGTGAGTGAAGCTTCTACTTTTCCCAAGACTCTTACTAAACCTTCTCATGGCTTAATTAAATGCTAATAATTGTATTAAATCCAAAATGTTAATTATGTTTATCTCCGGGTAATGAGACTGGGGATGATGTGCTTTCTTTTATATTGTATTGTACATTGCTTGCATTTGCCACTTAAGCAAATGTTTTTATAACTAGGAAATAACAGTAAATGCTCTTTGAGGATAAAGAAAAATGATCAAAAGTATCCTTTTGAATCAAGTCCACCCTCTTCAAGATCATACCAGACAAATGACACTCTCGGGGTGGATTTTACTTGCTTTATAAGCACCCCCTCCCTGCCCAGTGGATTTTGTCTACAATTTTTAATATTCACTGTCAGAAAGTTCTCTGCTAAACAAAGATATCTAGCTTTTCCCTAGCCCGTGGAAGAGGAAAAAGAGATGCTCAGTGTAATATTAATAATCACTCTTACTATCATTTGAGGCTTCTTTTAAGGTCTGTGGTTCTGGTTACTAATTTCTAATACAGCAAGGTGACCAAAGATTTTTTTTCAGATATGAGAAAGCCTTTCTCCTGCTGGGAATGATCAGAACCACAATAATATAACTGTAGTAATCCAAGTCTGTGTCCCAACCACTAATGCTGAAGAAGCTCAAGTTGAACAGTTCTCTGAAGACCTTCTAGAACTAACACCCCAAAAAGATG
Source organism: Bubalus kerabau (assembly GCF_029407905.1). NCBI lineage: Eukaryota > Metazoa > Chordata > Mammalia > Artiodactyla > Bovidae > Bubalus > Bubalus kerabau. Next base: position 11,853,954 of record NC_073633.1, read on the forward strand.
TCCTTTTCATTATAGGAGACTGGAATGCAAAAGTAGGAAGACAAGAGATCCCTGAAGTAACAGGCAAATTTGGCCTTGGTGTACAAAATGAAGCAGGGCAAAGGTTAACAGAGTTTTGCCAAGAGAACACACTGGTCATAGCAAACACCCTCTTCCAACACCACAAGAGAAGACTCTACAAATGGACATCACCAAATGGTCAATATTGTAATCAGATTGATTATATTCTTTGCAGCCAAAGATGGAGAAGCTCTATACAGTCAGCAAAAACAAGACCTGGAGCTGACTGTGGCTCAGATCATGAACTCCTTGTTGCCTAATTCAGACTTAAATTGAAGAAAGTAGGGAAAACCACTAGACCATTCAGGTATGATCTAAATCAAATCCCTTACAATTATACAGTAGAAGTGACAAATAGATTCAGGGGAGTAGATCTGATATATAGAGTCCCTGAAGAACTATAGACAGAGGTTCATGACACTGTACAGGAGGCAGGGATCAAGACCATCCCCAAGAAAAAGAAATGCAAAAAGGTTGACTGAGGAGGCCTTACAAATAGTTGAGAAGAGAAGCTAAAGGCAAAGGAGAAAAGGAAAGATATATATATTTGAATTCAGACTTCCAAAGAATAGCAAGGAGAGATTAGAAAGCCTTCCTCAGTGATCAGTGCAAAGAAGGAGAAGAAAACAATAGAATGGGAAAGACTAGAGATCTCTTCAAGAAAATTAGAGATACCAAGGGAACATTTCATGCAGAGATGGGCTCAATAAAGGACAGAAATGGTATGGACCTAACAGAAGCAGAAGATATTAAGAAGAGGTGGCAAGAATACACAGAAGAGCTATACAAAGAAGATCTTCACGACCCAGATAATGACGATGATGTGATCACTCACCTAGAGCCAGACATCCTGGAACGTGAAGTCAAGTGGGCCTTAGAAAGCATCACTACGAACAAAGCTAGTGGAGGTGATAGAACTCCAGTTGAGCTATTCCAAATCCTCAAAGATAATGCTGTGAAAGTGCTGCACTCAATATGCCAGCAAATTTGGAAAACTCAGCAGTGGCCACAGGTCTGGAAAAGGTCAGTTTTCATTCCAATCGCAAAGAAAGGCAATGCCAAAGAATGCTCAAACTACCACACAATTGCACTCATCTCACACACTAGTAAAGTAATGCTCAAAATTCTCCAAGCCAGGCTTCAGCAATATGTGAACCATGAACTTCCTGATGTTCAAGCTGGTTTTAGAAAAGGCAGAGGAAACCTGAGATCAAGTTGCCAACATCCACTGGATCATGGAAAAAGCAAGAGCGTTCCAGAAAAATGTCTACTTTTGCTTTATTGACTACTCCATAGCCTTTGACTCTGTGGATCACCACAAACTGTGGAAAATTCTTAAAGAGATGGAAATGCCAGATCACCTTACCTACCTTCTGAGAAATCTGTGTATACAGGTCAAGAAGCAAAAAGTTGAACCGGACATGGAACAACAGACTGGTTCCAATTCGGGAAAGGAGTACATCAAGGCTGTATATTGTCACCCTGCTTATTTAACTTATATGCAGAGTACATCATGAGAAACGCTGGGCTGGATGAAGCACAAGCTGGAATCAAGATTGCCAGGAGAAATATCAATAACCTCAGATATGCAGATGACACCACCCTTATGGCAGAAAGTGAAGAAGAACTAAAGAGCCTCTTGATGAAAGTAAAAGAGGAGAGTGAAAAAGTTGGCTTAAAACTGAACATTCAGAAAACGAAGATCATGGCATGCGGTCCCATCACTTCATAGCAAATAGATGGGGAAACAATGGACACAGTGAGAGACTTTATTTTTGGGGGGCTCAAAGTCACTGCAGATGGTGATTGCAGCCATGAAATTAAAAGACGCTTGCTCTTTGGAAGAAAAGCTTTGACTAACCTAGACAGCATATTAAAAAGCAGAGACATTACTTTGCCAACAAAGGTCCATCTAATCAAAGCTATGGTTTTTCCAGTAGTCAGTCCTGTATGGATGTGAGAGTTGGACTATAAAGAAAGCTGAGTGCCAGAGAATTGATGCTTTTGAACTGTGGTGTTGGAGAAGACTCTTGAGCGTCCCTTGTGCTGGCAGGAGATGAAACCAATCTTAAAGGAAATCAGTCCTGAATATTCATTGGAAGGACTGATGCTGAAGCTGAAACTCCAATACTTTGTCTATCTGATGTGAATAACTGACTCATTGGAAAAGACCCTGATGCTGGGAAAGATTGAAGGCAAGAGGAGAAGACAGAGGATTAGATGGTTGGGTGGCATCACCAACTCAATGGACATGAGTTTGAGCAAGCTCCGGGAGTTGGTGATGGACAGGGAGGCCTGGTGTGCTGCAGTCCATGGGGTGGCAAAGAGTCAGACACGACTGAGTGACTAAACTCACTGTAGCTTTAACTCTTAAGAAATGTTTCTAGCTCAGTCTTTCCTGTTTAGTCTCTGTTTCCCAGGCAAAGATTCATGAGTGTATTTTGCTGTTCTTTGGTTATAATTATTATATCACGTGGTTGGATGCCAGACCAGTGGGCCTTAAGGACATCTTCTCACGTGGTCCATTTCCTGTGTGTGCCAACCCTGTCGTCTGCCCCAGCCCGTCCATGTTGTTTCTTTCCCTCAGCACTGACTTTAGTCTTACTTTTTGTATTTATTATTTTTAAATTAATTTTTGTTGGAGTATAGTTGCTTTATAATTTGTTAGTTTCTGCTGTACAGCACAGTGAGCCAATCATGCTTATCCATACATCCCCTTCCTCTTGGACTTCCTTCCCGTTCAGGTCTGCACAGTGCATTAAGTAGAGTTCCCTGGGCCACACAGTAGGTTCTCATTAGTGGTCCGCTTTATAGACAGTATCACGTGTGTGTATCGATCCCAGTCTCCTAGTTCCCCCCTCCCCGCCCTCCCCACTCTTGGTATCCATATATTTGTTCTCTGTGTCTCTATTGGCCCATACTTTGGAGTTCTTTTCTCACGTGAGTCCTCACAGACTCACACTTCCTTCTTTACTGTGACTCCAGAGTTGCCCTCAGGCCCCACTGTCCCAGCTTGGGTCTGTGTCTAAGTAGACATTCCTTTGCTCTATTGAACTCTGCCTACCTACATCCAAGATTGTGAGTTGGTTTCAAATAACCTTTCCATTGGCAGCACCATGCTGTGCTCATTAAAACCAAACCCCCTGGCCCAGTGAAATTCATTAATATCTTCACCCCAGCTCATCCCCAGGGGTCTGCTGAGCCCTGGGCCAACAGAGGAGGGGCTGGCTCACTTCAGCTCCTCAAGTCCATTCTCAGGTTTTTCCTGATCCCTTTTTTAAAACTCAAAACTTAACAAAGAGGTGAGGGTGCAGAATATATGCTGGATCTTTTATGAAATCGGGCTTCCCTGATAGCTCAATTGGTAAAGAATCTGCCTGCAATGCAGGAGACTCTGGTTTGATTCCTGGGTTGGGAAGATCTGCTGGAGAAGGGATAGGCTACCCACTCCAGTATTCTTGGGCTTCTCTTGTAGCTCAGCTGGTAAAGTATCCACTTGCAACACAGGAGACCTGGGTCCAATCCCTGGGTTCAAAAGATCCCCTGGAGAAGGGAAAGGCTACCCACTCCAGTAATCTTGCCTGGAGAATTCCATGGACTGTACAGTCCATGGGGTCACAAAGAGTCAGACACAACTGAACGACTTTCACTTCACCTCACTTTTATGAAATAGTGGGCAAGGGCCACTTTAAACAATTCTCACCTCCAACCATGAAGGGCTCCATCTCATACTCTAACCCTCACTGAGGCTGCTTTGTTCTTCCACTGCCCTGGCTAGGTCTTTGGTCCTCAGAGCTGGAGGGCACGCTGCCTTTCTAATCTAAGGATTTATCCCGCCAGAGAGATATCTTGCCAGGTCGTATTTAGGAATGCAGCAGTTGACTTAGAATGCACATGAAGGAGAACCCTGCAGGAAAGAAAAGGCAGAACAGTTTTCGTGGCCTTAGCTTTTAGGACAGGAATGTGTCTGAATTGATGATAGTTTCCGCTCAAACTTGCAGGTGAAAGTCAGCAGGAAAAAGGCTTTTAAGAGCACCTCATCACACACCACACTGCATCCTGTGAACCCAGGGTGCCCCCCAGTGTTGGTTAGGGTTAATCACAGTCTACCGTTTTGTTTTTGGGGTTTTTTTTTGCTATTGTTTAGTCATGTCTGACTCTTTGCAACTCCATGAACTGCAGCACACCAGGCTCCTTTGTTTTTCACTATCTTCCAGAGTTTTCTCAAACTCAAGTCCATTGAGTCGGTAATGCCATCTAACCATCTTGTTCTTTGTCATCCCCTTTTCCTCCTGCCTTCAGTCTTTCCCAGCATCAGGGTCTTTTCCAGTGAGTCGGTACTTCGCATCAGGTGTCCAAAGTATTGGAGCTTCAGAATCAGTTCAGTTCAGTTCAGTCACTCAATCATGTCCAACTCTTTGCCACCCCATGGACTGCAGCATGCCAGGCTTCCCTGGCACCAACTCCTGGAGCTTACTCAAATTCATGTCCATTGAGTTAGTGATGCCATCCAACCATCTCATCCTCTGTCATCCCCTTCTCCTCCTGCCTTTAGTCTTTCCCAGCATCAGGGTCTTTTCAAATGAGTCAATTTTTCGCATCAGTTGGCCAAAGTATTGGAGTTTCAGCTTCAGCTTTAGTCCTTCCAGTGAATATTCAGGACTGATTTCCTTTAGGATGGACTGGTTGGATCGCCCTGCAGTCTAAGGGACACTTAAGAGACTTCTCCAACACCACAGTTCAAAAGCATCAATTCTTCGGCGCTCAGCTTTCTTGATAGTCCAACTCTCACATCCATACATGACCACTGGAAAAACCATAGCCTTTACTAAATGGACCTTTGTTGGCAAAGTAATGTCTCTGCTTTTTAATATGCTGTCTAGGTTGGTCATCTTTTTTGGGTGTTAGTTCTAAAAGGTCTTGTAGGTCTTCATAGAACCGTTCAACTTCAGTTTCTTCAGCGTTACTGGTTGGGGCATAGACTTGGATTACTGTGATATTGAATGGTTTGCCTTGGAAACGAACAGAGATCATTCTGTTGTTTTTGAGATTGCATCCAAGTACTGCATTTTGGACTCTTTTGTTAACCATGATGGCCACTCCATTTCTTCTGAGGGATTCCTGCCCGCAGTAGTAGATATAATGGTCATATGAGTTAAATTCACCCATTCCAGTCCATTTCAGTTCGCTGATTCCTAGAATGTCAACATTCACTCTTGCCATCTCTTGTTTGACCACTTCCAATTTGCCTGATTCATGGACCTGACATTCCAGGTTCCTATGCAATATTGCTCTTTACAGCATCGGACCTTGCTTCCGTCACCAGTCACATCCACAGCTGGGTATTGTTTTTGCTTTGGCTCCATCCCTTCATTCTTTCTGGAGTTATTTCTCCACTGATCTCCAGTAGCATATTGGGCACCTACTGACCTGGGGAGTTTCTCTTTCAGTATCCTATCATTTTGCCTTTTCATACTGTTCATGGGGTTCTCAAGGCAAGAATATTGAAGTGGTTTGCCATTCCCTTCTCCAGTGGACCACAACAGGCAAATTTGGCCTTGGAATACGGAATGAAGCAGGGCAAAGACTAATAGAGTTTTGCCAAGAAAATGCACTGGTCATAACAAACACCCTCTTCCAACAACACAAGAAAAGACTCTACACATGGACATCACCAGATGGTCAACACCGAAATCAGATTGATTATGTTCTTTGCAGCCAAAGATGGAGAAGCTCTATACAGTCAGCAAAAACAAGACCAGGAGCTGACTGTGGCTCAGACCATGAACTCCTTATTGCCAAATTCAGACTTAAATTGAAGAAAGTAGGGAAAACCACTAGACCATTCAGGTATGACCTAAATCAAATCCCTTATGATTATACAGTGGAAGTGAGAAATAGATTTAAGGGCCTAGATCTGATAGATAGAGTGCCTAGTGAACTATGGAATGAGGTTCATGACATTGTCCAGGAGACAGGGATCAAGACCATCCCCAAGGAAAAGAAATGCAAAAAAGCAAAATGGCTGTCTGGGGAGGTCTTACAAATAGCTATGAAAAGAAGAGAAGGGAAAAGCAAAGGAGAAAAGGAAAGATATAAACATCTGAATGCAGAGTTCCAAAGAATAGCAAGAAGATATAAGAAAGCCTTCTTCAGTGATCAATGCAAAGAAATAGAGGAAAACAACAGAATGGGAAAGACTAGAGATCTCTTCAAGAAAATCAGAGATACCAAAGGAACATTTCATGCAAAGATGAGCTCGATAAAGGACAGAAATGGTATGGACCTAACAGAAGCAGAAGATATTAAGAAGAGATGGCAAGAATACACAGAAGAACTGTACAAAAAAGATCTTCACGACCCAGATAATCACAATGGTGTGATCACTGACCTAGAGCCAGACATCCTGGAATGTGAAGTCAAGTGGGCCTTAGAAAGCATCACTACGCACAAAGCTAGTGGAGGTGATGGAATTCCAGTTGAGCTATTTCAAATCCTGAAAGATGATGCTATGAAAGTGCTACACGCAATATGCCAGCAAATTTGGAAAACTCAGCAGTGGCCACAGGACTGGAAAAGGTCAGTTTTCATTCCAATCCCAAAGAAAGGCAATGCCAAAGAATGCTCAAACTACCACACAATTGCACTCATCTCACATGCTAGTAAAGTAATGCTCAAAATTCTCCAAGCCAGGCTTCAACAATATGTGAACCGTGAACTTCCTGATGTTCAAGCTGGTTTTAGAAAAGGCAGAGGAACCAGAGATCAAATTGCCAACATCCGCTGGATCATGGAAAAAGCAAGAGAGTTCCAGAAAAACATCTATTTCTGCTTTATTGACTATGCCAAAGCCTTTGACTGTGTGGATCACAATAAACTGTGGAAAATTCTGCAAGAGATGGGCATACCAGACCACCTGATCTGCCTCTTGAGAAATTTGTATGCAGGTCAGGAAGCAACAGTTAGAACTGGACATGGAACAACAGACTGGTTCCAAATAGGAAAAGGAGTATATCAAGGCTGTATATTGTCACCCTGCTTATTTAACTTATATGCAGAGTACATCATGAGAAATGCTGGACTGGAAGAAACACAAGCTGGAATCAAGATTGTCGGGAGAAATATCAATAACCTCAGATATACAGATGACACCACCCTTACGGCAGAAAGTGAAGAGGAACTCAAAAGCCTCTTGATGAAAGTGAAAGTGGAGAGTGAAAAAGCTGGCTTAAAGCTCAACATTCAGAAAACGAAGATCATGGCATCCGGTCCCACCATGTCATGGGAAATAGATGGGGAAACAGTGGAAACAGTGTCAGACTTTATTTTTCTGGGCTCCAAAATCACTGCAGATAGTGATTGCAGCCATGAAATTAAAAGACGCTTACTCCTTGGAAGGAAAGTTATGACCAACCTAGAGAGCATATTCAAAAGCAGAGACATTACTTTGCCAACAAAGGTTCATCTAGTCAAGGCTATGGTTTTTCCTGTGGTCATGTATGGATGTGAGAGTTGGACTGCGAAGAAGGCTGAGCGACGAAGAATTGATGGTTTTGAACTGTGGTGTTGGAGAAGACTCTTGAGAGTCCCTTGGACTGCAAGGAGATCCAACAAGTCCATTTTGAAGGAGATCAGCCCTGGGATTTCTTTGGAAGGAATGATGCTAAAGCTGAAACTCCAGTACTTTGGCCACCTCATGCAAAGAGTTGACTCATTGGAAAAGACTCTGATTCTGGGAGGGATTGGGGGCAGGAGGAGAAGGGGACGACAGAGGATGAGATGGCTGGATGGCATCACTGACTTGATGGATGTGAGTCTGAGTGAACTCCAGGAGTTGGTGATGGACAGGGAGACCTGGCGTGCTGGGATTCATGGGGTCTCAAAGAGTCGGACAAGACTGACCAACTGATCTGTTTTGATCTAGGTTGGTCATAGCTTTTCTTCCAAGGAGCAACTGTCTTTTAATTTCATGGCTGCAGTCACTGTCCACAGTGATTTGGAGCCCCAAAAAATAAAGTCTGACACTGTTTCCATTGTTTCCCCGGCTATTTGCCATGAAATGATGGGACCGGATGCCATGATCTTAGTTTTCTGAGTGTTGACCATTAAGCCAACTTTTTCACTCTCCTCTTTCACTTTCATCAAGAGGCTCCTTAGTTCTTCTTCACTTTCTGCCATAAGGGTGGTGTCATCTGCATATCTGAGGTTATTGATATTTTTCCAGCAATCTTGATTCCAGCTGTGCTTCCTCCAATCCAGCGTTTCAGTGTTCAGTCATTGAGTATTCAGAACTGATTTCCTTTAGGACTGACTGGTTTGATCTCCTTGCTGTCTAAGGAACTCTAAAAAGTCTTCTCCAGCATCACAGTTGAAAAGCAGCAATTCTTTAGCGCTTTGCCTTCTTTATTATCCAGCTCACGCCCATACGTGACTACTGGGAAAACCACAGCTTTGCTTATAGGTCCGTCTAGTCACAGGTTTCTTAGAACACCCTAGAATGGATAAGGGATTCATTTTAGCTCTGAGATTTATATCTGTCCTGATTTAACAGCAGAAATTTTCCTTCCTTTGTCACCTTTATAAAGTCAGTCTATCAGAGAACCCAAGAGGTATTCTTTTCAATTCTCTTTGGTTTGCTTTTGCAAACTAGACTCTGATAAAAGGAGAGCAGTTTCCACAGAAACTCATTTCCAGGCCAGAATCCTGCACTCCTGAATCTTTTTTTAACCTGCCCCCTCACCCCCACTCTCTTTAAAAATGTTACTATGTTGATCTTTTCAAGACCTTCATAAAACTGACCAACGCTGGCCAGTTCACATCTTGGCTGTGCCCTCAGAAGGCAAAGGCTTTTATAAAACAGACTTGACCAACAAGTCCTTCCTTGGTACTGTGGTGTGTGTGTGTGTGTGTGTGTGTGTGTGCGTGTGTGTGCAAGGCGTTTGTGAGGGATATGGTACAGGGTGAAGTCCTCATTGAGGTCACCAAAATCAGAACTATCCCTTCTGTGGTTTGACTTCTAAGAAGCAGTAACTCTGGACCGTGGTGATTCATTAAGCAAGCTATAGCTGGCATTTGATTCATCTAGAGCGCTGCCAGAGACCATTCCAGGCATCATGGTCACTGTCAGAAGGGCAGCAGCCTCAGGAAGTGTCCCTTTGGCATGGAGGAATGACCCGAGCTTCCTCGGTCCCCAGGGTTAGAGTTTCCTCTGCAGGAGTTAACTGTCCAGGAGAGCTTGACCAAAAGCATGGAAGGAGCTTCAGCACAGAGCATGAGCCCTGCCTGGCCATTGGTTACCTCTGCTGTGAACAGCAAAAGGAATGTTTCCTGTTCAGATGCAGCCAGTTGACATAATGCTAATTTGAATGCTTCCAAATCAGATTAATTTATAAAGTATCTAGTCCTGTGCCGGGAGCTTTGGTACATTACTGAAAATGCAATCTTGCTGCTGTTGTCATCTAACCCCTGTTTGTTAAATTGAGGTTATAATTTACACACAAAAATACTCCTTTTAAGTGTCCCATTCTATGGATTTTGACATTTAGGTACATCGCAGGTGGTTCAGTGCTAAAGAATCCACCTGCCAATGCAGGAGACACGAGATTCAGATTTGATCCCTGGGTTAGGAAGATCCCTTGAAGTCAGAAATGGCAGCCCAGTCCAGTATTCTTGCCTGGACAATCCCATGGACAGAGGAGCCTGGTGGGCTACAGTCTGTGGGGTCGCAGAGCCATACATGACTGAGCGACTGAGCACAGCAACACAGCATATGCCTCCATGTGTAACCACCACCCAAATCTAGATAAATGCATCCATTTTCAGTCAGTCCCTCCACTCCCCATTGCAGAGTCAACCACTGGTCAGGTTTCTGTAGCCAAAGATTAGTTCTGCCTGTTGCTGAATTTCATATAAATAAAGTAGGGAACTTTCTGGCTTCTTTAATTCAGTATAATATTGTAAAAGTTCACTTAAAAATTCACATTGTTATATGTGTCAGTAGTTCATTCCTTTTTATTGTAAAATGGTATCCCATTGTATAGATGTTCCTCCAGTGTCCTGTCCATGAACATTTGAGTTGCCTCCAGTTTTATGTGGGGCTTTTGGTTGGGCGAGTGGGGAAGAGAGGGGTTAATTTTAATTTTCCTAGAGGCTGTTTCTGACCATTTTTATACAGGTCATTTTTCAATGATTTTATGTATTTATTTTTGGCTGCATGGGGTCTTTGTTGCTGCACAAGCCTTTCTCTGGTTGCAGAGAGTGGGTTTCTCTTTGCGGTGGCTTCTCTGGTTGCAGAGCACACACTCTATCTAGGCACATGGGCTCCGTAGTTGTGGCTTCCTGGCTCTCGAGCCCAGGCTCAGTGGTTGTGGCACATGGGCTCAGTTGCTTCACGGCATGTGGGGTCCTCCTGGATCAGGAATCGAATCTGTGTCTCCTACATTGGCACGTGGATTCTTCACCACCGAGCCAACAGGGAAGCCCTATACAAGTCTTTTGAGCAACTTCAGCTCTGCTTAGATTGTCATTTCTCTTGAATAAATATCCAGGTGTAGGATTTCTGGATCACAGGGTGTGTGTGTGTGTGTGTGTGTGTCTGTGTGTGTGTGTGTGTGTTAGTTGTTCAGTCATGTCTGACTCTTTGTGACCCCATGGACTGTAGCCCACCAGGCTCCTCTGTCCATGGGATTCTCCAGGCAAGAATACTGGAGTGGGTAGCCATTTCCTTCTCCAGGGAATCTTCCTGACCCAGGGATCAAACCTGCATCTCCTGCATCGGCAGGCAGATTCTTGACCACTGGTCCGCCAGGAGGCCCCATTGAAGAAAGATGGTCATTGCGTTTTTGTGGTAATAGGCATTTATAAGCTGCAGGTATTATCAGAAAGCGTTTGATGGATAATGCTGCCCTCTACCAAGACCCCAAGGGAACAAAACTGTCCTTTGTTCTTACAATGTGCCACCTTTAGCGTGTGTTTAAAAGTAAGCAAGGAGAAAAAAATGACAACCCCATAGATCAATTTCATAGCAAAAAAAAAAAAAGAGAGCTTATAACTTAATAACAAAAACTAATGTAAAAACAAAGTGCATTCATACACGAATGAGACCTAAAGTCTTCTGAAGTCAGTTTTCAAACCTCTGTTTGAAAACCAGCTTTATAATATCCTTATTCTCTCTACATTACCTTTGGGTATTTGTACCACAGATGGGCACAGTGACTACAGCAGGATCTCGTTGTAGGCACTGTTGACATTTGAGCTGGGTAATTCTCTGGGGGTGGAGGAGCGGTCCTGTGCGTTGGATAAGGTATTAGCCGCATCTCTGGCCTCTGCCCACTAGACGCCAGTAGAACCCCTCCTCCTCCAAGCTCATGGTATTCAAGACATCTCCAGACATTGCCAAATGTCTCCTGAGGTATGATTACCAGATTTAGCAAATAACAGTGCAACTCGGGTACCTAGTTAATGAGACTTTCATAAACCCACAGACATAGAAAATGAACTTATGTTTACCAAAAAGCAGTGAGAGGTGAAGAAGGGATAAATCAGGAGACTGGATTAACATATACACACTCCTATAATATATATATATAGATAAATTAAGTTAGATTCGTATATACACACTACGAGAATATATATAAACTAGATCATCAACAAGGACCTACAGGGAACTATACTCAATATTTTGTAAGAATCCCAGGGATGGGGGAGCCTGGTGGGCTGCCGTCTATGGGGTCACACAGAGTCGGACACGACTGAACTGACTTAGCAGCAGCAACATAAGGGAAAAGAATCTGAAAAGAAGAGATACGTATTTGTGTCTAACTGAATCACTGTGTTGTATACTTGAAACTAATACAACATTGCAAATCAACTATACTTGAATTTTTTTAAAGTAAATATCAAATAATTTTGAAATTATTTGAAATGGCAAATAATTTTTCGTATAAGTATGTCCCAAATGTTGCATGGGACGTATTTATACTAAAAAATTTTAGGTCAGGTTTGACTGGTGACCTGATTTTATCTGGCTACCCTGGACTGGGGATAGGAGTGGGGCTGGCTGGGAAAACAAAAACACTGATGTATTAAACAAGATGATGTGTGTGAGGTGCCCAGCATATGGCAAGTGTGCTATAAATATCCTGGAATCTGCTACAGCCTTGAATGCACTTCATCTCCGTCCCCCTAGGAGGCTTCAGTTGCTCCTCAAAGCTTCCCATCCTTTCCCACAGCTGTAATGAGAGCGGGTGTGACAGCGTGAGGAGAAGGGGAGCCCACGTGGGAATCTGTAGGTGCTGGTTCCCGTCAGAGCTGGCGTGACGGCCACTCTGCTGGGGCGGTGGTCTGCTGTGCTCCAGTGCTCTGTCGCCTTGAGTGTCCTGAGTCATTACGTCGTTTCTCCTAACAACAGAGAGGGTGACATTGAATGAAAAACTGCTGCGCTCATCCCAGACTCAGTCACTCTGGGTTTGATTTTTGTGGCGCCATAGCCCTAGAAAACCATTCCCTGGGATGCACCAGGACCATCGTTTCCCCAGTCGGTAGCAGCAAGGAACTTCTTTCTGGGCCAAGATTAATGACCCAAGCAGTCATCCTTTGCAGAGAGCAAAGGTGAAATGTAACTCTGGGTGGATGCCTGACATTTTGAAACAAAGGGGAAGGGGAAGGAGGGGGGCAGATGAGGAGAAACAGCATTTATATGCCTCCTGCAGGGTCATAAATCAGGGATGGGCAAGAGTGAATTGGGTTTCTGCCAACCATTGAACTGATTTCAGTTGCTGTGTTTTATCTTCAAACAATCTATATAAAACATGCTTTAAACACATAAGTGCCTGAGTTACATATTAGTATATTAACTCTTTCAAGTTTGAAGTCCAGTTTGTGTGGGGGAATTGTTACATTTGTCCAAAAGAAAATATATACATTGCCCTAGCGGGGAGCCCCCTTTCCATCTACTGTTGTCAGGATGTAACATTAGAGACTAGGGAAAATAAAGAGACACTGGCAAAGTGTACAAACTTTCAGTTATAATATGAATAAGTTCTGAAGATCTAATGTGACTATAGTTCTGTATGTGCCATAGTGACGATAGATAATGATTCTGTATTGTGTACTTGAAATGTACTGGGTACATCTTAAATGTGAGTAAGTGTGTATTAACTTGATTATGGTAATCATTTCACAAGCTGTACATATATCAAATTGTCACATTGTATACCTTAAATATATACGTTATATACCTTAAATACATACATTTTTTAGCTGTCTACCCATACCTCAATAAAACTAGAAAAATGAAACTCGACCACAGACTCTATTGTAAAGCAGTTCCAACATGTTTCAAAAAACCACCAACCATGATCTCCTTCCACAAGGAAATTAAGCTAGAAATCAGTTACAAAAGAGCAAAACTCCACATATTTGGAAATTAGGCAATATAGTATTATGTTTCCAAAAAGTCACTTTTGAAGGTATTAGGCAAATTCTCTAATCTTAAAGGAATTGAAGAACAGGCTTTTTATAAATTAATTAAAGAAGCATTTGTCAAGTGACGATTCTTTGACACATTTTGTACAAAAGATGAATAAGACATGGTCCCTGCCCTCCAGGAACAGACTCACAAATGAATAACCACTCTCTACTGTGACTTCTCTCTCTGTCAGGCACCATGGGACTTCACAGGATCCCAAGATAGCTCAGTGGGGGAAGTGAATACTTTTTAATGTGTCTATAAGAATTTACAAAGGATGGTCCTCTCTACTTGGTTAATAGAAGACTGCAGTTTAAGAGTTCTCCAAATTGACAAGGATGGGGAGGGGTTAAGATTCAAAGATGATGCACAGCAGGTAGCAAAGGGTGGAAGGAGGGATTTCTGAGGAATGACGAGGGAGAGGTGGGCAGGAACCCAGTGTCGGAGGGCCCTGTGGCCACACTAAAGAATCTAGGCTTATGGAGAACCGCTGAAAGGGTTTAAGCTGTAAGTGAATTTGTGATTCAGTTTTTCTCATGGAAAGGTCTTTGGAAGATAAATGGAAGTCAGACTAGACTAGGCAGTTTGGAAGCTGATTGAAAGCTCTGTTAAAGAGAGGTGGTATTCAAATAACAAATGCTGGTGAGGGAGCAGAGACAACTGTGCACTGCTGATGGGCGTGTAAATCGGTGCGGCCACTGTGGAAGACAGTATGGCAATTTCTCAAAAAACTGAAAACAGTAACACCGCATGACCCAGTGGTTCAAGTCCTGGATATATATCTGAAGAAAACAAAAATGAAACAATTATTTTGAAAAGACAGATGCACGCCCAATGTACATAGTAGCAGTATTTACAATAGACAGGTTATAGAAGCAACCTAAGTGTTCATCAACAGATGAATTGATACAGAAGATGTAGTATATGTACACAATGAAATGCTACTAAGCCATAAAAAGTATTTTACCATTTGCAGAGAAGGGCAAATACTACATTATATCACTTATATATTGAATCTAAAAAATTAAACAAACTAGTGAATACAACAAAATAGAAGGAGACTGAGAGGGAACAAACTAGTGGCTACCAGTGGAGAGAGGGAAGCGGGGAAGGGCAACAAGGTACGAGTAGTTTTAAGAGATACAAACCACTGTATATAAAATAAATAAGCTACAAGGATATATTGTGCAGCAGAGGGAATGTAGACAGTATTTTATGACAACTAAAAATGGAATGTAGCCTTTCAAGATTGTGAATCACTATGCTGTATACCTGAAACTTGTATAATATTGTACATCAGCTATACCTAATTTAAAAAATTAATATATGTTCATAGAAGAAAAAAGAGAGGTGATACTAAAATCATGTAACAACAGGTCATTGCCCAGTCAGAGGAGAAGAAAGCCAAAGCAGTGGAGCCGGGTCCTGAGCCCCTGCGGGGCCAGGCAGACCTTTCTGTCACTGGCCCATGGAGAGGCCCACGGCTCAGGACTCAGGGCATAACTGTGACAGGCATGCTTCAGTATTGCAGCCATGGACATGGCCCTGTGGACCCATGTCAGCTGCAGATCAGCCTGTTAGTGTGACCTGGGCAGTGGATGAGAGCCTGGACTAAAGCAGAGGTGGAAAGAAAGAGACAGATTTGGGAGAAATACAGAAAACAGCATCCTATATCTCAGTGATTGACTAGACACAGGGAGAGAGGGAAGTAGATGCTGGCACCCACGTTCCTGGTCTGGAAGGCTGTGAGGAAGGGAGGTTGAGTGTCTCCACTCAGGCTGGGGTCTTTCATGAACAATCTGATGACCGTGAATATCAGGAACTTGAGATGATTAGTAGGCTCTTCTCGGGGTGGGATTAAACTGGATACAAGCGAGTGGTATCCAGCTATGGGGCTCATGGAGTGGACCTCTCCCAGAGTCATGTTTCCATCCAGTGTGCCTGGAAGCATGATGTGATGTCCTCTTTCTGAGGTCCCAGGTCCCTGTGTTCACATGTATTTCCTAGCCAATGCAAAGGGAATTTTTTCAACCTAAATGACAAAACTCTAAGGGCCATTTGGGGCCTGAATCATGAGCGAAGCAGCTGTTTCGCTTGTCAAGTGTTAAATGATTTGTTCTGGATGAGAGGCTACAAGGCAAGAAACAGGGCTAGAAAAACAGGAGCAGGTAGAGAGGCCAGCAGTTAGTGGAGATGTATGAGGGTGACCTTTGGCACCAGCAACAGAGAACACTCGGGCTGACCTCTGTTGTCATAACACGGGAAATATTACAACCCCTTCCTCATCCTCAACCAGGGGAGAAAAACTTTCTTCTAAGAATGAGTTCCTTGAGCATCCTTCTGTGCTCTGTCATTAAAAATCTACTGGGAAGGAAGAGAGAGCTTTTGTTGATCATGAGCAAAATTTTGCTGACACCATATGCAAAGAACAAAAGGAAATCTTCATCTGAAATAGAATAGGGGCCATGAGGTTGTATGTATGTTTTTCTAATTTTTTTAGGAAAAAAATAATATTATAAGGACAACTAATTTGAAAGCAGATTGATTTGCTAATATAGGGTGTAGGTATCACTTTGCTACAAGTTTTCTACCAAGCCTTGGGCACGTGTGTCAGTGCAAACTGTGGTTTACAAGTTTGTTTTGTTAGGTTCAGTTTTGAAAGTGTTCCATTTCTTACCATGGATCTACAAGGAGAGGTTTTCCTGTGACTTCATCTGGTGCAGGCACCAGATCTTAGAACCTTAGCCCACGCAGGGGCTCTTAGACTCTATTAGTCCAATTTTCCGACCAACGTAATTCCTAATATTTATTTTTGTTTGCTTTTCGGTTTCCTAAGACAATGTCTGTTCACAAAATGAATACAGTTGATTTATTATTTGTCCATGACATCAGCTTATGTAAGAGTTTATGTATTAATATGTCTCTAAACATATACAGTTCCTTTTAAATAAATATGTAAGTAAAATAGAGAAGGAAAGTTAATGTGTGCTTATATGTGCTATAAGGTAATAAATATGAAATATAGTCAATGTGTATTTACAGAGTAATGAGCTGCCTTTATATGCATTTATGATATAAGCTTCATTTGCATATGGTCAAGATTTGACTATCCTATAGGCTATTGTGGTGTATATTTTTATGAAAATCTTTGATAAAATTTTAATTGACCTACATTATCATTATACTGACTTCCCTGGTGGCTCAGATGGTAAAGCGTCTGCCTACAATGTGGGAGACCTGGGTTCGATCCCTGGGTCAGGAAGATCCCCTGGAGAAGGAAATGGCAACCCACTCCAGTATTCTTGCCTGGAGAATCCCATGGACAGAGGAGCCGGGGGGCTGCAGTTTATGGGGTCGCAAAAAGTCGGACACGAGTGAGCGACTTCACTTCACTTCACTTCTTCTTCATCATTATACTAGTACTATATTATTGTCTGTCTACAAAGAAAATTCCAAAGGACTTTTGTTTGCAACAGACACATACTCATATCTGTCTCTCACACACACACACCCAGACACACACACACACACACACACACACACACACACACACACACTATGCTGTCGGGTTTTTTTAAGCCTTCAGACTTATTTCAGTCAGTGAAGCTTGGGAAGCATCACGTTTGAATGAGTCTTACATGCTTTTCCCAGGAACTCTTTCTGGAAAGGTCCTCTCATTCTTTTTTTTCATCTGTGGCACACTCAGAGCAGATACACCCTGAAAAATGAGCCCATGAATTTCTGTGTTGCAAAAGCCATCAGGAAGCTTGCTTCTTCAAAAGTGTGTTTAGGATCACAAGCCAGACTCAGGAACCAGGGCCGTAATCTAACTTCCTGCTGCTGTTTACCACTGGCTCTGTACATTCTAAATGGCAGGACCAGAGCCTGGAAATAGAAATGGAGAAAACCAGCAAGAAAGGTCAGCTTGTTGCGTGGGCCGGCTCTTACAGATGGGTCCTCTTGGGCCATCCCCCTCAAGTGTGGAAATCCAGTTGAATTGACTCTCTCTTCTTAAAGGCATGATGATGTACTGCAGGCAGATCCTAGCCAGGTCTGTGTGCGTGTGTGTGAGATTGCTCTATGCATCCCTATCGGCAGTGGCGCTCACGCTATTACTGCTTGAGACGTAACTGGCCTTGGCCTGAGAATTCAAAATCAACCTATAAGTGGTTACAGTTGTAAAGATGAAAAGTCTGTAAATACCATTTCCTTTCCTACTCAGAGACACCGGGGCACTTCCTCACTGCTCTCGTAAGTGAGCCCTATGCTGCCAACACTTGGATGCACCACAATCACAATTAACGTTAGTTTAGTTCTGAAAATTGTGTGAATGCCAAATAGTGTCGTGGCAATCATTCGAGTTTCCTTGTCTTCTCTCTTCTCCCATCGGACCTTACATTTCAGAAAAACCAAAGGCTTGCAACTCTTTGAAAAGGTTTTTTCCCCACTTTGAGTTAAAAGTAGTACAAGGTGATACAAAACTCAAAACTTAAATAATGCCAAAGCAAAAGGCCCCTAAGAGCTCCCACTCCCTACCTTGAATAGCCATGTAAAGTGGTTGGGTGTCTTTTCCTCCCACTTGTATTCTAGATATAATGATATAGTCTATGTGTATATGAAAGTGAAACCACTATTATTTACACTGTTTTGAAAAGAACTCACTGAGCAATGTAACTTGGACAGTTCTGAAATCAGTTCAGACAAATCTGCCTCATTCTTTGCCAGTAGTTATATGGTCTTCCATAACATGGCTGTACCATAGTTTATTTAACTATTTCGCGCATCCTCATGTTTCCTGCCTCCACCCCCTTTGTTTTTAATGAATGAGAAGAAAGTGAAAAATCTTTGCGGATATCGGCCACAAGAACTGTCCAGCTGCACCTGGTTAAATCTTAACGACGTCGCGCATGATGCTAGATGCATGACAGCCTAGGTTTCTAGCTGAGGACTAATGTTTCATGCTGATTAGACAGTGTTTATACTTTAAACCACTGACAGGTTGAGGGCATAACATTTTATTTCTATCAGAATAAAAGCAGAAACTCATCTGATCCTTGTTCACTTCCTGAGCTTATTGACCACTTGAGAAAAACGGATTTGGGAGCCACTTTTCCAAAGAGAACTTTTTTGGCAATGTGCCTTGTGAGTTAACACCACTGACACATAAATATAGGTGATTTAATTCTTAGCTATTGAAAAGTGATCTGACCTATAATATTTATTTTTATTAATATTAATTAATAGTAATGTTTTGGAACATTGGATCTGTGTTTTATCCCTAAAATCTACCTTCTTACCAAAGACTGGATCATTGATCATATCAGATAACTAGCCACCAAATGTGAGTCAACAGAGTAGGTGCTAACTCACCCATGCTCAGGGAGAAAACCCAGAAAAGAATGTGAAAGCTAGCATTCTTCTCCATGAGCCCCACACTTCTGTCTTGGCACCTTGAAAGATTTCAGACGGTCAGGCAGCTGGGAAGGCAGCTGGTTTCTGCAGTCCCAGAGCATATCAGCTTGAGCCTGGTAAATGGCCTTGATTATCATGCAAGGCACAGAACACTCTTATTAGTGCTGCATTGACTAGCGCAGTACAGTCGCTGCTTTCTGTAATACCCTAATTGAGGTCCTTCCTTGCATGCAGTTTACATTATGTATAAATAAATCCCTCAGTATGACATTTTAATAGGTATTTTTAAACAAAGTCCAGAGGACAATTAGAACTACCTTCTCCGCAAGAATCTTTTTTTTTTTTTTTTGGTAAGACAAAAAAGGCATAGTGCCAACATGAAGAAAAGGATCCATTTTACTAAGTGTGGCTGACTATCCTAAAGCAACAACCACTTTCCCAGTTGCATGTGTTTCGTATCACGGTCTGGTCCTTCACGCCACGCTGATGGCTCCCCACTTCCTGATGTCTGTGGTTTGGGCTTTGTGTCCCTTGCAAATGCAAATATAACTCATCTTGAAATGGAGCTGGAGAGGAGGGGTCCTGAGAATTCATGGCTGAGGAGTTACGGCAGCCAGTGTTTCACCCCATCATTCTTTCATTCGTGTTTAATCTTGATAGTGGTACTTTAGTTTTACAAAGCATCTGCAGGGTCATTTCTCAAAACCCTCACTGTGTCGATCCCTCATCCAGGCCGTAGAAGGTCATCCATCAGTCTCCCCTTGCCCCAGCCCAGGGCATATCCAGAAGGGCAAGGAGGGGTGAGCTCCTTTTCTGGGACTCGCACTCGGGTCAAGGGCTCTCCTTCTCTCTGCAAGTCAGAGGGCTCTCATGTAGTAGAAGAGAGTTGGGGGTCGGGCACGGCACAGTGAGTCTTGGCCTGTCTCACCTACTTCTTTGGTACTGATTTGAACTGTTTCTCTCACTTGAGTGTTAGAAATTTAAGAATTTGCTCTCTGTGTTCACAAACCTGAATCAGACAAGAAATTTGGCAAGGGCTCTTAAGAGACGACTCCTTTAGATTGATATCTCTGTCCCTTCTGTACTCCCTCTACCCTCTTTTTAGAACCTGTTCTAGCATGAATCATAATATTTATCATGTCTATTAACACATCTGCCTCCTCTTTTGGACTCTGACTCATTGAGAGCAGGGAATAAGTGTTCGCTTCCACATCTCAGCACTGTGACTGGCACATAGAGGCACTCAATAAAAGTATGAATGAATGAACAGAGAGTAAATTAAGGTCTCACTAGACATCAGGGGAGTGCAAATTAAAACCATGGTGAGATACCACTACACACATATAGAATGGCCCAAACTTACCCCTCTCCCCCAAAAAAACTAGCAAAGAAGTGGTAGGAAGTGTGTGGAGCAGCTGGAACTCTCATACACTAGTGGTTTGGTTCACTTCAGTCGCTCAGTCGTGTCCGACTCTTTGTAATCCCATGGACTGCAGCACACCAGGCCTCCCTGTCCATCACCAACTCCCGGAGCCTACTCAAACTCATGTCCATCGAGTTGGTGATGCCATCCAACCATCTCATCCTCTGTTGTCCCCTTCTCCTCCCACCCTGTCTTTCCCAGCATCAGGGTCTTTTCAAATGAGTCAGCTCTTCGCATCAGGTGGCCAAAGTATTGGAGTTTCAGCTTCAACATCAGTCCTTCCAATGAACATCCAGGACTAATTTCCTTTAGGATGGACTGGTTGGATCTCCTTGCAGTCCAAGGGACTCTCAACAGTCTTCTCCAACACCACAGTTCAAAAGCATCAACACTAGTGGTAGGAGGACAAAATGGTCCAGCCACTGTGGAAAATAGTTTGGCAATTTCTTATAAAGCTAAACTAATTAAATGACTTAATTTGCCTGCTGTTAGATATTTACCCAAGAGAAAGGGAAAACTTTGGAACACACAAAAACCAATCTGAAATATTTATAACAGCTTTATTTATCATCCCCTAAAAATGGAGAAATTCCAATTGTCCTTCAGCTGGTGAGTGGGCAAACAAATGAAATATTCATACAATGAAATGTTACTGTGCAATGAAAAGGAGCAAGCTATCAGTACGAGCAAAGTCTGCACAGATGCCTTATGCTAAGTGTGAGAAGCAAGATTTTAAAAGATTGCATAATATAAATCCATTTATATGACATTGTGCAAAATTATAGGGATGGAGGATAGACCAGTGATTGCCAGGGCTTAGGCTTTGAGGAGGGGTTGACTCCAAAGGTATGACCTAAATCAAATCCCTAACGATTATACAGTGGAAGTGAGAAATAGATTTAAGAGACTAGATCTGATAGATGGAGTGCCTGATGAACTACGGATGGAGGTTTGTGACCTTGTACAGGAGACAGGGAGCAAGACCATCCCCAAGAAAAAGAAATGTAAAAAAGCAAAATGGCTGTCTGAGGAGGCCTTACAAAAAGCTGTGAAAAGAAGAGAAGTGAAAAGCAAAGGAGAAAGGGAAAGATATACCCACTTGAATGCAGAGTTCCAAAGAATAACAAGGAGAGATAAGAAAGCCTTCCTCAGTGTTCAATGCAAAGAAATAGAGGAAAACAATAGAATGGGAAAGACTAGAGATCTCTTCAAGAAAATTAGAGATACCAAGGGAATATTTTATGCAAAGATGGGCTCAATAAAAGACAGAAATGGTATGGACCTAACAGAAGCAGAAGATATTAAGAAGAGGTGGCAAGAATACACAGAAGAACTGTACAAAAAAGAGCTTCACAACCAAGATAATCACGAAGGTATGATTACTCACACTCACCTAGAGCCAGACGTCCTGGAATGTAAAGTCAAGAGGGCCTTAAGAAGCATCACTACAAACAAAGCTAGTGGAGGTGATGGAATTCCAGTTGAGCTATTTTAAATCCTAAAAGATGATACTGTGAAAGTGCTGCACTCAATATGCCAGCAAATTTGGAAAACTCAGAAGTGGCCACAGGACTGGAAAAGGTCAGTTTTCATTCCAATCCCAAAGAAAGGCAATGCCAAAGAATGCTCAAACTACCGCACAATTGCACTCATCTCACATGCTAGTAAAGTAATGCTCAAAATTCTCCAAGCCAGGCTTCAGCAATATGTGAACTGTGAACTTCCAGATGTTCAAGCTGGTTTTAGAAAAGGCAGAGGAACCAGAGATCAAATTGCCAACAGCCGCTGGATCATGGAAAAAGCAAGAGAGTTCCAGAAAAACATCTATTTCTGCTTTATTGACTATGCCAAAGCTTTTGACTGTGTGGATCACAATAAACTGTGGAAAATTCTGCAAGAGATGGGAATACCAGACCACCTGACCTGCCTCTTGAAAAACCTATACGCAGGTCAGGAAGCAACAGTTATAACTGGACATGGAACAACAGACTGGTTCCAAATAGGAAAAGGAATACATCAAGGCTGTATATTGTCACCCTGCTTATTTAACTTATATGCAGAGTACATCATGAGAAACGCTGGGCTGGAAGAAGCACAAGCTGGAACCAAGATTGCTGGGAGAAATATCAATAACCTCAGATATGCAGATGACACCACCCTTATGGCAGAAAGTGAAGAGGAACTAAAAAGCCTCTTGATGAAAGTGAAAGTGGAGAGTAAAAAAGTTGGCTTAAAGCTCAACATTCAGAAAACGAAGATCATGGCATCCGGTCCCATCACTTCATGGCAAATAGATGGGGAAACAGTGGAAACAGTGGCTGACTTTATTTTTCTGGGCTCGAAAATCACTGCAGATGGTGATTGCAGCCATGAAATTAAAAGACGCCTACTCCTTGGAAGGAAAGTTATGACCAACCCAGACAGCATATTAAAAAGCAGAGACATTACTTTGCCAACAAAGGTCCGTCTATTCAAGACTATGGTTTTTCCAGTAGTCATGTATGGATGTGAGAGTTGGACTGTTAAGAAAGCTGAGTGCCAAAGAATTGATGCTTTTGAACTGTGGTGTTGGAGAAGACTCTTGAGAGTCCCTTGGACTGCACGGAGATTCAACCAGTCCATCCTAAAAGAGATCAGTCCTGGGTGTTCATTGGAGGGACTGATGCTAAAGCTGAAACTCCAATACTTTGGCCACTTGATGCGAAAAGCTGACTCATTTGAAAAGACCCTGATGCTGGGAAAGATTGAGGGCAGGAGGAAAAGGGGATGACAGAGGATGAGATGGTTGAATAGCATCACCGACTCAGTAGACATGGGTTTGGGTGAACTCCGGGAGTTGGTGATGGACAGGGAGGCCTGGCATGCTGCAGTTCATGGGATCACAAAGATCGGGCATGACTAAGCAACTGAACTGAACTGAACTGACTCCAAAGAGACAGCAGGAAGGAGTGTTTTGGGGTGATGGAACAGTTTGTATCCTGATTATGGTGATGGGTGTATGATGCTGGCATTTATCATACTCACAGAACAATGTAGTTTAAAAAGTATGAATGAATTTTACTGGATACAAACTGCAAATTTAACTGAAAAAGTAAATCAGGGTTGTTGTTCTTTTTCAGTGCAGATTCAGAAAATAATGTTCAAAAGAAAACCTGAGTAATGTCTTAGTAGCCTTCAGTGATTCTGTATATGTTCATGTATACATACAGACACACAAAAAGGTATGCATGTGTGTGTGTGTGTGTGTGCATTTGTTTAACAAATATTTAAAGACTGCTTCCTATGGACTAGGACTTGCTAAAAAGCACTGAAGAGATATTGATGAACAACAAAAGCAGAATTTCTGCTTTCATGGTGTGGAACGGGATAGACAGTAAACAAATAAACAAATCAGTGAATACACAGCTTTACATAATGGTAAGTGCTGTAGAGACAATAAGACAGGCCTTGAGGATAAAAGTGGAATTGAGGGTTGGGGCCTCTCTGAAGAAATGGCCTTAAACTGAGACCTGGAAAGTCCAAAGGAAGCATCCACGTGTGCAAATGCTCAGAGCAGTTCAGGCACAGAAATGTCAAATGCAAAGACCCTGAGGGGACTTCATTGAGGACAAGAAATACTGAATAGTCTGTCACTTCAGCACTCTCAGAAAGGCTGGATGACGTACAGCCACCATCCTTTCAATGCAAGGCTGGGCTTCCTGGGAAGTAAGGCAAAGCCCTTAAAATGGAACTCAGCTTTGTGCATTCAGAGAGCTGGCAGCATGTTGGCGAGGTGGACCAAGGGAGCGAGGGACCCAGCAGCAGGTGAGCTCAGAGACACAGGTGGGGACCCGTTTCTGCGACTCCAGCCCTTTTGAAAAAGAATTCCTTTGTATGAAGCTCTCAGATCCAATGTGAAGTGAACATGGTATGTTTCCTTAGTTCCATCATAGAATTTCCTCTGTATTTTGGATATTTGAGACGTTTGAACTTCTGCTACAGAAAACATTGAGAGTAGACATCCCCTCCCATAGTTTACGATGTAGTTAATTTAGCAGTCCACAGAGTCCTCATGTATTAAATTCCCAGAAAATGCTCATGAATCTAAGGCTGATGTCACATGTCATTGGTGTTTACATCATTTATCAACAAATTCCATGTCTAAGAGTGAGCACAGGCATGAGGACATGTGTGGTATAAGATTCCACCTCAAACCCCGGTGGAGAAGGTTCTGGTATATGACTTCAGCTGCCTGGCCTTGAGGAACTCATGTCACCTTCAGAATCTCTCTTGGCCCCTGGGCAAATAGTGAATAATTACACTGCTCTCCTAGGGATGGAATGTAGACTCTCTGACTTTTGCTCACAGCAGCCTTCTAAATACCAAGCATTGCAAAAATTAGAATTTTGCCTCACCATAATTCATCTCTGCCCCCATAAATCTCTTCTCTGTTTTCAATTCGATTTGATATGCTTCATTATTTTTCCTTTAGAATCATGGTGGAATGTTGCTTTCAACCATTTTGTATTCATTTGAATATTGGTTTTCTTTTAATTCTTGAAGAGATTTCTGTTGGTATCCCATTTGCTTGTTTTCATTATATTATAATAAGAAGCTAGTAATTTAAAATTCTCTTAATCTAGTGCATGGCATATGTGTGTGGAAGCTGGCAAATGCCAGTTCTTAATCCTTGTGCTGGTCAGCATGCTGGCAGGAAAGCAGTGACACCCTCAGCAGGAGTCCCTGAAAAGAGCTGTGCGGGAGTGGTTAAGAGAAACGCACACAGAATAATACAGCACCTTGGAGCTAGTAGCCGAAGGGCCTCCTGTACTCACTTGTGCCTCAGAGGTCAGGAGGAGAGTGGGATTGCCAGAACCTGACGAGATGTGGTTCCATGAGAAGGTTCCCAGGGATGAGCACACCCACTGTCAAACCTCCATGCGACCAGGGGGAGGGGAGAAGGGAGGGAAGGGGAATAAATACCCTGAACCCTGATCCCACGCTCTGTTCTCCTGCCAGTGCTTCCTTCCTCCAGCCCAGCTGGGAGCCGATGGACAAGGCAGCCAGTCGGTGTGGCCCACGGAGGGCTGGTTCCTGGCTCACAGCAGAGACAAGGGTCCAGAGTGATCTGAAGGAGCAGACAGGGGATACCCAGCCCAGGAGTCTGCTGGAGAAAGCACTGTCCCAAATTCATTGACCTTGGTCTTTGCAGTTTGCTTGTCCAGAAATATACATGCACCTCCATCCCCAGCCCCAGCCGGCTTTGATTGCAAGCATCTTTCTTCTCAGCACTGTTATTGGCCATCTTCAAGTTGAGCTGGTCACTGTGGCTAATGCCCAGATCAGCTCAGTCTTCTGGGGGTGGGAAGAGTTGACCATTCCAGGTTCCAGGTGTGGACGCTCACAGTGGCGCGGGGTCCTCGCTCCCCCTCACCCCTCCCATCTTCCTTTCCCAGGGTGGAGCTTCAGCATGGGGTCAGCCTACCAGTTCCACAGTTGGCGTGTGTTTGTCATCGTCTGCGCGCTCCCCTGTGCCTCCTCGGTGGTGGCCCTCACGTTCATGCCCGAAAGCCCACGGTTCTTGCTGGAGGTAACGTTCATCATTACAAATACTCAAGGAAGCCAGAGACATTGAAACAAGTTCCTTTTAACCCTAGGAGAGTATGTTTGCCTCTTCAGGAGGTACATTTTTCCTTCCTACTACTGAACTATGGAGGGTTTGGTCTCATGGAGACATACTTTCAACAACCAGCAGGCGAAAAGGCTGCCTCATGGCCTGAAAGCGCTAATGTTCCTCCTCAAGCAAGTGGTTTCCCTCATTGAAGAAAACGCACCTTATTGTTTTATAAAGGAAACACTATTCCTTGAGCTGCTGCTGCACTCAGGGCATCCAGGTAGTCTGTGTTTCCAATGGGATGGACCTAAACCGTTTGCACTGTTGCACCCAATGGGATCTGACAATACCACGTGGTGATTGGAAAATCACGGAGCATGTGTGTTTCACCTCCTGGCCATTCACTGTCTACTCATATCTCTTAGGTTGGAAAACACGATGAAGCCTGGATGATTCTGAAGTTAATTCACGACACAAACATGAGAGCACGGGGTCAGCCTGAGAAGGTCTTCACGGTGAGTACTGATTCTCAGTGAATCCTCTATGCCAAAGGCCGAAAAACCTTTTCAGAAAAGGCCTGGTCATAAATTCCGTTCTCGCTGCACCAGCCACTCGTTTCTCAGTATCTCATACTTGCTGTTTTACCTGCTGCACAGCTGTTGTATGTGCTTTTACCTCTGCATGGAATGGTCTTCCATCCTCCAGTTACAAAATGTATTCTCAATGGGAAAACTCATCTAAACTAATAAAAAATTGAACGCATAGTATTTTTTGGAAAGAACAGTATTTTTTTTCTCAGAACCTCCACCAAAATAAAAAAGAGTGTTTTTTAAATCCTTTGATGTAGGCAACATGTAATTATGCCAAAAATGTCTAAGTTAGGTTTAAAGGTGATATAAGCAAAATATTCAATGTCTTATAAACAGTATCAGTTATAGTTCTTAAAATAACTGAAATAGTTCCTGATTAAACAATCCCTTGACACTTATTGACTCGTTACATTTTTAATATGAAACAGATTTTTTGTAATATGAAGGTATAATTCAGTCTGGCCTTTATCTAAATGATCACAGATTCTTAATTAATATAAATGTTTTCTGCAGTGTAATGGAGGAACAAAGGTAAATAATGGATGTCCACCATTGAGGACCTGGAATCCTTTGAGTGAACACTTCTTTTGAGTATATGCACTACAGAGAAAGAGTAAATTCAAGGATCATAAGGCAAAAGGAATCTTGAGGTGTCATGTAGATACTCAATGTCACCTAACTCTTCTCAGCCGGTTGAGAATAAACCCTCTACCCAAGATTTCTGAGACGGTGTCTCTGTAGAACCTCATTGTCCTGCTAACCTGCTTTTTCTTCCAGAAGGTCTGAGTTACCAAGTTCATTCATGATCATCCACATTAATATCACTGTATAAAGATTAGGTGGGAATAAGATTTGACCACTCTAAAAGAATGGGTCATTTCAATCATTTATATGTGACTTCCAAGGTCATTACAGGATTCTGCCATGACACATTTGATCTTTTTCTTATTATATCTACAACACGGCGAATTCACATGCCTTCCTCAAAGGTCTTCTTCCTGTGTACCTAATTTAAATAGTGTTTTTCAGGATGTTGTTTGCAGCAAACTCCTCTTTTAAGTTCATTCACATTCTCCTTAGCTGATCTCAGCTACTTCCCAGATCTTTTTCTCCAAATGGACAAACTGAGCTCCAGACATACATGTTGAAGGGCTTTGTGGCCATACTCCTATGTACTAGAGGCCCTTCAAATTCTGAATTTCTAAATCTGAACTTCGCACCTGAAGAGTCTCCAAATCTCTTCTTTGTCCAAAGACTTATCAGCAAGTGCCGCCAGCACCACCTAAACTAGACCCCTGAAAACTATCCTATTTCTTTCTTTCCTTTATCTCTATTATGTCAAAAAAATCCAGTATGTGTTGTTATTCTGCATCCTAAATATCTCTCATCATTGTCTCTTACTTTCTACCCTTATTGCCACTCATTTGGTTCATTCCTCCCTACTCGCTGCCCTCTGCCCTTGCACCATTCTTCAGGAATCACAACGATTCATTGCCGTTTCCAATACAGTCTTTTCTCTTACACCTCTGGATGTTTGCATGTGGTGTTCCTCCCACTTGGAATGCCCTTCAAATCATTGATAACACATGGCAAATGACATACTTCTCCATAAGCTCCAGCTCAAATTCCACAGTCCATCAAGTCTCCTCTCTCACTCCCAGGTCAGCTTGGGTGTTCTGTACAGTATGTCTCTCCCATCTGATGTAGATTTCCACTGGGATACTTTCTAATTTATATGGTAATTGCTTAGAGAGCACGATGGTTTATGATTGCATCTCCAGGGTCCAGTACCAGTCCTGGCTCCCATGGGTGCCGATGAAAGAATGTACAAACAAACAAACACTAATGAGTGGAGAAGAAGCCTCACAAAAGGAATATATCGAGTCAGAATGGCCTTCGTCAAAAAAAACACAAGTAACAAATGTTGGTGAGATTGGAGAAAAGGGACCCTTTGTACATTGTTGGTGAGAACAGTAAATTGGTGAAGACACAGTGGAAAACATTAGGGAGATTCCTCAAAAAACTGAAAATAGAACTACCATATGACCTAACAATCCCACTCCTGGGTATACATCCAAAAAAACTCAAAAATGTTAATTTGAAAAGATACATGAATCCATGCAACCCATTGTTCACAGCATTATTTATGATAGCCAAGATACAGAAGCAGTCTAAGTGTCCATTAGCAGATGAATGGATAAAGAAGATGATATCATAAACAGTAGAATATTACTCAGCCATAAAAAAGAATAAAACTTTGCCATTTACAGCAATATGGGTGAACTTGGAGGGCATTGTGCTAAATGAAATAATTCAGACAGAGAAAGACAAATACTGTATACCACTTTTATGTGGAATCTAAAAAAACACAGCAACCTAGTGAATATAACAAAACAGAAGTGGGCTCACAGGTATAGAGAACAAACTAGGGGTTAGCAGTGGGGGGAAGCGGGGGAGAGGAGAGGGGCAGTGAAGGCGCAGGAGTAAAAAACGAATTATTATGGGATCATATGAAATCATCTGCGTGAAACTTTTGAAAATTGTAAAACATGATAGAATTCAAGGAATCTTTCATTCAGGACAAAAAAAGAATTTGTTGTTCAGTCGCTAAGTCATGTCCAAGAATTTGTTGTTTAGTCACTAAGTCATGTCCGACTCTTTGCAACCCCATGGACTGCCACATGCCAGGCTTCCATGTCCTCCGCTATCTCCTGGAGCCTGCTCAAGTTCATGTCCATTGAGTCAGTGATGCTATCTTAAAAAAAAAAAAAGGAATACCCCTGTGATTTAAAAAGAAAACAAAACTCTAGAGTGTCACAAAGTAATGAATGGTTTGTAGCTGACCCTATTTGCAATCCTGCTTTTAACTCAGACATCATCGACACTAAATACAGACATCTTTGTTTAGCCAGGGAGAGGCTACTGCCCACCTGGTATAATTTGAAAGATACCGAGGGTCCTCAAATCACCTCTGTCAAAAGCCAGTCTTGGTACCTGGTTTTGTGCAGTAGAAGTACTGCTTCAGATGTTGGCAGTCTCTCCAGAAAGATCTATTCAGAAGTTATCCCTGGCAGGGATAGTGTGTGTGCACATTTCTGTCCTCTCTCAGCTTTGTCAAAAGCAGGTAGATTATGACTAACAAGGTAAGATGGGATAGGTCCACAAA
Source organism: Bubalus kerabau (assembly GCF_029407905.1). Classification (NCBI taxonomy): domain Eukaryota; kingdom Metazoa; phylum Chordata; class Mammalia; order Artiodactyla; family Bovidae; genus Bubalus; species Bubalus kerabau. The sequence continues at coordinate 11,883,666 of NC_073633.1, forward strand.
GGAAAAATGCTTCCCTTTCCTCCCCAACCCCACCTCTTTTCAGGCTTCATTCTCTGTGCTGAAAGTATTGCTTCTCCTGACTCTTGGCTCTTTTCCTTAGGAGAAGGAGGCTAGCTTAAGTCATGGATACAGGCTATACCTCCATCATTTGTTCCCCTTCTGTCACTGAAGAGTCAGTCTTGGTGCTTGCAACTTAAACTCATTCATTGGACTTCACCTTCAGGTCGCCTGTGGGTATTTGCTGACTAGTCACTGTGGGTTTGGGCTTCCCAGGTGATGCTAGGGATAAAGAATCTGCCCGCTAACGCAGGAGACATGGGTTTGATCTCTGGGCCAGGAAGATCTCCTGGAGGAGGAAATGGCAGCCCACTTTGGTATTCTTGCCTGGGAAATCCTATGGACAGAGGAGCCTGGCGGGCTACAGTTCATGGGGTTGCAAAGAGTCAGACATGACTGAATGTACACTATTTGGCTGTGAGAGAAGGAAGAGAGGGTCAAGAATGGAAGTTACATGGGAAAGCTCTAAGAACTCTGTTTAGGGGGCAAATTCATCAAGTAAGTAGGTTCCAAAGAAAAGTGTGTTCAGTCACTTTTGTCTAAGCAAAGTAATTCGTAATCCACAAGTGACTCTATCTGGACTTCTATCTGCTAGTGTGTGCCTTTTTTTTTAAAGTTTATTTTATTGAAATGGAGTTGATTTACAATGTTGTATTAATTTCTACTGTACAGCAAAGGGATTCATTACATGTATATGCATCCTTTATCGTGTTCTTTTCCATTATGGTTTTTCACAAGATACAGTTCCCTGTGCTGTACAGTAGGACTTGGTTGTTTATCCGTTCTCTTTGTCATAGTTTGCTAATCCCAAACTCTCAATCCTTCCCTCCCCCACCTCCCAATGTGTGCCTTTTGAGTCGTGACTCAGAGAAGGGCGTTTTGTTTCATTTAATTCCATTACTACTTACTCTTCCCCCTCTTCTTTATGGTATTCACCCTCTCATTCATTCTTTATTCAGTTCTCTTAGGTGCCTTTGAAGAGAGAGAGGTCTTCTTTTTAAGACACCAGTGGTCTCCTATTTATGGATACCTGCTTATGTATCAAACACCTGCTTCCTTTTTGTTGGCGTCAGCTTTCACTCCTTTTAAAAACAAATTGTAAGCCTAAACGCTACAACTTCAGAGACGAAAACTCAGCACTTTGCCCTCTGTTGCTCCTTACAGGTAAACAGAATCAAAACCCCAAGACAGATAGATGAACTGATTGAAATTGAGAGCGACACAGGAACATGGTTCAGGAGGTGCTCCGTTCGCATCCGCACAGAACTGTATGGAGTAAGTAACAAGCCCCCTCTGACTCGCGGGCTCGCTTCTCGCTGGAGGTTAGTCAGAAACAGGGTTGGCAGAATCCACCCCGTGAGTGGGGCTCTTCCCCCTCCTGCCCAGGGCACCTGACTCCTGGTGTGGGACCAGGTAATGGGATTCCCTTACGATCAGCGGGGAAGCCAAGATGTTGCTTTTTGGGGGGAGGGCAGGTGTTAAACAAGGAGTCCTACTAGTGATGGGATAAACCATCTCGAGTTACTTTGTCTGTTGGAAGCTGATAAATACAAATTCCAGCATTTGGTTTCCTGTAGCCTTTAGCTTTGGAGAAGGCGATGGCACCCCACTTCAGTATTCTTGCCTGGAAAATCCCATGGATGGGGGAGCCTGGTGGGCTGCAGTCTATGGGGTCACACAGAGTCGGACACGATTGAAGTGACTTAGCAGCAGCAGCAGCCCTTAGCTTTTACATTTTAAGTCCAAATGAATCCAGCCTGAAGAAGAGGCAACAATTTTATAATTTGTCAGAGGGGGTTGGGAAGTAGAGTTGCCTAGGGACTGGCATAAGAAAACCAACTCTCTGATATTTTACAGATTTGGTTGACTTTTATGAGATGTTTCACCTACCCAGTCAGGGACAATACCATAAAACTCACGATTGTGTGGTTCACGCTGTCCTTTGGGTAAGTGGTCCTTACATTTTTTGGTGAACGAAATCCTTAAATTTCCATACTATAACCCCCAACCTCACTGCTTTCTTCTCTTATACTGTGTGATGCTATTAACTCTAGGATTTTTTTTTTCATTTTAGATTTGCTAACAGTTACAGTTTTTCTCAAGCAATCATTTTATTTATGTTGTCATAAAGCTGGGGTGGCAAAACCAACAGTGTTTGGAAAGTTCAATAAGACCAAGGATGATTTGCTCCCATGATTTCTCCACTCTCTCCTCATTGGTGGAGCTCCATCCCCGCTGGCCTCTTTGTTCTTCCTCCAGTGTGCCAGAACTTTCTTGAACATGTCCCATCTCGCATCTGTGCCCTGCCCCCAGACATGGACCAGTTCATTTCTCTCCTCCTTTGAGGCTTTCCTCCTATGCCACCTTCTCAGTGATACTTCCCCAAGTACCTTTTTAAAACTGTAGCTTCTCAGTCCCCCTTCAGATTCCCTGTCCTCTTCTCAGCTTTATTATTCCCCATTGTGCCTTCTATCATCTTCTAATAGACAAAAAGCTTTTTCATTCTGTAGGAATAAAGAGAGCTCTGTCTTCCTCCTTTAGGAGCTCTGTGAGAACAGAGATTTTAAACTGTTTTGCTCACTGATATATGGCCCTGGCACAAAAAAAGTGCTCAATAAATAGTTGTCAGGGCTTCCCAGGGGGCTCAGTGCTAAAGAATCATCCTGCCAACGTAGGGGATAAATTTGAATGCAGAGTTCCAAAGAATAGCAAGGAGAGATAAGAAAAGACTTCTTCAGTGATAAGTGCAAAGAAATAGAGCAAAACAATAGAATGGAAAAGACTAGAGATCTCTTCAAGAAAACTACATATACCAAGAGAATATTTCATGCAAAGATGGGCAAAATAAAGGACAGAAATGATATGGACCTATCAGAAGCAGAAGATATTAAGAAGAGGTGACAAGAATATATAGAAAAACTATGCAAAAAAGATCCTCATGACCCGGATAACCATGATGGTGTGATCACTGACCTAGAGCCAGACATCCTGGAAAGTGAAGTCAAGTGGGCCTGAGAAAGCATCACTACAAACAAAGCTAGTGGAGGTGATGAAATTCCAGTTGAGCTATTTCAAATCCTCAAAGATGATGCTGTGAAAGTGCTGCACTCAATGTGCCAGCAAATCTGGAAAATTCAACAGTGACCACAGTACTGAAAAAGATCGGTTTTCAGTCCAATCCCAAAGAAAGGCAATGCCAAAGAATGTTCAAACTACCACACAACTGCACTCATCTCACATGCTAGCAAAGTAATGCTCAAAACTCTCCAAGCCAGGCTCCAACAGTATGTGAACCGTGAACTTCCACATGTTCAAGCTGGTTTTAGAAAAGGCAGAGGAACCAGAGATCAAATTGCCAACATCTGCTGGATCATCGAAAAACCAAGAGAGTGCTAGAAAAACATCTCCTTCTGCTTTACTGACTATGCCAAAGCCTTTGACTGTGTGGATCACAACAAACTGGAAAATTCTGAAAGAGATGGGAATACAGACTACCTTGCCTGCCTCCTGAGAAATCTGTATGCAGTCAGGAAGCAACAGTTATAACTGGACATGGAACAACAGACTGGTTCCAAATTGGGAAACAAATATGTCAAGGCTGTATATTGTCACCCTGCTTATTTAACTTATATGCAGAGTACATCATGCGAAATGCCAGGCTGGATGAAGCACAAGCTGGAATCAAGATTGCCGGGAGAAATATCAATAACCTCAGATATGCAGGTGACACTACCTTATGGCAGAAAGTGAAGAACTAAAGACCCTTTTGATGAAAATGAAAGAAGAGAGTGAAAAAGTTGACTTAAAACTCAACATTCAGAAAAGATCATGGCATGCAGTCCCACCACTTCATGGCAAATAGATGGGGAAACAATGGAAACAGTGAGAGACTTTATTAAGGCTTGGTTTATCCAAAATCACTGGAGATGGTGACTGCAGCCATGAAATTAAAAGGCACTTGCTCCTTGGAAGAAAAGCTATGACAAACCTAGACAGAATACTAAAAAGCAGAGACATTACTTTACCAACAAAGGTCCGTCTAGTTAACGCTATGGTTTTTCTAGTAGTCATGTATGGATGCGAGAGTTGGACTATAAAGAAAGCTGAGCACCAAAGAATTGATGCTTTTGAACTGTGGTGTTGGAAAAGACTCTTGGGAGTCCCTCAGACTATAAGCAGATCAAACCAGTCAATCCTAAAGGAAATCAGACCTGAATATTCACTGGAAGGACTGATGTTGAAGCTGAAACTCCAATACTTTGGCCACCTGCTGCAAAGAACTAACTAATTGGATAAGACCCTGATGCTGGAAAAGACTGAAGGCGGGAGGAAAAGGGGACGACAGAGGATGAGATGGTTGGATGGCATCACCAACTCGATGGACATGAGTTTGAGTAGGCTCTGGGAGTTGGTGATGGACAGGGAAGCCTGGCATGCCACACTCCATGGGGTGGCAAAGAGTCGGACAAGACTGAGCAACTGAACTGAACTGAATGCAGAAGACAAGGAGATGCAAGTTCAGTCCCTGGGTCAGGAAGATTCCCTGGAGCGGGAATTGACAACCCACTGCAGTATTCTTGTCTAGAGAATCCCACAGACAGAGGAGCCTGGCAGGCTACACTCCATAGGGTCGCAGAGAGTGGACACAACTGAAGCAACTTAGCATGGACACGTGCAAGTTTCTACCATGTGCTAAACACTGGCTAGATCCAAAGAAAAAGCAAAACAAATGTCTTGCTCTTGAAATGTGAAGAGTTACAGGATAATATCTATGATTTATTTTGTTTACTTACCTGTTATTGACCACATTTTAAGCTTTATGATTTCCTTATAAAGTCCCTGAAACTTCAAACAATGTGTAGCATTCAGTGGCTATCCAGTAAACACTGGCTGAATAAATGGAACGTAGCAGAAACTCCTCCATGTTATTGATGATGAATGTTCCAGGGTGTCATGCTTCCCTCATTGCTGGCATTTTTGAAGATTTGTATCCTCTGGATATGAATAGAGAGCCCTGCAGAGTTGCTGCCTCCAGAGTCATTTCATATTCAGTGGCCACCACTCACACCCCTGCAGTAATTATTTCATGATATGTGAAGACAAGAGGCTGGAATCTATGGAATCCTGAGGCAGAGATGATTCAGGAATCCTGTTGACAATGCTGATGATAAAAACAACTTAGCCTTTTGAGCACTCGCTATGTGCTGGGTATTTTGCATTCCATTTATTCCAAGCAGTTACCTGGGGAGGTGGTTACTCTCATCATTCTGATATTAGAGATGGCAGGTAACTGGTGCTTTGATAACTGCCCAAGATCACATGGCTGGTAAGTGGCAAGGCCAGGATTCTAAACCTAGCTTGTCTATCTGCACAAGTGATTCTCATAACCACTTCTTCCCCTGTGTAGCTCAGTGTAACTGGGGATAAATCAGAGCAGTGGTTCTCGAACTTGAGTATCAGAAGAGTTCCTTGGAGGACTCCACCCCACAGTTTCTGATTCAGCAGGTCTGGATGAGGCCTGAGGGTCTGCATTTCTAACAAGTTCCCAGGTGATTCTGATGGTGCTGGTCCAGAGACCCTGCTTTGGGTGGGAAGCAGCAGTTTAGAACCGCATTGTCCAGTGAAGATATAACATCAGCTACTTGCATCATTTTAAATGTCCTGGCAGTCACATTTAAAAAGGGGTGAAAAAAAGGAAAAGGAAACTGGTGAAACAAACTTTAATAATATATCTTATTTTACTTGTTTTGTCCAAAATATTATCATTTCTTGACATTTAATCAATATGATTAATGACTTAATTTTACATTTTTCCCATACGTATGTCTCATCTGGACTGGTCACATTTTACTGCTCATACCTGTGGTTAGTGGTGACTGCTCTGAAGATCATGGCAGCATGGCTTAGCTGTAACCTGTTAGAATAACATACTACAGGCGAGAGGTAGAAAGTGGGCAATAACCTGGCTTTTCCAATAAATACTTAAATGGCCTTTTTCCCAGCCTTGAACCTTGGGGGCATGGGCTCTGCCCCCAGGCTAACAGGACCACAGTAGAGAAGGAACCAAGAAAAATCAACCATTAATAAAGAGGTCATTCTCTAAGGGCCCTCACAGTTTGGGGACCCCAGGAGTTTGTAGCTGAGACTAGAAGATGGGATTCTTCAGTGTAGCCTGAGGGGATGAGGAGAAACCTCTGGGCCAGGATATGCCTGTTTAGGATGGAATTCTTACACATGTCTCTTTCCCAAGGAGAGACTCAGGACCTGAGATTCTCCAGGGAAATCCAGGCCATCCCTCTAGCTTGATTCTTGCAGACCTGTGATGAGGAGGGGCCAATGAGATTCCTATTTGATGACCCATAATGCTAAGGGACAGGGGTGGGGGTGGGGGGAGTGGGGCACAGTCCTAATTAGCAGTGCTTCTCCAGGAACCACTACCTCTCTGAAAATAGCAGGGAGATGGTCATGGCCACTAGAGTGCCAGCACCTTTAGAGACACCTTTATAGCATGCACCCACTGGGTCTCCAGGTGGCGGCCATGGCCACAGCTCCGGCAGCAGCTCCAGGCGAAGTGACGGGAAAAGATGGTTTCTCTGTGATATGGAATCCTGAAATGTGATCATTCTTTAAAAAGAATCAAGCTCTGAGCCTTTGGAGTGGGAGCATTGACTCCAAGACTCTAGACTCTAGGGAGTATCAAATAGTGAGAACTCACACAAAGGAAACCATTTAGATAGACCAGGCATCACCCAACCAATAGAGGCATCCTGTGCAGGATGCCTCATCTAAACAACAAACAAAGCAAAAATACAAACCCAATCATCAGCAAACAGGATTACCACCTCACTCAGCCTTGCCCATCAGAGGAAAAACAAACAAATGAAAAAACCCAGCACAAATCTCACCCTATACGAAGCTTACACAAACCACTGGACCAATCTTAGGAGAGCAGAAACCCAAAGGAATAAAGAATTCAACCTTGAAGGCTGGGAAAAGGAGACCTCAAACACAATAAGTTAAAAAATAATAATAATAATAATGAAAAGACAGAGAAATACTACACAAATGAAGGAAAAAACTAGAAACACAGAAGTCCAAAAAAAATGAAGAGGAAATAGACAAACTACCTGAAAAAGAATTCAGAATAATGATAGTAAAGATGATCAAAAACCTTGAAAGCAAACACCTTTACAAACTCACATTTCTTTGTCTTTGCAGGTACTACGGATTATCTGTTTGGTTCCCCGATGTCATTAAACATCTGCAGTCGAATGTGTTGAAAAATGTAGATGAACCAAAAGTGAAATTTTCAAATGCAACTATTAACTTTACAATGGCAAATCAGATTATTACTGGAATGGAATGTGACAATGGCAGGTCCAGAAACTTTTAAATCATTTAATCCTACCTCATCTTAAAAATGTATTTCTTATTTGCCTTCATGACACTAAAATATGCATATACATAATTTTTTTTCAGTTTGTACATGTAGTCATTTTCAGACTGAATTCAAATGCTTCCAAATGGGCTTTAAAGAAAAGATACACATATATCAGTTAATTCACTTAAATTACTTCTTAAACTGAGCTACTTCCCATTTGTAAAGGAGTGGAATTGACTGGTGTGAAAAGAAAATTCAGAGAGGCCCTGGAAAGCAAGCAAAATATGTTATGGAAGGGAAGAGTAAGGATCATGAGAAAACAGGTTATAGTGTTATTTAACTCAAAGAGGAAATCTGACATGTAATTTCATGCCTGTTTTTTGTCTCTGGAAAAGGGGGCTGCTACTCTTCAGAATTCCTTCCTTCTCCACTATGCTGGTTCAAGAATTGGGGTTAAGTTGTATCAGAGAAAGTTTCAGTTAAAGAATGGGAATGATTTTCCAAAGTTAAGGAGATAAGTTAGCAAAGGACATTTTTGAGTATGGAGTGTGGAACTCCTCGTGATGAGGAGGAAGAACTGATTCAAGAAATGGTCGTGGTTTATTTTTTTGGAGATGGAAAAGGGCAGACAAGGCCCTCGTTTCTACCCATTATTTATCTGAGCAAATGGTTGCTGGTATGACTTTCTGTTGGTTTACATCATTCGTAGGAAATCCTCCCAATTTAAAAAGAGATCAAAGTAAAAAATCTAACATAATTGATAAAAGTTTCTCTGGGCAAAAACCAGTTTGGAAAGATGAAAATTAATTCTGTGGGATGCTTATGGTTTGTGTAATGAAAAGGAGAGTTACCAACTAGGAGGTAACTGTATGGATTGGCAATTCACTGGGAGGCCTGATCCACAGAGGATCACCTTTACTCTCCCTCCCAAAATACTGACTTAATCTGTACTTGTTTTTCCACAGAAATCTTGGAGTCAAGCGCTCTATAATTCTAGGTTGAAAATTGACTTCATTATTTAAGAATTATTGTAATCTCATTAGAAATTTCTAGTATGTCATATTTTTTAAAAAATGACAATATGGTCATATGGTCTGCAATATGGTCAATCATGGAGAAATTCTTTACTTTGGCAATATAATGATTAATAATTTTAATAATATTAAAATCCTTGTAAAGCCCATAAGTTTATTTTAGAAGGTGATAGAAAAAAATGTTTTTGTCTTTCATGGAAATTTGAAATACCACTAACTAACTCAGTTTTTAAAAATAGTTTTCCTAGTCAGCATTCTAAAATGGCAATTCTTCATGTACTGATGAGGAGTGGCCTCTGAAGTAGACTCTGAGGAGAACAAAGCAAGGTGTAGAGTAGCGTCTGCAGAGCACTCCCTGCAGAGCATACGAGCAAATGACAATAGTGGTCCTCTCTGGGAAAAAGAACTGGGTAGCTTGAGGATGGGCGGGCAAAGACTTACTTTTTCCTTTTTGAACATTTTGAATTGTTCTCCATGTGTGTTCTATGCAGATAGCATCCCCTGGGGGGAGGAAAAATTGTTTCCCCTTTCCAAATGCAGTTTCACTTCAGAAAATTAGTGATCTTCTTAAAATGTGCCATGATTTACCCTCCTTCTGTAGATAGATTTATGGCTTAGGTGATCTTCCTCTGAACTCCTAGAGTAGGGGGTGAATGTTTTATGGAGGTTGGTCTCGTAGGCACTTAGTGCATTCTGAGCTGACAAATGCAGTCTGGCATTAGAGTGAGGATGATTTTTAAAATCTCAATAGTAAATTACTTTTAAGTCATCTTCCTTGCCTAAGAGGATTGGTCCCTTTCTGCCCTAATAACACTGGTATTTGGTGTATTAACTTCTTCCCCAGTTGAACAAGCATTTTCCTTTCAATGACTGGTGAAGGATACATTCACAGTCTCTTAATAAATTACCAAGACACATTGATAGATATGTATACATGTCTTCCAAGGGTCTTTATCAACACTTAATATCTGAACCATAAACTCTTCTAAGATGTCAGAATGATTGTGACTATTATCATCTCCACCTTCCCTCTTGCATCACCCAAAATGAATCAGAGCAAGTTTCATCATTCTACCATTTCCAAAAATAGGCCGAGCTATGGTCATTCAGCTTGGTTTGAGGAACACCTCTTGGCACTGAGAAGAAAAATATTCTTGGAAATGACTGTGAGCAATAAGTTTCTTGACCCTTGAGATAATCATTCCTCACATAAGTGATTCTCCCATCCTCTCTTTAAGATAATTGGAAGTCTCTACACTAGAATAAAGAATCTTTGGGTTATCAGCTTTGGAAATAAAAGTAAGCATGGGAGCACATGCTCAAGTTACAGCTGTTAACCCCAAATAGAGAATTTTCAAATAAAGGCATATGTAAAGGAGCAAGAGGGAGGATAGGATTAAAAAATAAAGAATCGGTAGCCACAGGTAATCTCCAAACTCAATGCCTTCAACTGTATACCCCACAAACACCCTTTTACCAACACTGCTGAAGGCTACATGAAGTTGTTTTGGATGCCATCTCTTTTTCTGGTGGAAAATAATGTTGGGAAACAATGAGATAGTCAAAAGGACAGGCTCCATGAGGAAGATGGGGGAGAGCTAAGAGTGTAGAAAACCCAGAAGCCACTGTCCTTTTTAATTAAGAGAGTCCATAGTGGAACCTCAGGTAACCCTCTTCAGTATTCTTTTCTGGAGAGCCCCATGGACAGAGGAGCCTGGTGGGCTAAAGACCATCGTGTCGAAGAGTCAGACACGACTGAAGCGATTTAGCACAGCCCGTAGTGGAACATCACATCTCTAAATCTGTTTGACTTAACTTTGTACCCTGATAGACACAATCATTGACATGAATTTTTTTTGTGTGTTGGACAGATTTGCAGGGATCAGGTTCAAATCCATAACTTTCGAAAATTCAGTTTTTAAGTCCTGCACCTTTGAGGATGTGACTTCAGTCAACACCTACTTCAAGAACTGCACATTTATTGAAACCGTTTTTAACAAAACAGGTAGGTGTGCCACTTAACCCTGCCTGGGTCCTCTTCACAGCCCTGGCTCTTGGCAGAGACGTGATACCTATTTGGTGATAGGTGTGGGCAGATGCTTATGGGGGAAGCAAACGTTAAAGTACAAATGAACAAACTCCCTCCATCAGGTTGGATCAAAGCTGAGCTTGTAGTGACTGTTTTTGTCGTATTTAATGCAGATGGAACAGGCTGAGCTCAAAGTTGGCAAATAATAATAATAATAATAATCCTGTGGTGAATAATTTTTAAAGCAGAGAATTAACCTGTAGTCATTTGACAGTCTTGATTTCAAACTCTGCTGTTAGCTTAAGTGAGCTGGCCTGAACTACAGTCTACAGAGATGGACAGTACATGCTCAGTCACATACAGTCTTTTAATTCAATCCACTTAATGGAGTCTGGGAAACACCCCAGGGAAAAAGTTGAGGGAAGCAAACATTGACTGAACACTGACTATATGCTGGTTCCTACCTCAGGTTATTAGACACTCATTGTCTTGTTTAATTTTCACAGTAGCTGAAGCTTCAAAAACTGCAGTAATTTGGCCACAGTTGTACAGCTGGTCACAGCTGACATATGAGCCCAGGCTCATCTGATCGCACAGCCCCTGCTCTATCACCCCACACATTGGTCCATCTGTCCCATGAGGTCAAAATAATGGCCCAACAGCAGCAGAAGGACCAGCGCCACTTTGTTACCAGCCCTGGCTTCTTGATGCTCAGACAGGAGCCACCTCTGCCTACCTCCAAGTGAGGATGGGGTCAGGGTTCTTAGGATTTATTTAAACAGTGGTCCCTCACTGTCTTCCAACCCATTCAACCTCAGAAGACCAGCTTTTTAGGCCGATTTTGATCAGCGAGGATAACTGTTTTGATCCTCGTTACCTTTCAGCAGAACCCACCATCATCTGCAACTCCTTTTGGCTAGATCCAAGTTCAGGACAAAAATCAGCAGTGAATGCTGGTGACTGTCCAATGAGACCAACTCTGGTTCCTCCATGGGTTCTTCCACTTAAACCTTCACTTGCAAATTCAGCCTCAAGGACCCAAGGGAAGTCCTTTTTCTTTTCACTGCCTCAGAGCCCTATAAAATGGCAGTAGTAAGGCTGATTCATGCACATTTTAGAACAAATTATTTTTGTAATTGTAGTGTAAAAGCTATTAGTACTCTAATGATGGTCCTTACGTAACATGATAATTAGAACAAAGTAACAACATAAAGGAGTCAGCAAGCAGTATAATTAGCAATGACCAACCATAAGAAATCAGAATAATTGGACTCAATTTATTCCTTTATGCAATAAAGGTATTCCTTCCTTCAGCTGCATTGGGACCCTGTAACTCAGGGTCCTTGACTAGACCCTGTGCCTTGGCCAGCTCTGAAACCCTCAGGGAGCTTCCAATACCATGGTTTTTTCCTGAATTCTTGGCAAGCTTGCTCATATTGGTGTGCCAGCCTGATGCACTGAACTGTCTTTCTTTGTGTCCACAGATTTTGAGCCATATAAATTCATTAACTGCAGATTTCAAAACAGCACATTTTTGTACAACAAGACAGGATGCCAGTTTACCTTTGATGATGACTATAGTGCCTACTGGATTTACTTTGTCAACTTCCTGGGGACACTGGCCGTGTTGCCAGGGAACATCGTGTCTGCTCTCCTGATGGACAGAATTGGGCGCTTAACGATGCTAGGTATGTGCTTGGTTTCATGTAAAACAGAGGAGCTGCCCTTGCGATCTAGAGGGAGCCTATCTCCTGCTACCCTCCCCAGCCCCTAGGATTTGCATCCCACAGAAATGAGGAGAAATTTCCTAAGACCTTTCATTAAGACTAAATTTTAGTAAAAAAAAAAAAAAAATATATATATATATATATATATATGTCTAATTACATCTCATTTGAACCGCTTCTGTGAGTTAACAGACTGAAAAACTAATTATGTGTGACTAATGTCTATTTTTCTACTTAGGTAGCTGAGTAATTGGTGATGTGTGTTTCATGCTTGCTGTGTTCAGAAGGTAGTTGAGAGGTAAAGCTTATATACAGATAAATGCACCGGTAGCTGAGCTTTTTGAACCCAGAGTGCAGTTTCCTCTTGGGATTCAGTTTTGCTGTGAGATCTCAGAGAACCAGGGGTCCTTGCTCTACTGAGATGACAGGAAACACCCCCACCTTTTGTCTGCTACGTTGGCAGGTGGCTCTATGGTGCTTTCGGGGATCAGTTGTTTCTTCCTTTGGTTTGGCACCAGCGAATCCATGATGATAGGCATGCTGTGTCTGTACAACGGGTTGACCATCTCGGCCTGGAACTCTCTTGATGTGGTCACCGTGGAGCTGTACCCTACAGATCGGAGGTATGTTGAAATGGGCCTCCAGCAAGAGGTGCTCTGAGCCCCATGGGACCACTGAAAGTCAGCCAAACTGTCATTTCCTCCCCAAAGCGAAATTCCAAAGAAAAAAAATCTGGCTTATGAAGTTGTAGGTTCTATTCATATCTTTCATTTATTCTTCATTTTTTAATAAGGCCAAACATGATTTCTTCTTCATTGACTATTACACTCAGTACCATAAAAATGTTATTACTTTGAAAACAGTTTGTAGATTAGTTTCACAATTTGAAAACATTCCTGGGGATTCATGATGATTGCTGAGAAGGGAAAGTCATGAATTCAGTGCTAAATATTACGTTGGAATAGTTACAATGGAAATTGTTCCCATATCTTTACAGCTTTATTTTATTTACAGCTAGATATTTTTATAGCAATATATGCATTATATAGTTAACTATATGTAATATGTGTATTATATAGTTAAACATATATTCAGTATTAGCATTAAATATATATACTAAATATTATAGTTACATTTAACTATAATGTGGTATGGGAAAATCAGGTTTGCCTAGGAACTGTGAAGGCTTTTGAGTATACATGAGTATTTAATTTATTAGATATTAATAACACATTGAAGTAACACTTTGAATATTTGTTTTATTTTTATTTATTTTGGCTGTGCTGGGTCTTTGTTGCTGCACAGGCTTTTCTCTAGTTATGGGCAGTGAGGGCAGCTAGAGAGTGCAGTACACAGGAGTACACTCCGCTCATTGCGGAGGCTTCTCTTGTTGGGGAACATGGGCTCCAGGGCACGCAGGCTTCAGTACTGCAGCACGTGGGTTTAGTAGCCACGGTTCCCGGGCTCTCAAGCACAGGCCCAACACTTGCGGCACCTGGGCTTGGTAGCTTCGATGCTCGTGGGATCTTCCCAGATCAGGGATTGAAGCCATGTCTCCTGCATTGGTAGGTGGATTCGTTACCACTGAGCCACCAAGGAAGCTCTGAAGTTTTTTTTTTTTTTTAAACCTGATTGTGTTTTTGAGGTAGAGTTGATGTTAAATATATATAAGTTTCAGATGTACAACATAGCGCCTCACAACTTTTAAAGGCTATATCCATTTATAGTTATTAGAAGATATTGGCTATATTCCATGTGTTATGCAATATGTCCTTGCAGCTTGTTTATTTTATACATCTACTCATATATTTTAAAAAGAACATGTGGGGGAATATAGTTGCTAGCAGGAGTTACTCGGGCGATGAAGCCAGTGAAGGGAGTTAACCGTGACCATGACTTAGCTTGCTGGCTATGAGAAAGATACAGTGAAGCAGGGAGGGATCAGCTGCAAGAGCCTCTGTGGACCCCTCATCGGTCCTGAGAGGGTCTTTACCTCATGTTTGCAAATGCCTAGATGACCTCTGCATTAAGGCAACACGGAGAGGTCTCCAGAACACACCTCTTGACCTTGCTGGTCTGTTGAAGGGAAGCCCAACACATTTCCAGTGACCACAAAAAGATCTCCATTAGAATAAAATTACACGTCTGTTCCCAAAATGGAGACAACACAGACTCTGCACTTCATATCATAAAAAGGACAAAACAGTAGGGCTTTGGAGTGGAGCTTCAGCAGCCGATTCATGAGAAGAATAGGAGCCCTGTTTTGCCATTTGCCACACGTGAAGACAAATGGCCTCTGCCTTTTATTTTGTGCCTGCTCTGTCACCATGGAGCCCTGTCTGCTAGAGCATGGAGTCAGGATTCTCTGGACTTTGAAGTGGAGGAGGGTTTTTCTTAGGACAGTGTAGAGACATTTGGGATATCAATTTTCACTGGTCCCGAGTCCCTTCTTTTATTTATTAGCCACAGTGGGGTACATTTGCTGCATGCCCAGACTTTCTAACTTATATTTCTTCTTCATGAATTTCTATTACCAAGCTTACAGGAACCCTATATGTTCTCCTGTATCCACCTCCCTGCAGACCATTGGGAACTCTGATGGACTTCTCCTTATCAGATATTCTAATCAATAACCTCCTGTTGATGACTTAGGCTTTGAAAGGGACCATGCAACCCATATCCAGCATCTCCTTCCTTCTTTAAACCAACAGTAGTTCTCTTTTGTGGGCAAGCTCCTGGGATGGATGTCATGGATCTTGGACGAAGGTGCTGCCAAGGCAAGATCAAGACTCTGCAGCTTTCTTTCGTGCTCATTCTGTAAACTGGGCCCAGATGTGGATTAAACTAGACATTTAAACTAACCCCCTCCATGTTAAAGCAAAGTTATTTCATAGACTGCGACCTTTTAATTTTGCATTATAAAAGTTTGATACTATTTTAGATGAATCAGCCCCTTATCCCTCTGCTATAGAATGGAAGGATAAAGGGTGAGTACTCTCCTGTGGCAAGAACCTGGCTTAAAAACAAAACACCGTGAACTGGGCAGGTCGTCCATGAGAAACATGGACCTGCTGTGTTTCTGTTCTCAGAAAGGTTAAACATCAAGCAAGATAAATATAGAAATTGCTCTGTGTATTAGTTCAGCATCTCTGAGAAGCAGCAGACAAAATGGGATTAAACATGCACAGATTTTGTTAAAGGAAATGCAAGTTATGAGAGAAAACAGGGAGAGAGATGTAGTCTGGCCACAATGCAAGCCTGAGCCCCATGAAAGAGTGAAGAAGGAAGACCAGTTGGGTGGAAGTGCTCCAGGCCACCAGTGAGCAGTCTCAGGAAGGCTTGGCACTGCTGTGCTAAAAGTCAGCTTCAGAGGGGTCCTGCTTGTCCTGGGGCACCAGCCTGCCATATTCCTCTTACATTCCGTTACTGGAGCAGTGAAACCTGGAAATGCATTTCAGAGCATGGCAGCTGGACCAGGACTCAGAAATTGGCAAAGTGCATCCTCACTTTGACCATGCTGCTGCTAGCAAATATTCTCTACCACTTAATTTGATGTTGCAAGATAACATACAGGAAGTCACTTTCTTAAATGATGGAGAGATAACTTATCTGCCAGAGCTGCATTGCCAGCACCATAATGAGTTAGCTGGCACTACCTACGCTGTTTCAGGCTAAAACCTTCTCTTCTATCTCCGCCGCGGTCCTCTGGGTCTCATGGGAGGGCTCCACTGAACTGTGGCTCAGCTGTTAGAGGTAAACCCCAAGTGTTTTGTGTGTGGTACCCTCTGGCTTCCTCTCCCCGTGGAAGGAGAATAGAATACATCCCAACAAACACTTCTGGTTAGAGGCTATAATTGTTTCATACCAGAACTTTAGCACGGTCAGCTCCTTGCCCAGTTTCTAGATTCTGTCCTTAATGATCAGAAAAGAACACTCTGATTCCAGACCCCAGACTAAAAAGTAACCTCATGAGCCATTTAATAGCCAACTCCTATCAGAATCCCAGGGCAAATGATTCTATTCAGGGAATATAACTTAGGATATAATCTAAGTGCTATGAAAGTTGTAACACTTGAAAGCCACACTTGTCACCCACAGTATGGACTTGATCTGTGATGTTATACCTCTGACTCTTGGTAGGGGTTACATTTGCATTGACTGTGAAAGCACCGTTCGTCTCTATAGAGCTTACCACTGGATCTGCAGGGCATTTCAGGACCTACTCTGAAGAGGTGCTCTGTCTCTTCACTTCATGTGATAAAAATTAGTAATTCCTCACATTCCCTTCCCTGCTGTGCATCAAGAGACAGAGTCTCTGTGTCAGTGTTACATCTCCAGGGTCCAGATATTTGCTTTGCTCCTCCTCATCTTGGTTTGCACTCTTGTATTCCTGTATTATTAGTTTTGTCTTTTATGCATGCATGCATGCTAAGTTCCTTAAGTTGTGTCTGACTCTTTGCAACCCTATGGACTATAGTCAGCCAGACTCCTCTGTCTATGGGATTTCCCAGGAAAGAACACTGGAGTGGGTTGCCTTGCCTTTATCCAGGGCATCTTCCTGACCCAGGGATCGAACCCACATCTCCTGTGGCTCCTGCATTGCAGACAGATTCTTTACTGCTGAGCCACCGGGGAAACCCCTTGTCTTTTATAAGCTACTCTAAATTGTATAATAAAGAGGCAGGAAATGTTGAAATTAAAATTGTGCATACTTATTGAGCAGCACCTTTTCTGTGCCAGAGAAAATAAAGCTGAACAGTCACTGCAAACACTTTTTAAAAGGAAAAGTTGGGGGTTTTTTTTCCCTCCATGCTCAATACTTTACTTTTGGCCACCAAATATGGAGCTATTTTTTTCCCAATACCAAGTAATTCTTTAATTCCCAGTAGACACCAACTGGATGTTCTAAAATGTAACTCAGTTCTAATATAATCTACCATGGAGAAGGGAATGGCAACCCACTCCAGTATTCTTGCCTGGAGAATTCCATGGACAGAGGAGCTTGGTGGGCTACAGTCCATGGGGTCGCAAAGAATCTGACATGACTGAGTGACAAGTGTATGTGCGAATACGTGCACTCATGCACACATATGCACACACACACGCCTGCACGGACACACACACACACACCTGGAGATAGCATCAGATTCCACAGGTTAAAGACTCCATTCCCACAAGAGTGCCTTCACGTCAGACCCCAAACACAAGTCAGATTTTCTCCTGTACATCTGACCAACTGGCTGCACAGTGGAGTTCTCACGACCCCTCCTCAGATTTGATAACTTGGCAGAACGGTTCACAGAACTCAAGGAAACATGTCCTCACATTTACTGATTTATTATAAGAGATTCCCGCTCAGGAGCAGCCAGACAGAAGAGATGCACACATTGGGCAAGGTGTGAATAGCAGGGGGAGCACGACGCTTTGTGCCCCATCCAGGCCCACCCCTTCCCAGTGCTTCTGTGCGCTCACCAACCTTGAAACCCATCAAATCTTGTTGTTCAAGAGATTTTATAGAGCTTCATCTCCAGCCCTGTGTCCTCAACTCTCTAAACAACCTCTAATCCCTTCCTCTTTCTGGTAATGATGCCGAAATTCAGCCTTTGTGCACCGGTGCCTTATCAAATCTCCAAGACAGAGTTTTGGGTGAAGTAGAAAGGAATGAGGTCATTGCTTTGCCAGACAAAGAGCGACACACAGGCTCTTGCCCTCGAAAGCTGTCCCAACCCCAGGAGACTTGGTGAGGAGTTATTATAGCAAGTTATTATAGTTCAAGGGCAGGGCCGCTGATTAGATTAGAGTGTGTGATTAGGGCCTACACTCCTTTATTCTATTTTTAACACCAAAAACATTTGTATTGGGGTATAGCCCTTAACAATGTTGGGATAGTTTCAGGTGAGTAGTGAAGGGACTCAGCCATACATACACATGTGTCTATTCTCTGGTCTCAGGTAATCTAATGAGTTCTGGCCTCGGGTGGTCTTCTTGAAGAGCTTCTCTGGGTCCTTTAATCTGGAATGAAGAATGCTGACATCTTCCATTTGTTGGGGGTTTTAGTTCTCTGTGTTCAGTCTGTCCTACTCTTTGCGACCCCATGGACTGTAGCCCACCAGGCTCCTCTGTCCATGGAATTTTCTGGGCAAGAAATACTGGAGTGGGTTGCCATGTCCTGCTCCAAAGGACCTTCCTGACCCAGGGATCCAACCCTAGTCTCTTGCATCTCATGCGTTGGCAGGTGGGTTCTTTACCACTGCATACCTGGAAAGCCTTAAAGATATGTCTATGTGTATCCCTTGAGGTAGAATCAGGACCCTGCCCCAAGCCTGCGCTATTATTTCTTGGCTCCTCCCTTGTCTCAGCATCCCTTTCCTTGCCTGATTAGCAATAGTTCGAATCTGCCCCTGGGACTCAAGGAGACCTCATGGAGGCTGGAGTCTATTCCCTACAAACAAGGAATGGGGGACATGGAGAAGCCTTAGTGCTCAGAAGCCCCACAGGATCCTGCTAAGTTTCAATTACATATCACCATAACAGATATAATAGTAATGGAAATATTTGGTGAGCATTACCAAAATGTGACCCAGAGACATGAAGTGAGCAAATACTGCTGGGAAAATGATGCTGATAGACTTTCTAGACCCAGAGTTGCCACAAATGGTCAATTTGTTAAAAAATACAGTATCTTTCAAGTATAATAAATGATGTACAGTAAAATGAGCTATGTCTGTACATAGGATAAGGTCCAGAAGACTCCTGAGTACAGGAGCTTACGTCATCCTGGAGTTTGGGGTGCACTGCCCTGCCAGCATGTGGATGCATTCACCAATCTGAAAGCTCTCTAGATTTATGAAGAGTTCATTATGTGGGCATGATTGATTAAATCGTTGGCCACTTGTAATTGAACTCAATCTTCAGGCTCTGTCCCCTCCCTAAGGTGGGGCGGGATAGGCTGAAAGTTCAGGCCTCTCATCATATGATTAGTTTTTATGGAGACCAGCCCCATCTTAAAGCAAACTAGGAAGCCCTCAAATTAAAGCAATGGTAATATATAATTTTCTTTTATTATGCAGAAAATCCAAGGTTTTAAAGACTGATAAAAAAAAACTCATGTTAACTGGAAGGGGTGATGGTGAAATTACTGCTTAGAGACTGTTGTGGGAATTCTAAAAACAGGTGCAACATTTTTGGAGGGGAGAATCTAGCAACCTGTTTCTCCCTATAGGTAAAATGCTTCTTCTGGCTGCTTTCAAGATTTTTTTCTTTGTCTTGGTGTAGATTTCTTTGGGTTATCACATTTGGGATTCCTTCAGCTTCTTGGATCTGTAGATTTGTGTCTCTTGCCAAATTTGTGAACCATTATTTCAAATTTCAGCCATTATTTATTTGAATACTTTCTATTCTCCTTCTTGGACTCCAGTGACAAAAGTATTAGATCTCTTATTATGGTCCTACAGGTTGCTGATGCCCTTTTTTTAAGTCTATTTTCTGTTTTTCAAATTGGATTTCTATTGTTCTACCTTCAATTTACTGATTCTTTCACTTCTCTCCTTCATTCTGCTGTTAAACCTGATCACTAAGATTTTTATTTTGGTTATTGTATTTTTCATTTATAAAATTTCAATTTGGTTCTTCTTTATGTCTTCTATTTCTTTCCTGAGACTTTCTATCTTTTCTATTTTTTGATGATGTGCTCTATATTTCAAGTGTGTTCAAGAGTTTCAAGCATGTTCATAATACCCAAGGATTGAACCCGGGTCTCCTGCATCACTGGCAGATTCTTTACCATCTGAGCCATCAGGGAAGCCCTCATAATTGCCTACTGAAGCCTTACTATCATGGTGGCTTTAAAATCTTTGTCAGATAATGCTAACATTTCTGTCATCTCAATGTTGACATCTCTTTATTGTCGCTTTCTATTTGAGATCTTCCAGGTTATTCAGATGACAAGTAGTATTCAATTGAAAGCAGTCATTTTCATATTATGTTCTGAGGCTTCTGATCTTATTCAAGCCTTTAGTTTTGGTTGGCTTCCCCAGACACCTCTCTTGGAGGAGAAGGGATGCCACCCATTACTGCCTGGAAGTAGATGTCCAGGTTCCCATTCAACCTCCATTGACACCCAAGAAAGGGTGTCCTCATTCCTGCTGCACAGGGGTGGGAGTCCAGGCTCCCCTCATGATTATCGATACTGTGGAGGGAAAGAAGAGACAAGCTCATTACTGGCCAGGAGGGATGAAAATCCTAGCTTCCTGCTTAGCCTCCCCCCCACACCACCCCAGTGGTGATGTTGAGGCTGCTCATTACAGGCCCGTGAGGGTGGAAGTCCAAGTGCTCCACTCGACCTTTGTTGGTGCGGCTGGCAGTTGAGTTACAATTTTTTTCTGGTGTTTGGTTGGAGAAGAGAGGTTATCATCTAAATATTTTCTGTCTTGCTAGGATGCCTCTATCCTGGCCCTTTGGGTAGAGAGAGCAGGCTTTGGTTCAGGTGTTACTTAAATCTGTACCTCTTGGTATTTCCTTTTGCCAGCTTCTTAAGTTCCAAGTCTCAGATCTATGAAGCAAAAAGAAAATGCAGGAACTCACCATTACCCAGCTCTGTAGCAGCTCTGCCATTTTTCTTTATTTTCCAGAGTCGTCTTAGGTTTATAACATTGAGGACTTTTAGCTATGTTTAATAGGAAGAATAAGAAAAATATGTCTATCCATCTCAGTATGAATTTTAATATTGTTCATTTATTTTACTCAATAACTTTTTTTGGAGTGTCTGTGTTACAACCCAGATGTATGACTGTCTGCTGTGGCTCTCAGCACCCATAAACCTGGTCTGTGACCTCCCATTAGGTCTGGGTGGGGCCCTGAGAATCAGTTTCTAAGAAGCTTACCTGGTATTTGGGGGTGTACAGACGTGTCCATCAACTGTGGCCTTAGATGAACTCCAGGTTGCCTCCCAGGGCTCACTTTCATTCTGTCATTATTTATCCCAGCCCAGGGACTCACTTTCTAGCTGAGGTTTATCAGATAAATGATAAGACACAAAGGCTTCCATTATGAACTGTCTGTGAATATATTTGCATTTAAACAGGAACAAGCAATAATACAACCCTTGGTGGTTGTAGGCTGGGAGGGAGATGGAGGCCCACTTTGGGCCCAGGGATTCCTTCAAGCTCACAGCTGCAGGTAAGTCCTCCACTTGTTTGTAAGGAAGGCCCTGCTTGCTGTGATACGGGATGCCACCTTCTAAGTTAAGGAGGACACATACACACACCACACACCTATACTTACTGCTTAGATGAGACAAATTTTCTCTTCCTTTGAAAACTAGAAAGCAGTTGAATTCAGTCTTTCCAGATTTCAGAATGTGAAACTTGGTTTTTTTTCTTCCGCAAAAGCAAGGTGATAGTCTGGCATCAATACACAAACATGGACCAACTAATGTCCATTAAAATGCGCATTTGGGATTAGTAGATACAGGTGCGTTAGTTGCTCAGTCGTGTCCAACTCTACGCGACCCCATGGACTGCAGCCCACCAGGCTCCTCTGTCTGTGGAATTCTCCAGGCAAGAACACTGCAATGGGTTGCCATTCCCTCCTTCAGGGGATCTTCCCAACCCAGGGATTGAACCAAGGTCTTCTGCATTGCAGGCAGATTTTTTACTGTCTGAGCCACCAGAGAGGCCCAGTAGATACAGACTACTATAAATAAAATAAACAACAAAGTCCTGCTGTATTACACAGGGAGTTATACTCAGTATCCTGTAGTAAACCATAATGGAAAAGAATGTGTGTGTGTGTGTATACACATATGCACATGCATATATATAAAACTGAATCACTTTGCTGTACACCAAAAACTAACACAACATTGTAAATTAACTTTACTTCAGTTTTTTTTTTTTAATGCCCATTACAGAAATATACTTCCAGTGTATTGTGAAGATATCAGAAAATTCCTTAGTTCATTTCACAGCACCCTTTGCACCCTTGTGCCAGTCCTGAATGAAGTTGTGATGAGTCAATGTAAAGGCTCCACAGCCCCACCCTAGAGATGTAGCAGGACCTAAATAAGGCTAGAACCCAAAGGGAGAGCCCTGAAGTTTAGGAGGGGAGCAGGAGGGAGGCCAGTCCAGCAGGGAGAGCTTTCACCGCTGTCCAGAGTCCAGGTGATTGCTGGAAGGAAAGGAAATGATGCAGGTTAGATGAGAAACTGATTACCTCTAGTGAAAATGAGCTGTGCAAAGCAGCATAAAGTAAGACAGCAGGTGCAGGGAGAGGGCAGGAGAAGAGGTCATGCAAAGCCTTTGGAGTGGCCTCCCCTGAGGACCATGGCGTGCCTCGTTGTCCTCAGTCTCCCCACACCGTATCATGAACGTGTTCTCTTGGCTGTATTGTACTGTGTGATATTTCCTACTGAACACATCCAAACAAAGAAGGTCCTGTATGTAAAGGGGGCTTCCCAGGTGGCGCTAGCAGTAAAGAACCCGCCTGCTGATGCGGGAGACATAAGAGACGTGGGTTCGATCCCTGGAGAAGGAAGTGGAAACCTACTCCAGTACACTTGCCTAGAGAATCCCATGGACGGAGGAGCCCGACAGGCTACAGTCCATAGGGTTGCAAAGAGTTGGACATGACTGAAGTGACTTAGCACGCCCAATATATGTAAAGGTGTTCATTGCAATCTTGTCTATGTTCCCCCAAGTTTGGAAAGCTCTGATTATCCAGTGTTATGGTTACAGAAATAATAGTTCTGTGCTAAATCATTTCATTTTAATCAAAACACAAATAACCTGAGACAAGCAGCTTTATGACTGATTGGGGGAAAGCAGAAAAGGAAACCTGTAGAAATCCTGTGATTTGCAAAAATATGGATATGATTGGATACTAAAGGGAATTCAGAAACAAAAAACATTTGTCGGAGAGGTGGAGTGGATGTTTTTCTTTTGTAGGTTCCATTAGTACATAACAGTAAATCGAAACCAATTCAAAAGTGCAGATATTTCTGGAAGAATTGCAGACATGTCTGACTCAGTTTTATTTGGCAAGCAAAGGAAAATACATCCTCGAGGCGTGAGGGTGGGCCTACCCAAAAGAGGCAAAGAGTAGAGAAGCCCCTGGCTCAGTTTTGGCTCCTCTTTTTATATGCTTTTTCTCCTCCCCCTGAGCCTGACCCGTGTAAACTGGGCTAGCCAGGAGGGTTGTTTGTCACCTGAGGTTCTCACTCTGGTCCTCAGGCCTTCCTTTGTTCTATTTTCGTGTGCTTTTCCCTTTCTTTCTCTTTTATCCACCACTATTTTAGACACCTGTTCCTTATTCTAACTACGTGACACCACCCTCCAAGGACTTGAGCACAAGGTAACTTGTGGTATTTGTGGAAGTTCATGGCTTCCTTTAAATAAGAACAAGGAAACAAACGAACTAATAAAAAGCTTCTTTACTTATACACAGATAATCCCAAGGGAGAGCCACTTTGAGAATGGTTTTTCTAATACAACTGTGTCTGCTGTGTGTAGAAAATCACACCTTCCAGCTTCATGTATTTGAAGAAATAACTTACCTGTTATTTCACACAGTCATGTTTTCTGGAGTGCCAATACCAATTTAAGGAGGCTGTGTGCTTTGTAGCCACACCAGATTGTCATCTAAACAACTGCCTCTGCTTCATAAATGGAAGCAGAGATTCTTAGGAGATAAGAATTTGACCATCTTATTTAGAGGCTTCAGATACCAGATGCTCCTGACACGTCTCTCTCAGTGCTGCTCTGAGGTCTCAGAAAGTCGTCTATTCCTCTGTTATAGTTTCAGTAATAAAAGGAGATAGCTGCCTGTATTTTATACCCTGTTCTGAGTTGTGCCAGTGTTTGATAGCTTGGCAAAATGTGGTTATTTTAGCCCCAGTACAAATTTTCCCTGGCTCACTCTGCAGTTTTAGCATCAAGAGACTTCTTCATACAGACTGTTTCCCATTCGCTGATCAGTAACACACACCCCGGCCATTTTCCTCAGAACAATACAGCTTATCTCACTACCTTAAGATGCATTGGGTAATTTATACTTCTAGAATCTAGAAACTAACATGCAGTTTAAAAAAAAAAAAGTGGA
Organism: Bubalus kerabau; assembly: GCF_029407905.1. NCBI lineage: Eukaryota > Metazoa > Chordata > Mammalia > Artiodactyla > Bovidae > Bubalus > Bubalus kerabau. The sequence continues at coordinate 11,907,990 of NC_073633.1, forward strand.
AGAAGCTAGTCTGAAAAGGCTGCATACTATATAATTTGAGTTATATGACATTCTGGAAAAGACAAAACTATGGAGATAGTAAAAGGATGAGAGGTTGCCAGGATTTCTGGGGCATTGAAACTGTTGTTCTGCATGATGCTATAGTGGCGGATACGTGTCATTATACATTTGTCAAAGCCCGTAAAATATACAACACAGTGAGCTCTAATGTAAACTATGGACTTTAATTCATGATAATATATTAATTTTGCCTCATCAATTGTAACACGGGGCTTCCAAGGTGGCTCAGTGGTGAAGAATCCGCCTGCCGATGCAGGACACACAGGAGACACAGGTTCGATCCCTGGTTTGGGAAGATCCCCTGGAGGAGGGCATTGTAACCCAACCCAGTGTTCTTACCTAGAAAATCCCATGGACAGAGGAGCCTGATGGACCATAGTCCATGGGGGTCATGTGGAATCAGACACAACTGAGCAACTGAGCACATATGCACTCATGAATTATAAAAAATTAACCACACTAAGATGTTCACAATAGGGGTACAAGGCAAGGGATGATATGGAAATTCTCTTTTTTTTTTTTTGCTCAGTTTTTGGAGGCCTAAAACTGCTCAAAAAAATCTTTTAATTAAAAAAAAAAAAAAAAAAAAGGCAGTTTGGCCTCATGGCATCACCATGGAGCTAGGAGAAGCTGAAGATGATGGTGTCATTCTACTTACGTATTCTGTGGTACCCAACATGTAACCTTCAAGAAATTTCACTTGAAAATAGTTATCAGTACATTAAATCTCCTCTCTGGTGGTTGCTGCTATTGCTAGTCTCTTTCTTTAAAAACAAACCAAAAAGAAAAAGAAGAATACACAATGAGCTTACCCTCTTCTCGAGAAGTTCCTGTTTTCCTCCATCAGAGATTCTGTTACACCCCTTCCAAGATCCAAGATTCATAAATGGAAGCAGAGATTCTTAGGAGATAAGAATTTGACCATCTTATTTAGAGGCTTCAGATACCAGATGCTCCTGACACGTCTCTCTCAATGCTACTCTGAGGTCTCAGGAAGTCGTCTATTCCTCTGTTATAGTTTCAGTAACAAAAGGAGACTTTGCGACGCTGCAGAGGCTGCTTACTCGACGCTCTAGGTGTTTTGGCTAAAAAAGAAAGGTAGCGCTTGCTGCCCGTTGTAGGTCTGTTCTAACCAGCAAAATGAAGGGCTTGGTTCCTTCAGCACAAGAGGGGTGCTCTTCCCTTTCCTGTGGTGTGGAAAGGGGGATGGCTGTATAATCCCCGTAGTAAATATCTACACGTTGTAGAAAGTATCCCTTGGAATAGCATAAGTCATGATAAGTAGTTGTCCTGACTAGCCAAAGGAAAACCTACACTTAACAAATTTACAAATCAATCAAAGAAAGATGTGTACTAAGTACTGCATTTTACAGCATATAAAATACATATCTCTCTAGAGGGGAAAAAATGTATCCAGCAGTTACCCTGCATTCAGTGTGCCTTTATTAGACATGTGCAGCCAGTGACAGGCCAAAAGACAGTGACCTGGCATAAAGGCAGAGGAAATCCGTGTTCTCATGATGTCAGCAGTATCGGTACTCTCATGAACAAGATGGAATTTCTTGCCTAGAAGACCACACTAAAATTATATTCAACACCCATAAAGATAGTAAAAGTTTTCTTTTCTGAAGAATCTCTTAAGAAATGGGATGTGTCTTATTTATGTACCACCTGCATATATTATATGTCAGCAGAGTTAAGCAAGGTTTTCTATGGGCCTTCAGTCTGATTTTCCTCTGTCTTAGGCTTGATTATCCACCCAGAACTCTGACGAGGGTGCAAGAAATGTGTCCCTAGCTCATTTGAGGCCACCAAGCTCAGGGATGAGTTTCTGCTTGCTACCAAAACCATTTGGGATGAAGTCATAATAGTTCACCTCCATGGTACGAGAAAAATGAATGCAACCCCGTCATCCTGGATTTTCTCTGAAAGTTCCTATGTTCTATAATTATTTAAAACATCATAAATGAACTAAACTAAGAGGAAGTAGGGAGTAGAAAGTAAAATTTAAAGACATATATGGTCATACATTTTAATTTAGTTCTGGAAGAGAGAAGAAACTTTTCTGACTCTCTGAATGACCGTTCTCTTTCTGTTCACTAATAAACTCATGGGTAGAATAAGAATCAGTCAAGGTGGCAAGAAAGTCAACAGAGGGCTGAAGGACCAATACCAGCAGCTGGGGTTCTCTGCTTCCAGATGTGCTGACAGATAGCTGATTACTTGCTCTAAGGTCATAAGGGCTTCCCTGGTGGCTCAGTGGTAAAGAATCCACCTGCCAATGCTGGAGACGTGGGTTCCATCGCTGGGCCAGGAAAATCCTCTGGAGAAGGAAATGGCAACCCACTCTGGTATTCTTGTCTGGGAAATCCCACAGACAGAGGAGCCTGGCAGGCTACAGTCCATGGGTTACAAAGAGTCAGACACGACTGAGCAACTAAATAAGGACATACAGAATAGTCCACGTGAAGATCACTGAAAATTCTTGTAGGAGACATTTGTGTCTAAAGTTGGTCTCTTGGGGGACACTTTCTCAGCCTTGTTCATGTCTCTGTCCTTTGCAGGGCAACAGGCTTTGGCTTCTTGAACGCACTGTGCAAAGCAGCGGCCGTCCTGGGAAACTTGATATTTGGCTCCCTGGTCAGCATCACCAAAGCTATCCCCATCCTGCTGGCCTCCACCGTGCTGGTGTGTGGAGGACTCGTGGGGCTGCGCCTGCCTGACACACGAACCCAGGTCCTGATGTAATGGAAAAAAGCCATCCATCCTGTACTTCCTTCTCTTGCCCTGGGTCAACTCCTCCTACTGACTCAAGGCTCCAGAAGGGTGGTCAAATACCAGAACTCTAACCTGCTGTGACGACAATGTAGATGCATACCGTCTCATCCCTTCAGTGTGATTTTGCAGGGTTTGGGTTGGTTTTTTTTTTTTTTTTTTTTTTTTCATGCATTGTTGTCTTTCCTAACTGTGATGCTACTGCCTTCCAGAAATCAGAATTTTTTAAGTGTCTTGTGAGCCGAGGCTTCCTGAGATCCTCCTCAATGTAAGGTTCAGAAGCTAAGAAGAGGACTGGACTGCTGTAAGAAACAATCCTGCTCCTAATTCAGCATTCACAGGAAAGATAAATCGGCGTATTAGTGCAACTGTGCTGAGGGGAGAGTTTTTTTTTTTTTTTTTTTTGCAGTGATATTTCCTGTTTACTTAGAAAAGGACACCCAGCAATTCTTGCTGTTACAGCAGGGCCTTTCAAAAGAAAAAAAAAGCCCTGCGGCACCAAACTGAACTGGGTGGAGCTCTTTCAGGCTTGACAATTAAGATGACTCGGCTGGCAAGAAAAATAGAGGCTCTGCAGTTAGCAACAAAGATCTGTGAACGGCATGAGGAAGATTTCTGCCAGGAAGCCTGACGAAATTCTGAAAAATACGAGGAAAAGGGCCTTTAGTCGTGTGTGTGATTGTGGCACGTGGTTCAGAATGTCAGATGGTCAGAACTCAGATCTTCGGCCTGCCTTCACCCCCGCCCTGCTCCCACCCACAGCTGCCATCCATCTTGCCAGATAACACAATGAATGGGAAAAAGCCAGTTTCTAACTGGGTCTGCCCACCTGATTCCGTCATTCACGCAAACTCTCTCGAGATTGTCAGCCATCTAAGTTGTTGTAAATTGAAAATGAGTTAGAAATTCAGACCTAAAGCCATTTGTAAATGCCAAATGATACCTCGAGGGGACCAGTGTCTTGGGGCCAGTGTCCCTGGGGAAGTGACATTGGACTTTCTAGCAGTGCCCCTGGCTGGAGCCGGTCAATGTGTTCCTAGCCGCTGCCTCTGTGTGAAATCGCAGCTCGCTGAGCTCCATGGAGCCCTTGGGCAGACAAGGGTTGCATCTCCTGGGGGCTTTTGGCTGTTCACTTTACCTCTGGAATCCTCCTGGCCCGCAAGAGAGAGGTTAGCAGGACATTCCCACAGGCTGTCAGCTATGTGACCTCCTCACCCCTTGGGGCCGCCCCTCCTCCATGCTGGTCCTTTTTACTCATCTTCTTTGAAATCTGAAACCTCCAAGTCAACTTGCAGTGATGACCAGCAGCCAGGAATAAATCCCATATTAAAACAATATTCCTTAAATTCACTGTGTCTTGTTAGAGGGTTATCCTTGTTACTTATTATAGGCATTTCCAACAGGTCATGGCCCTAGGCCTCCAGGAAGGGAGAGCCTTTGTTTCCAAGAGTCCTGACACTCAAAGATGTCTTCACCCCAGAGGGCACTCCGCCTCTCTCTCCCCTTCCTCCTGATCCTCCTAGAGCTCCAGACTGCATAGTTCAGACTGTGAAAAGCTGCTTTCATTAACATAAGCCATTAATTGACTCTCCCTTGAAGTAATTCAGGCCTATACGGGGCAGCAGCCTGGTGTGGGGGCTCACAGGAAGAGAGCAGCTCCCTGGGGATGCAGGCTCCGGGCCAGAATATCAGGAAAACTCAAACCCCAAACTACGAAGGCGACTGGAAGAAGGCAAACCAGTAAAGACTCGATGGGATCTAGTAGAACAATATCAACAAATCTTTTAGAACGCTGTCAATGGAAAGAAGCAGAACTCTCACCTCTGCCTTCTGGAATATTGTTGGAAAACAAAGACAAGTCAGACAACCCATGAACATATCCCGGATGTTCTTCATTATGTACTCTTCTCCCCACCTACCCCTTGGCTTATCTTTTTCAAAGAGACATATCTGGGGACCTGAGTAGATTTTTTAGTTGCATGTCACCTGTGCAGTGATAACTGCTCAAGTGACAAGTGTATCTCCACCAACCCATTCAAAAGAGAAATAGAAACGTGCATGGATGCTGCTATCTCTAGATCTTCTGCCACAGTCAACTTTGCTTACTGTACTGTCTTTACTTTTAGAAATGTCTCAGATGTCTGTGATCATTTTAAATGCATCAAATATGCAGGGCACAGTTTACATAGAATTTTATCTGAATGCTTGATGGATCAGAATAGGATTAACCAGCAGAACCACACCGGATGAGACCTGCCTGCATGCATCCCCTTTGGAATGACCTTTCTTGACCTTCTTGTCACTTAAATCCAAACCTCCCAGGTGGCCCAAGAGGGATCTCTTCTAATCTCCTGGACGGTCTGTGGTCACAAACCTTCTTGGTCACCACCTTCCCTGCAGTTTTCCCTGCCTCCTTCACATTGTTCCCCACCCACACTGGCATTTTCAATGAGAGAGCTCAGGTTCTTCCCCAGCTATGTGGTGTGGCCTGTCTGGCTTGTTGTGGGGTGAGCAGGATTAAGATAGAGCCGTGCGATTAGATGGAAACTCTCAATTCTATCCAGTGCAGCAGGCTGCTGGTACTCGGACGCGCAGCCTGCATCTCATTTCATCTGCAATAGAAAGAAAATGAGAGTACATACGTAAATGGAAGCCTGGGAAACAGTCCCGCTGGCTCCTAGATCTCTAACTCCTTTTCTAGCTAAAATTTCCTCATGTGCTTTGAATCAATCCAGAATGTTCCCGAATCCTGTTATTATCACTGGTCCTCTCAGTAGGAAATAAACCCAGCTGTTCCTCTCTGTAAGTCCTGAACCACATTATACCCCCAGTAATAGGTTTTACCCTCCTCTCATTTAATCTCACTGCCTTGGAAGCCAAACCCAGCAGCCAGGGATTATTTTACACCCTAAGGACTAACCCTGAGAGATAAGACAGATGGGTCCTAGCCCAAACTCTCCCACTAACCAACAGGGAGACCCAGATCTCGCTGAGGAGGATGTGAGGCATTGAGCATCTCTGATCCTCAGTTGCCCCATCTGTGGAGCAAAGGATTGGGACTAATTTGCTGCTGGGACTAGTCTAGGACTTTAGAAGACCCTCACAAAAATAGGTTCATCTTACTGTCTACCTTCTTCTGATGCTAAAATCATCTTTACAAGCACCAAACAGGTTGAATTTAGAAACTGAAAAAATAGGCAAGCTTGCAAGAGCTCAGGAAGTTGTTTGGGAAGGCCATGTGGGACAGGTGAAATGGTTCCTTTGTTGTTTGCGCTGCAGCTTCTTAGAATCCCAAGCATCATCTCCATTCACTGTTGGTGTGGTGGTTCCCAGTGCCTGCCTAGGAAAGGGCCCTGCCCTGCGGGACACAGACATTAGAAGCCTTGCTCATCGGTCCTTTGAGAAAGGATGCCCCCCAGAGCTCTCCTGGCTCTGCTCCATTGCATTGATAAAACATGGTCTTAAGTGATTTTACCTAAGTTGTCAGATGCACCTTCATTTACAAATCTCACTGAATCTAAGTTCAGGTTTGCACTAAATTATGTCACTGCTCTTCTGGATGTCTTGGGATATCAAGCGAGAGGTGGGAAAAGAAATGTAGTGACAGAAAGGAGAGTCCAAGATACTGAGAAGGTTCTAATGAAGAGATTAGGGCAGAATCAAGATTTCCCAAGGCCTGGGGTCATTTCTAAAGCATTCCATGGAAATAGCTTCTGATTCCTTCTGCCAATCAAAACAGAATATGATATTCTCCAATTTTTTTTTTCTGTCTCATATCCAAATAGCCTTTACCTATTTATCTTCAGTAAAACCCCTCACTTGTTCATGCATTCAAGGTTCTCAAGCCAGAAATGCCTGGATTTGGCCTTCACCTGGTGTCATGGAAAGGCAATCAGTTGATTGTTAAGGGCATGTTGCCTGCATATTTGCATTTCCATTAACTCCCATATCACTCTGTACTTAGTCCAGGTACCAAACCTACAGAAATACCAGTCAACTTGCCACAGCAAAAAGAAGTCTACACAGTAGGGCACTCTGAAATGGACTGTACATTTCTTATAGTTTTTGTTTCTGCAAGCGTGTTTTGAGTAAAGCTTCTCTCACAACCTGTAATGTAGACAAAGTTGTCAGTAGCTTCTTGATTTGTTGTGTGTCCCTTGCTTGTTTCAGGTGTGGAGTGACAGTTCTCCATGTGATGTTCTTTTGCTCTAAATACTGACTGCTCTTCCTATCCACAGTGTCTTACCAACCAGACACAGCCATTTCCAGGACTGACTTTCATTTCTCTCCAACAAGACCTCCTCAATCCGGTTTACGAATCCCAGGATTTGAGTGGCAAGGATACAGTTCATGGGCCTGGTTTCAGGTTATTAGCACTGATGGAAGAAGGGCCTGGGCAGAACATTCACGATCACTTGTCATCTCATGAATAAATATTTATTAACTTGCATGTGCTATTAAATAGGTTGAGGCACTGTATTGTACGCAGGTAGTTAATCCTTTGCAGGACTTAAATAATGACAGGGAAACAAGGAGAATGAAAGAGAAAACATCTGTAATGGTGGGGAGGGGGGGTGTCTTATACTGATTTCCATTACCTGTTGATACCCCCTCCCCATAAACACAAAATGTAATTTTTCCAAATTTAAAAGAAGTAATAGCCTACTGTGGGCAGTGCAGAAACTACTCAGAAATTGGCACTGTCTTTGACAATTGCCTGGCCTTTGTTGGAGGGACTACTGATTAGTACCTACTTGGAAAATGAGGAAAGTGGAGCCATACATGTGCTATTTCTTTAAATATCCTGGCAAGAAGCTGTGTGTTAAAGGAAAAGAATCAGCAGCAAAGATGGCCCCATCTGTATAGAGGTGTTGGTCTGTAAAGTTCTAGTTTCTTCTGGGGCCTTCTTTTTCATGGCCTAAACTCCTGGCAGTGCTGGGGAGTCTGTTGAGAGCAGCAGAGTCAGCAAATCCCCCAGCTGCTGCCAGTCCCGCCTTGGCTTTCCAGGATGTTTCCCTTCTGATGTTGAAGACTTGTGATGAAGTCAGCTGTCTGCAGATCCCCTAGACCAGCTTTCCTCATCTTTACTTTCAGCAGATAAGCCACCCAGAAAACAAGTTCTGACAGTCAGTGGCGGGCAATGTTCAGACTTCAGTTTAAGGCCAGCACATGGTGTTGCAGAGTGTCTGGAAGTTGCAAACGGCCTTTGGGGGCTGGGGCCCGAGGTGCAAGCAGAGAAGGTGGTTTTCAGCCACCCGCCTCCTTCCCCTCCCTGAGTCTCCACTTCCTTTTGTTCCACTGACTTTCTCCTCCTTCCCTCCTCTAGGCAGGAAGCACTCACTTCCTTTCTCCCTTCTCTTCTCCACCTGCTCTTGCCTCCTCTTGACTCTCGTGGCATAGAAATCGAGGCTGAGCTTGACCGGGGCCCTTAGGACTAAGGAATGTGATGCTGTGCTGGCTGGAGAGGCCCCAGGAAGGGCAGTGGGTGTCAGCAGGTGTGAGCTCTTGACCATTGGCTTTGACAAGCTCCCTATGCTGGGCAAGATTTCCAGCTGCTTCCCAGCTCCTGCACACAATGGGCTGGGCACCACTGGCATGAGATCTGAGCGAGGTCCATCTGAGCAAGGTCCATCTCTGAGGCAGAAGTCTTAGAGCTCAAAGCTTGACTCCTGAAAAGCAAGAAGGCTTGCAGTGAGGTGCCTGGAATTCATAGACCCAGAGGAGCTAGACACACCCTCATACTTGGTGCAGAAGGCTGGGTGCCTTCCACGCAGGTGGGGGTGGTATTTATTTATTTATTTATTGACATACCTTGAGACATGTGGGATCTTAGTTCAGCAACCAAGGATCAAAACCATGCCCCCTGCATTGCAAGCGCTGAGTCTTAACCACTGGACTGCCAGGGAAGTCCTGAATTTAAGTGCTGAAGCTGCAGAGGGTGCCTGCTCTCTGCCTACCCTACCATGTCTGTGCTGGCTTCATGTCCAGAACTGGAAGGAGGAGAAAGCAGACCCTGGCCCTCTGCTCAGACTCTCACAGGGCTTCACAGCAGCTAGCGGCCCACCCTGGAAGTTGGGGTGCAGAGTCCTAAGCAGATTTCAGGTGCCTGGAGAATGACTGACAGCCACTCACAGGGGCCAAGTCATCAAAAGCCAGGGAGGGGCTGAAGCAGCTGC